>NC_072480.1:41582000-42223000 GCF_027574615.1 Eptesicus fuscus | reverse complement strand
CACCCCGGGCGGCCTCCGGGCAGCGATGGCGGCGTGGGGGCGCGGACGCCTCCCATCCGGACACCCGGGCGGCCTCCCGGAGGGGTTGGCGGCTTGGGGGCGCGGACGCCTCCCAGCCGGACACCCCGGGCGGCCTCCCGGAGGGGTTGGCGGCGTGGGGGCGCAGACGCCTCCCATCCGGACACCCGGGCGGCCTCCGGGCGGCGATGGCGGCATGGGGGCGCGGACGCCTCCCAGCCGGACACCCCGGGCGGCCTCCGGGCAGCGATGGCGGCGTGGGGGCGCGGACGCCTCCCATCCGGACACCCGGGCGGCCTCCGGGCGGCGATGGCTGCGTGGGGGCGCGGATGCCTCCCATCCGGACACCCCGGGCGGCCTCCCGGAGGGGTTGGCGGCGTGGGGGCGCGGACGCCTCCCAGCCGGACACCCGGGCGGCCTCCGGGCGGCGATGGCGGCGTGGGGGCGCGGACGCCTCCCATCCGGACACCCCGGGCGGCCTCCCGGAGGGGTTGGCGGCTTGGGGGCGCGGACGCCTCCCATCCGGACACCCCGGGCGGCCTCCCGGAGGGGTTGGCGGCTTGGGGGCGCGGACGCCTCCCATCCGGATACCCGGGTGGCCTCCGGGCGGCGATGGCGGAGTGGGGCGTGGACGCCTCCCAGCCGGACACCCCGGGCGGCCTCCGGGCGGCGATGGCGGCGTGGGGGCGCGGACGCCTCCCATCCGGACACCCGGGCGGCCTCCGGGCGGCGATGGCGGCGTGGGGCGTGGACGCCTCCCATCCGGACACCCCGGGCGGCCTCCGGGAGGGGTTGGCGGCGTGGGGGCGCGGACGCCTCCCAGCCGGACACCCCGGGCGGCCTCCCGGAGGGGTTGGCGGCTTGGGGGCGCGGACGCCTCCCATCCGGACACCCGGGCGGCCTCCGGGCGGCGATGGCGGCGTGGGGGCGCGGACGCCTCCCATCCGGACACCCCGGGCGGCCTCCCGGAGGGGTTGGCGGCTTGGGGGCGCGGACGCCTCCCATCCGGACACCCCGGGCGGCCTCCCGGAGGGGTTGGCGGCTTGGGGGCGCGGAAGCCTCCCATCCGGACACCCCGGGCGGCCTCCCGGAGGGGTTGGCAGCATGGGGGCCCGGACGCCTCCCAGCCAGACACCCCGGGCGGCCTCCGGGCAGCGATGGCAGCGTGGGGGCGCGGACGCCTCCCATCCGGACACCCCGGGCGGTCTCCGGGCGGCGATGGCGGCGTGGGGGCGCGGACGCCTCCCAGCCGGACACCCCGGGCGGCCTCCCGGAGGGGTTGGCGGCTTGGGGGCGCGGACGCCTCCCATCCGGACACCCCGGGCGGCCTCCCGGAGGGGTTGGCGGCTTGGGGGCGCGGACGCCTCCCATCCGGATACCCGGGTGGCCTCCGGGCGGCGATGGCGGAGTGGGGCGTGGACGCCTCCCAGCCGGACACCCCGGGCGGCCTCCGGGCAGCGATGGCGGCGTGGGGGCGCGGACGCCTCCCATCCGGACACCCGGGCGGCCTCCGGGCGGCGATGGCGGCGTGGGGCGTGGACGCCTCCCATCCGGACACCCCGGGCGGCCTCCGGGAGGGGTTGGCGGCGTGGGGGCGCGGACGCCTCCCAGCCGGACACCCCGGGCGGCCTCTCGGAGGGGTTGGCGGCTTGGGGGCGCGGACGCCTCCCAGCCGGACACCCCGGGCGGCCTCCCGGCGGCGATGGCGGAGTGGGGCGTGGACGCCTCCCATCCGGACACCCCGGGCGGCCTCCGGGCAGCGATGGCGGCGTGGGGGCGCGGACGCCTCCCATCCGGACACCCCGGGCGGCCTCCGGGCGGCGATGGCGGCGTGGGGGCGCGGACGCCTCCCATCCGGACACCCCGGGCGGCCTCCCAGAGGGGTTGGCGGTGTGGGGGGCGCAGACGCCTCCCAGCCGGACACCCCGGGCGGTCTCCCGGAGGGGTTGGCGGCGTGGGGGCGCGGACGCCTCCCAGCCGGACACCCCGGGCAGCCTCCCAGAGGGGTTGGCGGCGTGGGGGGCACGGACGCCTCCCAGCAGGACACCCCGAGCTGCCCGGCTCTCAGCGGCAGCCCTCCCTGGAACTGGGGAACTCCGGCGGGGATGAGCGTACTGGTCGCCGCCATCTTGTGGCTATGGGGGCCGCCATTTTTGTCGCGGAGGTACGGTTAATTTGCATACTACTCTATTATTAGATAGGATTTTCTGTACATTCTCTTTCATCCTTTTTGTTTGTAATCATATTATCTATATAATTAGAGGCCCGGTGCATGAAATTCGTGCAGGGGAGGGGGGGGAGGGGGTAGTCCCTCAGCCCAGCCTGCACCCTCTCCAATCTGGGACCCCTTGAGGAATGTCCGACTGCCTGTTTAGGCCTGATCCCAATAGGATCAGGCCTAAACAGGCAGTCGGACATCCCTCTCACAATCCAGGACTGCTGGCTCCCAACTGCTCGCCTGCCTGCCTTCCTGATTGTCCCTAACCACTTCTGCCTGCCAGCCTGATCACCTCCTAACCACTCCCCTGCCAGCCTAATTGATGCCTAGCTGCTCCCCTGCCAGCCTGGTCACCCCTAACTGCCCTCCCCTGAAGGCCTGGTCACCACTAACTGCCCTCCCCTGCAGGCATGGTCACCCCTAACTGCCCTCCGCTGCTGGCCTAGTCACCCCTAAGTGCCCTCCCCTGTAGGCCTGGTCACCCCTAACTGCCCTCCCCTGCCAGCCTAATTGATGCCTAGCTGCTCCCCTGCCAGCCTGATTGCCCCTAACTGCCCTCCTCTGCCAGCCTGGTCACCCCTAACTGCCCTCCCCTGCTGGCATGGTCACCCCTAACTGCCCTCCCCTGAAGTCCTGGTCTCCCCTAACTGCCTTCCCCTGCAGGCCTGGGTCCCCTCCAACTGCTCTCTCCTTCTGGCCATCTTGTGGTGGCCATCTTGTGTCCCCATGGGGGCAGCCATCTTTGGCCACATGGGGGCAGCTATCTTGTGTGTTGGAGGGATGGTCAATTTGCATATTACTCTTTTATTAGATAGGATAAAAGCCTAGGCAACCATTACGGTGGAATAACCAGAACAACTGGTCACTATGATGTGCACTGACCATCCGGGATAGATGCTCAATGCAGGAGCTGCCTCATGGTGGTCAGTGCGCTCCCACAGGGGGAGCGCCGCTCAGCCAGCAGCTGGGCTCATGGTTGGCAAGCATAGTGGTGGTGGCAGGAGCTGCTCCTGCCTCTGCAGCAGCGCTAAGGAGCAGCAAGCCGAGCAGTAAGGAGCAGTGAGCAGGTGGGCAGTAAGGAGTGAGGGTTCCAGACTGTGAGAGGGCTCAGGCTGGGCTGAGGGACTACCCCCATTCCCCACCCTCAGTGCATGAATTTTGTGCACTGGGCCTCTAAAAAATACCAGATTTGCTCTTTTTAAAAAATCTCTCATCTTATTGTGCTGGATGAGATTCCCAGTTTAAAGGGTGATAGTGGGCATCATTTTCTTGGTCCATATTTCCATATTTTAAAGGAATGCATTAAATTTTCCCTGAATTGTATGATTCTTATTATAGGTTTTTTGAAAAACACTCCTTATCAGAGTGAACAAATCACTTTTATTCCTAGTTGAAGAGTATTTATCAACTCAGAAGTTGCTAAATTTTATCCACTTTTTGTATATAATAAGATAACCATATAATTTTTATTCCTCTAATCTGTTAATGTGGTGAAATAATGTCTTGTAATAAATTCATTGCCAGATTTTGGCTTACTCTATTTAAAAGACAGTTTATACTGCCGAAACCGGTTTGGCTCAGTGGATAGAGCATCAGCCTGCGGACTGAAAGGTCTCAGGTTCGATTCCGGTCAAGGGCATGTATCTTGGTTGCGGGCACATCCCCAGTCGGGGGTGTGCAAGAGGCAGCTGATCGATGTTTCTAACTCTCTATCCCTCTCTCTTCCTCTCTGTAAAAAATCAATAAAAATATATTTTTAAAACATTTAAAAGACAGTTTATACTTATGAGGACCAAGGAGATAAATGAATAATTTTTATTTCTCATATTATCTTTTCTGATTAAAGAATCAAGTTCAAATGAGCTCATGCAAAGTAGCAGAGAGCTTTCACTGATTAGTGTTCCTTGGAACAGTTGGATATGATAGGGATGATCTGATTTATGAATGTTTGGTAGAACTTATAAATTGTCTGGGCCGTGTTTGGTATATATACAAGAGTTGTCAAAAGCAAGCATACAGTCTTGAGTATGAGAGAAACACAGTTAAAGCTCTTATAATAATCACAACCTGCATGTCTTTTTCCATATGAACAACTATAAACCTACTTTGCCCACCCCTGTGTGTGTGTGTGTGTGTGTGTGTGTGTGTGTGTGTCTACATTAACGTGTGTACTATTCAGGTGTATTCTTTTTCTGGAGTCAGATTTGATGTTATGATTTTTTTCCAGTAAATTGCCATTCATTCAAATATGTAGTTTTATTAACACACAATTATTGATAGTATTTTCTTATTATTATTTATTTTATATATATATTTTTTATTGACTTTTTACAGAGAGGAAGAGAGAGGGATAGAGATTTAGAAACATCGATGAGAGAGAAACATCGATCACCTGCTTCCTGCACACCTCCTACTGGGGATGTGCCCGCAACCAAGGTACATGCCCTTGATCGGAATCGAACCTGGGACCCTTCAGTCCACAGGCTGATGCTCTATCCACTGAGCTAAACCAGTTAGGGCATCTTATTATTTTTTATCTAGGCTGCATCTACAGATAAGCCCCACTTTTTTTTTTTTTTACTTCCAACATTGTTTGTTACTTTTTTCTCTCTCTCTCTCCCTCTCTCTCTTTACTTTTTATGTGGAGAAGTCTCTCTAAAGATTTGTCTATTTTATTAGCCTTTCAAAGAATAAGCCATTGATTTGGTCATTTTTCTCTACAGCATTAAATATATTTTAATTAATTTCTGCTTTTTTGTTTTTTCTCTTGCTTTTTTCTTTGAGTTTACTCAGTTGTATCTTTTGTAACTTCTTGGGTTGACCATCTAATGCATTACTTTTTATTTTAACATACTTTTAAAACTAAAATTTTTTATTACTGCTTTACTTTCTTCTCACACATTTTGATATGTGATTTATTATTTTTTATCTAGGCTGCATCTACAGATAAGCCCCACTTTTTTTTTTTTTACTTCCAACATTGTTTGTTACTTTTTTCTCTCTCTCTCCCCCTCTCTCTCTTTACTTTTTATGTGGAGAAGTCTCTCTAAAGATTTGTCTATTTTATTAGCCTTTCAAAGAATAAGCCATTGATTTGGTCATTTTTCTCTACAGCATTAAATATATTTTAATTAATTTCTGCTTTTTTGTTTTTTCTCTTGCTTTTTTCTTTGAGTTTACTCAGTTGTACCTTCTGTAACTTCTTGGGTTGACCATCTAATGCATTACTTTTTATTTTAACATACTTTTAAAACTAAAATTTTTATTACTGCTTTACTTTCTTCTCACACATTTTGATATGTGATCTAAAAAATATTTCTGTTCTAAGTGTTTTCTAATTTTCAGTATGATGTCCTACATTTATGTTATGTGCATTAATTTCCAAATGTATGGACTTTTTCAGATATATTTTATTAGCAATTTGTAATTTAATTGTGCTGTAATTGTGTATCTGGATGACAGAAAACAATAGTCACCCTGAGCATGTCGGGATTTCCAATTTTGATAAAGCCAAAATGTTCATTGTGCTTCCAGTTTGGTTTTAGTCCAAGCATGTTTTGTCTCCATATATTCTGAAAGGAAGGAGAAGGATCCTGTGTTCCTCTGGGGGAGAGTGTGAAAGAATTGAGGAAAGTGACATGGAAATTCCCTCTATAGAAAGTTCACTTCTGAAAGTCTCCTGCCATGCATACTCTTCCTCCTTTCATGTTGCTCCTCACCCCTCACTCCTAGGGCCAGCCACTAAGTAACTGGATACCATTTTTTAAACATTCAATTTTCCATGCTAATTTCAGAGTAGTAAAGGCTTTAGGATATTTCTTACCCAGAGGAAAAGCTGATTTTCCTTTTAAAGCAAGCAGAAGAAGCTCTTTGGGCGGTACATTATACCACCAGCAGTCATGAAAGGGTGTTATCCACAGGGTAAGTTGGTGAGCGGAGAAAAGTGTCTTCAGTTTTTCAGTAACTACTTTACCATGGACATAACTTGATCTGTAGGCAGTGAAAGACTGAGGGACCTAAGAAAGAACTACTTTTGAAAACTTCAAAAGCCAATTTATATATCCCATCCCCATAAAGTAAACAGTCATTAGTCACTATGTTGGGCAGGGATTTGAAAAAAAAAAAAATTGTCAATGTTTTTATTGTCTTGTTTTGTTTTAACGCTGGAAGTCATTTTAGAGACCAGCGAGGAAACTGAGTCCTAGAAAGGTTTAGGAATTTGTCCATGATCACACCCCTCGTTCCTGGAAAAGCTGGAAATGGAATCCAGTTTTGCTTTCCTAACCACACATGCTCTTTGTGAAGCTTCTAACTAAAGATGTGAAGATGTCTTTTTTCCACAGTTCAGCATTTAGCTTGTAAATATCCCGATGAGCTATAAAACTTGGCAGAGTTGTGAATCCTGCAAAAGAGTAGGAGGTGGGAAATTTCCATACTTCTCAGATTATCAAAGACTGAAATTAATGACATATGCTATTGCCAGAGAGCCTCAGATCCTAGCTATGTGATGTTAAATTTTCCCATTTTTTGTTAGAACACGAAGATCTTTTTTACTTATTGGGAACAAATATCAGAAATGGTATGAGAGCACTACATGGGCCCTGAACAACCAGTATACATAAGATTGAAGGCAGTGAAAACAATATCCAATAATGATGAAATTCAACATAATCTATAAATCAGAGTGCAAGCTGATAGAGGCAAAGGAAATATCAAGCCTAATCTTAGCCATTTAAGAATATATTTTTAGATACAATTAAAGCCTATAGGATCAATCACTCCAGCTGTTCAATTCATGACTTTTTTTACTGAGCTGTGCTTGGACCATAGCCTGTGGCAGTAGGAAGAAGAGAAGCCGGGGATCCGGACAGGGCAGGCTGTATCAGACCTTACACATCACATAAGAGCATTTGAGAGCTGTTAGAGCAATGAGAAGCTAATAATGGGTCTTAAGTTAGAGAAGTAATTTGGTTAGGTTTGAATTTTAAAACAATCACTCTGGCTGAAGTGTGGATAATCAATTAGTGGTATAAAAGAACTGAGGCAGGAAAATCAGTTGGAAAAATATTTGAATTTCTCCCAAATTAAAAGGTGATAAGGTCCTGAACTGAGGTACAGCAGTTAGGGTGGAATGGAGTAGTCAGATTTAGGAAATGTTACGTAGCTAAAGATTTGAACGTAGAAAATGAGAAGAAGGGATGAATCTAAGAAACTCAAGTTTGGCCCTGGATTATTTGATGGATGGACATATTATCCACCAAGCTAAGAAAGATAGTAGGAGCGTGCTTGGGAAGAAAAATGAGGGTTTCTTTCCATACATAGTGAGTTGTACTTACTTTGGTCTGCAGTGATGGAGAAGAAACCAGCCAGGAGGTGTGCGTTTGAGAGTGCTGAGTACATAAGTGGGTTACATGGGGGAAGGATGAATTTCCCAGTGCGAGTGCTGAGCCCAGGACCGAGCTCTAGCCAACAATGACACTGAAAGGAAAGAAACAGAAGAGTCAGAGAGGGAAGAGGAGAAACAGAGAGAGTGGTATTCTAGAAAATAAATGAGGAGAGAGTGTCAGAGCAGTTGTCTTAAATACCACAGAGAAGTCAAGCAAAATGGGCACTGAAGTCTGAGGCCTTATATACTAGACCAAGCATGTCAAACTCTCGGCCCGTGGGCCACATGCCTAGTTTATTTGGCCCATGTTAGCCTTTGAGTTTGACATGCTTGTACTAGACTAAGGGATTAGAGTGAGTGCTCCCACATGGGGAGGAGGGGTAGTTCAAAAGCAGACGTAGTGAGAGTAATAAACATAATGAAGGTGGTGAACGCAACAAACATTTGTGATGGCTTAGAAAGGGCAGGATAATGATTTTCAAAGAACACTGAACTGATGTTGAAACACACAAATTCGTAATGGCAAGAAGAAATTGAGTACAGTTGATATACAAAGTGGTGTGTGTGTGTGTGTGTGTGTGTGTGTGTGTGTGTGTGTGTGAGAGAGAGAGAGAGAGAGAGAGAGAGAGAGAGAGAGAGGGAGAGAGAGAGAGAGAGAAAGGGTGGGGAGAGAGAGGAGAGAGACAGAATGGAGAGAGAGAGACAGAGAGAGAGAGAGAGAGAGAGAGAGAGAGAGAGAGAGATTTCTTGTCCCAGATATCAAATTCGTCCTTGCAGGACTGGAATAATTGTTTTTGTCAAGTAGAGTGCCTCTTTCCAATGGACTAGGTTGAATTAACACTGACAGATTTCACTAACAAATTTTACCTGTCCAATTACTATTTTATCAGTTACCAAAGTCACTATTATCTCATGCTGAAGGTCACAATATAATGGAGAGTTCTATTGATTGAATTGAAAGGCATGCTGATCCCCTCACTAACTCACTTACAAACTATTTCCCTCTCTGGGTTACTCTGCAGATAATGAAGTTATCCAAAACATATTGCTATTCATCTAGAGTTAGTTTCATAAAGTGATCTCTCCCTAACACGGATGTCAAATCTTGGGTTGTATCTTCTCTAGAGATTTTGGCCATTCTGTATGGAGAGGAACCTCTCTTGAGGGTGAGGGATGGACTGAAGCAGGGAGGGCAGCTCGTGCTATAAGCACTACTGTATCACTTGTGGGGAGTTAGAGCAGGGTCCTCTGTCCTTCCAGGGGTATCTACTTTTCTTTCACTCTCCCTCTAACTGCTGTCTGATTCTCTCCCTCTCCAATGTGGCGTTCCTCTCATTATTTTCCACTCATGCTTCTGTTTCAAATATATCGTTGCCTACCTGTTACATTTTGTGTTGCAAAGAGACACTCTGGACTTGCAGGATAAATGATCTCGTGGAATCACTGTGATTCTTTCTCTTTGATGATGGCTTTTCTTCCTGAGATCGTGTTGAGATCGACCTCACAGTGAGAAATAAACATTTTTCTGTTTCATGTCTAGCTTGGGAATGTACAGCCTCCTTTTTTATGGCTCTGCTCAGACAGGACTGCCATACATAACCCTTCATGATTACTCATCCTGTCATCCAATGAGTTTCCACCACTTTAAACACATAAAGATAACAGTGTGTGTGCACAGAATTGCTACATGGGGATCTATTTTGAGTTGCAAAGGGTATCTCTTGATGCTCATTACATCAAAAAGTAGAAGCTTTCTTATGAAGAGGAAACTATCAAGTCATCAAAAAATATTGACCATAAATTAGTTAGAAGCTTGGCTCATATATCGTTCTGGCACTTACTAGCAGTAGACACACAATTTGATATTTACGAGATGACTGAATAAGTTATGATTTTGGATAATCATTGTTAGAAATATTAAATGCATATTAAAGTTATTTTATAGAATATTTCAGGTCTCCAAAGTATTTATTTTATCTTTTCATACACTTAAAGCTGGATGCTGTGTGGGTTATTTATTGCCTTTAGTCCATAACAATTCTTTTTAGAAATGTTGAAGACATTAATTTAGTGCCTGAAAACTTGTGTACAGTTCATGGACTTTTCTGCAGTCATTTGCCCAAATAGGGGTGTTGCCTGGAATTTCAGTTTATCACACCAAGTCCTTAGCTGTGGCTCCCCTCTTACCTCGAACACGCAACCCCAAAGTCACATAAACTCATCATTTATCCCCAGGACACAACTTAGCGTGTGTTTGTTTATGAATTGATCTGTAATAAGCCCACAGGAGCTCAGCAGTATAATATTTGAAATAAATAACACCCATGGCCAAGAGTTGTCCACAAAATGAACTTTGCCCCACTATTTTCATAAACCTCCAACCCCCACCTGCTGACTGCAAATCTCTTTCAGCTTCAGGAGAGCCAGATGTTCTTTACCCCGTGTACTCAAACCACCACTCCGAACCCGGGAAAGTGAAAAGGGAACATACTTCGGAGTCCACTGCCAAGGCCACTCCACAAGGATCCAGAAGCCTGGGAATTCTACCCTGGGGAAAGATAGCAGGAGTCTCCCAGCCAGATTCACCTCCCACCATGGGAGGTTGTTTTTAATTGTTCTTTGAAGAGGCTTTCCAAGTTGTTTAAAGCTTTGTCCGCCCACTCAGGGCAGGTTTTGCTGGACTCCCGGAGCAGCCATGGCTTCTTCCCTGCTCTCCATCATGAGCAGAGAAACCTCTGAAAAGAACTTCTATTTTCCACTCTCTCTTCCAGTGACAATACCCAACTGACTACTGAGGGCAGGGTGATGGCCGAGATGTTTTCCACTGCAAGCTTCTCACTGCGATTCACTTATTGTTTCAAAATACCCCTAGGGAATTTGTGTAAATGACATCCTTTCTTTTTGGTTTTTTATTAGTAGTGAGCATGCTTTAAACAGCTTTGGAGTAAGCAATGTCCATGTAAGTTGGTGAAACACCAACCAATGGAGCCATTCGGACACCAAGTGGTGACTGGCCCGGGAAGTTCTCCTTTTTCACCGTTTTATTTAAACTTAATTGTAGCTAAAAAGTTGGAACATATGCCTAGCACTGTGGTAAGGGCTTACCATGCATTGAATCATTCAACCCCACAACAATTCTATAATACCCTTACTTACCCCATTTTTTCAGATAGAGAAACTGAGGTAGACATTTGTCAAAAATGGCAGGGTTGGGATTTGTCTATTTAAATCCAAGGTCTATAGTCTTTGCCTCCATGCTTTACATCTACCGTAGAACATAGAAGAATCCCATAGAAACATTATCCATGGGTTTGAATAATGCAAAAATGGTCTACTTATTTATTACCAGTTGAATTTTGAAGTTTATGAAAATTGTAATTGAAGATAAAAGTTAATTCGGCGTGGCTACAAGAGCAAACCTATTTAGTTAGTTATTTTTTTAAACTCTGATTTTGAAATCATTTCAGACTTACAAAAAAGTGGCAAAAATAGTACACAAAGTTCCTGTATACTTTGTGTCAAACTAAAAGGCTAACACAGCCAAATAAACAAGGTTTAAGTTTATGTGGGCTGCAAAAAAAAAAAAAAGCTTAAATTTTCATAGAAATGTAGGTTTATTTCAATAGAGACATACTGAATACAAGGGGTTGAAATAAATGAGTAATTATTAACATAAAATAATACAACATTTTAATAAAAAATAATCTTTTTTCTTGAACATTAATTACCAGACACTGAATAACTGCACAAATTAATAAGCATAACGCAAATAAACCTATTTTTCTTGTTCTCCAAAAGTGAAATATTTCCTGTTGCACACACCGAACGGGTCAGTCCAAGACTAATGAAGTGGCAATCAGTGCTAAAATATTCGCTGCTAGTATTAGTGGAGAGAAATGGTGCACCTGCACGTAAGGCACATAAGAGAAATGAATGCAACATGATTGTAGTAATCAGTAATTAGCAAATGTTGTAGTTCGTTATTAATAACTAGAGGCCCGGTGCACAACACCTTTAGTATATCTGCCAACAATCGTCCAAAGGTGATGTCATGCCCTTTTCAGTGCATATCAGGAGGTACATAATATTGATATGTCTCATTATTGGTGACATTAATTTTGACAACTTAGTTAAGTGGTATCACTATGTGTCTTCACAGTAAAGTTGCTATTTTTTTCTATGTAATTAATTAAATTTAAACCCTCTTATACTCATTTATAGTTGTATTGTCTAATCTCTTAGGGACCAAGTGTCCTCATGTATTAATAGAGTTATAATCACTGTTCTACATGTTCATCAGTGTTGAAGTGAGACACAAATAACGTATATGAAAGTGTCTTGTCAATTATGAAGAGATATTATGAATGCAACAAACTAAGATATTGGATCAAGTATATAATGAGAAGCCACAGGTTGATAAATTACCCACCATTCATATTATATTCTTTCAGACTTCCATTGAAATCAGTTAAGAGGGATATTAAGGAATTAGTTGATAGCTATGCAAAGGAATTTAGGTGCTATGACTTGCTCTCATAGACCTTCTAGAAGAGACAAACTCTAAGATTTCTAGGATTTCTGCTAATCTAAAATTCCATGGACCTCACACTTAAATTAATAAACTTGAGGGGAAAGGCAGAATATGCATTATGATTTGGGATTACCCTACATAATGCAACAGTGTGATTTCTCTATAATTTTACAAATGTAACAAGCTTGTCCTGAGTCATTAACAGGGGGGTACAAAGCAGTGAAATATTTTTGTTTTTCCAATGAGCATCCGCATGACTTATTAGTGGAAAGTCCAGCATCTCACTCTTGAGACCTCCCCTGGAAAGTCTTCCCCTCCCACACACATACAGACTCTTTTTAAGTTTAGAAGCTCAAGGTTTACTCAGTCCTGAGGGAGAAAGAGTTTAATCCTGCATTACTGTTCTGTTTTTTGCTACCATTAAACACCATTGTTCAAAACTAGACCTGCACTGTGCCACGAAAGCATGTCCATCCTGTGGTAACACCTCATAACTCAACCAAAGGGTATCCCAGGTTTCAATGCTCAGCCTTTGTTCCCAAACCCCAGCAATGTGCCAGCAGAGCTGGGTCCTAAGGCAAATCCACAACGTTTTTCCTAAGATAGCCCTCCTCTTGTATATGCTAAGGGTTACTGCTCCCATGCCTCATTCTCTTTTGTTGTGTTTCTCTTTGAAGAATCTTGATGTGCTTCCTTAAGTCTTTGGTCTACCTATCTCCATCCACCCCAAGAGGTGAGCAGGACTGGGTTCCTTTTCTCTCTAAAGGTCCTAGGTTTCTTTTGCAATTTATCAGGTTCCTCTCTAGCAAATGGGGAGGAGTTAGCTTCAGCCAGGCCACAAAGTGTTCCCATTATACTCTTCCCCCAGGTAAAGACTGCTCAGTATTCATCCCATACTTATTTAACTAAGGAAACCATTCAAGAGTTTCTGGAAAATGGTCTGTTGCATGATGATTTATTATTCTCTCCAGTAAAGAAGAAGGGACCAGTCTCCGGTACTTACTACACAAATTTTTACAATTAAGTGTTCAAGCCTAAGATACACATGAGTATAAAATAAGGTTATATTTCCTTGTCAAGTCCCCAAAGTGATACTTGAGTCCCACCTACTTGTTTTCCATAAATTAATCAGCTTCAAATGGTCTTCGAGCTCTCTGAGAGGAGATAATGGTGCTCACATACATTTGCTCAGGTTCAGTCCCTCTTAGTCTTCTTGTCTTCTTTGTGCATTTACTCATCACACCAGCACAGACACTCAGTCCATAACAGCTGATGACCACCAATATCACCAGCCTGTGGCCTCTGAGAAGTTTCTTTTCTTCTAGCAAAAAAAGAGACCTGATGGTAACTTCTAATCAGGCTTTTTTGAAAGTTTGTGGAAAAGAGGAGGGATTAGCAAAGCTATCCCACCTTACTTATAGACATGTGAGAAAAAATGAATGCTTACTTTTCTAAAAAGAAAGAAAGAAAATAGAAGGGACTATGCACATACAGAGTAAATTACAAGTTACATGTGGATGTGCTCGAACCCCTCAGCCCCAAGGCCAGGACTTCTGATACAGCTTACCTTTCTTCACTGTCATCTGAAAGGGTTGGATAATGATCTCTATAATGTCTTCAAACTCTGAAAGTTTATAACACTTAATGTCTTTAGTGATACTTTACAGGACTTTTGCAATCTTGATATAGCTTTGGAAAGCTAGGCATTTTGACTTTTGGGGGGCACTGCTCCTAAGCAAAAACTATAGAGAGAGATAGTTTCTGGCCATAGTAAGGTAACCATGGCTTTACCAAACCTAGGACATGCTAACACATAAGCATAATGAGTCCTTGTGGACTCTATGGAGCTATCTAGATTTTAACTATATCACAATTGTCTTTCTGCATCTTTAGATCGCTGAGAAGCTTAAAGTTCTTCTAAAGGTAATTTATTTTGACATAATTAGTAAGAAATATGTTTTTCTTTTTCATCATGGCATTTAAAACTTGATTCATTGAGTTACCAAATATTGGATTCTGTTAAGATTACATTTCCCAAATCTCACTGGATATTAAGAAGAAAGTTTAGCATACTAATTTCCTGGCCTTAAAGGAAAAAAAAAAAAACTGCACTTGCAATTCAGGAAATCTGAGAAAAAGATATTTCCGTTTTCAGGTGACCATTTTATATTTGGAATAACATATTATTGCATTGGAAGGAAATTACATGAATTAGCCTTTGGGGTTAGACAGACAATATGTCTAGAGAAAAAGTATGACATCTTTCATATTCATAAATATGGAATGAATGTGAAATAGGTCTCCTTCCTATTCTCCAATTTTATGATCCTTTTGGACATTTGCTAAAGGCTGTTGTCACCACTCTACCTGTGGAGACCATCCTTCAATAAATAGCTCCAGTGTTACCTTATTCATTGAACTTTCCCCATTCAGTTCTCCCATATCTTTTCATTACTCTGTGAACTTCTTTCATCGTATGCTAATTCAATACTGGATCATTTAGCAATACATTGCCTTTTCAATTTCCATTAATTTGGTCTTATCAACTGAATTCTAAACCTGAAACTCAGGATTGAATCTTCTGCCTCTTTTATAACCATAGCACCTTACATAGTGCTTAGCAATAGAAGGAGCTCAATAAAAATATTTGATTGACTCAGAAAGAACATATTTACACAGATCAACTAACACATACTGTATAGCTTTTGCCATAATAAGACTAAACTAATACCAGACCAAGGTATTGGAAAGGAGGAACACATGGAAACTTAACATTCCCTATCAGCAATCAGAAAGCTAATTAGCTGGCAAAACGATGTATTTGTTTTGCTTCGTTTCCAGAGAGTTCTTGTACTGCTGCTTAAGCTAGCCAAGACCTGCTCAGAAAACTTCAGTCCATTTTGAAGGATACAGGTTTATTTGAAGGTCTCCAGATTATTGTTGAAATTACTGATCTCGGATGTGTTTTTAGGCTGGGTCACATATACTAAGTCCTTTTCTTTCTCCAAATAATTGTGGGGACAGGGTGCAGGGGAAATAAGCAGAATTCAGAATTTCTGGAAATGTATTAGGTAAGAGGACCTGCTGTTGTTACTGCCGGCTTTCTGACTTGACCCAGTCCCCAGCTTTAATGGAATAATTGTGGAATCCAGAGACCAGGCTGAAGCCAGTAAGGGGAATGCAACAGAGTCTGAAAGAATAAAGGGGTTTGATAGACTTCCAGAATCCAACTGAGGATAGAGGGATAGAGTGCTCTCATAAGCTAGGTACTTTCCTCAGCTTTAAGATGTTGCTGAAGTCTAAGGAATTATGTATACTGATAGTGCATATGAGATACTAATAGTCATACACATAATGTAGGCTGTGTATCTCTAAGATGAGTATTCTAGTATTCTTCCATATTTGAAAAATATCACACTAGGAGACGTTATGAAAAAATATTGTCATAATTGGGTTGCAAACCCATTTCTAAAATTATCTCTGTGTGCCTGTTTCAATTTACTACCATATTATCTGTACTCTAAAGAAATGAAACTTGGAAATTATTTCAGCCATCCACTTCATACAGCACTGCTTTCAATAAGATCATCTTTGTGTTTAAATGTAAATGATTCAAACCAAAGAGAGATTTTTTTTCAGAAGATTTCCATATAGTACAGGCAGTTTGTTCCTGCTTCATGTTTTATACATGAAGTTATTGCATAAAAAAATTCTGTCAACTGAACAATTTCAATAGGAAATTAAAGACTTATTTTTCTTTAGAGGGAAAAATGTATGACAGTTGTTATAAATAAAGACACAAATGCACTTCCCATTGCCAAGATTTTCCAAAGAAAGCTTCCAGTTTGCTCAAACAATAGATTAGCTCCTGGATCTCCCAGCTACAGGAACTTGCGGCCTTTGGTAAATATTAGCAGAACAGGCCTATTCACACACCTGACCACCTGATCTCAGACACAATGTGCCCTCGCCACTTCTGGGAAAGACTGGCCTGAATTTTTCCATAGGCTAGACATAAGGAGAATGAGCAGAGGTCCCACTTGTATTTGTCCATATTTCCATCAGCATCTAGTTTAGTAAATTCTATTCATTCGCAATGTATGAAGACAGCTAATAAGAAATTTAAAAATTTTGTGTGCATTCATAAAACTTAGCAGAGAATATTACTGTAACCATTCCTTTCACTTATTTTGCCATACCAATCCCAAAGGCTAATTCTATATAAGTATTTGGCCATGTATATATCAATCAGTGCTGATTTTTCCTTTTTAATGGAAAGCATATCATATCTCTTGCTATGAGAAGATACCTTACATTTGTAATTTGTTTATCATATATTTATGTGTCAGTTTACTGGTTACTGTATTTGTCTAACGGATATTTATTCATAAAAAGAGAGATAGAATGTGTACTGGATGTCTTCTTAAGGACAAATTATAGTGATCGCAAAGATTTGACCAATAGTTTCCTGCTCTATGTTTTGAAACACAACTGAGAGCTATTAGCAATCTTATTTTGCCAGCAATAGTGAAGATGAGGACTAGCATTTCTTTTCTTTCATACATTTTATTGATTTCAAAGAGGAAGAGAGAGGGAGAAAGAGATAGAAACATCAATGATGAGAGAGAATCGTTGATCAGCTGCCTCCTGCATGCCTCCCACTGGGGTTTGAGCCTGCAACCCAGGCATATGCCCCGACTGGAAATAGAACCATGACCTCCTGGTTCATAGGTCACTGAGCCATGCTGGCCGGGCTAGCATTTCTTAAGCATCTGCCTGGAAGAATGAGGGCAGACTGCTTTACAGAACATACTTAAATTTGTGTCCATGCCACCCAGGTGGTTTCACATGAATATTTATATTATATTATTTATCTTAGCCAAATGTGCTCTGCACCTCCACATTTATCACTTATGAGCTTTTTTTCCTCTACTTGTAAAATGAAGAAGTCATCCATGAATGGCTCCTTGACAAAGAAATAGGCCCAATGAATGTTTGACTGGCAGGTTTGTTCCATTGTATTCTTTGTAGGTGATGGTTTCAAGTGACACATTCTGCCTTTGTCCAACATTTGAGAGCAATATAACATCCAGACTTGCTCATGGTTTTTCTCTGGGCTCTCCACATAAGAAAACAAGTCTGAATCTTCTAGACAGTGAGGCGGAAGCAGTGTAAGGAAGTGAGGTAATTGAGGAAATGTCATGACAACCCAAATTAAAATGAGCAGCCTCACATTTGCATGTGCCAGCTGCTCCTTGGGAAATCTTTCTGGCTGCTTTTGGTTCCTATTAGACAGGATAATGTGGCTGCAAATTATATCCAACTGAAAGGAAATTGACTCACCCTCAACAGGTATTGTAGGAGCAGATAAACCCTGGAAGGATGACCTTCAGAGGAATAACCAAAAACCAAGCAAAACACATAATCGTGCATGCACACACACACACACACACACACACACACACACACACACTCTTTTGCTGTGATAAGGCTTAGAGCTTATTTCAAAATTTTAATATGAAAAGTTGCTTTTAACCTCATACTTTTCAAAGTTGCCTCATGACTTGTTTATGCAAAGCACTGTGCAAAATGCCTGAAGGCCTTGGCTTTTTCCTACAGTGACTCACTTGTTCCCCAGGACAGTACTGACATTGGAGGGTCCCTCCCCTCCTTCAGGGCATGAGCTTCACAATCTTGTACAGTAGGTGTGTAATACTATTGCAAGCCCTTCCTTGTGACAGTCATCCAGGTATCCCTTAGAATCGTCTGTAAATATAATACATAGAAATAGATACCATGTCCTTCATTTGTATGTCCGTGCTCCTGTGCCTCACAGATTTGAAGGTCAACTGCAGTGAGGGCTCTGTACCCCATGTCCCAGTGAACTTGGCAATGGGCAATATCCTCTAGAAGATGTTTATACGTGTGGCTTTCTGAGTGAATCTCTGGGACAGTGCCTTTGGAATGGCTATCTTCCATCAATTATTGACACTTCCCATAGCCATTCACCAGCTCAAAACAAATTAAGTCGACACATAGTTGACACAGTTTCCTCCTTGCCTCCTGAAGTTGCTGAACCAAGCAGAGTGGATTGGCATATGTGCTGCTTTGATGGCACAAAGCCCCACAGAAGCGGAACAACTTTCCACCAGCACAAAAATGTTCCAAAAAATACTCACTCTGTTCAATACACTTGTAAATCCATTCTAAACTATGAAAGAATATAAAATAAATGCTCCATCTAAAGATCATTGCCCAATATTTTTTTAAAAATGTAAGACAGTGATTTGAAGTCATAAATGGCAAACTCTCCTGAAAGTACTAGGGAAAATTGCTTTTAATACTTCTTTCTTGTTAAGTTACCATAGTAATAAAATCCCACTTGGTACGGTAACTTTCTCAACAGGTCAGAGCTTGAAATTCTATGCTGTAAACTTCTACATACAAAGAAAGGCGTAAGTTTATTTATTGGAGTTCAAATGTAGAAATCTGACAGCTTTGAAGACTGTAAAAGATACTGAGTCAACTGCTATAAAAGGAAAACATTCTTGACAATTTAATTTGTATAGTACTACAACTGAAGAGACTGTGTGGTGATTTATGAAGGGCATGTTTGTGAACTGGGTTTTGGAATTTTTGCATGAAAGGTGAATTTGTGCTCAGAATGCTTGCATCTTCAAAGACCCACGAGTTTGGCTGTGGGTACATGTAGCATTTGGTTTGGAAACATATGAAAGAAGCAATGCAATCCCTTAAGAATATGATTTAACTGTCAATTTACTTTGATACATTGATTTAATGTTTTAAGCTATTTTATATGTACTATTTATATATGTCTGCATTGGGGCATCTACCTCCATGCTTTAGAAGCTCCTGGAGAATTGAGATTATCTCCATATAACTGTCAGCAATTAGTAGACACCAAAGCCAACTATGCTTTTAACTTTTTCTAATATGAAGTTGCTTCATTCAATGACATCTCCTCAGTTGTATTAGATCTCAAGTGTACTGTGAACTTAATTAAGAAAAGAATTGAATGAATAAAGTCAAATGTGGCATAGAGCATGCTTCAGCAATGGCTATGTAATTCATACTCTTCAAATACTAGAGAGAGAGAGAGAGAGAGAGAGAGAGAGAGAGAGAGAGAGAGAGAACATGAACCCTAAAATAAAAAAGTTCAGTCTGGTTGATGAAGATAAATATACACATTTGATTCATTTAGAGACTAATTACAAGGCAGTATGTGAGCAAGTATAAGATTGTTTAATATACACTGAGTGTGCAGTTATTAAAGAGATGATGAGCAGATAGCCAAGAGCCTTGGGCAAGTGATTATCTTTCTCCTCTACTCTAGGCTTCTCCCTTCCATTTCAACTGTCCTCTTACCTGGGAACTTGCTCTCCAGAGCCCCATCACTTGTTAAACCAATACAAGGGAGACTTATGGGACCTGAGACTTTTCCATGTATCTCCTCTGGAACCTGGAACCAAAATGTGTTTTATTCCCTCTGGGACCAATGTGTCAACTATGCATAATAATCTAAAACAAAGAGAAGATGAGTTTGACAGGTCAGGAGACTTTTTATTGCCTCAAATCACTGCTTATAATCAACTTTCTTTCCTGCTTGCTGGTTCCAACTGTAATTAGCAGAGACATCTGAGAACACAGGCAAGAGTAAGAGGCACCTTTATAAAGCAATTGCATTTGTATGTGAGGCATGGGAGAGAAACACTGACATTCCACTCTCCAGGGCTTTGGTGAGGAAAGTGAGGCACAAAATTATGCCTCAGGTACAAAATTTAAGTGGGCAGCAAAAAATTCAGTAACCAAGATAGATAATATTTTGATGCAGTACTTTTTAAAATAAAAACTATGCAAAGTATCCATAATGAACAAAATATCAAAATTTTAAATAAATACAGGATCAATATTACTGACATTTTTTCCTTTTATCTCAAGTCAATATGGCTTGGTATGACAAGGCATTAAATGTCTTTCAAAAGTGTTTATTTTGGTCATCATAGATTTTCTTGCATTAATTTTAAGTTTCAAAAAAATATTTCATTAAAATACTATTTATCTTGATTCTGAGATTTTTGGAGTCTCCTTAAATTTTGTACTTGAGGTCAGTGACTCATTCAAGTTAACCTAATGAGTACCAGGTCCAGTCCTGCTCCAGGGTCATTGATAATAAAGGGGGAAAAGCGGGAAGAAAAATCTGTGTGGTAGACCAAGATGAAGAATATAGTTTAAAATAGATGAAAGAGGAACCAAGATGGCGGCATAGTTAAACAACTAATCTGCTGCCTCACACAACAATTTCAAAAACACAACTAAAAGACAAAAACGTCTACCACCCAGAACCACGGGAAAGCTGGCTGAGTGGAAGACTGACAACTAAGAAGAGAAAGGAGCACAATCGCTGAAAAACTGAGGTACGGAGGCACGCGAATCGGGCCGGCGGCGGGCAGCTGGGTGCGCGGCTTTTCTTCAACCCGCAGGGAGACAAGCTCCCGATCACTCTGAAATCCAGTTTCTGGGGACACTCGGGGGACCCAGACACCTACGGGGAGAAGCTGGACTCTCGGCCATCGGGTCGGAAAGTGAGAGTGACTTTTTTGCGGTGGTGCGCCCAACAATCATTGTTTACTGCGCTGGAGCGCGGGGCACAGGGACTTGGAAACGTGGAAAGGCAGAGACGGCTGACGGCAGCCATCGCTGTTGGCCACGCCCCAGCCTAGTGACGCCCTGAGACCCCACCCAGCCCTGAGGCCCCGCCCTGAGGCCCCGCCCCGCACATTCTACAAACCCGCCCCGGCTCCACACAGCGGCTTTTACATATAAATGGCCTGTTCTGGAGCGGCTTAACCAACTGCAGCTCCAGTCAGACTGCTCCAAAACCGCCCAAGCAAAGGAGGAGAAAACTAGCCCTTGCTGTAGCTCCTGCTGGGGGACACACAGTACACAAGGGTACACCAAGAGTGTCCACCTCAAGTAACTGGGAGGCTGACCCGTTGAACCAATAGGACACCTAGTACACAAAGCTACCCTACCAACTCAGGGAAGCAGAGAATATGAGAAGGCAAGGAAACAGATCACAAACCAAAGAAATGGAGGAAAACAAGCGATTGGACATAGAGTTCAAAACTACGGTTATAAGGTTTTTCAAGAATTTCATGGAAAAGGCCGATAAATTCCATGAGGACCAACTAGAAATTAAACATACACTGACTGAGATAAAAAATATTATACAGAGACCCAAAAGCAGACTAGAGGATTGCAAGAATCAACTCAAAGATTTGGAATACAAAGAGGCCAAGGACACTCCTCCAGAGAAGCATGAAGAGAAGAGAATTCAGAAAGTTGAAGATAGTGTAAGAAGCCTCTGGGACAACTTCAAGCGAACCAACATCAGAATTATGGGGGTACCAGAAGAAGAGAGAGAGCAAGATGCTGAAAACCTATTTGAAGAAATAATGAATGAAAACTTCCCCCACCTGATGAAAGAAATAGACTTACAAGTCCAGGAAGCGCACAGAACCCCAAACAAAAGGAATCCAAAGAGGACCACACCAAGACACATCATAATTAAAATGCCAAGAGCAAAAGACAAAGAGAGAATCTTACAAGCAGCAAGAGAAAAACAGTTAGTTACCTACAAGGGAGCTCCCATACGATTATCAGCTAATTTCTCAACAGAAACCATGCAGGCCAGACGGGAGTGGCAAGAAATATTCAAAGTGATGAATAGCAGGAACCTACAACCAAGACTACTCTACCCAGCAAAGTTATCATTCAGAATTGAAGGGCAGATAAAGACCTTCACAGATAAGAAAAAGCTAAAGGATTTCATCACCACCAAACCAGCATTATATGAAATGCTGAAAGGTATTCTTTAAAAAGAGGAAAAAGAAGAAGAAAGATAAAAATTATGAACAACAAATACATATCTATCAACAAGTGAATCTAAAAGTCAAGTGAATTAAAAATCTGAGGATCAGAATAAACTGGTAAACTTATTAGAATCAGAGGCATAGAATGGGAGTGGATTGATAATTCTCAGGGGGAAAGGGGTGTCTGTGTGGGGAGTATGGGAAGAGACTGGACAAAAATCATACACCTATGGATAAGGACAGCGCGGGGGGGGGGGGAGGTAAGGGCAGAGGGGGGTAGGAACTGGGTGGTGGGGAGATATGTGGGGAAAAAGGAGAAACAATTGTAATCTGAACAATAAAGATTCATTTAAAAAAAAAATAAATAAAATAAAATAAAATAAAATAATGTCAAAACATTAAAATTGAGCTTTCCTAAAATGAAACAATACAAGACCAAAGGGCAATAATAGTCAGGGATATGGTGATACATTTGGGAATTCTCATAGCCACAAGAGGGCATCAAGCAAAATTTGAGAGAATACTGGTATGCATTCCAAGAGAGTCTGGAAAAAGGACCAAAGACTAAGTATTAATCTGAGGATTACCATTAGCTCTAAATGACAGATTTTCCTCTAGCAGATTGTCAGTCACAAGTATAGCAGATCCTCTAATAATGTCCTTTAGTTGAGCATCATTTCATTTTAATATTAATGAGATGCCGTAGGAACTTAACTCTCATTTATATCAATTAGCCTATGGTAAAATTGGTTTCATTATTCATACTTTTGCTTAAAGTCCCAGAATCTATCAACAACACTAAGTGAGGATCTACTGTATAACATTTTCTAGAACAGTGATTCTTGAACTTGCACATCCATCTAAAGCATCTGGAGGGGTTAAATGTGGATTACTGGGCCCCACTCCCAGGACTCTATTTCAGTAGATTTGGGCTAGGGCCTGAGAATTTGCTTATCTAACAAGTTCCCAGGAGATGATACTACTATGCCAAATCCTATACCTTGAAAACCACTGGGCCATAATAAATAGAATCTTTACAACAGAATGGTTAATTTAAAATTTATTAATTTTAAAATACTGTATGGAGAAATCAAGTGTTATTACTTCTTACTATTATAAACTAGAAAGAAACAAAAGAATTATTCCACCACCCCTCCAAAACCAGACAAGTATAACAACAAAAAGGGCTAGTTGGAGCAAAATAATAGAGTGGTGAGGGTTGTAAAGTGGAGTAAACAATTTGTCTCTCCAACATTATGGACCCAATAAGAATATTAAACTGGGTTGCCTCAGAAAAAAAGGGGTTCAGAGGCTCAGTGATTTAAAATTTGATAAAGGGAGCAACCAAGTTCCTGGGAAATTGATTTGATTCTTGCTACTGAAGAGGATAAAAGGATCAATTTGCCTAATTGATGTAGATAGGAGCTGATTAAAATGCAGCCCCTTGCAGATGAAAGAACTATGAACTAGGTTCTATGATCTTGTGAGTTTTAGTGAAGGTCCTTAAGTCATTCATGGATGGAACAATTGGGACTGCCTGACACCTGGCCATATTTTAACAAACCATTAAACATGGCATATGGCAGCTACAAGCGCACGGAGCTTAGCTTGAGGAATGATGCTGCTCTCTATTTTCCTCACAGATTTGTATCCAACAAATTTTGGGATTCTGCTATGGCCCAAGGTAAAGAGAGAAGCACTGAAAAATCACTGAGTTTGGACCTCTCAGAAATCTTAGAAAATAAAAAGTTCAAGCTCTATTTAACAGGATTTAGCAAAATGGGGAAATGTGACATTTTTTGAATTCCAAGTGTCATGGAGCAACCCCATACTTTTTTTCAGTCAGAGAAGACAACTTGATATCAGACAGCTTAACCTGGGGCACTTAGCTTGACAACTGTTGGTTTACAGAGTAATGTATGGAGCCCCATGTGTCTCTCCCTACCCCAAGAGTTTGCTGAGAAGCTATCCGTTCCATTCATGCTTCCTCTAGTGCAAGGCGATACAACCTGTTTGCCACATCAAAATGAGTGAGTCAGCCGAGAATTATATAACATTTTGGAGCATGACATGTAAGTTATTAACAAGAAACATGTCTCATTGTTGGATCTCAGTGTAAATAAACTTCCATGCTGACTGCTTGAGTTCCATTTCTAGCCTTAAAAATTGCAGAATAGAGAGAAACTCACAGGATGATAAAATGACCAATAAACGGAATTAATTCAGTAGAAGCAGAAATTCAGAATTAGACATACACAGATAAGCAGTAGCCATCTTCACCTTTTAGAACAGGTGTCTGCAAACTAAGCCCTTAGGCCAAATGTGGACGCCACCTGTTTCTATAAATAAAGTTTTATTAGAACATAACTACACTCATTTGTTTACATATTGTCTATGGATGCTTAAATGCCAGAGTGGAGTAATTGTGACAGAGACTGTACGGCCTACGAAGTTGAAAATATTTGCCATCTGGCCCTTTACAGAACAACGTGTTGACACCTCCTCTAGAAAGCGAGAGAACACAGAGGCTCCCAATTCACTAAATTCACCTGGAATGTGCCCCAATGAATTTTATTTACATCTTAAAGGACACAGTGCCTCAGAGATATTTGACAAAATATTAGTATTCCTCACCTAGTAAAATCTGACATATAATCCCTATATGTTTTTTTGGGTTCTAAGTTTAAGAACTCTTCCTAAACTTCAGATCTTCCTTTTCTTTTAGCTGCAATACAAGCTGGCCGAATTAATGCCAAGGTCTGCCCATAGTTGCCCCATAGAGTAACAAATTACTTATTGGCCCTGTCTGGCATTACTCTGTGTAAGTAAAATGAAGAAATTGGCAAGTTTGTCCTCAGTTGTCTGTCTTTTCTTTCCTTGGGAAGATCTCATCAATTGCAGTGACCTGGTGTCCTTATATTCTCTTTCTATTAAAACCTGCCCTAGCCCTGGCCAGTTTGCTCAGTGGATAGAAGGGTCCCAGGTTCGATTCCAGTCAAGGGCACATGCCCAGGTTGCAGGCTCGATCCCCAGTAGAGGGCGTGCAGGAGGCAGTCGATCAATGATTCTCTCTCATCATTGATGTTTCTCTCTCTCTCTCTCTCTCTCTCTCTCTCTCTCTCTCTTCCTCTCCCCCCCCTCCCTCCTTCTCTCCCTCTCTCTCCCTCTCCCTCTCCTTTCCTCTCTGAAATCAATAAAAATTTTTAAAAAAAAAACTTGCCCTAACAAGAAAACACATGAAATTCACTCACAATAAAATCCAAATGATACATAACAATGCAAAATCACCTCCCAGAGGGATCAAAGTCTCAGAAGCATTAACAAGTAGGTGGTGTAACCATATTTTTTCCATTTTCTCTTTTTAAAGTCAGGACAGAAAAACACAGGGGGAAAAATAACACTAAGTAGCCTAGTAGCTTCTCCCCTAAGAATCAGTTTCTCTGTGCTTTATCTATAACCCAAGAAGCTTTATATAAAAGTCACCCAGAATACTTAATAAAAATGCAGACCTGAAACTGAGTCCTGGACCAACTGCATTAGAATATCTGGAGATAAGTCCCAGGAATCCTTACTTTCAACGGCACGATCCCCTCTTTATGGTTCTTATGTTGAGTAAAGTTTTAAAACCACTGCACTGTGCATTGTGTGCAATCATCCATTATCCTGCCCATTGGACCTGTATCCTGATGAGCAGTAATGGTAGGCTGGAGACACTCCAGGACTTGACTTTGCTCAGTCTGATTGGCCATTTAATGGTCCTCATACTTGCAGGTGAGCTGATGAATTTCTCACACTTATAAGAGCTCTCTCTCTCTGATGGGGACTGATGTAATGTTTCAGAGTATAGAGACACATTTATTATTTATTTTCACATTAACAGCACAGGACAATGATATGAAGTCATCATTAGTATTTTTCAGGAAAGTTACCTACTTTCCTTAATTGTAAAATGGGAATTTTTGATAAAGCCTATTTCAAAAGGTTGTGAGAATTGAGATAATGTGCTTAAAGTGCATAGCATGCAGGAAGTGGTTAATAAAGGCCAATAATTACTGTTGCTAATTTTATTCCACATGAGAAAGGTAAAGCCCAGGAGATTTATTCAATAGATCAGGTACACACCTTGTAAAATTCTGAGAGGAAGTTATGGAACTCAGTACTTTTTGGAGTCGGTCTTTCTTACACCCAGAGCTTAATTTATCATTTACCATGAAACTTGTAAAATAAGCTGCAGAGTCCCTCATTTGCATGGACTCCTTTTAAGACTCGTGAGGGACCCAGTAATATGTTCACACAGCTAACATTTTTATATTTGCAAAAGTTAGATAATTTACTAGTAATCACAAATTGGCAGAGAATTCTGTTTCTTTCCAGTCCTACTTTGTCATGCCTTCTCTCTTTTTTTATTGGCATTGGAGTGGCCATTGGCATTTTAGGGTTCCAACTAAGGGGAAAGTGAGTAGGGAACACTTTTATCTTGGACTTAATGGGATATTTTTTATGTGGCTTGCAGTCACTTCTGTGTATAGTTACATCGTTACTAGCAGTCTCAATGTAGAATTAACTTCAAACAATCCTACTGACCATTTTTCCAGCTCACATGGTATCATGACACGAAGTATTCAGACTAGAGCTCATGTTATATGAAGGTGTGCCAAAGTACCTAGCGCCCAGCACTGGAGGTGTATGCACAGTGGAAGTGAAACTAATTATGAATGATATGAAACCAGAAGTTAGTCTGTGACAAATTCTTACAGACAGCAAAGTAAAATTATAAGTAGAAGTTTCTGTTTTCACTGATGTCTAGGCAAAATAGAGTTGTCTCTTATTAGCAATATACTCAGTCATATAGTGTTTACAGTTAAAAATGTTCCACAGGTTTCCTTCCCTTTTTTGTTTTTGTTTTTTGTTTTGTTATTCCTCATCCAAGGATATTATTTTCATTGATTTTTAGAGAGAGTGGAAGGGAGGGAAAGCGGGGGGTGGGGTGGGGGGGACGGGGAAGAGAGAAAGAAACATTGATGTGAGAGAGACACATCAATTGGTTGCCTCCTGCATGTGCCCAGACCTGGCCAGGGAACGAAGTGCAATTGAGGTAAGTGCCCTTGACCAGGAATCCAACCTGAGACGCTTCTGTTTTGGGGCCGGCACTCTAACCACTGGGTCACATTGGCCAGGGCTTTTCCCCTCTTTTTTAATGGGAATTGCAAAAAATAAAATTTATCAAAGTTCCTTAATTTGTAAATCACAAAAATGTAGCAGTTCTGAAACCAGTGAGTACAGATAGTGTGTAAGTCACACATTTCATACAAACCCCTCTCCCCATCAAAAATGGAATAACTGACTAGAACAAAACTAGTTTAAAAATTGAATTAGTTACTAATCATCTTTCTTCAAAGAAAAGTCCAAGTCCAGATGGCTTCACTGATGAATCTTCTCAAGTATTAAAGTAAGAAATAATACTGGTCTTATTCAAATTCATTAAAAAAAATAGAGAGTGAACACTTATTAACTTGTTCTATAAGGTCAGAATTATGCTGATCTCAAAGCCAGATAAAAACATTACATGAAATGAAAACTACAGGATAATGTTTCTTATGAATATAGAGGCAAAACTTTTTAAAATATCAGCAAACACAATCCATCAACACATACAAAGGAATTATACCAAAGAAGACAAAGTTGGTTTAACATCTGAAAATGTATTAATATAATACATATTAATAGAATAAAAGACTAACATGCATGAACATCTCAATAGATGCAGCCAAAACATTTGACAAGATCCAAACCCATTCATGATAAAGGCTCTCAACAAATGAGGAATAGAGGGGAATTTCCACAAACTGTGAATGGCAATTAAAACAGAGTGAGGAAACTTACCACTAACATCATAGTTAGTGATAAAAGATTGAGTGCTTTTCCTCAAAGAAAAAGAACAAGTAAAGATGTCCACTCTCAACTTCTGCTGAGATGTTCACTTTTTGTGCTGGAGCTTCTAGCCAGTGCAGAATTGCAGGAATAAAAAAAATTAAAAGCATGCAAACTGGAAAGGAGAAAGTAAAACGTTATTGGCAGACATCATGATCCTACATGTACAAAATCATAAGAAATACATATTATTAAAAGTATGCCATAACATAAGCAATTTTAGCAAGGCTTCAGGATACAAAATCAATTTTAAAATCAATATGTATGAAATACTAGCAACAATCAGAAAATAAAATTAAGAAAACAATTCCATTCATAGTAGCATCAAAAAGAATAGAACACTGAAGAATTTAATAAAACTAGTGTAAATGGACATGAGAGGACATTCTGGGTTGATGAAAATGTTTTAAAACATGTTGTACAACTATATAAATTTACCCCAAAAATCACCAAATTGTGCACTCACACTGATAAATTTTATGGTATGTTAATTTACCTCAATAGCACTGATTTAAAATATATAGACAAAAGTGAATTATCTTTCTAGTCTCAGAAGAAATAAAAATAGCTTTATTTTCTCAGAGAAGAGAATATTATACAATTGTCACATAATGAGACAAATATTATTCAGCAAAAGTGTGGAGATAAGTGTTTTAGAGGTTTGTTAGTCAATTACATAAAATATTGTTTAATTTTTTCTGAACTTGGTAATACTTTTTAGCATTAAAAATGTTTTATTTTTGCCGAAACCGGTATGGCTCAGTGGATAGAGCGTCGGCCTGCGGACTCAAGGGTCCCAGGTTCGATTCCGGTCAAGGGCATGTACCTTGGTTGTGGGCACATCCCCAGTAGGGGGTGTGCAGGAGGCAGCTGATCGATGTTTCTCTCTCATCGATGTTTCTAACTCTCTATCCCTCTCTTCCTCTCTATAAAAAAATCAATAAAATATTAAAAAAAAAAAAAAAAAAAAAATGTTTTATTTTTAAAATAGTTGCCTTATTTTGTATGTATAATTTATATTGTTTTTCATAAAGAAAACTTGTGTAAGTTTGAGTCGCAAAGCCCACTTCTGCCTCTACTCCTGTTCCCTAGTTCCTTTGTCTAGAGAGAACCAGTTTTACTAGTTTATTACATAGTCTTCCAGAGACAATCTAATTAAATAATAATAACATAGTCTGAAGATTAACATAATAGGTAATCTAGTATTACTAAGGGCCAGCCTTTGCTCTAAGGACTTTCCATTTATTAAATAACTTAATCCTTACAACAATTGTATGAAATACGAACCATTTTTATCCATAATACAGATGAGGATACTGAGGCACCAAGATGTATAGTAACTTTTTCTTTGTTAAGTTTCAAACCCAGGCAATCTCACTGCAGAGTTCTTACCCTTAACTACAACTCAAAATTGTCTCTCAATACATATTCAAGTATGTTGTGGGGGGTATGCGGGGGGGGGGGGGGAGTTTAAAGCCTAGGTACATGAATTGGGTTTTTCTAAACATTTGCTATACACATTTTTCTGCACTGCTTTATAATTTCTCAACAACATGTCTCTTTGTTGTTGTTAGTCCTTACCTTACCAGAGGTATTTTTTCCATTGATTTTTAGAGAGAATGAAAGGGAAAGAGAGAGGGAGAAACATCTATATGAGAGAGACACATCAATTGGTTGCCTCCACACGAGCCCCCACCAGGGCCAGGGATTGAGCCTGCAGCCTAGGTAGATGCCGTTAATTCTTGGGAATCAAACCTAAGACCCTTTAGTGTGTGGGTTGATGCTCTAACCACTGAGACACTGGTCAGGTATAAGAACATGTCTTAAAGACAAGTTTAGCTACATAATTTTCTAGACAAAGCACAAAATGAAAATGCAAGGCCTCATCTTCAAAAATTATTAAGATTTTAAGAAGGCAACAACAGAGTATTAAACCAAGAATAGAGATTTTAAGCAACTGCCTATGGTCACATGCCCCTGAAGTCAGCCTGCATGGAGACCATAGAACCCAGGACTTTTGCCTCTAGCTCGTGTCCCAACCATAGCTACTTCCTACCTACTGAGCATTAGTTGATCCTAGAACAAGGTGCCATCTTTGTATCATAATGCAGGGACATGCCAACTTTTCTATTTTGGTTGTCAACTTACTTGGAGAGCAACAACAAGCTCACTCACACAGTTCATGCTATTGACTAAGACAAAGAGAAAACGAGAGTCTGGCTGCATAAATATGTGGATAGAGATCCGGGGATTAGAAATCTGTAGTTTGTAGTTATTTGCCCTCTTACCTTTCACTTCATTTTTAGTAAGGCAATGTAGGTCACCAATATAGATGAGATCAATAAAACTAGCACTAACCTCTTTCCTTCTGCCTGTCCCTCCCCACACCAAAACCAACGGTATTCCCATCTTGCACTTGGAAGTAAAATTGATCAAGCTACTTTACCCAAATTTACTGAAAATTTGGGTTGCTAGACTCTCAGCAGCATTTCCTTATCATTTGATTTTTTTAAAAAATTTCCTTTGTAGGGGAAAGTGGAAACCACCTGAGGAGCTTAGGCTCAGCAAACTGCCACTGATAAGACACCTTTTGACCTGTTGGTAGAAGGTTTGCTTTGTTCCCATCTCATCTGCATTTCCCAGCTGATGACCTACAGTGACTTAGGGAATTAATTTGACACCTTGTTCACAAGTTGATTGGACAAATAGCTAACAACAGGGTTAACTCTGTAACTGGAAGTACTACAGAACATGAGGCACTGGCCAAGCAAAGAACATCCAATTCAGAATCATCCAAAAAGATTCAGGCAAGAAGAAAGAGCCAAGAGGAAGATTTCCAGAACATTTCCATTTAGAAGCACGATGAAACTTGTTGACTAAGGTATCAACATTATCTAGGGCATGCATTTGACAATCTGGCACAGGTGACGAAACTGACAAACACACACAAGAAACTAGCACAACATTATCTGCAAATTGGTTGTGATTGAATACTTCATGTCATCAAGGGAATAGAAGCAATGAAAGAAAAGCCTTATTTTCCTGCAAAGAAAAGAATTTCTGTCAGAAAGAGACTAGGAAATAAAAGAGAAAAATGTCTTAAGAGAGATCAGTATGCATTCTGTAAAGTACATATTGTAAAAGGGAAAGGGAAAAGCAGCTTGATTCTGAAACTCTATTCAGTGTAATTTTGTGTAAGCTGTTCTCTAAGGAGAAAGACTGAACCCTAATCAGCCAGCGTCTTCTTCCAGATGGCTCTAAATGTGCTTTAATCTGTTTTTGTAAGAGAGGGTGGGGACAATTCCTTACTATGAGGAAAGTATATTAAGACTTGATCAAAGGATTAGCCAATACATATTTATAGCTTAAAGAGCACTCTCAGAATAGTGTGTAAGGGTTTTTACTTTACCCATTCTCTGCCTGGCATTTTTTGGTTCATGATTGCTAAAATGATGGCATGCTTCAGTGGAATTCTGGTTCCTGAGTGGCTGCCAAGTCCACAGTTTTGTTTTTGTTTTTCAAGAGACCCTTAATCAATACTTGTTGAATGAATAAAAATGAAGAGATCATCTCCCCATATTCAATGGCATACCTGTAGGCAGTGTGGGAGCTGGAGGAGGAAGGCTAAGTTGGCATCTTTCAGCTGAAGGCAAGGAGCCTGAGTTCTATCCTTGTTTACACCAAAGATAATGGTGTGAGCACAGCTGTAAGATTTGATGCTATGGTACTTCCAGCTTCAAGACCATTTATTTTCAGCAGGTTGGTGGGGGGGGGGGGGGTTTTCTGTGTGTGTGTTTTTGTTTTTTTACAAACATAGCAACAGAGCTTAACCTAAAACAAGGCCACAGTGCCAACAATCCTCCTATCTAATAAAAGAGTAATATGCAAATTAACCATCACTCCACTATACTCACAAGCCATGCCCACCAGCCAATCAGGAGCAAGTATGCAAATTAACCCAACAAAGATGGCTGTGAACAGGAGGCTTAGGTTGCCCCCGGCAATGGAGGAAGCCAAGCTTTCCCCACACCCTGGCCAGCCAAGGCCTCCACTCAAGGCTACAAAGTTTCAATTATAGAAGATAAATAAATCCCAATAAAAATGGCTGCAGCCATGGAGCTGGAGAGAACAGGAGGCTTGAGTTGCCCCCGGTGATGAAGGAAGCCAAACTCCCACAGCGCTTGCCTGCCTTGACCTCCGCTCAAGGCTACAAAGTTTCAATTATAGAAGATAAATAAATCACAGATACCAGGGCCTCTGCTTGGGTTTCTGGGGGGCCATGGCCAGCCTGCAAACCACCACAGGTCCCTCACCCAGGCCACCCCACACCCCAAGGGAACCCCCACCCTGATCCAGGACACGCTTCAGGGCAAACCAGCTGGCCCCCTCCCGTGCACCAGGCCTCTATCCTATCCTATCTAATAAAAGAATAATATGCAAATTGACCATCATTCCAACACACAAGTTGGCTGCCCCCATGTGGTCAAAGATGACTGCCCCATGTGGACACAAGATGGCCGCCACAAGATGACCAGCAGGGGAGGGCAGTTGGGAGGGACCAGGCCTGCAAGGGAGGGCAGTTGGGAGCAATCAATCCTGCAGGGGAGGGCAGTTAGGGGTGACCAGGCTGGCAGAGGAGAGAAGTTGGGGCCGACCGGGCCTGCAGGGAAGGGCAGTTAGGGGTGACCAGCCTGCAGGGGAGGGCAGTTAGGGGCAAACAGGCTGGCAGGGGAGCAGGTAGGCATCAATCAAGCTGGCAGGGAAGTGGTTAGGGGTGATCAGGCTGGCAGGCAGAAGCAGTTAGGGGCAATCAGGAAGGCAGGCAGGTGAGCAGTTGGGAGCCAGCAATCCTGAATTGTGAGAGGATGTCCAACTGCCCCTTTAGGCCCAATCCTACCTGATCGGGCCTAAACGGGCAGTCAGACATCCTTCGAGGGGTCCCAGATTGGAGAGGGTGCAGGCTGGGCTGAAGGACACACAACCCCCCTGCATGAATTTCATGCTCCGGGCCTCTAGTATATGTGTGTGTGTGTGTGTGTGTGTGTGTGTGTGTGTGTGTATTCCCAGAGAAGAGGCAAAAAAAACATAGACCTGAAAAATGAATATAATGTAGCCAGGCAAAAAGTGGAGAAGGATATTTCAGAAGAATGGAATACTATTTGCAAAACGCCAGGGCTAGTCCAGGGAGAGGCAGGTGGGAACCAAAATTTATTATGACTGAGGGTAGAGTTGGGGATAGGATCAGGGGTGGGAAGATGGGATTGAAAGGGTGTAGAGGGCAACAAGAGGCACGTATCTTCTTTTATATTTGGACTAGTGACCCAGTGCATGAAATTTGTACACATTAAAAGGGAATCAATTAGAGGAAATAATTTAATATTGCTATTTGCCCTTTCTCTATAACAGAAATGTCAGAGATGAAAGAAAATTAGTAAAATGTATATGAAAACCTTCCTCCTATCAGAGTCTGGGGCACACTATGGGACCCAAAGTCAAGTCCCCGCCCACCCACATGCACCTCAAAATCGTGTGAGACCCAGACCCAGCTGCCCCCCCCCCACCATTGGGCTAGATCCAAACCGGCCAGTCCCACCCTTGTCAAGCCCTGCCAGGCAGGGAGCATAGCCTCAGGTCCCCTGGCCCGGCGCCAGGATGGGGGGGCGTGGCCTGAGGTCCCCCAACCCAGACCAGGGTGGGGGGCATGCCTTGAGGTCCTCCATCAAGCTCCGCCAGGTGGGGGACACAGCCTAAGATCCCCTGTCAAGCCCCTCTGGGTGGGGGGCATGGCCTGAGGTTCCCTGTCAAGCCCTGCCAGGTGGGGGGAGCAGCCTGAGGTCCCCCGTCCTGGAACTGAGGTGGGGGAAGCAGCCTGAGGTCCCCTAGCCCAGCACCAGGATGGGAAGCACACCGTGAGGTCCCCATCAAGCCCTGCCGGGTGGGGGCATGGGGTTCAGCCTGAGGTCCCCTGTCAAGCCCTGCCAGGTAGGGGGCATGGCCTGAGGTCCTCTGTCAAGCCACACAGGGGCAGGGGAGGGTGTAGCCTCAGGTCCCTGCCGATTGCTCGTTAAGGCTTCTTATGGGAACTTGGCCTCATCTGTGGGTGCAGCCATCTTTGTGACTGATCGATGGTCAATTAGCATATTCCCTCTTTATTAGATAGGATAGGAATTTATATTTAATTGAATTAAATTCTTTGAACACAGATTATGCTAAATACAAGGCTCAGTAGGAAACTGCCTCTGCCCTCAAGGAGCTTGAGTCTGTAGTAGATTCTCAGGGTTCAGCATCTATGTCTAATCACAGTACAAATAACCTGTGAGATGCGAGATGTCCAACAATGATACTGAGCGCTGATTCAGAAGTGCTGGCATGTGAAGGAAAAATAATTGCATTCTTTCACTGTGGATTTTAGCATGTTTTGAGGGCATGTATGTGTATATGTTTAAAACACTCCAAGAGAGATTCTTGAATTCTTTACATTTTACCAACATTAAGAAATGAAGGTGAGCTAAAGAAATTATGAGTGAACATTATCTTTTGAATTATAAAAATATTTAGAAGAGGGACATTCTATCACAGAATAAAATTATAGCATGTGCTTTGTGATATAGTAGCAGTAGGTAAAACAAACATTTAGAGAAAGAATTTACCTCAACGTACCCTTTTTTGGTAAAAGTTTGAAAAATCAGAATTCCATGTCACTTTATAAAGTACAGAGTATCATTTTCCCCTCAAAGTCTGTATGTTTGACTAATCTAAAGAATCTCCTAGTACTTTGGGAAAGTTCTCAGAAGACATTTGCAATTTTGAAGATATAAAGTGAAAGTCAGTGCCTAATTTAAAGTCATGGATATTTTTTAAAAGAATAACCAGAAGCTAACATTAAATGCCAAGCTACTCATCAACATGTAGGAAAATTTGTGATATTTCATATTTTCTTTTTTGAATAATTTTTGTGGGATGATAACAGGCTTTTTGATAAGTTCCTTTCTGGACCCATTCAGGTAGAATACAATTCCAGTCTTCATCTGATCTGTGATTTGTTGATCTCCAGAGTATGAGTTCTATGAAGCCAATTACAACTAAACAAACAAACTAATTACAATAATAACTTGGAAAACCACTAACTTAGACAGTGGTTCCTAATCTCTGATCAGAAGACTCCTGGAGCTACAGCAAAAACATTTCCAATCCACGTCTTCACCAAGTGATGTCTATACTATACATGTAATCTTATGCAAATATGTGTGCCTTTTCTTAAAAATATATTCATAAATACTGTTTTAATAAATTGAAAATATTTAGGGATTACTAGATTTGCAGTAGTTTTTGTCATTGTTTTTAAGCAATATATTCTAAAAATACAATTATCAGATAGCTAAAATTGTTTTTAACTTTAAAAGAATCCTCATTCTGCAGGACAGAAGGTCTGTCTAGTTTTTTTCTGCAAGTGAGAGAGTTATTTTTTGTTGTTCTAGTTCACAGGCCACTTATAAGCATATTATATATAACATTGCAAATAAATAGTTGAAGGATATAATTAAGCAGAATTTTAGCTAGTCTGAGTAATGTACTGTCCTCCACCTACACAAAGTCCCACAAAAATTCCAGAGCTGTTCAAAAACAGAGAATGTATCACCTTGTCTACTAAGAAGTAAGAAACTATATCTTAATCTCAATTGCAGTAACTTTCCTTGGTCTAATTTATCAGGTAATGTTATCACCTTTTTCCAGTGCTTGATGCTTTCATGCTGTTTTTAAATATGTAATTATTCATGTGACTCACTGCAAGCTATCGCAAATCCTTTTTGGAAGTAGGTGTGGCATGAATAATAAACTAGTTGACTAGCAATGCCATGAAGCCTGGTGTGGAGGGGGAAGGGCTGGAGGGGGTCAATGGGAAAAAAATGGGGGGGGGGCATATGTAATATTTTCAACAATAAAGATAAATTTAAAAATAAAACAAAGGCTATAAAAACAAACAAACAAATTTATTTCATTACAAAGCAAGAGTTCTTTAAAATGTATAGCTATTTTTCTTCTGAATAATGTGTCCCACTGAGCTGAAATCTTTATCAGAATGAGAAACAAAGTTTTCAATGTCAAACCAATAAAAGTAGTTGAGCACTTATTGATCATTTTATATGTACTGCTTGGTGCTAATTTATCTAAAAAATAAAGATAAATAGAATCACCTGTACTCTATTTACTAGCTCAGAAAACAGTCGGGTGGGGGCAGGAGGTGTTTTCAGAGGCTGTGTTCACAATTTTGCTTTTGTTTGAAGTTCTGTAGAAGCAGAGGAAGGAAAGCAGTTTTTATGCACTTGGGGAAGTAGAGAGTGAATCAAGAAAGTTTTCCTTCATCAAAGAGACATTTGAGATGCCTCGAAGGATTAGCTGTATTTGACCATGCACAGAAGAGAGGGAGGTCACTCCAGGGAAAGGGATCAGTCTGAACAGAGGCACACTCCCAATTTGCCTTCTCTCTCTAGCTGTTTTATTACCTCTTCCTCCTTGACCCATCCCTAAATAATTGGGGTTACTCAGGTCTCTAGCCTGTGTTCACTACCATCTCACACTACAAACAAGCCTTAAGCAATCTCATCCACACCCCTGGATGGCTTGATTCCCATCTTTATGTTGATGACAACTAAATATGTATCTCCAGCCCAGATCTTTTTGCTTAACTCCAGATAAATATAACCAAACCCTCTTCCTTGGTATCTCACAGACCAAATTCAACATGTTCAGAACTGAAATTCATCTCCTCATACTCTTCTTCCTGTAATTTTCCCATTTCGGTTACAGTTACTACGATCCCCCAAGTTCTCACACAAAAAAACCCGAGTGCTGCCCTGACTGGTGCTCTCAGTGGTTAGAGCGTCGGCCCCCATATCTAAGGGTCAGGGGTTTGATTCCTGGTCCAGGGCATGGACCTTGGTTGCAAGTTCGATCCCTGGCCCTGGTCTGGGAGTTGCAGGAGGCAACCAATTAATGTGTCTCTCTCTCACATTGATATTTCTTTCTCTTTTTTTCTCTCCCTTCCCTCCCTCCTTCCCTTCCACTGTCTCTAAAAATCAATGGAAAAAATACCCTCAGATGAGAGAAAAAAAGAAAACATGAGTGCTCTCCTTTACTCCTCCCCTTTTCTCACCCAAAGCTTCCATCCAATAAAATTGTCAAGTTCTACCAAGATAGTATCTGAAGTAGTTCATGAATTTATCTACTCACTCTGTCCCTATTGCTTCCACCACATTCTTAGGTCCCAAATTATATCCTTAATTTCTAGGTCCTAAATTAGAGAGTAGTACCTAGGCAGCAGGACGTGAGGAGGGGTGAACAGGAATGGGAAGCACAAGGGAAATGGTGCAAGCTAGCAGTGTTGCTCAGAGGCTAAAGAATGGTACCAGGTATGACTTGGTGTTGACAGTTATAACAAGTCTACCTGTCTGAAAGCTACAAACTAAGTAACCATAGTACAGGATACTCCTTTGTGGTAGGGAGGGCTCAGGAGTGCTCCCAGCAAGTCCATTCATCTTAGGCTAAAGCAATGCTCTCTGTAGTCATTAGACTAGAAATATTGATGGAGGTTCTTAATGTGTAGAAGGTGAGGTTCTCTCCTCTGATTTGTCTCATTTAGGGACCTGATGACAAATTTGTGAGTTTCACATCTAAGGACTCAAACAAAACTGTATTAAACTAATGAATGAATGAAACATATTTCCTCATTTGAGGACCATTGATTTTATAGCCTTTGTTCATTTATCTTTGTGTGTTCAATGAATTTGTAAAAATTCACCTTATAATAAAAAGGGTAACCCTATGGCTGTAAAAAAAAAAATATTTTTCTTTGATTTGTGTATTTGTGTTGGCAAATTTCTCTACATGTTCTTTTTCTCTCACTTCCAGACATAGGAATCTTTTCTGCTTTGGAATATGCCTGGAAATCTCTAAATGGATCATGGCAAGGGAGACCAGCCCAGAAGGGCACTCCAGATCATAGGGAGACATGTCTCAAAACTAAATACTGCAATTAAGGCAGGGTTTTTAATTTTATTGTAAAATGATTTCACATTTTAAAACATGTTTTTCAAACACAACATGCACTCAGTTAACTGAACATTTGGAATAAGACTTTAATATAACTCATTTCACTTGAGTATGTCTATTTTCAGAATGGCCGTTGCGCCAAGGACAAGTTGATCAAGTGACTTCCCCTAAGTGTTTTGGCAATCCACACTGATGACACACTGCCAGTTATCAAAAGCACAATCAAGTTCGGTAGAACTAAAGCCTAAGTCCACAGGGTTGATACTACTGGACTTCAAAAACAGGTCCCTAGTGTGCTCAATGAACCTGTTAATATCCATCTGTATTCTCTAATTCATTTAAAACAGTTATTTTTTATTAGTAGTAAAGTGAATCATGGTAAAGAATGTAAATGGTACGGAAATGGGAATAAAAACTGACTTCCTTCTCCAATGAAGTAAGTAGAAATAGAAAGAAAATATAAATATTTTTAATTTTGTGGAGCCCAACTCTATAAAAATAAAGTTAAAAGTGGAAATAAATAGATGATTTTCCAAGAAACTGGTAAATCATTTATAAGGCTGCCCTGGGACCAAGGATCCAGAGATCATTTTAAATTCAGGTACACTAAGCCCAGGCAGGTCCAGGTGATCTACTTAACAGAGTCATCTTGCCTCCCAACGAGATATTACACATCCAGCAAACTCATTGTGCTCCGTACATATTTGTGGAATGAAGGAAACCGCTACAAAGAGTAAACCAGCAATGAGCCTTGAGAGCTCCTATTCTGAAGTGCTCTCCTCCATCTGCAAGTCAGATGGTAAAATTTTCTCCTTGCCTGGCCGGTGAGGCTCAGCAGTTGAGTGTAGACCCAGGACCCAAGAAGACACCAGTTCGATTTCAATCAGGGTCCAGGCACTTGCCCAGGTTATGGGCTTGGTCCCCAGTAGGGGGTGTGCAGGAGAAAGCCTGTTGATGATATTCCCCTCTCGCTGATGTTTCAATCTCTCTATCCCTCTTCCTTCCTCTCTCTCTAAAATATTTAATGAAAACATATATTTTTTTAAAAATTCTTCTTTTCTTTAGCCCTACTGTCATTAGGATGAGAGACGGGTTCTGATTTAGTAGGAGCTTATTTTCACAACTATCCTTATGCTTGCCTGCCCAAATTGACTAAAGGTAATTAAATCCATCCTGGTTACATCAGAATGTATAGGTTATAAATTTTCTCCTTAACCATTGGTATTAATATCTTTGGGGCTGGGAGGAGAATAGCATAAGGACAATAAGGCCCTTTGACTTTGACTTTGGTTCAGGTAACTACATGAATCTACTTATGCAGATATCTAAGTCAGAAATACTTATTATTGCATTAAATTTTAGTTTTTATATAGTTCTTAAAGTAGCTTCTAATTATTTAAGAATGACAGAGTAGGTATTGTTTCTGATTTCTAAGATGCTTAAGATTACTATTTACTCAGTATGAGGCTTTGTTCACTAGGAAGGAGAGGAGGAACCTCGGTTCATTGGGGGTGTTAATAGACAAGAATGAAAGTGGAAATTAGATTTTATCAAGAAACAGTAAGAAAGGATTTCATCAGATGAGGCAGAAAAGAAATGTGGTCATTGCGGCTGGTCAGAGATCCTTGTCAGTAAAAGGAAAGGAAAAAAGCAGGTCCGTCTCACTATTTCAAGGAGAGGAGGGGCACTCTTGAGTTTTATCATATGATTTAATTGATAGAGAGGACTGGAAATCGAGACATCTTGGTTCTGTTCCCATAATTTCAATGCTTTCACGTTGCTCTTTCTGACTTGATCAAAATATCCTCCCTCCGTGTGCAGTGGTTTAAGAGCACAGCACTGTAACCACCATTACAGAACAAGCAATTCAAGTAAGTCATTACATTTTAAGTACTTCTTAATTCAGAAATAAAAGAACTAAATGCAAGCAGGAGATTTAAAAGTCCATAATGATATCAGCTTAAATGAGGCTTCTGGAGTTATGTTGTAAAAACCTTCAACGTTCTGTTATCCAATAGCTACTCAGAAAATTAGACAAGAAAGGGCTGCATATCAGAGCCCAGCACTTGCTCCAAGAAGAGCTAATTTTACCCATTTCCTTCTCTCTTGTCCTGGCCTGAGAGAGAGAGGGTTCTCCAGTGTCTGACCATAAGACATCTCCAACCTTGACCTCTAAGCCTCCAGGTCACTCAGATTTGCAATATCTAGCGCAGTGGTTTTCAGTGCGGGCTGCATGTGAGGATCACTTGAGGCAGTCAACAAATTACTGTTGTTCAGGCCTTAACCCACACCATTTAAATCAGAATCTCTGGGATGAGAGCTTTGTTATTAGTATTTTTTTTAATTCCATAGAAAATTCTAATGTGCAGCAGGGATGGAGCTTAGCTCCTGACAGGAGAAAGCAAGAGGCATCCGCACCATCTGATCATGATCCAGGCATTGCTTCTGAGACAGCAGGTCTCCAGGATAATGGAATCAACTCTGCAGGGATTTCTGGCTTCTCAGGGAAGTCTGGCTTGATATTACAAATACTAGAGGCCCGGTGCACGAATTCGTGCACCAGTGGGGTCCCTCGGCCTGCCTTGCCAGATCAGGCTGAAACCAGCTCTCTGACATCCCCTGAGCGGTCCTGGATTGCACAATTGGGGCCAGGGAGGGATGTGAGAGGTTGGCCAGCCGGGGAGGGACCACGGGAGGGCTCCAGGGCATGTCCGGCCCATCTCACTCAGTCCCGATCAGCCGGACCCCAGCAGCAAGCTAACCTACCAGTCGGAACGTCTGCCCCCTGGTGGTCAGTGCATGTCATAACAACTGGTCAACCAGTTGACTGTCTGCCCCCTGGTGGTCAGTGCACGTCATAGTGAGCAGTTGAGTGGTTTTAGCATATCATTAGCATATTATGCTTTGATTGGTTGAACGGCTGACCAGGCACTTAGCATATTAGGCTTTTATTATATAGAATGGGGTTAGACTAAATGTACAGGCAAGTTCTACTTTATCTTTTCCCCATCCCCAAGACTAAGGAGGAAAGAAAGTTACCTCCAGACTCCCCTAATCAAAACCCAAAATCACATGGCAGGATAGAGGCCTGAGAAATGCCTTATGAAAACCATAGTCCAGTATCATGTGCTTAATTTCAGACCAGTTCTTATAGATGGGATTCTATGTGCTCAGCAACTTTCACACCTCAGTTCACTGGCACATCAGTCTCTTTGAGCTAGGGCCTTTTTTGTTTTGTTTTATCTTCAATTTATTTAAATTAAAAAAAACAATAACAACAGTTCACTCATGTCTGTGTCTCCTCCCTCTCAACCTCTGGCAACCAGCAATCTGTGCAATCTGTTCTCTGTATCTTTGTTATTTTATTTTTTAGATTCCACATATGAGAGACTATTCAGTATTTGTCTTTGTCTGGCTTATTTCACTTAGTGTAATGCCTACAAGATCCACCCATGTTGTCACAAATGGCAATATTTCGTTATTTTTTATGGCTGAATAATATTTCATTGTAAATACACACCATAATTTCTTTATCCATCCATCCATTGATGAACATTTAGGTTGTTTCCATATCTTGGCTAGGGTGAATAGCCCATTTGACAGATGAGGAAACAGACAATTCAGAGAACTTCAGTAATCAACACAAAATCACCTTTCTGGGAAGGGGCCAAATCAGGATAAAACTTTAGTCTTTCAGATGCCAAGTCCTATGCTATTCGCCTCAGCACACCGCTATGCTGCGGGTGAGCAGCCAAGTATCAGCCATAAGCAGGAGGCAAACCAATTTGTCTCAGTAATATTATGATCACTGTCTTTTTTTTTTTTTTTTAACAATGGAGCTGAGCTTTCAGACATTTTGATGTTTTTAGCCCAAAAGTAAACCTCTCAAGACAATTTGATCAAGGATAAAAGAAGCACTTTTCACCTAATTCTGACTTAAGTTTTGAGAATTCAGCTACCGGTGCCAATATACACTCTCTTTAATGGGAGACTCTTTTCTTCCTGAACCAGGGAAGAAAGGGAGAGACTCCAGGGAGGAAGGGGAGATTCTTTGGCACAGAAAAACTGCTTCCCTATATGCTCTCCTTAAAAAATAAGATAAATAGGAGGAGGGTGTCCTACAGATTTGTGAAGAAATTAAGAACACCTGCTGCTGCACTGTGTGTTCCAGTAATTAAATATTGATTTATGGTCACAAACTCTTTTAAATGGAATGGGTTCAACTTTATTCTCATCTTAACCTGAATTACTTTAATAATCGGACAATGGTAGTTTTAACTGGGGCTAATAAAGGGGTGCTTTCTGAATGGGTAAGACAGACAAGAGATCCAAAACATAAAGTGGAAGGAAAGATGGAAAAGAATCCAGTTTTCTTTCTTAGACACATTTTTAAAGATAAATAAGCATAAATCCAGATATATAACTGCTGGATTTATGTTTCATGCCTGAACAGCTCTGATCAGTGCAAGTAGGACATTTAAAGTCCAGTGGCTGCATCTTTTAGAGTTTTAGTAAATACTTATAGTACTGAGTAACATTGATGGAGACGGGGAGAAAAGACCAAGCCTGCCTGCTTTGCAACTGCCTAGCCAGGGCTGCTCAATGAGAGTTTGATTCCAACTGGTGTGCTGCCAGTCAAGGAAGCTCTCAGGCAGCAAGGAGGTAAGAGATGCCCCCAGTCCTTGAGTAAGTCACTTGTCCCAGAGAGGATCCTCAACTACATTCCAAATACTCTTAAGTTTACCAGTTTGTGATACAAATATTTTTATTTTTTTATGAGTAGCATCATGTAAAAAATGTTAGGAAGAGTCCTCTAGACAGGAAGCAACAGCGAATGTAAAATCAAACATTTCTACAACACATGGCCCAACCCAGAGTATCTAGATTTGTTAGGGCAGCTTACATCCCAGCTTACCACTTGTTCAGCCCATGCGCCCCACACAAAAGTGGAGAAATCCTGCCTCTCCATTCAAGCAGACATTTCCCAACAGGAGAAATATGCATGCGTATGTGCAGACCTTTTCCCAATATTTCTCTGGGCAGGCAAAAAAGGACTGCAGTTTGAAATCCATAGAATTTCTATGTTCCAAATGCATGGAATTTCTATATTTAGTCAGTGAGTAAGAGTTTACATACTATTGTATCTTACATGTAAGAGTTGATCTAAAAGAAAGTGAAGAGAAAATCTGAATTTTTTGAAAGTAGAATGTGTTATAAGGGAAAATATATATGGTAATCAAATATCTATATACATATGCACACATACATACATTTATTTGACAATAAAGTAAATATATATTTGCCAACTACATATATGCCAATTAAATATATATATACATATATATACACATATATATTTGGCAATTAAGATAAGTGCAAATATTTGAGATTTTCAAACATCAGCTCTTTGAAGAAATAAAATGCCCTACAATGTTCACCCTATTACATATCCTGACAAATAAATATAAAGGCAACTATTTAAGAATGAGCATCAAGGGCCTACGCTGAGTAGAAAGCATGGCATTCTAGGATTACTATGATAATTCTACTTTTACAGAATTGAACCGGACAGCATTGTTAGTCCTAAGTGCCTTTCCCTTGGAGGTTACATAAAAGAATGACGGTATATTGAATGACCTTTAATTATTCAGTTTCCTTCTAAGGATAGTGATCTGTATTCTAGATCCAACTGTGGGTCAGAGACTGAATAAGAGAAACTCAAAGAGAATAGAGGCAGAGGGACAAATAAACAGAAAAACACAAGCACTTGATCTGTTTCCTTCGGACAATTTCTTTCACTCTTTAGGGCATGTATATATTTATCGTTCCTCTTTTTTTAAATAAACAAGTTTACTGACACCAGGTAGAAACGGAAAGTTTGAATCTTAAATTTTGAAGGGCTCTGAACACTGTGGGTACGAAGCCACTGGAGAGCAGAGTATCACCTTCCGAACACACACCACACCTCCAGCGCTACAGACGTTGGGCCTTGGCAACAGGAGGTTAGCAGCGTGCAGCTGGGAGCTGCTTTCTACGCAGGGTAGACCGATGTGGAAGGAGCTCATCATTTCAGAAGCACAACAGCCTGGCATGGTGAACGCTGCACTGGGGCCTGGTGCTCGCAGAAGGGCCAGAGGGTTCCCTGTTCTCTCCAGACCCCAGAGGGTATGAGCTATTGGCTCAACCAAGTAAAAAGAACATCTTGATTTAACAACTAACTGCCAGGTCAGCAACAGTTTGTCTTGCCCAGGGTTCAGCATCGAAGCCGACCAGCTAGCACACACCCCTTGCTGCCACCAGAGGTTTGTGGGGAGGCTGGTGACAGGCACATGCCCAGCTTCACACGCTGGCATTTACACCAGCGGGGATTCTAACCGGCCCCCCACAAAGTGAAAAGCATTCCTTAATGTGGGAGGTACTGCAGAAGATGATGTTTCTAAGACCATTGACAGATGGTAAAGAAAGACAAGTTTGGAATTCAGAGCGAGGCTGTACTAGAACAATGTTTTCAAGTTCAACCTGAGGTCAATAGAGTTTGCGAGATATGAGAAACATGGAAATAAATGTTCTTTCTCTTTTCCAAGTGATTTGAGGAAAATATTCACTCCGAGAAAGCACTTCCTTATGCTTCTCGAGATGAAAAGAAGGTTTCTATTTATGTACTATCCAAATGTCCTGGTGAGAAGCAAAACTTATTTGTCAAACACACGGAGCCTACCCACCCAGGTTGACTCATCCACCGTCTCATATGCACTCTGCAATCCAGAATCTTTAAAAAGGAAAATCACATATTTTGTTGCTGTTTCTTCCCAGATACTACTTATTCTGACTTTTGCAGCTTTACGGGTTTTTGTTTTTTTTTCTACTTCACTATGTTACTTTTAAAAGCTTTTTGGTTTATTGCTAATGTCCCCCTTTTCAGGCTCAGTTGTACAATATGGTATGTGTGTTGGCTTGTAATTATGGAGCTAAATTTATGGGCCTGCTATAGTTCAAATGATATTCTATTTTTGCTTGTTTTATTTTTGCCTGGGCTTGATATGTTTTATGAGTTTCTTTCCTATAGTACTGGCATTCATATCTGGTATAACCAAAATTCTATCTCTTATTTAATATCCCTTCAGCGTTACAAACCTAAGTATTTCCTTTTCTTTTGTATGATGTTGGAGCTTGTTGATTTTCTTTTTACTATCTGGAAACATTTCCTTCCACATCAGAAACTCAAGTTTGCCAGAAACCCCTTTGGGAGTCCACACTTGTGTGTTTGCAGGGCAGAGAGGAGAGTGGCCCTCCTGTCCACTGAGTTCAGAGTCCCTCTGTGCAGCTGTGGGGGATGGGATGAGGTTGGTGAGGGGAGACAGAGGGTCTGATTCTCTTCCCCCTGCTCCAAAGCACTTACCTGCCTGATTTCCCTTTTCTGCTCTAGTGAGGCACTGCCTCATTGCTCCCATTAGTAAACAGACTGCTCTTTTCCAGGCTTATCATTTGCAGTACAAATGAGCCAGCCCCTAGTGCTGGAGTACCGTGTGCAGGCTGACTTGACCCACCAAGGAAAATTTGAAAACAGAGGACAAAATTGTAAAGAGGTTTGGAGAAACACAGGGCAGCTCAGAAAGCTAAGGGCCTGCCTCAGCCCGTGGAATAAACATCTTCACAAACCACTCCACCCAAAGGAAGCTATGAAAACCTTAATGCTTCCTCAGGAGACCCTGGCCCTGCTCTAGCTATAGGGCTTTGCACAAGGAACTTCTCCAGGACCGATTTCAGATAAGCCAAGGATGAAAAGTACAAGGGAATCTTCAGGTCCAACTCCTACTCTTTCTAGTATGGAAACAGAAGGTTGGAGCAGTTGAGCGGCCTGCCAAAGACCCAGTTAGTTAGACTCAGGGCTCCTGACTATCAATAAAAAAAAATACTTTTTTTCACCATATCACACAACCTAATTATGTGCATGGAGAGTGGGGGGGGCAATTGCTAAAGTTTCTGGAAGTTTTCATGCTCCACAAGTCCCTGACTGTAGGAAGCTGGGTTCAGAGCAACCATTCTCATTTCTCTCTTCCTTTTTCATTTGTCTCCTCTCTCTTTCCACCCAGTTTCTTCACATCCCATCACTAATTTCTTTCCTATCTCCTATTTCCCTCCTGTTCATGATTCTGAGTTTAGAACTACCTTATCAGGAGTTAGAATTTAATTTGCATAGTTTATTTACTTTGGAGGAAGAGCACTGGAAATAAACAACTGGTAAATAAAAATTTTGTCCCTTCAAAGACACAGTGTCTCCAAAGAATTTTTTTAGAGGGAGAGAATTGAAAGGGAAAAAAAATTGTTTTATATTTTGGGTTTCCGAGTCTAATAAACCATTTCTATGAAAGGGAGCTAGAAGGAAACGTTCGGAGGCCGGCTTCTGGAAAATGCAGGGTTCTAATTCAAGTGTTGTCTGAGCAGGAGATAAAGCAGAGAGTACTCACTGTACTAATGCGAAAAAGATGAATGACACCTAAATGGGTTTTCTTTGCATCACAGACCGTGGTTAAGTGTTCTACATGCATTTGTCACTGCTATTAATGTAATCACATAAAACTTTCTCTTGTTCTCAAGTGCTTTTTAAGTGAGCTATTTGAGCTTTTGATTCTGCAGGTTTTCCTTCTCTTTCAAAATTAGCAAAGGTAATATGTGAGCCCTGAAACCTTTTTTTTTTTTTTTTTAAATGTAAGAGCAGAGGTAAAGACAAGAATATGGTAGTTGGTTGGGTAAATGGAGAACTGCGGGCGTTACCTTTCAAGGGATGTTACCCGTAATTGTAATAAAAATATCCTGAGAGGATTATAAAGGATGTTGTGAGTGTTTTCTGTATTATCTAATATTAATGCCAGATCATCCATACAGGCCTTCCGCACAAGTGTTCTCCCCCGACTGTGTTTTCCCTCCGACTCAGGAGCTAGGGCCACCTCAAGGAGAGATCCCAGATCTCAGCTGGACCCACCCAGCAGGGCCACCTTAGGATGGGGACAGACAGCCACAGGCCTTGAATTTGGCTTTCTCATTTCCTTTCCTGAGGCAAATTATGTAACCTCGCTAAGCTTCAAGCCTCATATTACACCTGCCTTACAGGGCTCCACTGAGGCAATGCATGGAAAGCACCTTTCAAAGAGGCTGGCACTGAAGATGCACGCACTACTTCATGTTTGTCATATCCACCGTTCTACTGAAGGGCCATGAAGTTAACCAAAGTACCTTTGAAAGCCCTTATGACTTTCTTACCCTGTCATATCCAGAAGTAGGCCCATTTTTGTTTTGCTTTGTTTTGTTTTAAACTGATATAATTTATTTTTTAGAGCAGTTTTAGGGTTACAGAAAGATTGAGAGAAAGTTCAGAGAGCTCTCATTTATTCCCCATTCTCCCTGCCCCCCATTGTTTCTCCTACTATTAACATCTTGCCTTACTGTGGTATATTTGTTAGAACTGATGAGCCAATATCGATATATTATTGTTCAGTAAAGTGCATAGTTTACATGAGGGTCGCTCTTTTTTCTGCAAATTCTATTCTTTCAACAAATGTATAATGACATGTGTCCACCATTATAGTATATAGAGCAATAGTTTCACCGCCCTAAAAATCTCCGGTGCTCTACCTTTTTATCATTCCTTCCCTTTTCCCAAAGTCCTGGCAACCTTTTACTGTCTCATAGCCTTGACTTTTCTAATGTCAAATACTTGGAATCAGACAGTATTTAACCTTTTCAGATTGACTTATTCTGAAAAGCCATTCAGCAATACGCTTTTAAATTTTTCTCCATGTCTTTTTGTGACTTAATAGCTCATTTCTTTTTATTGTTGAATAATTTTCCAGTGTATGAAGACACCACAGATTGTTTGTACAATCCCTTATTGAAGGACATCTTAGTTGCTTCCAAGTTTTGACAATAATGAATAGAGCTGCTATCAACATTTGTGTGCAGGTTTTTGTGTGGACATAAGTTTTCAATCTATTTGGGTAAATACCAAGAAGCACAATTAGATGGTATGATAAGAGCATGTTTAGTTTTGTAAGAAACCATCACACTGTCTTCCAAAGTGGCTATAATATTTTGCATTCTCACTAGCATTTTTGAAATGCTGAAAAATTCTTTGGATAAAAGGACAAGTTCTATTATGGATTACAAACATTTGCAAGTCTCTCTATTTTGTTTGCATCCAAAAGTTGGGGTTATTTGAATTTCTAAAAGACTCAAACTTACATTCCAAAGGCTCCCTACATCTGAAAGTTATTTCTTCCTTGTATAAAAAGTGTAATGACCCACATGGGAAAAATATTGTTACATGCATGGTAAGTCAAAAATTTATTAATGGCAAATTAGATAATTTTACTTTATAAAAAAAATTTGAAAGCCAATATACACCAAAAAAAAAAGGTAGATCATTTACAAAATATGGGAATCATAAAACCAATGAGGAAAATTTTTAAATTGAAATGATGCTGTGATATGGGTCAACCTAAGGAGATAACATAAAAGAAAAAGGAAAATAGTTTGTGAAGCCAAAGTTACATTTTGCTTATTTAGGTTATTTTTAAGGTCTGATGTTTACATGTTCATTATTATATGGATATTTTTTAAAAATATATTTTTATTGATTTCAGAGAGGGAGGGAGAGGGAGAGAGAGAGATAGAAACACCAATGATGGAAGAGAATCATTGATCGGCTGCCTCCTACACACCCCACACTGTGGACCGAGCCCACAACCCAGGCATCTGTCCTGACCAGGAATCGAACCATGTCCTCCTGGTTCATAGATTGATGCTCAACCACTGAGCCATGCCGGCTAGGCATTATACGTATCTTACTGTGACCTTAAGCCAAACATACATCATAAGAAATGTCTAATTTTTTTCTGACACAATGAGGCAGGTTAAAATAAGGGAAATGGGGAATTGAGTAGTGTCTTTGGGGGCGAGGTTTATTCTTGAAATGAGGTTAAATATCTTTGAGAGATGTTTCCACACACTGACTGAGTCGGTAGACTGCAGTGGAATGGCTTTACCTAAAAACTTCTTGGCTGCTTATAGAAAATTTTGGCTGCAGAAATCCCAGTGTATGATTGGTCAAGTAAGAACCAGGCAAACTTTCTGATGAATGTCCAGTTAGCCAATAGATATGTAATTCAGGAAGAGAAAGGAATTTCTGTTTTAAAAAATGGTCAAATACCCTGATCAGACAAAGTATATGTCTACTTTGCTGATCATGAAATAAAATGTATTGAGGTAAGACTGGAAGAAGGATAATTGACATGGCAGTGGATAAAGTGGCCAGTACTTGAGCAGACTCCAAGAAAGAGAAGAAAGGTCTGGACGGTCTCAGGGCAGCAGCAGAGGAGTAGGTGTGGCCTACCAGGTTGCCAGAGAAGAACCCCTGCCAGCACAGCTCCTCCTCTGATCTTTCTCAGGTGATACGTTTGCCTGCTTCCTACTGGCTTTCCTGACTCAACAAGTATTCCAAAAGTCCTTATACCTGAAACATGACCGGAAGTGTCACCTGTCAGAGCCACAGCTGGGGGAAAACTGGTGGTCTGCAAGTTTAAGCAGAAGCAGATTGACATTGCAAAATATGTTGGGGCAAAGGCAAGGAATAAAAATCCAAGGAGTACTGGATTTGAGAAGGCAGAGCTGGAGAAATAGGAAGAAAAAGCAAGAAAACTGGTTGAGTTACATCTGTTCACACCTAACAGACGATTTAAAGAATAACTTGCCATTCTTCACATATATGCAGTCTCAAAAGTATCACAAACAGTGATTGCTAAAAGTGGATGTAAATGTTCAGTCCCTATCTACTTGAGATAATGTTTCCAGGTAGTTAGAGGAAGAGAATAAAAATCATGCTGGGCTGGGTCTGTTCCCAGCATTGGAACTTGGCAGCTTTCTCAGTTTCACTCAAGTTCTCAGGTCAAAGGAATCAAGTAGAAGAGGTATTCATGTAAACACGCTGTGTTTTTCTGTGAGTTACAGACCTACTCCAGTTATTTATTTTAGACTTGCAAAAATGTTCTCATCCTAGTAGCTTCAGGGCATGTGACAATATAAAAATTGAGACTCATTAGAGAAAATTTCAATGTATTTTAACCTTATACAACAGCTTCCTCCTGATCCTCAGGAAACATTAAGATAAGAATTCCTGTAGATCATTTGCATTATTTTCTAATTGCTGATGAATTAAAAAAAAATGTTTTAGGACACATCTACAATTAAAGAACAGTCTCCTCAGTAGGGGATGGTAATTTTTTTATGACACACTGTAGATTATAAAGTAGAATCTACAAATTTTCTCCCTATGCTTTCTTTTTTTTAATCCTCACCTGAAGTTATTTCCATTAACTTTGAGAGAGAGAGAGAGAGAGAGAGAGAGAGAGAGAGAGAGAGACATCAATGTGCCAAAGAAACTTTGATCGGTTGCCTCTAGTATGGGCCCCAACTGGGGATCGAACCCACAACCTAGGTATGTGCCCTGACTGGCAATCTAACCTGCAACCCTCTTGGTGCAGAGGACAATGCTCAACCAACTGAGCCACCCAGCCGGGCTTCCTATGCTTTTTACAAACACCTTTTCAGAGGTTATGATGTCTCATTCTCTCCATAGTTTTGCAAGTGTGTGCTCTTTCTACAAAGTTTACCGTTCACTGCATCTGATGAGTTAGACCTGGGAAATCTAATCCAAGGCACTGGACTCTGAGGAGAGCTGCACTCTTTTTTTGCTACATGTGGGAGGTGGGAACTCTGTGGTTAGTCATCCAAACATATTATGCATAAAATAATTTGCATTAGAACTCTGACACTGTTTCTCTTTAAGAAATGGAAATCTATGAGTGAAGTAAACTTTAGATGATTAACATTTTAGCCTTTCCAAATGTCATCACTATCTTATTTCTTTAAGTCAATAGTTTTCAAATATTTGATTCCAGTATTATAAAATTTGGATTTTAAATACTCATTTAGGATGTGTTAGACAGTTCACACATACTTACGGGTATCAGTGGTGTGCAATTCATAGTACTGGAGCTATTTAAAATAAAATAGGGAGTAAAATGTTTTATATCTTTTGCAAAGTAATTTATTGGCTCTTTGGAGAAAAATATTAGCAGACAAAACAATATAAGTATAATTTTAAGACAACACTTAAATACATGCAAAATAATCCAGTGTGGTTTTAGGGCTGTGGAGCAATGAATTAAGAAGAAACCAGTATGGGTTGGGTTATGTTGTGATGACTTCCTGGAATACCCGAGTTTTGACCCAGATTTTGATTGCGAGGTATTAAAGGGGAGGCATCACAAACAGAAGGAAGGGCATGTTAAAGCAAGAAGTACTTAGTAAGCCTAGGACATAAAATTCCCAATTAATTAGACAAAGAATGTGCATGATACGAATAGGGAAAATGAACATACGTAATGAATTTCTACTTTAAATGAATTTTAAATTTGTTTTAGGATTAACTTTTCTTGTTTTAGTTAGGACTTTTGGGTTAAAATCATGTAAATCAATAGTTAAAGTGGAAAAAAGGGGGTGGATTTATTATGTAAATACTGGGAAACATCTAAAATACTGAGAGGTCTAGGGGGATTTAAAAAACATATTATGGGTATTCACAATATGCCAGAAATGAGATAGTCATGGGAACCTCTTCAAAGACCCCGATTCCCCACCAAAGTTTTCTTCCCATCTTTCTGTTTCTTTTGCTCTCCTTCTGTCTTTCCAAACTGTTTTCTCTGCTTCCTGATCTATGTGGTAAAAAACATGCCCCAAAAGTTTACATCTTCTTTCACCAGCCCATTGAGGGTGGAATCTCTTGGACTTGAGTCAAAATTGTCAAGAAAGTAACTCTGCGAGGCTCACTGATTTCAGGTGACTACCCCTGGACCAATAAAACTGGAGTCTGTTGGACATTCTCACAATGTGTAAAGATGGCTGCCAAAAGCCTGTGACTGAGTGGATTAAAATAAAAGAACAATCCCAGAAGAGGGAGGTCAGATAACCCAATGTGTGTCTACTATACTTACATATCTAAATTCTTAAATCCACTGGGTTCATACTTGTAGTAGCTGTGAAACATTTTATGAATTAAGCTGCTCTAATGGATTATTAGGAAGCCTGGAATGTATAGTCTTCATTTGCAGGATGGCATGTCCTGTGGCCCAGTCAGGCCAGTAAGACAGGCTGAGGTAGCCTGAGCTCTGGAATCTATAGATATAAAAGTCTAAGTGACAGTTATGACCAAACAACCAGAACGACCGGAACGACCAGAACAACCAGAACAACCGGTCAACCAGTCACTATGACTTGCACTGACCACAGGGGGCAGACGCTCATTGCAGGAGCTGCCCCCTGATGGTCAATGCACTCCCACAGCCAACCTCTCGTGGCCTCTCCCCCCCCTGCCGGCTGGCCCCCCCCACCGATAGGCCTCAATCGCCAGCCAGGCTGAGGGACCCCACCTGTGCATGAATTCTTGCACCTGGCCTCTAGTAAAATAATAAAATTGCATGATGGAATTATGATTGTTGCTTTATTTCAACAAAGATGATAGGAGGAAAGAGGAGGCATTACGGTAATACTAGTAAACTGAGGGAAACGTATGCGGGACATTGTAGTATGTATGCTATAAAAACACTTAGCATATCTTAAAAGAAAGTTTGTTCATCATGATCATCACTGGTTTGTTCAAAGTAAAGTAGGTTAATATCCAGCTTGTTTTTCCCAAGACCTAACAAGGTCTGGGGCTTGGGAGGCTGTGACCAACTTGGAACTGTTCTTCATGCAGGCTGAGATATAGAAGGCGTACCTCAGAAAGCCTAGGTCTTACTCTGGAAGTTCTCCAAGATTATACAATACTAAGAAGAAAGACGAGAGGAGAGAAGACAGGAAAGCTGAGAGTCCCAACTGTAACAGGCTGAATTGTGTATTAGTCTGAAGGAACAAAAATGAGCAGAAAGCCTGTGACCTCCAGGAGCCAGAGGGAGCAGAGTAAGGGGCAAGCCCAGAAAAGTAAGTTTTGTCGGGGAAGAATCCCATCATCTAGTTTTCCCAGTGCCTAGAATGATGCCTGGCACATTGGTGATGCTCTTTAATATTTGTTTAATAATGAATGGTTGAGTGGATAAATAGATTCACAAGAGGAGGATTTGTACAATTCAGCACACAAAATAAAAGTCCCTTTGGTGTCAACTTGAGTGTGTGCTGCACAAAGTGGCTTTAAAAGTAACTGGCTACACCAGATTGGAAATATGCTCCTAAAAAAAAGGGTACAAGCAAGAAGGAAAAGCTCTGTGTGCAAAAGGTCTTTCCTTTCACACATCACCATAATAATTATCTCCATTATTATCATAGTAATTAAGCTCCCAGAAAGTGTAGAATCTGTCTCTTTTTTTCCTCTGCTGCTTGAGTATACTGTTTTATCTTTTTTATTGAGAAAAACTTCAGAAGTAATACCAAGTAAAATTGAATGTGTGGTATTATTGTAAGAACAATTACACTTTCTCCATTAAAGATTTTTTTCTTTAAGTATATAACATTTTCCATTTTCTATCTTCTAGACTTGGGCAATGTCCTATTGGCAGGATCAAACTCCTCCTTCTAATATTTGACACTCTCTTTAACCTTATCTGATCCACCTATGAACTCAATCTCATGCCTTTCCATGTATACACCACACCAACTAAACTGACCTTTTCTCTTCATTCATGTCATTTTATTTCCTAGGTTTTGGTTATGTTTATCCCCATGTCTGGATACGATCTCCCTCTCCTATGAGTTGCTACCCTCACTTTTTAAGTTCTGGTTCAAGTTGCAGTGCTCCCTAAAACTTTTATGTGTCCAGTCATTTTTCACCAAGTTTTGATTGTATTTGTCATTTTTAGAACGAAGTCAGTGTTTTGGGTACTCTGCATAGATTTTTCATGGTAGGCATTTGATAAATATTTGTTGATATTTTTTCCAGCTGTGGTTTTGAAAGTCAGTTTTTCTTTCCATAAGCTGTATTTAAAGGCAACTAAGGCCATAGTCAGTGGATAGAGCATCAGTCTGTGGACTGAAGGGTCCTAAGTTTGATTTGGGTCAAGGGCACATGCCTGAGTTGTGGGCTCAATCCCCAGTAGGTGGCATGCAGGAAGCAGCCGACCAATGATTCTCTCTCATCACTGATGTTTCTATCTTTCTCTCTCTTCCTCTCCCTTGCTCTCTGAACTCAATAAAAATATATTTTAATAATAAATAAGTTAATTAATTAAATAAATAAAGGCAACTATGACTTAGAACACTAGCTAAAATGCCATGAGTAGGTGATGTGTTACACATTTCACATGAGCACATTATGCGACACAATTTCCTACATCCTTCTGAAGTAGGAGCATATGAACATGATCTGCATGCAGCCAATGAGTTTTGTTCATTCCAATGTAGAATATTATTATTTCCAGATTTCATCAGTCTTATATATTTTTCTTTGATTTCTCTTTCTGCCGTACAATAAGTATATTAGTTACACCAGGTCAGAACTAAAAGTCTCTGCCCGAGTTTATGAACTTTACAATGACTTTTTCAGAAGCAACATCTGGCTATAAGAAGGACTTCACAGACAGCTGCAGTGGATGTTGTGCAAATGACAGCAGGTTATCATGAGTTCACACTGCTGTGGGGCTCGGCTCCTACCGTGATTTTCTGTTCCGTAGTCTCCTGCTCTTCAGCTGTCCTTCTGGTGAGCTCTAAGTCATTCCTCTAATGATGATGGCTTATAATTAGAAAGCACTTTCTATAGTCAGATGTGGTCCTAAGCCAAAGACATGGAGCATTAATAGTAAGCATCCCATTGATAAAAAGATGATTAATATTCATAATATAATTTATTGAAAATGTATGCTTCTTGCTTTTGGTAATAGGAGAGTAGTATATAGCAGAATAATCCTCCTGACTTTAGCAACTATAAACTTTGGACAAAATATAAAACACAAATACTTGACGTTTCAAAGGGCAACCAAAAGCAGGCAGAAAATGGAGGCAAATTGATCCTTGAAATAAGGGAAATAGACTGGATGAGATATAAATTTTTCTGGCTTTTCTTTTTAGGGCAAACCCAGTCCATGAAGCATATGGGGTCTAGAATTCAATCAAAAAGCAGAAGTCCTTCTGTACTGAGAAGTCAGAAGTCAGAGTTCAGGGCTGCCAGAAAATTGAAGGAAGGAATTCTGCCCAGGAAGCAGTCCCCAGTGGGAGCAGATCCTCAAATCTGCCTACCAACTAGCACCAGATTTGTCTGAACTGCACAAATGAGAAGCAAGAATGTAATGTCCCAGTGTAAATCATGTGCAGGAATGCTGAGAGGGCTGAACAGAGATTTCAACATCTGCCTACTCCTGAGGGGACAGAATTTGACATTTAAGTCCTACTAAGTTAACAGGGCTTAGTGAACATCTTGAACTTCCTATTAAAACCCCAGAAGGGCCACACCTTAGGAGGAGAATCACATCCCAGAACTAAGATAAAACTGAAATAGATCCACCCTAACATAGCTCAAAACTAAAATCAAATATTGACAGGATCAAGGTGATCCACAAGTGATTTAACTGCCTGCTAACCGCCCCCCCCCCAAACACTCTTCATAGAAAACTGTAGAATACAGAATCCCTATAATGTATTAATTCACAGTGCCTAATATAAATATTTTAAAATTATTAAATGTGCATCAAAAGTTAAATGATTATTGTTTACAAAATGTGACCCATGGTCAAGAAAAAGATCGGTAGAAACAGATTCACAGATCACTCTGATGCTGAAATTGATAGCCAGGACTTTAAGATAACTGTGGTAAATGTATTAAAGGATCTTCAGGAAAATGGATGAAGAAATAGGTAATTTCACTAGAGTTGTGAAAACTGTAAAAAAGAAAAAATACACCTACAATTTAACAATACAATATCTGAATTTATAAAAGCATTGTTGGGATGAACAGCAAATTGGACAATGCAGAATAAAGGATCAGTAAACTTGAAAAGAGGTCAACAGAAAGTTGTTGAAGCTACTTTTGTGACCTAAATATAGTCTATCCTTGAGAATGCTCCATGTGCACTGGAGAAGAATGTATAATCTGATGTTCTGGGATGAAAGGTTCTGTAAATGTCAATTATGTCCATTTGGTCTATAGTGTCATTTAAGACTGATATTTTTCCATTGATTTTCTGTTTGAATGATCTGTCTAGAACTATCAATGGAATATTTAGGTCCCCTAAATATTGTATGTGTGTTTTTGTCAGTTTCTCCCTTTAGTTCTGTTAGTAGTTGCTTTATATATTTTGGTGCTTCCTAATTGGGTGCATATACACTGAGTGGCCAGATTATTATGATCTCTGAACACATAATAATCTGGCCACTCAGTGTATATCCTATATAATAAAAGGCTAATATGCAAAGTGTCCCCTCGACCAGGAGTTCGACCAGCAGGCAGACGGGCCAACTGCTCATGTCCCCTCCCTCTGGCCAGGCTGGCCGGACCCCACCCATGCACGAATTCATGCACCGGGCCTATATATATATCTATATATATATATATACACACACACACACACATATAGATATACATATCCTACATAATAAAAGGCTAAGATGCAAATGACCAAATGGTGGAATGACCAGTCACTATGATGCACACTGACCACCAGGGGGCAGACACTGAATGCAGGAGTTGCCCCCTGGTGGTCAGTGTGCTCCCACAGGGGGAGTGCCACACAGCCAGATGTCGGGCTCACGGCTGATGAGCACAGCAGCAGTGGTGGGAGCCTCTTCTGCCTCCGTGGCAATGCTAAGGATGTCTGACTGATGGCTTAGGCCCACTAAACCATCAGTCGGACATCCCCCCAGGGTTCCCGGACTGCGAGAGGGCACAGGCCAGGCTGAGGGACCCCCCCACCCCCAAGTGCATGAATTTCATGCACTGGGCCTCTAGTGTATATATAATATATATATATATATATATATATATATTCACACACTGAGTGGCCAGATTATTATGCATTCAGAGATCATAATAATCTGGCCACTCAGTGTATATTGAGAAGTGTTATGTCTTCTTAATGCAGTGTCCCCTTTATCATTATAAAATATTCATCTTTGTCTCCCATTACCTTTGTTATCTTGAAATCTATTTTTTCAAATATAAGTATGGCTAAAAATGTTAATTCCCATAATGCCCACAATAATACAAAAAAATGCAGAATTGTGTAGGAACTTGACCAAGGTCACAGTTAGTAGGCATTTAAAAGTGTAATGGCCGAAACCGGTTTGGCTCGGTGGATAGAGCATCGGCCTGCAGACTGGGGGGTCCCAGGTTCGATTCCAGTCAGGGGCATGTGCCTTGGTTGTGGGCGCATCCCCAGTGGTGGGTGTGCAGGAGGCAGCTGATCGATGTTTCTCTCTCATCGATGTTTCTAACTATCTCTCTCCCTTCCTCTCTGTAAAAAATCAATAAAATATATTTAAAAGACAAATAAATAAATAAATAAAAGTATAATGTTTAAAATATGGGTTCTAGAATGAAGTAGACCTGGATTCGAATGCTATCTTTCCATTAACTAGCTGAGTATACTTGGAAATTTTATTTTATGCTTTAAACATCAGTTTCCTTGTATAAAAAGTAAGCATAATAGTATCACTTAAGTTGTGAAAACTGAATAAAATAATTAATGTAAAGAAAAGTATCCCAAAGCTAGGAGATACTTACCTAGTAAGCTCTCCACAAATGTTAGCTATTGTTATTATTTGATCTGAGATTAAAACTCATTAATGCCTGCCTATGAAGTCCATGTCCTTAACCATTGCACCATATTACCTCTGTCTCTTAGAGAACAAAATCATGAAAATGAAAAACACGAAACAAAACAAAACCCTTCTCTATCAGAGAATCAAGAGTATAGAAAATACAAAAATTCCTGCCAAGTTAAAGAAGAAAAAATCTGCTATTTTCTTTGATAGAAGACATCTGTTTTGAAAGTTGGTAAACTTGAGGGTAGAAATATTTATTTTAAATACCTTTAGATACTCAAGATTCCATCTCACACAGCATTTTATGATCTTGTTACAGCAGCACATTTTCTGTACCAACCCAAACAAACAAATCATTACCAAATATGTGTATCTCAGAATAGCAATACTCATGTCAAGCTTTTGGAATTGTTAGGGGTAACAGCATTTTTCTTGTTTTGGCTAGTTATACTTTTTAACAACATTTTTTTTTACCACCAAATCAATCTGATGAGCCAATAAAATTACTGTCATGATTTACAAGATCTTATTTTCCTTTCTTTTTTTTTTGCCCTTTGAAAGGGTCATAAGCAGCAAGGAAGCTTCCTGCCTACGAAATACCTATCTCTAAATAGCAGTACTAAAATTTTCTATTTTGCTATCCCTGGTATTTTAAAATGGTTCAATTCCAGGCCCTTAAATAATTAATTATTTCATTCATTTATTTACTGAAAAATTTTAGTGAGCATCTGCTATATGCTAGGTACTGTGTAAGGCATTATGGGACATACACAAAAGAATAGACATCCAGAAATGACTATCTGGGAGAAGACTCAGAAGAGTATGCAAGTAGTGACATATATTCAGTGTGACAACTGCTGTGACAGAAGGATTGGAACAGAGGCAATAGAAAGATAGAGGAGGCCCAGGCTAGTGTGCTCAGTGGTTAGAATGTCGCCTACATACCAATGAGTCATGGGTTCAGTTCCCGGTCAACAGCATGTACTAGGGAAATGCAAACCAAAATCACAATGGAATATTACCTCACATCTGTTAGGATGACTACTATCCAAAAAAACCCACAAAAGGAAGAAAAGAGAATCCTTATGGTTTGTTGGTGTATGTGTACATTGATGCAGCCACTACCAAAAACAGTATGGAGGTTCCTCAAAAAAGTAAAAATAGAATTCCCATTTGATCCAGCAATCTCATTTCTGGGTATATAAAAGAAATTGAAGTCCGGATCTTGAAGAGATATCTGCACTCCCAGATTTATTACTGCGTTATTCACAATAGCCAAGATATGAAAAAAACTTAAATGTCCATCAATGGATGAATGGATAAAGAAAATGTGATATATACATGCCATGGGATATTATTCAGCCTTTAAAAAGAAAGAAATCCTGCCACATGCAACAACATGGAGGGACCTATGCTGAGTAAAATAAGCTTGGCACAGAAGAATAAGTACTGCATGATTCCACTTCTATGAGTAATCTAAAATAGTCTAACTTTATGGAACCAGAGAAGAATTGTGATAACCAGGGACAGGGGGAAGGGAAGATGGGGTGGTGTTGGTTTAAGAGTACAAAGTTTCAGTTATGCAGGATAAGTAAGTTCTAGAGATCTGCTGTACAACATAGGAATTCTAATTCTAATTCAATACTTAAAATATGCTAAAAGGCAAGGTCTTAGGTTAAGTGGTCCTACCACAAAAGAAAAAAAAGAAAAAAATATATATATATATATATTTGAATAAATAAAGGGAAATGGGTAAAACTTTTGGAGATGATGAATAAGTTTATGGCCTTGATCATGGTGATGGTTTCACAGTGTATGCTTATCGCCAAGCTCAAATTGTACATATTAATATGTAGTTTTTTTGTATGTCAACCCAAACCTCAATAGGAACATTTAAAAAAATAAAAATAAACTGCAAAATATAAAAGTAAAGCAATATTATATTAGATATTAAAAATTCCAATCTTAAAATTTAGCCTTTGGGGGCTCATATTATTTTGTTATAATATTCTATAAAAATAGGTAGATAATAAATTAATAAACTAAAAACAAAAATGGCCTTGATATTTTATTTTTTATTTTTTTTAATATATTTTATTGATTTTATTACAGAGAGGAAGAGAGAGGGATAGAGAGTTAGAAACATCGATGAGAGCAAAACATCGATCAGCTGCCTCTTGCACACCCCCCACTGGGGATGTGCCCACAACCAAGGTACATGCCCTTGACCGGAATCGAACCTGGGACCTTTCAGTCTGCAGGCCGATGCTCTATCCACTGAGCCAAACCGGTTTCGGCTGATATTTTAAATTTTATGTTTTCTGTCTGACACTCTTCTAATATTAAAAAAGTAGAGTACACCATAAAGTGGGTTTTGGCATCAGCTCAGTAACATACATTTATTTTATAAGACCATATTAAATCAAACAGCTTCAGAAAAAAAAGATGAATTAACAACATAGAGTTACTAGTAGACAAACTTGTCACATAGTATTTCTGTCTTTATTTGGCTTAATTTAGAAGGTACTTTCTGGTTTTACCTTCTCACACATTGTAAAGTGGCCTCATGTCCTATTTACTTACTTGGAATTTATTTCTCACGGAGACCATGCTGCTTAAGAAAACAGGTGTTTCAGCACAAGCCCTGGGAGGCATTATTTAAGCCTAATGTGATTGCTTCCAGAATCAAGTAAAGCATGAACACTTTGTTCTTATTTGTTTTTTTGGTTTTTACTACTATTTTTTAAATTATTGTTTAAAGTATTACATATAGTATTACATATGTCTCCTTTTTCCCCCATTGACCTCTCCCTGGCCACCCCTACCCCCCCCCCCCCCCCCCCCCCCCCCCCCCCCCCACCCCCCCCGCACATGCCCTCACCCCCTCTAGTGTCTGTGTCCATTGGTTATGCTTTTATACATGCATACAAGTCCTTCGGTTGATCTCTTACCACCACCACCCCTCCCCTGCCTTCCCTCTGAAGTTTGACAGTCTCTGGATATATTTTTGTTCATCAGTTTATGTTGTCCACAAATGAGTGAGAGCATGTGATGTTTACCTTTCTCCGACTGGCTTATTTCACTTAGCAAAATGCTCTTCAGGCCCATCTATGCTGTTGTGAATGGTAAGAGTTCATTCTTTTTTACAGCAGCGTAGTTGAACACTTTGTTTTAACACAGGTTACTAGATGATGTTTACTTGGATTTTAATAAGTGATGATTTGTCATTAAAAATACCCTTGACTCTTACATGAATCTGTTTAAACTTGCTAACTCTTTGAAACCACTCATGATGTCAAACTTTATGCTTTGGGGTTTGAGGTTTTAATAAGGTGGTATAAAATCTAAAGAAAATTATCTTTCTGCTTTAGCACATCTTTGGATCTCCTTAGTGAATGTTGTTCATTCCTCACATAATAATAATAGTAATAATAATAATAAATGTCATTGATATTCAGAATATATTTTTAAGGAAGAATGAGAAATAAACAAAAAGCAATATTTTAATAGAAGGTATTTTTGTCTCTTTCAAAGGAGTTGGGAAGCAGTGATATTGCTAACATTGTGCATTTGAATGTTCTACTTAGCTCATTTTGCTATGAACAGAACTAGAAAATTCAAGGCAGTAAGTCTCATTAAACTCTGGATTATACAATGTGGCATGCACTTGAGGATGAAACCTAAAGAAGAATGAGTCTTCCTTGCATTTTTTTTTAAACTAAAGAAGAAAAATCAACCTCCTAGGATTCAAGTTAAACGATAAGTAGCAATTTAATAGACTTTTGAAGTTCTAGAAGATGGATAATGCCAAGGTCAGCCTGCTTTGGCTCACACTTGTGGCTGAGAATTGTTCATGCTCCTTATTTGATTCTCAGTGAGAGGAGGTGTTAAGCTTGACTGTAAATCTCAAGGACTTGAAATATCACCTTTCTCCCTGGGCATCTTCTCCACCCTTATGATTAACCCTGAAATGGGCCAGCCTGACTCCAGGACAGAGACACCTTGGGGCCATCTCTCCTTGCTGCCCCTCACAGCCCACACTTGGAGCTGAGGATCTGCAGAAAGAGGGCTCTGTCTTGAAAAATCTTCATTTCTGATAAGGCCTGGGAACCCCTGAAGTATGTTAACTAGTTATCTCATTTACTATCAAGCTTTACTCTTTTCTTTGAATTTTTACTACAGCTGAGATCTTTAAAAAAAATACGTGTCCAAGTGGCTAGAAATGTATTAAACAATTGGGTACATTTTTTACAAATATAATGGGTAATAATAATTATGATTGATCTGCAAAGGAAAATGTGGAATAATTTTTATTTGCTCTGAGTATAACTGTCTGATGTTAGGATTTGGCATTTCCTTGTGGGAAACCAAGTATGGGGATGTTCTGCCAAGATAAAGGACAGAGGAAATAAGTACCGCACCCCAGAAAGACTATATAGAGGTTTTAAAAAACATTTTTAAAAATAGCTTGTCTGGTGATAGAATCAATTGACCTTAAGGAATATTTCCTAATCCTACTGCTATGAAGTGTTAGTTTCCAAAGTTATATGACTATTATTCTGACAGTAGTCCCATTTCTTTCTTTTGGGATTTCTGAAATCCTGCTCCTAGCTTTGTTATGGGAGGAGGGATAGTTTTAATGAGTCCCACAAAGCTGCTTTGAAACAGGTCATGCCTTCTACACTCTTCCCTAGAAAAGTCTCTCTTATTTGGGCCTCATGATTTCTTTTTCCAGTGCTCTGTTAGTGCTGTCACACGAAGTGATTTTTCTTTCTGCAGGAGAATCACTTATAATTTTTAGATGATTTTCTAGTTAAAATCATAATTACTAGCCTCTGAATTGGCCGAGAAGTGATATCCTCTCAGCTGATAATACGTAAATCACAGAAAAAGGGCAAGGGGAAAAGTGATTCCTGAACTTCCCATTTCCAGTTTCCCCTGATTGATGTAGATGGGCCAAAATTATATTCTGAAATTTTGGAAGGGCTCCAAAAATGTGTAGTTCTCTGTTCTCTGAGGTACATCTTTATAACTGGAACAGATCCTAAAGGACTAGGTAGGTTGAATGCTGGCTATCTAAGGAAAATACCCATCTTTTTTTTTTTTTTTAATCAAAACTTGTTAAAATTCTCTGTGAGAAAAGATGTATCATATAATTTTGGTAAAATGGGAAAAAGAAGTGGAATAAAGGAGTTAAAAATTTTTCTCTTATATAAGTATAAATGAAGGTGTATCTTACCTACTGAGCCTTGATGGTAATAATCGCTGTTTTGCTTAACTGGACTGACATCCAGATCAGTACAGAGTCTCTCCTATGGCTGTGAGTGTATTCGCTTAGTAGATACTTTGAATGCACATTATGTGTGAAGCAGTGTGGTTTATTTTAGGAGTAGGGCATACAGAGATGAAAGAGAGAGTCTTTTCCCCAATAACAACTTAAAAATCTACCAATGTTGTACAGTAAACAACTGTAGTGATATTTCTATCATAGCACAGTGCCATGTCTAAGCTCCTGCCTTAACTTTCATAAGCTAATCCTTTCTAGAAATACAGTAATTAGACAATATTGTTTGGAGGTAGCTTATTCTATTAATCATCTGTAAGAGAAAATTTATTTTGAATGTGAAATAAATATGAGCTAATTCAATTTCTTATGCATTGGGGCTATGGGCTGGATATAGTTTAAAAGCAGGATGAATTCTAGAGTTCTAAAAGCTCTAAAGTACTATGGGTCCACGCAATATTTTTTTTAATAATGTAAGCAATCCTTGAAATGTGTCACCTTATTTCTACTGACTGTACTGTAGAAGTCTTGTTATACATTTAGAGATGCTGATTATTCATGGGCTGATGTTCATGTCAATTTGACAATAGTTTTTTTATTTGCTAATAGGATGTGCCAGCACTCTGCAGGGTGCTGCAGGGGCACAGAGACAAGTAAAACACATTCCCTTACACACAGGCCTGGGACAACCATAGGAAAGGATAGTGCAGAAAAAAAAAAAAGTGCGCAAGAAGAGACACTTTAGATTACAGGGATTTTTGAAATAAAAACTGAACTCTGGATAGGCTATCTGAAGGAGAAAGTAAGCAATAGGACTCTGGTCTCTAGCAAAGGCTTGAAGGCAGAGTAGTGCGGGAGGAGAAAATGTCAAGTTTGTCAGAATTATGACTTTTGGAAACTTCGGTGCAATTGTAAGCACCAAAAAAGCTTGTGCCCTACCCAACATGATAATCACTGTGTTATAGTCTTTCATAGAAAAGAATACATGAAGACAAAGTTACCCTAAATTCACTTTGGAATAAATTTACCACATTACCTATCTGCATTTGAACAATATAAAGATTCTATGCACAAAGCAAATGTTTATTCAGTCTAATATTGAAATATACATGGATTTGTCAACTCACTGGCATGGTAATTTGGTTCCCAAAGGCAGAGACTGTTGGCCCTCTATTTCAAAACCACTGATGTCAGGTATGGCAGTAATGGAAGCAAGGCTAGGATATTATTATAGAAAGATGTGGAAAAAGTTTATTCTTAATTTGGAAGAAGGCATTAAAAGTATAAGGGCAGAAGACGCGCCATTGGATACACATGCTTAACAGAGTGCCTGGATTATCACATGTGCTCAATAAATAAATATTTGTTGAATAAATTAATAAACAAATAAAACCAGTTATGAGGACAGAGTTTCAAAAAGTCCAGGGAGGTAAAAAATGTCAAGTGCTACAAAGCAACCAAGGAGGAGGAGAATAGAAAACAAGAGCATCAGCCTTGGCAGGTGTGGCTGGAGCATGTCCCAGGCACTGAAGGGTCTCGGGTTTGATTCCTGGTCAAGGTCACATACCTGGGTTGTGGGTTCACTCCCTGTTCCCAGTCGGGGTGCCTGTGGGAGGCAACCAGTAAATGTGTCTCACTCACATTGATGTGTCTCCCTCTCACCCCCCTCTCCCTCCTTCCCACTCTCTCTAAAAATCCATGGGGAAAACATCTTCAGATGAGGATTAACAAACAAAAATTAAAACAAAAAAGGAAACAAGAGCACCAGATTGTGAATTATAAGGGGTTTGGAACGATCCTCAGCGGAGCCCTTCCCGGAGAGCACAGGATCCAGACTGACCAGGATTAAAGCAAGACTAGTTCGTGAAGAGGGTGGAAAACACACACTGATTTCAGAAAGTGCGACATCCTCTGTGGAGAAGATTTGGGCATTGTCTGGTAAAGTTGAGTGATATATACCCTACGGCAGGTCTGTGGATAAGTCATTGTGATTTCTCATGAGGGGAATACAGAGAAGGAACATATTGAGGTATCTGTCCCAGATCATAAATATTTAGAGGTAATGGGGGCATCATGTTGGCAACTTACTCTTTATGTTGTTCGGGGAGAAAAGTACTTTATCTGCCCATTTTCTAACAGGCTGGGATTGTTTGCAATTAAAAAACAAATCATTTAAAATTTTTTAAATGACGTTTTAAAATGCATGACATCAATTTAAAAAAAAAAACTAGAGATAGGGAAAGAATTTGAATAGCAATGTTAAATTAGTGTGAGGTTTTTGTGGAGTCTTTTTGTTTTGTTTTTTAGAATTGGGATAATGTTGACATGTTTATAGACACAGGAGAATGATAAAGTTAGAGGAGACATGCAGCTGGAACCTGTTCTAATAAATGCTTCAATCAGCATGCTAAATTTTGTGGGGTGGCAGAAAGGAAGTTACAGGCAAAGAGACCAGCAGTCTCCACTTTTGCCTTCAGGAAAATGGATTAAAAATGCCTCAAAGCAGGAATACACACCCTTTCACCCCAGAGTGACTCTGAAATGTCTCAGCAGGTGGACTGCAGGCCAGTCTTGATAGGAATGGAAATAACAATTGTCCGAATTTTCAGGGCCCATGTTCCCAATATTCCTGGACCTTGTCTCCTGTAGGAGGCTCTGATTGCCTTCCCCCGGTTACTCAGACACCGAGGAGGGTCTCCTTAGTGAGGGTATCACTGTTACGCATAATCAGTGGCACTGAGTGCATGTTCATCAGTGAGTCATTGACTGTGTTCCTATGAACAGTTTTCACAATAATCAGAGGCCTGTTACTGCTTGTTATCTAAATCTGGCTCAGGAAGATGGGGTGCTATGACGGTGGGGTACAGGAGACAGACCTAGATAAGAAGTGGCTTAAACTGGCTACTGCAGCAGATTGCCATTTCGGGAGATTAAACGAACAGGGTTGTCATCTGTTTTAGGAAAATATTGGAATATTTTAGTCCATTATTACCTCCAAAACTACTGTGGCTGAGTAAACACTATTGCTCCTGTCATTGGTGTACAACCATTAGCTGTGGAAGACTGTTGTAATTCTGTTTGATTAAACATGTTGGCAAAGCAGGTATAACAGGTAGACTGGAAGACCATAAACAACATAAATAAGTAACACTTATTTTTGCTGGAAAAGGTGCATAAGATTCTATTATGATTATAGGCCTTTAATCATCCCAGGGCAAATTTGAGGAGATGATGATGAAGATTAGATGATGGCAAATCTCCAGGTCCTAAGAGAGAGAGAACATGTGGAGATCATGGGGTTTGGATTCAGACAGTGGTTCTGTTTCATCCCAACTTGTAACTTTAAGCAAGCTAGGGAACCTCATTTTCTCCATCTGTAAAATGGGGCTAATGGTACCTTATAGGGTGTTTATAAGTATTAAAGGTAATAGATGTGGAATGACTATGATTATTATCTGCTTACTCAAACCCTGGTATACTACTCATTAGCTGTTACTGCTTTTTATATTTACTGTACACAAACTACTTCCTAACCCAGTAACTCCCTACCTAGAGGCTTACAAACATTCACAATCATAAAAAACAAGCAAACACACAGATTAAAAACATAAACACATGCTTTCAAAGGCTTTTCAGGTGGAGGTGTCTTCCTATAAATCTTTCATGTTATGTTTTTAACTATCATTTCTCAACCTCAAAACAAACAAACAAAACAACTATGTCTTATTGGGAATGGGGACTAGAAAGCCTTAAATTTAATAAAAGATAGCCAGATTAGTTTTAGAATCTACCTCCTCTTTCTTTAAGAAACCAGAGCATTTAGAGATGTGCCTAAATAAGCAATCTCAATAAGAGTTTATAATAAATGTATGACAATATTCTCACATGATGGTTTCTAGTCTTACTCTAGATAGGGTGATATTTTGCTCTGGTTTGCCTGGGACACTTCCAGTTTATTCTTGTTATACTGGCTCAGTTATTAATAGTTCATATAATCCTCTCACTCTTAAAGGTATCATAGTTTGAACAATAAGCACAGTCATCCTATGTAAAGCATCTTACAATTGAATTTTCCTGAGAACCCAGGTTACATGCAAAACAATAGAAGGTATTGAATGTTTTGCCTACACCCTGAGTAAATTGTGTGATTGGCACCTGAACTGTGAAATGTTTTCAGAGGAAATTTTCAAGTTAACATTTTTTATTGGGTTATAAAAGAGATAAAGCAAAAAAGAAAGAGATAGAGAGTGGAGAAAATGGTGGCTGAACAGGCAGCAATTTCATGCACATCCTCCTAGGGCAGTGATGGCGAACCTATGACACGTGTGTCAGCACTGACACGCGTAGCCATTTCTGATGACACACGGCCGCTGAGGTGGCCGCATGCCGAGGATGAAACATTTGCTGCTCCTGAGGATGAAACATTTGCGAAATAATGTTTTTTCCTCAAAGTGACACACTACCCGAGTTATGCTCAGTTTTTTGGCGAAGTTTGACACACCAAGCTCAAAAGGTTGCCCATCACTGTCCTAGGGACAGGCCAGAAAAGCAACTAAATTGAAAAACATCCACCCTGAATTAAAAAATTAGATACAGCCGAGGAGACAATTTTCAATAAAGAAGGGCAGAGGATGCCTAGAGAATGCTGCTTGCCAGCCATAACCTGCCTGGAACCACCACCGTGCTCTGGCAGTGAGTGGCACAGTATCTCCCCATAGGCTCCAGACATCTGCATGGAGTGAGTGCCGCCAGAGTGAGCTCCCGCACCATGCCTCTGGGGCCCAGCATCCTAGGAACCAGCTCCAAGACCCCACAGTGAGTGCAAGACAGGAGGAACCCTGTGCTCCACCCCTGCCCCAGACCCCAGAACCATGCTGCTAGCCTGACCCAGAGCCATCCTGCGCCCACTCCACCCTGGCCCCCTGGACAGCCCTGCTGGGGTGACCCAGAACAACCCACACCTGATTGACCCTGGCCCAAGAGGGGCTACCCAGAGCAACCTAGTGCACAGCCTCTGGGACAGTCCTGTTGGGCCATCTCAAGCAATGCAATGCACACTTCACTCCAGGCTACAGGAGAGCTCGGACTAAGCGACCCAGGCCAACCCGCCCCTGATCCACACTGAGGAGTGGCAAACTGGTGCAACCCAGTGTGTGTCTCACTCTGGGCTACAAGAAAGTAAGGACTGTGTGACCCAGAGCAACCCACACTCACTCCATTCCGAGCCCAGGGTTTTGCTGCTGGGGCAACCTGGAGTAACCCAGCATGCGCCCCACTCAGGCCACAGAGGATCTCTGACTGTGCGACCCAGAGAAACCCACACCTACTTCTCCCCGGCCCCTGGAACAGTCTTGCAGGGGTGACTTAGAGCAAGCCAGTATGCCCAGCCAGGGGCCACAGGACCACGCCACAAGTGCACTGCCAGAGGGACTTAGGGTGCCACCCTGCCACAGGTGCTGGGGCCACACAGTGAATTGCATGTCAGAGGGCTCTGGGTCCTCACAGGAAGTCTCACACCAGAGAAACTATACACGCACTCCCACCACCCTGAGCATATGAAGCAGACAACTGAGGTACCAGATCTCCAGAAGGGGATACAACTCAGAGTAGAAACAATAAAGGTGTAAGACTCAAGGCAGACCCAGCCTCTGGGCTAACAATTTCCGGACCATTGCCCTATAAGGTCTTCAACCTCTGAAACCCCAAGCAGGATGCCCAAGGCCAGAAAAAGACAGCAAAAATGGGGAGACAAAGAAACAATCCCCCAAGGAAAGAAAAGGTGGCATTGCCAGAACAGGAACTAAATGAAACGGAGGCATGCAATTTGTCAGAGAAGAATTCAGAGTTAGAGTCCTACAGTCCATAAATCAGGTGGATGAGAAAATCAACAACTTGTGTAAGAATCAAGAGGAAATAAAAAAACGATATAGCTACAATAAAAAACACAATGGAAAGTTTAAAAAATAGACTAGAAGAAGCAGAGGACCGAATTAGTCAGTTAGAAGATAAGGCTGAAAAATACCCAATCTAAACAGCAATTGGAGAAAAAAAATAGGAAGCAGGAGGAGAGCCTAAAGGAGCTTAGGGACAACATGAAATGAAGTAACATCCATATAATAGTGGTGCCAGAAGGACAAGAAGAGGCTAAGGGAGTTTATCAATACCAAGCCAGCAATGCAAGAAATGCTAAAGGGACTGTTGTAAAAAGAAGAAATAGAAAGGGAAGAAGGAACACAGGCATAAAGAATCAAAATGACTACAAATAAGTACCTATCAATAATAACCTTAAATGTAAATGGATTAAATGCTCCAAGCAAAAGACATAGAGTGGCTGAATGGATAAGAAAACATGACCCACATATAGCTATCTACAAAAGACTCACCTCAGAACAAGGGACTCACACAGACTGAAAGTGAAGGGATGAAAAAATATTTTTCAAGCAAATGGAAATGAAAAAAAAAATCAAACAAAAACCTGGGATAGCAATACTTATATGTGACAAAATAGACCTCAAAGTGAAGGCCATATCAAGAAATAAGGAAGGCCACTTCATAATATTAAAGGGATTGATACAACAAGAGGGTGCATATATCTGGTAAACATATATGCACCCAATGCAGGAGCACCCAAATACATAAAAAAATTTCTGGAAGATATCAAGGGAGAGATTGACAGCAATACAATCATAGTAAGGGATTTTAATACCCCATTGACATCACTGAATAAATACTCCAAACAAAAAAAACAAAACAGCAAAAAACAGAAATCCTAAACAAATCACTAGATCAGATGGACTTAATTGACATCTTCAGAACATTTCACCCTAAAGCTACAGAATATACATTCTTCTCAAGTGCACATGGGACATTTTCAAAGATAGACCACATATTGGGGCACAGGCAAAGTCTCTTCAAATTCAAGAAGATTGAAATCATATCAAGCATCTTCTCAGATCACAATGGCATAAAATTAGAAATCAACTACAGTAAAAACAAACAAAACAATTCAAACACTTGGAGACTAACTAGCATGTTATTAAACAATGATTGTGTTACCAAAGAGATCAAAGAAGAAATAAAATACATCCTGGTAACAAATGACAATAAAAACAACAATCCAAAATCTATGGGACACAGCGAAAGTAGTCCTGAGCGGGAAGTTAATAGCATTACAGGCCTACCTGAAAAAACAAGAAACAATGGTAATAAGTTATCTAACCTTACAACTCAAAGAGCTAGAAAGAGAGCAACAAGAAAAGCCCAGAGTGAGCAGAAGGAAGGAAATAATAAAGATCAGAGCAGAAATAAATGACATAGAGCCAAAAAACATAATACAAAAGATCAATAAAACCAAGAGCTGGTTCTTTGAAAGGATAAACAAGATTGATGAACCTCTAGCCAGGCTCACTAAGAAGCAAAGAGAGAGGACCCAAATAAACCAAATGAAAAATGAAAGAGGTGAAGTAACTACCGAGCCCACAGAAATATAAAGGATTATAAAAACAAAAAAACAAAAAACAAACAAACTATAAATAACTCTATTTCAACAAACTGGTCAACCTAGAAGAAATGGACATACTCCTAAAAAATACGACCTTCCAAAACTCAAACAAGAAGAATAAAAAACCATGAATAGGCCAATAACTATAGAAGAAATTGAAGCAGTAATCAAGAAACTTCCAGCAAACAAAAGCCCTGAGCCAGATAGCTTCACGGTGGAGTTTTACCAAACATTCGAAGAAGAACTAAAACCTATCCTCACAGACTATTCCAAAAAATTCAAGAGGAAGGCACACTCTCAAGCTCTTTCTATGAAGTCAGCATTACCCTAATCCCCAAACCAGCTAAAGACACTACAAAGAAAGAGAATTACAGGCCAATATCCCTGATGAACATAGATGCTAAAATCCTCAACAAAATACTAGCAAATCATATCCAGCATTACATTAGAAAGATCATACACCATGACCAAGTGGGATTTATTACAGGGATGCAAAGATGGTACAATATCCACAAATCAATAAACGTGATACATCACATAAACAAAGTGATAGATAAATACCACATAATCATATTAAGTGATGCAGAAAAAGCATTTGACAAAATCCAACACCCTTTCTTGATAAAAACTGTTAGCAAAATGGGAATAGAAGGATCGTACCTCAGCATAATAAAAGCCTTATATAACAAACTTACAGCCAACATCACACTCAATGGGCAAAAACTAAAATCGTTTCTCCTAAGAATAGGAACAAGACAGGGATGCCCACTTTCACCACTCCTGTTCAACATAGTCCTGGAAGTGCTAGCTATAGCTATCAGACATGAAGAAGAAATAAAGGGCATCCAAATTGGAAAAGAAGTAAAACTGTCTTTATTCCCAGATGACAATATAGTGTACATCCAAAAACCTAAAGACTCCATCAAAAACTGCTAGATTTAATAAATGAATTTGGCAATTTTCAGGATACAAAATTAACATCCAGAAATCTATGGCTTTTTTTATACACCAATAATAAACTCACAGAAAGAGAAACAAACAAACAAACAAAAAATAATCCCATTTACCATTGCACCAAAAAAAAGTATGATACCTAGGAGGTAAAAGATCTGTACTCAGAAAACTACAGTACATTGGAAAAAGAGATAGAGGAAGACTTAAACAAATGGAAGAATATACTGTGTTCATGGATTAGTAGAATCAACATCATTAAAATGTTCATACTACCTAAAGCAATCTATAGATTTAATGCAATCTCCATTAAAATACCAACGGCATATTCACAGACCTAGAACAAACTCTCTAAAAATTCATATGGAATAAAAAAAGAACTTGAATAGCTGCAGCAATCTTAAGAAAGAAGAACAAAGTTGGAGGGATCACAATACCAGATATAAAGCTATATTACAAACCCACTGTTCTCAAAACTGCCCAGTACTGGCACAAGAACAAACATATAGACCAAGGGAACAGTACAGAGAACCCGGAAATCAACCCAAGCCATTATGCTCAATTAGTATTTGAAAAATTAGGCAAGAGCATTCAATGGAGTCAAGAAAGTCTCTTCAAAAAATGATGTTGGGAAAATCGGACAGATACATGCAAAAAAAAAAAAATGAAACTAGACCACCAACTTACACCATATACAAAAATAAACTCAAAATGGATAAAGAATTTAAACATAGGAAGGGAAACCATAAAAATCTTAGAAGAATCCTTAGGCAGCAAAATATCAGACATATGTCACAGCAATATCTTTACCAATACAGCTCCTAGGGCAAAGGAAACTAAGGAGAAAATAAACAAATGGGACTACATCAAAATAAAAAGCTTCTGCACAGCAAAAGAAACCATCAACAAAACAACAAAAAAGCCCACTGCATAGGAGAACATATTTGCCAAAGTTATATCCAATAAGGGCTTTGTCTTCAAAATTTATAGGGAACTCATACATCTTAACAAAAGGAAGATAAACAATCCAATGAAAAAAATGGGCAAAGGACTTAAATAGACACTTTTCAAAAGTGGACAAGAGACATATGAAAACATGCTCAAAGTCACTAATCATCCAAGAGATGCAAATAAAAATGACAATGCGGTACCATCTCACACCTGTCAGAATGGCTATCATCAACAAATCATCAGATGACAAATATTGGTGAGGATGTGGAGAAAAAAGAACCCTCGTGCACTGCTGGTGGGAATGCAGACTGGTGCAGCCACTGTGGAGATCAGTATGGAGTTTCCTCAAATAATTAAAAATGGAACTCCCATTTGACCCAGTAATCCCACTTCTAGGAATATATCCCAAGAAATCAGAAACACCAATCAGAAAGGATATATGCACCCCTATGTTCATAGCAGCACAATTCACCATAGCTAAGATTTGTAAATAGTCCAAATACCCATCAGCAGATGAGTGGATTAGAAAACTATGGTACATCTACACAATGCAATACTACGCTGCTATAAAAAAGAAGGAATTCTTACCATTTGCAGCAGCATGGATGGACCTGGAGAGCATTATGTTAAGTGAAATAAGCCAGGCAATATAAGAAAAATACCACATGATCTCACTCATTTATGGAAAATAAAGAACATTATAACCTGATGAACAAAAAGATAGATACAGAGGCAGTAAAGCACCAAACAGACTGTCAATTTACAGCAGGAAAGCAGGGGAGTGTTGGGGAGGGGGGCAAAGAGATCAACCAAAGGACTTGTATGCATGCATATAAGCACAACAAATGGACACAAGACCCTGGGGGGTGGGATGAGGGCATGCGAAAGGGTTAGGGGAGGCTGTGGGAAGGTCAATGGGGGGGAAAAATGAGATATATGTACTACTACATGTAATACTTTAAACAATAATATATATATATAAATAAATAAAATTTGAAAAAAATAAAATCTAAATATTATGAAACTTATTTCAAAAATGCTGTCAGAATTTAAAACTTAGCTTATTTTGTGCATTTTGAATTCTGAAGTTCTGTATCCTAGAGATGAGTACATTGCATAGAATTAAAAAAATGATGTGACATGGAAAATATCCAGTGTCTAGATTGCTCTTCCTTTTCCCTCCCAGTACGTACCTCCTCATCTCTCCTCTTCAGTATATCTACAACATTTATAATATTTTCAAGTAAGGGAGAAAAACTAGGATTATGCTTTTGCCAATTAAAAACTGAAATGTCTAGATTAATTTTAGCTCCTGAGAAAATTCAAATATATTACCTTTTGTAATTTAAACAATTACAAGTTATGGAAATAATAATTTATTCAAATAGTAGTTCATGAAATATGAATATACTAAATTTTGCTATGATATCACTGTATCACTTTATATAGGATTTTAAGCACTATTCGTTTCAATATTATTTACTTACTCAGCATTACAATTGAATTTTTTATTGAGCTATTACTCACCAAGAAAACAAAATGAATATCTTAAAATGGAATAAAGACAGATATAAAAAATAGATGGCTGTTAATGCCAAATACCAAAATGTAGATTCTTTTAAGTCTGATGAGTTCTAGAAAATTGTAATCACAAAGTAATTGTGAATTTTAAATATTTTTGTCTTTCATTAACTTGCCATAAGTAAAAAAATGATGTAAATTCTATGCTTAAAAAATATTTTGTGAGCCCTAGCCGATTTGTCTCGGTGGATAGAGTGTCAGCCTGTAGACTGAAGGGTCCCAGTTCAATTCTGGTCAAGGGCATATGCCCAGGTTGCAGGCTCAATCCCCAGTATGGGGCATGTAGGAGGCAGACAATCAATGATTCTCTCTCATCATTGATGTTTCTAACACTCCCTCTCTCTTCCTCTCTGAAATCAATAAAAATATATATTTTTAAAATTCTGTCTGATACCATCTAGTAATTCAAAGACCTTCTGTCATCAAACCATTAATATTTTCCATCATTGAGTATAAAAAGAGACTATTGTGTATGTCTTTATTTTAAAAATTAGTGTAAAAGGCCTTTCTGAACATGATACCCAAAGGCAGACATTATGAAAAAGATTTATAGATTTGACTATTGAAGATGACATCTTCTGTAGAACAATACCCACCATAAACAAAATCTAGAGACAGAGTACATAAAATAGATGTTGGACAAAAGGTTATTCCACTTATTTTCACTCGGATGTCGAGTGTGACTCGACACGGTTAGCATTAGAATAAAGGAATCGAGAAAAAAGCAAGCGAGTGCAAAGGGTTAATACATGAGTTCTCAAAAATCAATAAATAAATTATCTCCCATATAAAAATGGGTGCAGATTTGAAAAGAGAATTTACTTCATAAGGCTTACATATGGAAAATAAGAAAAAATATTCAATCTTACAGGTAAAGATATTCAAATTAAGTAACAATGGGATGGTAAGCTGTCACCTAGTAGACTGAGAAAGAGTTTTTAGAGTAAGAATGTCTATACTTTTGAGGGTGTAGGAAACACCCTCACTTTTATACACTGCTGGTGAGCACATAAGGCAGTAAAACTTTTCTAGAGAGAAACTTGACAATATATATTAAAAGCCTTAGGTCATTTGACATGGATTTTCCCTTCTAAGGATCAGTCCTTAAGAATTGATGGAGAAGAGACAGGGTATCCTATATAATAAAAGCCTAATATGCAAATTGACTGAACTGCAGAATCATAGGTCACTATGATGCACACTGACCAGCAGGGGGCAGGCACTCAATGCAGGAGCTGCCCCCAGCTTGCAGGCCCCAGTCCAGCCAAGGTAGGTGCCAGCTGATCACCCCGCCGGTCGCCCCACAGATCGGCCCAGATAGCAAACCAGGCCTAGGGACCCTAGGGCCTCTAGTTAGATATAAAGATATCCATCACAGGGATTCACACATTGGAAGAAACTAGAGTCAACTGTTTATCAATATTGAATTCGTTAAATAAATATGGCACATTTATAGGTGAAATATTCATTCAATAAGGGTGTAAATTTATTTATTGACATACAAAAAGGTTAACAGACATTTAATTAGTAGTATTTATATTCCAATAAAAACCTAAATGGAAAGTGTGCTTCATACCTGAAGCCATCAAACAGCGACAGTGGGAAACTTCTACAGACAGAGGTTGTGACCCCTGCAAACAGAAGGGTCATGTGAAATGAAAGACATGTTACAGCAGTTCATTTGGAGGCGAGATTTCTTAGTATCACATTGTTGTTATTCTGAAGATTTGCTCCTTGTTTAGTCTCAGCCCTGTTTTTTCTTCTTCACCAGCACAAAGTAAGCTAGATATTGGGAACCAGGGGGAAGAGTAATTGGAGGGGACTGAGAGAGAAGGAAATGGTGACAAAGATGAGAAAACCTTCCTGGCCACAGTTTGGAGAACAGCGCTATCAGGCCCATAAATTTGGTGCTAATTTTGTCTGTGGAAAATCACAAAAATGAGCCCAAATGCCTTTCCTCCTGCTCCATGCATAAATTTTAAGTCAAAATTTAGCCCAAAGGTAAAAAAAGAGCCAAATAAATACATGTAGCAAGCTAGATTCCTCACAAAGGGGCCTTCAGTGTTTCTACTCAGCATAAGAACATAACTTCTGGCTCTTCTACTGAAATGATTCATGAAAAAAAAAAAAAAAAGCTGAATATGTTTTCTTAAGAAGCAAGTCAATGTGTCAGAAAAATATGATTGTCCTAATCCTGTTTAACTTTTAACCTCAATAAATAAGCAAGAGACGTTTGCAACCTGAACCTTCTTAGCAGTGAATGTTTCTCTTCCTTCTTGCTCCTGAAGAGTTTTTCTTTTTCATCCTGAGGATAAAGGGGCATTATAATTCATCAAAATGTATCCCTACAGGAATCCAGGCACCCCCAAAAAATGAGCTAGTGAAAGAAATCACGAAACTTACTTTCACAAATATTTTTTTTTTAAAAGAAGCAGGAACCCATTTGGATACAGCCTGGGGTGAGAGCAAAGGACGAATGCAAGGTCTCTTTAAGACTTTTAAGATGAGGAGCAGTGCGTAGATCAGAATCAGGACACATGACTCCACCAGTTTCAACCAGTTATGTAACCCTGAGCTGCTCCAGGACTCTATAAGAAATGTAGAACAGGTTACTAGTTGACAGAGGAGGACGCTGAGGGGAGGAGGAATTTGAGGAAGGTGGTCAAAAAGTACAAGCTTCCAGTTGTAAAGTGAATAATAATAAGTCCTGAAGGTGTCATGTACAGCATGGTGACCATAAATAACAACACTGTGTTGTATATTTGGGAGCTGCTAAAAGAGTACATCTTAAAAGTTGCCATCAAAAGAAAAAGAAAATGCATTACTATGTGTGGTGATAGATGTGAACTAGATTTATTGTGGTGATTACTTCAAAAACATAAATTAAATCATTATATTGTATACCTGAAACTAATATAATGTCATAGGTCACATGTCAATTATAGCTCAATTATTAAAAAAACAAGATGACATTGACATAAAAAAATGTTAGACTAAATGGTTTTATTTGTGGCTTATAGTTCTAAGACCTGAGTATTTGTAGTATACTATTAAATGGAGTGAGGGGTTAAGGGGACAAACTGAAATGCATAGTATGATCCCATTTTTGTAAAATAATGCACAAACAGTAATAAAGCAAAAAATTATTTATAAAACAAAGACTGGAATCAAACTCAACAAACATCATATAATTCTTTATACAAGTCCCTGATTACTATACTATTGCAGGTAATGTCTTCTCCCAATCCATGGCTGGAGTCTTGATTCTGATAATGGTGTCCCTTAATGACAGCTATTAATTTTAATACAGATCAATTTATTATTTTTCCCCTTTAAATTAGCACTTTTTCTGCCCTGCTTAAGAAATCTTTGTCCACACCAAGAATTGAAGCTATCAGAGGTTTATTTTTATTTCTTTACTAGAGGCCCAGTGCACGAAAATTCATGCACTGGGGACGGGGGTCCCTCAGCCCAGCCTGCCCCCTCTCACAGTCCGGGAGCACTCAGGGGATGTCCTACTGATGGCTTCCCTCTGCAAGAGGCAACAAGGCCGATCAGGGGAAGGTGCCACCCCCATCACCCCGCTGCTGCTGCTGCTGCTGGCCGCCGCGGCTGCCTGCCCTCAGCCCTTGCAGCTGCCGCGGCTTTGTCCAGAAGGACTTCTGGAAGGATGTCCAGAAAGACGTTCGGCTGTCTGGTCTAATTAGCATATTATGCTTTTATTATTATAGATTATTATAGATATTGTCTTTCAACCAGTAGACCGAGGGAAATACTATATTCATAGAAAGTGTCAGAGGATGGCATGCCTTGTTTTAAAATGGGATTTGCATGAAGGAAATGAAGGGGGAGCCTGGAAGATTTGTGTTCCTCTTTTGTCTATGAATAGTGACTGGTAAGTCCTCTGGAAAGTTGATTCTCTATTTTTCTAGTAGACTCTTTACATCTCACCATGCATCATTGGCAAATTCCCCTATTTCGTCAACCTTTTCTCTGAATGCTCTCTTGACTCTCTTAAACTAACTTAAACTATCTGCAGTTCCACCCCATCCATTCCTCCAAGCAAGGGTGGATCTAGGTTTTTAGAGTCCTTTATGTGTATAATTTGGGGAGCCCTTTTAATAAAAGAAAACAAGTAAAATAAAATACCCAGGGCAGTGCATGTAAAATGACAAACAGAAAACGCCCACAGCTGTCCTGCATGGGCCAGTGCAAGTGAGGGGTTCTGACCATAGGTCACAACTCCCTCTGTAGCTTTCTCGGAGGAGGCTGTTTGGTTTTCCTACATTTTTGTACACAAGAGCCTGGAGTTGGAGTATGTTGTGGTTTTTAAGTCATTTCTTTTCCTTATTCGATCAAAAGCCCTCATTCCTTTGATGTTTATGCCATTAGACCACTCATCTAGTTTTTCTCCTTTTTTTATTACCAACCTCTCCTTGGCCACTGACTTTATTTTATGTAAATTTTAGCTCACTCAGATTGCTCTTCACTCACCTCTGTCACTTAACCTCCACAAAGAGAACCCATCCATCACCATTGTTCCCCATCATTTAAAACTGCTCCCCTGATCCCATGTCTTCCTCTAGCCACCACTGTGTTTTCTGATCCCCTTCACACCAACTCATTACACAAGAGCTCTCTATAGTGTCTTCACTTCCTCACCCCCAGTTCTATCCTCAACCCTCTTCAAACAGAAAAAAGTGGCAACTTAACTCAATAATGAGTCTTGTGTTTCCAAAAGCAGTGATCTCTCTTTGTCTTCATCTTACTGGTCACCTGAGCAGTTATCCACTCTCTCTTAAAACAAAACAACAAACACCTTTTTATTTTCTTGGTTTCCATGACACCACATTCTCCTGGTTTCCTCCTACTTCCCTGGCCACTTATTCTCTCCTCCCTCTCTGCACAGTCTCTAAATGTGAGAGCACTCCAGTCTCAACCCTGACTCTCCTCCATCTGCACTCACTACTGAAGTGATTTCCCAATCACATGGTTTTAAATGCCATTTATATACACGTGATTCTAAAATGTGTATCTTCACTATTTTGTCTTCCCAAATATCTGATGCATATCTCTCTATATTGGTTTCCTGGGGCTGCTATAACAAAGTACCACAAACTGGGTGACTTGAACAACAGAAATACATTGTCTCACAGTTCCGGAGTCCAGAAGTCCAAAATCGCTTCAACAGCATTAGTTCCTGCAGAGGCCTGTGAGAGAGAATCTGTTATATTTCTCTCTTCTGGTAACTTCAGACATTCTTATCAAAATTATGGATGGCATTCTCCCTCTCTTCACGTTATTTTCCCTCCATGTGTCTGTCTCTGTGTCCAAATTTCCCCTTTTCATAAGGATACGTGCATATTGAATTAAGGTTCACCCTCATTACCTCATTTTAACTTGATCATCTGCAAAGAAACCTATTTCCAAAGGAGATCACATTCACAAGTACTGGGGGCTAGAACTTTGACATCTTTTGGGGGATACAATTCAACCCAAACTTCATCTCACTGCTTTCTTGATACTTTTCTTGAAGGGGTAAGAATGTTAAACAATATGCACAAAACAGAAATCTTGATTGATACATTCACTAACCGAGTTCTTCTTTAAGCTTATTTACCTTAACAAGTGGTACCACCATCTACTATCTTAGGTGTCATCCTTGATAATTCTCTTTTCCTCACACCTCACAGCCAATATCTCAGTAAATTTACTTAGCTCCATTACACATTCTAAATCTGTCCACATCTCTCTCTCTACCACTACCACATTGACCCCAAACACTTTTATCTCTAATTCGGATCACTGAAACAAGAGCCTATTTCTATTCTTGCCTCTCCACAATCTAATCTCCACCCTGCCACAATCAACATTTTTCTAAAAAATTACTTTTACTGTTGAAAGTATTACAGATGTCCCTTTTTTTCCCTTCATTGACCCCCTTCACCCTGCTCCCATACCCCTCAAGCTTTCATTGCACTATTGTCTGTGTCCATGGGTTATGGATATGTGCATATTAAGTTCTTTGTTTAATTTCTTCCTGCCACTCCCCTCCACAATCAACTTTTACCTTAATTTTGTTTATTTTTTATCAAAATGATATATACACATATTGTTAAAATATATGATAGTATTTAAAAACTTCAGTGAAAAACAGCAGTTCCTTATCTCATCCCTTACTATGCTTGTTTTCTTTTCTGTTGTTGATCTTTATGTTTCTAAATAATATGATTTCTATTTCTTGGTTTATGAATTTAGATATTATCTATTGGATTCCTTTTATGGTTGGTGAAGACTTAGCTCTTCTGTACCATCATTTCCTACTTCTACTCCTCCATTTATCTCATAATAGTAATATTTTCTATTTTCTTATCAAACAGGTTATCAGGGTTCACTATTTTGTTCATGTAAATATTTTTATATTCTAGAGCTAAAAAATAGTTTTTTAAAATTTATTTTGTGTTTTACTTAGGGATGTAATTTTTATTGAGACCTGGCAAACCTGAATGTCTGAAAATAATTTTATATTTTACCATCAAACTTGATAATTTTGTTGGGTATAAAATTATAGGTTAAAAATAATTTTCTTTGGTGCTGTGTCAGCATTCCTCTATTGCCTATTTTCAGTGGCATGATTACTTTTGAAAAGTTGACTAATGTGTTAAATATTGTTTTTTGTAACCTGTTTCTTTTCCCCCCCTCTCTCTAGAACCTTCTAAAAGTGACTTTATCATGTTGCTCTTATAGGTCATGATGGTGTGCCTTGAAATAGGTCTTTCAAATTTATTCTCTTGGGAATTCTTCATTTTAAAGATTCATGACCTCTAATTGGAGAAAATGTTCTTATATTATATCTTTCATAATATCTTTTCCTGTTTTTTCTTAGCTAACTGAAATATTCTGAGTTAACATACAGACCAATGGAACAGAACATAGAACCCAGAAATCGACCCAAGTCATTATGCTCAATTAATATTTGACAAAGGAGACAAGAGCATACAATAGAGTCAAGAGAGTCTCTTCAATAAATGGTGCTGGGAAATTTGGTCAGATACATGCAAAAAAAAAAAAAAATGAAACTAGATCACCAACTTACACCATACACAAAAACGACTCAAAATGGCTAAAGGACTTAAATGTAAGATGGGAAACCATAAAAATCCTACAAGATTCCATAGGCAACAAAAAGCAGACATATGTTGTAGCAATATCTTTACAGACACAGCTCCTAAGGCAATGGAGACTAAGGAGAAAATAAACAAATGGGACTACATCAAAATAAAAAGCTCTGCACAGCAAAAGGAACCATCAAGCCCTAACTGCTTTGGCTTAGTGGATAGAGCATTGGCCTGTGGACTGAAAGGTCCCAGGTTAGATTCTGGTCAAGGGCCTGTACCTTGGTTGTGGGCACATCCCCAGTAGGAAGTGTACAGGAGGCAGCTAATCCATGTTTCTCTCTCACTGATGTTTCTAACTCTATCACTCTCTCTTCCTCTCTGTAAAAAATCAATAAAATATATTTTAAAAAAAACAAAAGAAACTATCAACAAAACAACAAGAAAGCCCCCTGCATGGGAGAACATATTTGCCAATGATATTTCAGATAAGGGTTTAATCTCCAAAATATATAGGGAACTCATACAACTTAACAAAAGGAAGATAAACGACCCAATCAAAAAAATGGGCAAAGGACCTAAATAGACACTTTTCAAAAGTGGACATACAGAAGGCCAAGAGACATATGAAAACATGCTCAAAGTCACTAATCATCCGAGTGATTCAAATCAAAACAACAATGAGGTACCATCTCACACCTGTCAGAATGGCTATCATCAACAAATCAACAAATGACAAGTGTTGACGAGGATGTGGAGAAAAAGGAACCCTCCTGCACTGCTGGTGGAGCCACTGTGGATAACAGTGTAGAGTTTCCTCAAAAAGTTAAAAATAAAAATCCCATTTGACCCATTGATCCCACTTCTAGGACTATATCCCAAGAAACCAGAAACACCCATCAGAAAGGATAAATGCACCCCTATGTTCACAGCAGCACAATTTATAATAGCTAGGATTTAGAAACAACCTAAGTGCCCATCAGCAGATGAGTGGATTAAAAACCTGTGATACATCTATACAATGGAATATTACACCGCTATAAAAAAGAAGGAAATTTTACCATTTGCAATAGCATGGATGGAATTGGAGAGCATTATGTTAAGCAAAATAAGCCAGTTGGAGAAAGATAAATATCACATGATCTCACTCATATATGGGATATAATGATCAACATAATTTAATGAACAAGAATAGATCCAGAGACAAATGGCAGGGGTGTGGGGGGTTAGAAAGCAACCAAAGGACTTGTATGCATGCATATTAGCTTAACCAATGGACACAGACACTGGGGCGGTAGGGGCTTGCCCAGAGTGGAAATGGCTGGGGAGGGGGGGGTGGGGGGGCGGGATCAAGAGGGGAAAAAGCAGACATATGTAAAACTTTAGACAATAATTTTTTTTAAAAAAAGGAAAAAAATATAAGTTAGATGTTATATACCCTGATCCTCCAAGTCTTGTCCTTTCTCTTCCTCTTTCTATTATTGTTTCTTGTTCAACTTTGGAAGTTTTTTTTTCAACTTTGTTTTTCAACTGTTTTCTTGTATTTTTTATTTCATCTCATTTTTTAATGGAATTTCTTCCACTGCTCAAGTCCTAGCATGTAAACTTTCACTGTGTATTTTGAACCCCAAGTACTCTGAATTATTTTTCAAACCTGACTTATAATTTTATGTCTTTATTCTTTTAAGTTATTCCAGAATGTCTTGTTTAAAGTGCAAATTAAACTAAATTCAAATGTTGGGAAAAAAAAAAAAGCATTCAACACAAAAGTTTAAGAATAGATAAGTTGATTTTCTAGCCTGTTGACCCACTCTTACAACAGCAAGAAATTTTTCAGAAAGCCAGCTTGCACAAGTGCTATGGGCTTGGTTTCTGTTTTCTAGACAAAGGGACACAAGTCCTATTTTGAATATAGCAGAGTTAAGACCAAAGATAAACAAAATTCATGAAGTTCTCACTGTACTTTTTTTCACATTTATATTCTCTGGGATGATAATACCCTCCCTTTGTCTAGACAAGAGTTCTCACACTGAAGCAGGCATCTGGAATCACCTGGTAGGTTGTCCAACTCCATTTCCCAGCCTCCCTTGCAGCTGAGGCCCCTTCCCCAGGGTTTCTAATTCAGAATGTGCTGATGCTGCTGGCCCCGGGGAGCACACTGAAGACTATTGGGCTGAGCAAGCAAGCCCCTTTGCCTTATTGCCTCATCTTGAGCACCACCTCCTCCAGAAGCCTTTCTCATCTCTTTGGAGTGGTTAGCCGCTCCTCAGGGCTCCCACAGGCCTCTGGCACGACCTTGTCATGTCATTGTTTGCTTGCTTCTTAATGTCCAGACACAGCTGTACCTTAGAGCATCTGGTGAAGAGAAGGCAGCTGGGAAATGTAGAAGGAAGAGAAGGGAGAGAGAAGGAAATAAGTGCTGAGTGCTGCAGGGTCCCAACACTCTCCAGGGCTGTACATATTCTGCTGCAGTTCTTTTGTTACTGGCGAGATGAGGAGACCTCGATTCTTGTCTTCTTGAAGGAAAGATTTCAATCAACAAAGTGTAGCAAAGCAAGCAAAAATGTATTGACTGCAGCAAACGCACACTCAGATGTTACATTTATTAATGCTGGGGAGGACGGTGAAACAAGGAAGGGCTTAGCATAGAAGAAGCGACAGCAGAGCCTAGGTTGGGCTGCTTTGGCTCACTGGCAAGTCAGAAAAAAACGGAACTTAGAGACAGGTTCCAAGGGTTAGCCTGGGATGAGCTGCCATTGACCATTGCTCCCCTGGCTGCACGTCTCGTGGGGTCCCTTAGAGTTCAGGGGATGCTCATTTATGGAGGAAGGGGATGGCAGGGGGCATTCTCCCTAGAGAAAGAGTGCCTACTTTTTTTTCTTTTGTTGGTTTCTTATAGTTTCCTGATCCCATATTAGATATGCAATATCTTCTTAATGATATTAAAGATTTTTTAAAAAGCATTATGCTCTTCTTTGACTTACTTGCTTCCTCTAGGGTTTTTTCTTCTTTACTTTGATCTCTCTTTTTTATATTGGAGGTTTTTCTCAAATGTCTAATGGTTATTATCTTACTATTTATATTTAATAGTGCTTGGAAACTGTTTCACGTGCCTGGTCAGGACTGATCAAGTGGTGGGATTCACTGTAGGCGGACTAGTCAGCGAATGACGTGAACATGTGCTCTGGGGATTTTCATGTTCTTCTGAGAAAAATTTCCTTGAGTTTCTTGCCTGTAGAGTATAGACCAGCATTTATGCAACAGGCTAGTAAAAGGGAATGGGAATTACCCTACTCAATTAGCAGGCTTTAAATTAATCTTCTATTATTGTCCTTCATATTGCCATATGCCCGATTTCTTTATGATTCAAGTTCAAATTCTCCATAGAATATATGTTTCCTCTCTTGCCAGAGAAGTCATCACTTTGATGCATGACAGGGCATGAGCTAACATCTTCATATATAAACTTCCATCCAATCCCTTTATTTCTAGGCCTTTGCCCCACCCCACTCTCCATGGTACCTCATAACTTCAAGTTTTGGGCAGTAAAGCTGACTGACTTCTCTTTGGCATTCTCTGCATATACTTTAGGTTATAATTACCTGCTTCTATCTAAATCAGTTACCATTCCTCTGTCCATCTGCTTCCATTTTCCAAAAATATGTGGTCATGCTCTAGCTCCTGCTGTTTCCTATCCCTTTGTCATTGTTCTGAAAGTTTTATGCCTTTTATATTCCTTTACTATTATTTCAGCAAAAGTCCTATAATATGAGGAGAAAACTACATGTGGTTAACTGGTCATTCTTAACATCTTTAACCAAAATAATAAGTTGGTTTTTAAAATTCTTTAATGAATTTTCATCACATTAAAGATAAAATTCAAACATGTTAGCATGGCTCCAAGACCCCACATGATCCTGTATGTCTTTCTGCTCCATTGTTGCTGGTATGCACAATAGGTCCTTTTGCAGCGATGTGAGGAAAGAATTCCAAATGCACACATGTGGAGAAGTTTAAACGTGATGGTAAGATTTTATTGTGAATTAATGGGAAGCAATACACCCTCGGGGCCCAGAAGGTGGGCAGGCTCTAGACGTACTGCCATGAGGCTTTTGTTAATCCTCCATATATCTTCTTGGTTTAGGTAGAAGACAAAGAACAATTGAAGTTATCCAACCCAAACTTCTAAGTTTTCCTGAGCTTGGATTGGGTCCTCCTCACAGTAAATTCTATTGGGGTTTCATGCTCTCTACCCAATCCAATTACCTTTTTAATTGTTCCCACACTAGGCCCTGCCCCTCTATTACTTCACCTTGACTCCCATTGGGCATGTTCAAAAGTTTCATTAAATCATCTAGTTCTTATTGTGAATGCACCCCAGCAGAGGAATTTCCTCCCCAACCTCCAGTACTGGGCTTTCAGCATTTCTAAGAAGGTTTTCTGTCCCATTCAGGGACTGTTCTCTCAGTGGCAGCCCCCCTAGAGTGTGTTAATGGGTCTGTTTACCAGTAAACTAGATGGAAATTCTGTTTTGTTGCTAGTTCTGATGGGGACAATAAGACATTGGGAGGTGGGGGGGATGCCTTGCAATCTGAATCTGTGCCAGTAACCTAATGTACATTCTTGATAGCCTATAATTAAGTCACTACCCCTTTCTCCACAAACTGGTCTTGCAAGACCTGTTACCTAAATGCTCACATTTTACAGAGGCCATAGACCATGACACAGCCCCCGGAGGGGGGTTATCAGCGCTGGCTCCAGGCCAGGCCCTTAGGTATGGTCTCAAGACCCCCAACACCTGGAGCTTTAAGGTCTGGAAGTATAATCCATATCTGGGGAACAAAGACACCAAAAGGATATAAAGGAAAAGCTCCCACCATATTGGTTTGCTCAGACTCTGGAGGCGACTCCTCTGAGACCGCAGGCGTAATAGAGCTGTGTAACTTCATTTCTCTGAGCATCACTTGGGTTTCTTCGGTCTTCTACAACAGTTCCTGCTTTCCATTTTATGAAAATTATTTAATTTTTGTTTGCTTTCTTTTTTATATTAACAACTCTATCTACGTATATTGACCCATCACTTACCTCTCCTCCCCTTTCACTTACTGTACCCTACACACTGGCCTTCCTGTTGCTTCAAGGCTTTTTTCCTCCTATCTTCACATGGCTTGTTTCTTTCTGCTATTCATATCTCAGCTCAGATATCAACTTCTCAGACAAATCTTCCTGACTTTTCTAACCCAAAGTACTGCCCCCTCAGGCACCTTACTATATCAGTTTGCTTTATTTTGTTTAGAGTATTTTCACCAGCTGTAATTATCTCATATATTGATGTGTTAACCAATGTATTGCCTGTACCCTCCTCACTAGAATGTCAGCCTCATAGTACAAAGGCTCTATCAAGCTTCTTCACTGCAGTATCGCCAATGACACACCATAGATACTGAATAAGTATTTACTAAATTATAAGTCCTCAATGTTACAGTCTTCATTGACCAAATATACTCATCTGGGCAAAATATACTTATCTCCTCTGATACAACAAAAGAATTTTGGAGAACCTTAGAAGAATTTTTTCTAAAAACTTTACTCTAAAATTCAAGATATTGTGACATTAAAGCATTTTAATTTTTGTTCAGGTTTAAGAAGCTGCTGTGTAGAAAACTGATGGGACCTGAAACCCTTCTAAACTAGCCCCCCACACCCATCATTCTTATTACTGTCAATTTATTTATTGAATCAGCAAGTATTTATGGAGCTCTTACTATGTTGCTAAATGTAAATATATAAATTTGTGACAGACACTATTTCTGGAACTTCCCTACCAGTAAGATAGGCAAATCTTCTATATATATAAACCCTAATATGCAAATAGACTGAATGGCAGAACAACCAAACAACTGAACAACTGGTCACTGTGATGTGCGCTGACCACCAGGGAACACTCATGGAACATGGCAGGCATCGGCAGCAGGCGGCAGAGTGCAGAACATGGCGGGCGTTGGCCGTGGCAGGATGGTGGAGCAGGTGAGCAGGGGCGCCAGACCAAGGCGAGGCACTGGTCACTGTCATTGGGGCGAGCCTCTGATGGTTACTGAAAATTCTTTGCTCCCGCACGCCGTGGTCCCACCCAGTGCTCGCACCTGCTGCCGGTGCCGGCCCCGCTCACACCCACTGCCAGCATTGGAGTTGCTGCTCATACCTGCTGCTGGCGCCCATTGCCTGTCCTGATCGCTCAGCGCCATTAGCGGGTGTGAGCGGTGGCTGCTGGCCCAGTTCACCCCTGAGGACTTCTCCACCTCCCCCTGCTCCTGAGGGGCCACTGCTCACACCCACTGACAGTTCCCTCCCCGCTCACACTTGCTGCTGGCACTGGCCCCAGTCGCTCTGTGCCATTGGCGGGTGCGATCAGGGCCAGCGCCATTAACATGTGAGAGTGGCAGCGGTGGGAGTGGGGCTGCTGGCAGACACAGAACCAGGGGCTGCAGTGGGAGGGGCCAGGCAGGGGCACAGAAGATGGGCCGAGACTCGCCCCATGCCCACCGCACCCTCTCGGCCCACAGTTCCTTTCAAGGTGCATGAATTCATGCACTGGGCCCCTAGTAAAGAATAAAAACCAAACAAAGAAAGAAAGTCATAATAAGTTTTAACGAATCTCAGAAAGGATAAAACAAGTAGGTAGATAAGTATAGGTAGGGACCAACATTAGATAGAGTAATCAGGGAGGGTCTCTTTGAGAAGATATGGAAATTTATTCTCATAAAGGGGACAAAAATAATCTCACCAGTCACTCTTCATCTCTTGGAAATATTAAGCCTTCTAGTCTAGTCACATGCCCCTTTCATTTTTTATAATTTAAAGACAAATTTTTAAAGTCCCACCACCAACGCATCTTATATAACATGGTGGCTTGGGGGCAGGATGGTGATGGAGAAGAACTAAAATACACAAATATATAAATAACAAAGAAGAGAAGAAAATATTCCTAGCAACTGTAGTCCTTGTTTCTATAGCTGGTCATGGAGCCATATGGTTTTTCTCTTGTGCAACTGATTTCAGGTTCCCTTTGCCCTCAGCCAGCACCTTGACTCATTGCATTCTTTGGTTCTTTACATGATAGGATGATCCACACCATTTTTCCTAAAGGGTCTGAGCCATTAGTGTTCTTGCCTGTATTTGGTTGCTGTCTTCTTTCATGAACTTTAACTCCCGAATGACAAAGTGCTAAGAAGTGCCTCTGCAATTACTTTGGGTTCCAAACACACTCCTTTTTGCACCTATGGTATAGAACTTACCTTATCTCCCTTGATAATCAGGACCAATCACCAATACACTATTACTTTATTACTGTATCACTCAATGTATTAAAGTCTTCTTTGCATGTTGCCAAACAAAGAAAAAGCTAGAAATGCAAGTCAGGGACTCAATATTTGGAAAAAGAACCAGGTTAGTGTGTGTTATGAAAACCAAGAGAGAAGTGAGTAGATAGAATGTCAAACACGGCTGATGTGTCAAGCATATAGGACTGAGAACAGCTCTACAGATTCAGTGACTTTTAAGAGGATGATTTCAAGGAGATGTGAAGGCAGGAGACAGACTTTGTAGAGTTGAAGAATGCAAGATAGTTAAGAAGTGAAGGCTGGGGTGCAGTTTTGATGTGGGGCGACTGGGTCATGGTAGATTATTAATCATTCAAAATCATTGGCAAGGAAGGGAAGGAAAGAGGGTAGGGCAGGGTGAGAGAATGGTGATCATAAACAGGGTATTTCAGTCTGCCCTGTCGGTAGTTCTATCTAGCCCCACTCAGCTGCCCTGGATACATATTCTCTGGTGAGAGAAATTATTCCTTTTTATTGCTTTTCTCTTTCTTTCTCTCTCCTCTCCCTCCTTTCCTCTCTCCTTCTCCCTGTCTCCTCTCTCTCCACCCTCCTTTTCTCCATTGTTGATGTCATTATACTTCCCACCTTTAGCTGTTTGTCTACAGATGATTCTTATAAGCCAGACCAGTAGCATCAGAATCACCTGAGAACCCCTTAGAAATGCAGGCAGTGGGCCCCAGTCCAAACCTACTGAATGAGACACTCTGGGAGACAAGCCCAGCTGTGTGTTAACAAGCTCTCAAGTGATTTTGATGCATGTTAAAATTTGATAACCACTGCCATAAGCTACATCCTAATTTCTGAGCCTCTCCCAAGCTCAAGGTCTGACAGTCCCCATAAACCAAACATGGCTTATCTGGGCATCTTGTTTGGGCATCATCTTCTACTTTCCAAGGCCATTAACTCCGTTTCCCCAATAGCCTCACTGTTCACCATTCCTCATTTGATTTTTTTCAAATATTTTCATCATCCTAATTGTTTTTATAGCATATTTAATTTTTCTATATCACTTTTATAATAAAATTCATTTAAAAAATAATTTTAACACTGTATATGGCCTGACCAGTAAAATTTTATTCACTATCATTGGTATTTCCTCTTGTGTCAATCATCTTTGCCAATGTTTATATTTTTATAAATACTAAAGCTCTTTATGTTCTGGAGGCATGAATTCTGTTAATCATACTTATCACAAATATTTTCTTGTTTTGATAGTTTTTAAAGTTTTGTTTTATTGTTTTTATTGTCAAGTTTTATTTTAAAGTTTAACAGTCAATACTATAATACACTGAAGTGGCCAGATTATTATGACCACCTGACGTTTGTAGGCAAATTAGCCGTAAACTGCATCGTATGGGATATGGAAGCTGAAGGCCTGTTCGAACACTTTGCTGTCTGCAGTTACCAAGATAAATCGTCTCCAGTTCGCACAGGAACACAAGGATTGGACAGTCGAGCATGGGAAAAAAGTCATGTGGTCCGATGAATCACGTTTCCAGTTGCATCATGCAGATGGCAGAGTGAGAATTTCGCGGAAACAGCATGAAAGCATGTACCCCACATGCATGAGTACAACCCTTCAAGCTGGTGGGAGCAGTGTTATGGTTTGGGGCATGATTTCCTGGCATGATTTGGGTCCTTTAATTCATGTGAAACAATGTCTGAATAGCACAACATACCTAAGTATCATTGCTGACCAAGTTCATCCTATCATGCTGATGGCGTATCCCAATGGAGATGGCTTCTTCCAACAGAGCAATGCGCCATGCCATGGTGCTCATATTGTGCAGGAGTGGTTTCAAGAACATGAGGGAGACTTTACCTTGCTTAGGTGGCCCCCACAATCACCAGATCTCAATCCAATTGAGCATTTGTGAGACGAAGTTAAGCGAGCCATCAGGCAGCTGGTTCCACAACCATTAAATCTCACAGAACTGGACAGTGCTATTCATCAGGCATGGTGTCAGATTCCTGGCATCACCTTTCAACATCTCATGGAGTCAATGCCAAGAAGATTCGCCGCAGTATTGAAGGCAAAAGGTGGCCCAACGAAGTACTGATGGGGTGGTCATAATAATCTGGCCACTCAGTATATATATATATATATATATATATATATATATATATATATATATATATATATTAGAGGCCTGGTGCATGAATTCGTGCATGGGTGGGGTCCGGCCAGCCTGGCCAAGGGGAGGGGACATGGACATGGGTGGTTGGCCAGCCTGCCTGCTCATCAAACTCCTGGTCAAGGGGACAATTTGCATATTAGCCTTTTATTATATAGGATATACACTGAGTGGCCAGATTATTATGTGTTCAGACATCATAACAATCTGGCCACTCAGTGTATATAATAAATTATAGACAAAAGTGTGACTTTGTTTCTGTAATATTTTATATTGTTCAACAGTTACAAAATTGTCATTCCTATAGAATTGAAATAATTCTAGGATGTGGTTTCTAGTGTTTTTCCATGGCTTAAAGAAATATGTAACACATTTCTTGGTTCATTTTGGTTTATGGTATAAAATAACCATAAGACTTATTATACCCAAAATACTTATTAGTTAATGATTACTTTCCCAACTGTTTTATTAAACTGCCTTTTTCAGAAGCAGTAGAGTGTAAAGGTTAAGATATGGCTCTGGAGCCCAGTGGTCTAGCTTCAGCTCCAGCTGATTCTGAGAAAGTTACTTCAACTTTTTTTTTAATTGATCTTGTTACAGAATTTACCAGGAGACCGAAAAATACACAGGAGTACTTGGAGATACAGGATAAACCCATTTATTTTCAGATGTTTTGCATGTTCTGGTACAGTGACTCAGGGGAGACTGTTTCTCTCCAAATCCTGAGCCCACCAATATGGAGGAAGCTCTCCCTTTATACCCTTTGGTTTCTTTGTCCCCCAAATATGGATGGGACTTCTGGACCTTTCCCAGACTTTGCAAAAAGCCCTGTGTGTTGGGATGGGGGCTGTGAGACCACACCTAAAGGCCTGGCCTGGTGCCAGCACTGATAACCCCCTCCAGGGGTTGTGTATTATTCATGGTTTATGGCCTCTGTAAAATGTGAGTATTTAGGTCAACCGGTTTTGCAAGACCAGATTGTGGAGAAAGGGGCAGTGACTTAATGATAGGCTATCAAGAATGTACATTAGGTTACTGGCACAGATTCAGATTGATAGGCCCCCCCCAAAAAAAATGTCTTATTTTCCCCATCAATCTGAGAGAGAGAAATCGGCTGCCTCCTACATACTCCCTGACCTGGCCAGGGATCGTACCTTGCCACTTTTTGGTGTAAAGGACAATGCTCCAACCAACTGAGCCGCACCAGTCAAGATGGAAATTACTTCAACTTTCAGCTCCTGCATGTCTAATGACATACATCCTCAGATATCACACATCCTCGTCAGCTTGCTGTGACTATGAAACACATAAATTCAACATCTAGCACATAGTAAGTGATCAGTAAATGTTAGCTATGTTGCATTTCAGAATTCATTAGCTTCCCTATTCCTCTTTTATTGTGACATCAATACATATACCAATTTTTGTACCATTATCATATTATTTTAATTTTTGTGACTTCCCAGGTAAAGGCTGTTTTACAGTGGTCTTGTTTCAACCCCTTTTCCGGAACATCATATATAAAATGCACGTGTTGCAGGCCCTGGCCAGGTAGCTTAGTTGGTTAGAGCATCATCCTGATGTGCCAAAGTTTCAGGTTTGATCTCCGGTCAGGGCACATACAAGAATCATCTCTCTCTCTCTCTCTCTCTCTCTCTCTCTCTCTCTCTCTCTCTCTCTCTCTCTCTCCCCCCCTTTCTTTTCTCAAAATTAATTTTAAAAACACACAACTAATGAGACACAGAGATAAACATTTTTTAAATTCACATGTTGTACTCAACTTACTTGACCAAGTAGCAACGGTGCTTGCTTAGTTGTTAGAACATGATTTGAAAGAGGAAATAAGGCAGAGTGGGCTTTGGCAAGTGGGCAAAATGAACGTGATGCTTTATATGGGAAACCAGCCTTGGGACAGAGGTGGAGTTTTGGATGGAGGAGGATAAGAAAGATAAATGAGTTTAGGAGGTGTTTCATGAAAGAATCTGTGTGAGAAGAAAGAAAAGAGGCAAGAAAGGCAAAGAGTAGAACAATAAATCATGTGAAAGAGAACTTTACCACTGAATCTACCTCTATAGTGACTGGAAATGGATCTAGCTAAATCTTTCAGCACTCAATAAGTAGGCATTGCTGACACACAGCCAATGACATGAGAGCTAGACAGTAAAACATATATCTCTACATTTAGTGCTTAGCTTTATTCCATTTTGCTTAAAATTTTTAAACCCAAAGTTACTGATTTTTTTATCTATTGAATGGATATTCAAGATATGTTTTGCTTTAAAATGTTGGAACCACTCTTTATTGGTGCCTCCAAATATTTCTAAATAAATATTTACATGAATTTTTAAAATCATTTATATCATTTCAAACTTACCTAAAGCCCCTTGACCATTATTTCAGCATACTCAATCATTTTGGCATTATTCCACATTTGAAATTATGATTTGTTTTTCCCAATAGATTTCTGTTCAGATTACATCTTGACTCCTAACCTTCATTTTACATTACCTAAGAGCACATAGTGTTACCTTCAGAGAGGGTAGATGCATATTGCATTGAAGAGCTATGCTAGGCCTGATCCTTGAGTTTGCCTTAAAGCCGATTTATGCCACTTAAAGTAATCCAGTATGCGCCTTGGTAATTGAAATCCTTCCATTACCCTCTCTCCAGCCCATTTAAATATTTCTCTTTCAGATGCAATTATGTCAGGAGGTGAGCCAAATGCTTTGGGAAAGACATGGGCATTTCCAACAAGAAGGCTTTTGGCTGTCCACCAAAAAACTTGTTGGTGTTTATGATTCCAAGTCCAACTGTTTTCTCTCCAAGGCGCCCATTTGCAAAGAGTACTGTCAATGCTCCTCCTCATTCTTGGAGAATAATTGGGGCTTGGGTTGACCATTACTTATGGTGGCAACCACTGAGAAAAGGTTAATGTAGATTTCTTCATTGCTTGATTTTTTGTTATAGGAATCCTTCCCTCCATTGCTTCTTGTCCTCAATCAGAAATCAAAGCCTTTATATCATGTGAAGCAGCATCATGTCTTTTTAAAATCTTAAATCTCATAGATGTAATTTTAGCTTGAGCGTGAGCTCACCCATAATTACAAGATCTAAAAGAAAGGTTTGGGATATTAACAAAACCAGCACATTTCTAGGCTAAAGCATCAGTCATTTTTTTAAATGGGCTTAGACAGATGTGTATTCTATATTTATGTATGAGAATGCTGCTGGACCACAGCATGCAAACTAAATACTTCAATGGAATACATAGAGAAAACTAGTGATTCTATATTCTAGTAACTGTTTTATGAAAAAATTTTCATTTAACTCTCAAAAATGACTCACAAGTTGACACTTGGATAATGCAACACAGTTATATTTAACTCTAGAACTCTCCTCACATGCCAGGTTTCAAGTCTGCTTCTAAGTCAATGTTCTTTTGGGGGCTCATTATGACTATTCATGTCTTTCCTCAAAACAAAACTATTATGCATGTTCATTTCCCTTCTTCTCTTGACTTTTGGCTGTCAGATTTATACCTCTTCCAAGCCATGTTATCTTGGCCTGTAGTAGTAATATCACACCCAAGCACAGGGAGCCCAAGCCGGACAGACTTTGCCAGATAGTACCTGACCAATGTTTTCTTATGTGATTGATCCAGTCAAAAAATGGCCCAAAATAGTATTATAGATGAGGTTTATAAAGAACTACTGGGAGAATTATTAATAAATCACTGATTGAAATCCATGATTAATAATAGACTAAATTTACTGAAATACAAAGAAGGTACATACAGCCAAATCACACAGACTGCCCACCCCAGTGCCAGCCCAAGGATTTGAGATGAGAGAGGTGAGGCTGTGTTGCTCCTTGGCAAAGCCTACAAGTTATGCAACAATAATAGGCTTGTCAAACATGAAGATATTGTTGTAGCAGTCACCACAGCTTTTGTGGCCAGAGAAGATCTAGTTAGAAATCCTACTGTAAATGCATTCATTTCCTAGTCCAAATCCCGCCCCCTCTGCAATAAATACACATATTTTGAAACACAAATAATCCTTCAGAGACAGGGTACCAAAATGCTTCAGTACCCTTGATTTTACCAGAAAGAAATGTGCTAGCAGAAGCTGAGCAGCTTCCAATTGTACATAAATGAAAGAAATGAGGTATCATATCTGTCTATCTGATGCCTTTCATGGGTACTAAGATCTATATTAAAATTACCCTTTAAGCTTTAGAAAAATAGTCATAAAGGTTCAATTAGTTTCACATTTGTGAGGTCTCTGACATTTAAAATCATTAAGTTAACATTTTTAGCTCAACTTGCAGTAGGTAATAAAATATATCCTTATTGTGCACAATATAGTGTGTGTGCCTGTGTGAGTGTGTGTGTGGAGAGAGAAAGAGGCAGGCAGATGTGTCTGAGTTATATGCAACATAAATGAGCACAGAATCTTGGTCCAAAACTCTAAGATAACACTGACAAATATTCATTGAGTGGCTTTGGGCAAGTTATTTAATTCTTTTTGTTACTTCAGTCACACGTTGGAAATCCTAATACTAACACATCTTTCAGAGTGCATATTCTCTGATTCAGTTTTAAACATTTCTGAAAATATGGCCTGGTAAAATTTCTTCATGTCTCAACAGAACAATAGTAGGCAAAGCATGAGGCTTCACCTAAAATGCAAAAACAAGCAGTGGAGTTCAAGCTGTTAGGTCCAGAGAATAATGTTCTCAGTGTAGTCAACAAACAGAATTTATTTATTTGTTCGTTTGTTTGTTTATTGTTAATCCTCACCTGAGGATATTTTTCCATTGATTTTTAGAGAGAATGGAAGGGACGGGGAGAGAGAGAGAGAAACATTGATGTGAGAGAGAAACATTGAATGGTTGCCTCCCACACGAGCCCCCACCAGGGCCGAGGATTGAGCCTGCAACCGAGGTACATGCCCTTGACCAGAATCAAACCCTGGACCCTTCAGTTCATGGGTCAATGTTCTATCCACTGAGCCAAACTGTCTAGAGTTAGAATCTCTTTTAATACTAAAATCGTTGTGAATTTGTGATATTGAAGAGCCCAAAACCCAAATAAGTGAAATGATATCAAAGTAGAGAATGTTATCCAATAAACCTGATGCTTGGAAAAGGAGGCCAGTAGCCTGGGATTTAGTCATTTGGGCTCTTTCGACCTCAAGACTTGAGCAGTAATCTTCTCAGAGCCCTTGAGGCAACCCCATATCAAGACCTGGTGGGCCTGACTCTGCTCAGAGTTCCAGAATAACCTGCCCATCCTTAGAATCCAGGTTACTTAGAACCTGGCTTGAAAGTTATTGATCTCTTTTACTTTAAATTTTGCTAATCAAAATAAGAATTTTTTGCATTATTTGGAGAAAATGTGTCTTTCCAGGGAAGTTCATTCCAAAAGCAATTATTAAAACACATTCTCAAGACTTGAAAAATAAATTCCTCATTTCAGAAAGATACTTGTTCCATGACCTATGGAATAATTTAAATCTCAATTCCCAGAATGATGAACTACCATTCTTTCTTCTTTGGCAGTTTTATGTAGAGAATGAAATACTGTGTTTGATACTTACTCATGAGCATTATTTATGAAGAAAAAAAAATCCACATCCCCCCCCCCCCCTTATTCTCTCTTTTCATTCCAGAGTTGAACCCTAACACAGAAAAAAAATTGAAAAAATCATTAGGGAAATTGACCCTTTTCTTAGAAAGTTGAAATGAAATAAAACTATAAACTTAAACTATTTCGTTAAGGACAGAAAGCACTTGAGATTAATTTGCGAATGATACAGTCATCCCTCAATATCTGAGAATTGATTGATTCCCAGGATCCCCTTGGATACCAAAATCCACAAATGCTCAAGTCCCTCATATAAAATGATGTACTGCCCTGGCTGGTTTTGCTCAGTGGATAGAGCATCGACCTGCGGATTAAAGGGTCCCGGGTTCAATTCCAGTCAAAGGCACATGCCTGGGTTGCAGGCTCCATCCCCAGTGTAGGGGCATGCAGGAGGTAGCCAATCAGTGATTCTCTCTCATCATTGATGTTTCTATCTCTCCATCCCTCTCCCTTCCTCTCTGAAATCAATAATTTAAAAAAAATTTTTTGTATTTTAAAAATAAATAAATAAATAAATAAATAAATAAATAAAATTATGTACTATTTGCATGTAACTAACACATACCTTAAGTATACTTTAAATTATTTCCAGATTACTTACATTATAATACCTAATACAACGTAAATGCTATATAAGTTGTTATGCTGTATTCTTCAGGAAATAATAACAAGAAAAAAATCAGCACGTGTTTGGTAGACACAACCATTGTAGGCCTAACTATATAACACATATCAACAACAATGTAACTTTTTGTTTTCAAATAGTTTTGATCTGTGGTTGCTTTAACCCACAGATGTGGAAACTACAGATAGGAAGAGCCAACTATAATTTTGATTTAGGCATGAGGAATTGGCAACAACATGAATCAGGTATAGAAGCTGTACTAAAATCAAGACTCCATAAGTGCCCTCACCGGTTTGGCTCAGTGGATAGAGCATCAGCCTGCGGATTGAGGGGTCCCAGGTTCGATTCCGGTCACAGGCATGTACCTTGGTTGCGGGCACATCCCCAGTAGGGGGTGTGCAGGAGGCAGCTGATCGATGTATCTCTCTCATCGATGTTTCTAACTATCCCTCTCCCTTCCTCTCTGTAAAAATAAAAAAAATAAAAAAAAATCAATAAAAAGTATATTAAAAAAAAAAAAAAAAAAGACTCCATAAGTAAGGTGCACTGAACCCAGGAATATTTTAAGCAAATCAGTGATATAAATGGTGCAAAACAATTTCTCATGCATTCCATCTCGGTCCATAGCAGGATCCTACAGGAGAAAGGAATGCATTGTAAGTGCCCTTCTTCATTCACTTACTCAGTCTCTCATTTATTCTTTCATTTGTTTTCCATGTGTAGATACACTGAACAAGCCTTACGTGTGTTCTTCCGATACAATGATGGATACAAGATAATCTTCATCTTTAATGTGTGCGTAGCTTACATCAGGAATCTTATAAGTTAATATAGTACAAAATGATGAATACAATAAGAAAGAAAGGTATACAGCAATAAAGCAGAAGAGTTTCACTTGATTCAATTTAGAGGAAAGAAGATGGTGTTTGAGCCCAGTCATGAAGAGAGTTGAGTTAAGCAGGCGGAAAGTCAGGTGGGATGGAATTCCAAATAATTGGAAAATGTGATTTCAATGAACATATCACTCAATATGATATGAGTGTGGAACATATTAGGGTGTTGGGGGAAATGTGACTGCCAGAGTGGATAAAGTTTATTTCCTGAAAGGATCTCTAGGCCATTCTGCTAGTAAATGGTCTTCACTTGGTACTAAACATAATAGTAGTGAACCCAGGAATATTTTAAACAAATCAGTGACATGATTAGATATATAAAATTTTACTAGTAGATTTCCATTCTTTAATTTTTTTCATTTTAATTTATTATATTATATGTAATCATTGCAAAATTCATAACATAGTTTTAATTTTTGACTAATTTTTTAATTTGGTACATCCACATTTTCAAAGTAACCAAAATAATCAAAAAGGTGTACAATGAATTATTATTTCATCCCTGCCCCAAAACACCCATTTAAAATGCTTTTATCAGATAACCACTTTTATTAATTGCTTACAAATACAAATAAATGTAAATATTTTTTTTTCTTACATAAAACTCGATATCTATGCCCAGTTCTCCACCTGACTTTTTTAAACTTAAAAATAATATATCTTGGAGATTTTTTCATTTTAATTCATAAAAATATTTCTCAATCTTTTATATCTGCCTAGCAATTATAAAGGAATACTGTCGTTGCAATGTAAAAGAAGGATTGGGGAAATAGGAAGTTGCAGGAATCTAGGCAACAAATGATAAGAGCCTTGAAAAGTGATAGATCTGAGAGACTAGAGAAATACCAAAGAGACAGAATCAACAAAATGTGGAGGTAAATTAGGGAGGAGGTGAAGAAAAGAGTCAAAATACCTCTGGAATTCTGACTAGGGCAATGGTGAAACAGTGTTAAATGATGAAACTTTTACTAAGAAGGAAGTCATTAGAGGAGCGGGTTAGGATAGGAAGACTAGAGGTAGATGATGAGTTATCAATATGGAATTTGGGTATTCAGCTAGAGCTGTTTGGTAGTAAATATGGAGCTCAAGAGAGAGGTGAGAGGTGAAAAAGTTTGGAATCATTGGAATAGAGTTAATGATTAAAGCCTTGGATATGGATGACATCACCTAGCAACACTAGAGAACAAGAAAATAAAAGCAGGTGAAGGTAAAACACTCACACACAGTGCTTCATGGTCAGAAATCTTAGGGGATTCACAGTATACATTGCCACAGTGAGCGTTGACCTATGAACCAGGCGGTCACAGTTTAATTTTCTGCCAGGGCACGTGCCCCAGTTGCGGGCTAGATCCCCAGTAGGGGATGTGTAGGAGGCAGCCGATCAATGATTCTCTCTCATCATTGATGTTTCTATCTCTCTCTCCTTCTCCCTTCCTCTCTAAAATCAATAAAAGCATATTTAAAAAAAATAAAAAATAAAGGATAGTAACTTAGAGTCTATTTTTAGAACACAATAAGGTCTGAAAAGTACCACATTTAGATGTGGAGAAGGTGACCTCAGCTCTGGGCTCTGTTCTTTTGAGGACCCTGCCTTGATTCTACACTATCTGTGCCCTTTCCCACAGAATAAAATGTCCATGAAACTAGGCATATATATCCACTAGGAGCCTATCCAACTCTTATTCCCAGTTAGCTCATACTTTTGATAACTGGGATCCCAGAATTTGCTGCTCTCATAGCCTTAAATCTGCACCCAGGGCCTGTGTGGCCCCTCATCTGGTCTGTTCTCCTGAAGGCAGAATGTGTTTACTCTCTGGTGTACACATTGGTCATTCCAACTTGTGGTTAAGAAGTGACTGTTTATGGGGAATGGGGAAGAAACTTGGAAGGGTAAGCTGAGTTAATCCGTACAGATGTAATGAGAATCTTTATGGTGTGGGTGGGAGTTGGGATTTGGTAGAAAAAGCTGACAGACCAAGGGCCAAAGGCTAGAGCCAGTGTTCCTCACCCACCACATCACCCAAACTGCCTGAGAATTCTAAATATTCAAACCAGCACCCTTCAGAGCCATTGTGGATATAGATTTATCGAGGTGAGAAAGACAGTGTATATTGGAGCACACACACCCCCATCCTTGGTTTTGGATTCCATAGTTTGTTACCCACAGTCAACAGTTCAAAAATATTAAATAGAAAATCCAGAAATAAACAATTCATGAGTTTTAAATTGCACAGTTTTCTGAGTAGTGTGGTGAAATCTCGTGCCATCCCACTTCATCCCATCCAGGAAGTAAATCATCCCTTTATCCAGCATATGCACACTATGTATGCCCCAAACCATTAATCACTTAGTAGCTGACTATCAGATCAATTGTTGTAGTATCACAATGCTTGTGTTCAAGTAACACTTATTTTATTTATTTGCCTCATTCACATAACTTTGATTACATATATTTTATAATTGTCCTATTTTATTAGTTATTGCTATTAATCTCCTTCTGTGCCTAACTTATAAGTTAAACTTTTTCATTGGTATGCATGAATAGGAAAAAATACAGTATATATAGGATTCGCTACAATCCATGGTTTCAGACATCCACTGGGGGTCTTGGAACATATCTCCCATTGATAAGGGAGAACTGCTATATTTATTTTTTTTATTGTCTAAAGTTTTACATATGTTTCCTTTTTCCCCGATTGACTGCCCCCCCTCCTCCACGGCCACTCCCACCTCGGGCAAGTCCCCACCACCCCAGTGTCTGTGTCCATTGGTTATGCTAATATGCATGCATACAAGTCGTTTGGTTGCTCTCTCACCACCCCCACCTCCCTGCCATTCCTCTCTGGATCTATTTTTGTTCATCAAATTATGTTGATAATTATATTCCACATATGAGTGAGATCATGTGATATTTACCTTTCTCCAACTGGCTTATTTCACTTAACATAATGCTCTCCAATTCCATCCATGCTGTTGCAAATGGAAAAAGTTCTTTCTTTTTTATAGCAGTGTAGTATTCCATTGTGTAGATGTACCACAGTTTTTTAATCCACTCATCTGCTGATGGGCACTTAGGTTGTTTCTAAACCTTAGCTATTGTAAATTGTGCTGCTATGAACATAGGGGTGCATATATCCTTTCTGATTGGTGTTTCTGGTTTCTTGGGATATATTCCTAGAAGTGGGATCACTGGGTCAAATGAGAGTTCCATTTTTAACTTTTTGAGGAAACTCCATACTGTCTTCCACAGTGGCTGCACCAGTCTGCATTCTCACCAGCAGTGCATGAGGGTTCCTTTTTCTCCACATCCTTGCCAGCACTTGTCATTTATTGATTTATTGATGATAACCATTCTGACAGGTGTGAAATGGTACCTCATTGTTGTTTTGATTTGCATCTCTCAGATGATTTGTGACTTTGAGCATATTTTCATATGTCTCTCGGTCTTCTGTATGTCCACTTTTGAAAAGTGTCTATTTAGGTCCTTTGCCCATTTTTTTGATTGGATCATTTATCTTCCTTTTGTTAAGTTGTATGAGTTCTCTGTAAATTTTGGAGATTAAACTCTTATCTGAAATAGCATTGGCAAATATGTTCTCCCATGCAATGGGTTTCCTTGTTGTTTTGTTGATGGTTTGTTTTGCTGTGCAGAAGCTTTGTATTTTGATGTAGTGCCATTTGTTTATTTTCTCCTTAGTTTCCATTGCCCTAGGAGCTGTATCAGTAAAGATACTGCTACAACATATATCTGTTATTTTGCTGCCTATGAGTCTTGTAGGATTTTTATGGTTTCCCGTCTTACATTTAAGTCCTTTAGCCATTTTGAGTTTGTTTTTGTGTATGGTGTAAGTTGGTGATCTAGTTTCATTTTTTGCATGTATCTGACCAAATTTCCAAGCACCATTTATTGAAGAGACTGTCTTGACTCTATTGTATGCTCTTGTCTCCTTTGTCAAATATTAATTGAGCATAATAGCTTGGGTCGATTTCTGGATTCTCTGTTCCATTCCCTTGGTCTATATGTCTGTTCCTGTGCCAGTACCGGGCAGTTTTGAGAACAGTGGCTTGGTAATATAGTTTGATATCTGGTATTGTGATCCCTCTAACTTTGTTCTTCTTTCTCAGGATTGCTGTGGCTATTCAGGGTCTTTTTTTATTCCAGATGAATTTTTGGAGAGTTTGTTCTAGATCTTTGAAATATGCCGTTGGTATTTTAATGGGGATTGCATTAAATCTGTAGATTGCTTTGGGTAGTATGGACATTTTAATGATGTTGATTCTACCAATCCATGAACATGGTATGTTATTCCATTTGTTTATGTCTTCCTCTATCTCTTTTTTCAATCTCCTTTGGTTTTCCAAGTACAGGTCTTTTACCTCCTTAGTTAAGTTTATTCCTAGGTATCTTAATTTTTTTGGTACAAAGGTAAATGGGATTGTTTGGGGTTTTTTTAGTTTCTCTTTCTGTGGGTTTATTATTGGTGTATAAAAAGAACCATAGATTTCTGGCTGTCAATTTTGTATCCTGCTACATTGCTGAATTCATTTATTAAATCTAGTAGTTTTTTCATGAAGTCTTTGGGGTTTTCTAAGTATAATATCATGTCATCTGTGAATAAGGACAGTTTTGCATCTTCTTTTCCAATTTGGATGCCTTTTATTTCTTCTTATTTATAGCTGTTTGTTTATAAAAATAATGTTTGTCTCCTATCTAGCACTTCCAGGACTATATCGGACAGGAGTGGTGAAAGTGGACATCCCTGTCTTATTCCTGCTCTTAGGGGAAATGAGTTTAGTTTTTTGCCCATTGAGTATGATGTTGGCTGTAAGTTTGTCATATAAGGTTTTTATTATGCTGAGGTATGATCCCTCTATTCCCACTTTGCTGAGAGTTTTTATCAAGAAAGGGTGCTGGATTTTGTCAAATGCTTTTTCTGTATCGATGGATATGATTATGTGTTTTTTACCTATCAATTTGTTTATGTGATTTATCACATTTAATGATTTGCAGATATTGTACCATCCTTGCATCCCCAGAATAAATCCCACTTGGACATGGTGTATGATCTTTCTAATGTAATGCTGAATCCGATTTGCTAGAATTTTGTTGAGGATTTTAGCATCTATGTTCATCAAGGATATTGGCCTTTAGTTCTCTTTTTTTGTGGTGTCTTTATCTGGTTTTGGTATTAGGGTAATGCTGGCTTCATAGGAAGAGCTTGGAAGTGTGCCTTTCTCTTGAATTTTTTGGAATAGTCTGAGGAGGATAGGTTTTAGTTCTTCTTTGAATACTTGGTAGAACTCCCCTATAAAGCCATCCGGACCAGGAGTTTCGTTTGCTGGAAGATTTTTTATCACTGCTTCAATTTCTTCAGTGGTTATCGGCCTATTCAGGTTTTTTGATTTTTACTGGTTGAGTTTTGGGAGCTTGTATTTTTCTAAAAATATGTCCATTTATTCTAGGTTGTCCATTTTGTTGGAATAGAGTTGTTCATAGTATTTTTTCATAATCCTTTGTATTTCTGTGGGCTTGGTAGTTACTTCACCTCTTTCATTTCGGATTTTGTTTATTTGGGTCCTCTCTCTTTGCTTCTTGATGAGCCTGGCTATAGGTTCATCAATCTTGTTTATCCTTTCAAAGAACCAGCTCTTGGTTTTGTTGATCTTTTATATTATTATTTTGGTCTCTATGTCATTTATTTCCACTCTGATCTTTATCATTTCCTTTCTTCTGCTTATGCTGGGCTTTTCTTGTTGCTCTCTTTCTAACTCTTTGAGTTGTAGGGTTAAATAATTTATTACCATTGTTTCTTATTTTTTGAGGTAGGCCTGTAGAGCTATGAACTTCCCTCTCAAGACTGCTTTCACTGTGTCACATAGATTTTGGATTGTTGTGTTTTCATTTTCCATTGTTGCCATGATGCTTTTTATTTCTTCTTTGATCTCTTTGGTAACCCAATCATTGTTTAATAGCATGCTATTTAGCCTGCAGGTGTTTGATTTTTTTCATTGTTTTTATTGTAGTTGATTTTTAATTTTATGCTGTTGTGATCTGAGAAGATGCTGGATATGATTTCAATCTTCTTGAATTTGAAGACTTTGCCTGTGCCCCATTATGTGGTCTATCTTTGAAAATGACCCATGTGCACTTGAGAAGAATGTATATTCTGTAGCTTTGGGGTGAAATCTTCTGAAGATGTCAATTAATTCCATCTGATCTAGTGAGTGATTTAGGATTGATGTTTCTTTGCTGATTTTTCGCTTAGAGGATTTATCCAGTGGTATTAGTGGGGTATTAAAGTCCCCTACTTTGACTGTATTGCTGTCAATCTCTCCCTTGATATCCTCCAGAAGTTTTTTTTTTTATGTATTTGGGCATGATCCCCACTTTTGTGCTCCTTGTAATCAAGATTCACTCCAAATGTTATTATCGCTTACACTGTTTCATTAAAATCTGAAGTTTGAGCATATTAGTTTTCGCTTGTTTATTTTATACAAGTAGGAGACAATGCTTTCAGATTTTACTGTAGCAAAATGCACCATAGCAAATAGTAAAAGTGGGACCAGCCTCATGGCTGTGTAACCTGTGCAGTCACCCAGAGCCCATGCTTGCTTTAATACTCTGTTGCTACCATCTTAAAATGAGTACCATATTTTCTGGCGTATAAGACGACTGGGCATATAGAAGATTTTCCTGGGTTAAAAAGTCGTCTTATACACTGGAAAATATGGTAATAATTTTTGAGCAAGGAGACCCCACATTTTCATTTTGCACTAAGCTCTGCAATTATCTAACCTATTTTAGGTCAGAAAACTTTTGCTGTTCTTTGTATAGATGGTGTGTTGCTTATGGAAGTGGTAAAGGGTTTGGGGTTAGGATTGCCATATTTAGCAAGTAAACATCCAGACACCCAGTTCTAGTATAAGTCCCAAATATTGCATAGTATATACTTATACTAAAAAAAAAATATCGATTTTCCATAGATAATTCAAATTTAACCAGATGTCCTGTATTTTATGTGGCAAGCCTTCTCATGGGGTAAAGCATATAGTGCCACCGTAATTATTAATATACAGTCTTTCGCTCTCCTAAGTGTCACTGTTTGTAAAATAAACGTATGGTCACTTTAGGTAAAGGGCCTGAGAAAACCCTGATGTATATGGCAACTCTGTGGCCCAGAGCTCTGGGAGAACTCTTGTTGAAGGCTGAGGTTCCTGTACTCTTAGCTTTTAGAGAGACAGACAGCAATAAAAGGCTCGGGAGGGCAACAGGTGAAGAGGTGGACAGTTCAATGTGGGCAGCACCAAAGTGTCATATGAAGAGTTCAATGGACTTTCCAGATTTAATCATTTTGAAATTCTTTTCAATGTGGGATTAGACCGAAAAAGAATTACCTCATATATCACGCCTAATTGCTCATGCATAAGCCTTGAAGAGGGTTTCTTTGAATGGACAAATTCAAGAAGTGGAGAAGAAAGTGAAAGTCACTGAAGCATCTCAAACCAGCTGAGTCATGGAGAGTTTGCCAAAATCTTGGTTTTGGAATTTTTAACTTTGCTTTTTGGACTAACTTGTATGTTTATTTCCCTGTACAATTTTTTTCCTTGAGACAGTGCAATCATTTGAATATGATTCAATGGTGGTTGTTAATAAATATACATCTATAGTCTACAGGCTCAGATTAAGGGATAAATTCTTAATCCCTTATATTCTGACTTTTAAAGCTGTTCTCTGAAAATCCCAAATTTGTTTAATTGCCAACCTCAGCAGTCATTCTTCAGTCCTGGTGTTCTTTGTCCTCTTTTGACTTGTGCTCCACTCACTCATCTTGATCTTCTGTTTTCCTGATTTCTCATTCCTCTTCCCTCATCTCGCTCCACTTCCCCTCACTGTCATTAAACACAAGCAATCCACAGGTTCTTTCTTGGCCTTTCTGTGTTTTTTTCTTTGTTTCTTTTCTTTTTCTATACTCTCCCTTTGCAATCTCCTCCCATCTCATAGCTACAACTAACACCTAGTTCCTTGTTTGTTGGAGTTGATTTGTCCCAGTTCATGAAAGCTGTTTGTTATCATCTCTTCCTAATTTCACATTTGTACGGGGGCCTTGTTTGGGGATATACAATCAGCAAATGCTACAAATGCAGCAGCAACCTTTTCTCCCATTCTGTATCTGGTTATTTTACATTTAACAGGATGCCACTGCCTATACACAGTATTCCAAGCCTTTTTTAATCTGGTTCTAACCTATCCTGCAACTTAATCTTCCAACATCTCCCTTTTATGTGTCTTCTACTCTAATCAAATGAGGCATGTCTGTGTTCTTCCAATGGCTGTAAACCATCCTACCACTCTGCCTTTGTTCATGCCACATTCCTCACCTTTTCCATGGTGTCTTCAATCCTGTCCCAGGCTTGTCTTATGAACATCTGTCCCAGTTTGGGTTGTGGGGGGTCTCTTGTCTGACATTTTTCACACTCTAACTTGTATCACAGTTATTTGTAGTTGTGCCTTTCTCCTTTACAAAGTCAAAAGTACAACAAAACATGAGCCAAATCTTTATTTTTCTTTTGGACTAGTTGTTAGTTTGTAAAAAATAATGCTTGTCTCCTATCTAGCTCACTAACTTAAATAAACCATACAAATACAGGTTCTTCAGTCACTGGATTTATTGAAGTGCAATAGAATTCAGACCTTATATAGAGTCTCTTTACAGGATAATAAAATAATTTGACTCAAAACAATTGACTTTGAGTCTCTTTTGTTGTATAAGCCTTTGAGAGAGAGGCAAACATATTGTAACTAGATGTTGGTTTTATTGAGAACCAATAATTTTTAATGCAAATGGCAATAGAAAAATCCTTTTAAGCTGTAACTATGGGAAGTCATTATCTACTCATTGTAGATTGTAGCTAACATATCACATTGAAAATGCTTCAACAAATATTGAGTCCCTCCTCTATGGGAAGAGGCAATATTATGTGCTATACTTCATAAAATACTTTGAATTGCCAGAAAATAGAATCCCTTCCTCAATTTTTGGTTGCTAATGGTACTGGGAACAAAGAGGGTGATTCATGTAGAGCAATACATATTAAAATTTAAAATGCATTAAAATTAAATAAAGGGCATACTTCAAGAGCACATATAATTTACATTTTGGTAATAAGAGAATAGATACTTCCTTTTCACAATTTTCCCTTGATATTCTACGAGCAATGTCAACTTTTGATGCCTTCAGCTTATAAATGCGGTGCAGTCATAGAAACAGAATTTTAAAATCCATTTGCCTGGCCTCATTCTCTCAAAAAAAAAAAAAGTCTCTTGTATGTCTCTTTATCTATTTCCTGATAGCTTCTCTCATTTAATTTTACTGGTACTGATAGTGGTTGGAGTATGTGTGTAGTTGAGCTAGGAAATGTAGTGCAGAGCAATGTGGTAATTCTTGAGCTGTTACACTCTCATATTACACACACACAAAGGAGGACTGCATTAAGATATGCAACATTCCACAGAATCAATGGGATCCAACCCAATTTCATGGAAGCATTTAGTGATGACACTGGAAACTAGGATTTTTTTACACGCTAATGTCACTTTGTGCAGAGAGCAGCTCTAAGTCTGGGCTCTATATTCTTGCAGTCCCTTGTACCAGTCTTTTAAACTGCAAACTTGATTCAGGTGACAAGATGCAGGAGACATGGCCTTCAGGAGAAATTTACTCTACAATTTCTCAGCAGGGCTGGACTCTACTCAGTAATTATTCTAGCTCTGGGGAAATCTTGTGTTCTTGACAATTTTCCAGGAAAGGGAGGTGAGTGGAACAACAGCGCTGTTCAATCCCCGGATTTATCTAGTATCTTGGAATCACTGGTGTGCCCAGTTTGCTTAGGGAAAGAACATCAACCCTAGCTGGAATCAGCATCCCCACTAGCAATAAGACAGCCCTTCCCAACTCCTAGCCACGTGAGATGTGCCTCTTTTCCATTGGCCTGATAGAACTTGAAAAACAGACAAATGTGCTAGTGCCAGACCCACGCCATACAGCACCTTCGTGCAATATGAAAAAGGCACCCCTCTGGGCAGATGCAGCCTCACCTCAGGGGACGTGGCCCAGTGAGCATGGGGCAAGCTGGATTTACCCCCACTCAACTTCCTTCTCCGCTGGGTGCCCTTTTGCAGGGCATAACCTACATATTCAATAGCTCTGATTTTCAGTGTTCATTTGCTGTTCTCATTTTCAAATATTATGGACAAAGAAACCACAAGGTTTTTTCAAGCTTAGTATTTGCAATTTTCAGCAGTACCTTGATAACATTCCATTAAGTGAGATCTGCTGATAATAAGCCCCCGATTATACCCCTGGCTTCCCAGTTTGCCATATCCTGTCTGCTTCAGACACGTCATTACCAAGGTTATAAGCTGATGTATCAGAGATAAAGCCTTACTTTAAGATGACTCTTGCAGCGGTTTATCTGTAAGACATGTCAGAAAATTTCTCTAAATTATCAAGTTATTTTAGGCCTGTCTTGGGTGACTTCATGTTACAATCTCTGTTCTAATCATCAGGTCATTAAATAACCTTGCAAAAGAATTGGTAATGTGCTCTAACATAATTCTAGGGAATTTCTCTTGAGGTACATGGTGGTTACAAGAAGAAGAAAAAAGTTACCTTAGTATTATGCTAGAAATACATTCCTTTTCAGCTAAACCATCAACATAACCCACTCCTTTTTGGTGGGAGAATATCCTTTGCAGGGCCAGCCTTAAAGGAACAAGGCCCGGAGAAGGTTATCTTCTTGGAGGCACGAAAGGAAAGAAGGAACCCCAAGTATTTTGTCGTTGACAAGAGAGAGTTAAACAAGCAGCCGAGAAATGGAAATGGGTAAGTAAGATTCCTGTCCTCTCGGTGCTGCACCTTAGCACTGTGCCTGGGGCAGCATAGGTGCTCAATGAATATTTGCTCTGTGATTGATTGGGGGTCTGCGCCACAGTGACCTGGTGACATATATCAACATCCAAGGACTCAGTTCTTTTAGATGTGGAGAAATCTCCAGAATGTTAACTCAGGTTAGGTCCATTCCTTTAGATTCCCAGATGCTGGCACTATTTTACAAATTCCTAAATATGTTATATTTTTCAATGTTTGTTAAATTTTTATTTGTTGATTTGAGAGAGAGGAAGGGAGGAGAGAGAGAGAGAGAGAGAGAGAGAGAGAGAGAGAGGTTTGTTGTTTCACTTATTTGTGCATTCATTGATTGCTTCTTATATGTGCCTGACTGGAGATCGAGCCTGCAACTTTGTCATATCGGGACGAAGCTCTAACCGGCTGAGCTACCCAGCCAGGGCACAATGGACCTGCCTATGATCACATGTGCATCACTGCATAAGCAGATCCTGACAGGTTTTAAAAAAATTAATAGCTACTTAATTTACAAAGAATGTTGGTATTATTGAGGACATGTCGGTTCCAATGGATTAGGGCAGCTCATCATGTTTTATAAACTGCCAACATGTAGTGACACTTTCCTCTTTGGGATGAGTTTCGTCAAATTGAAGTGTTGGTTTCTGGTTTATAATTCAATCCATTTCACTGACTCACAGAGGGTGGAGTAAAATGACAAAGTCCTTTGGTCCTTCAGTCAGAGTTTTTCATATTACCAGGTGGTTATGCATTTATCTTCTTACCACATGAGGTGCTATGTAAAACCATGGTCAATAATTACCACCCTGCAACTGACTTTTATGTATTCTAGAACTGCCCTCACATAAATATGTCGGATCAGAGGAAGCAAATAAAACCTAAGACTGTCATTAAACAGGAGGGTTGGAGAGATAGGGAAGTAAAAAATACCATGGGCCTGCCAGCTAGAATCCTGCCCAAAAGGAGACTCCAGCAACACTTCACCCCCAGGTACATTACGTACCAGCCACATTTACTGCCTGTTGTAAAGTGATGCAAAACATCAGCCAGACACAGCATAACAAAGCTTACATTGTACATACAGGATATGGGAATACACATATAGAACCAAATGCTATCACTGTGGAAAGAAGATATTAACTCATTTGTGCTGGCAACTTTCTGAATGACTAATTAGGTTTGGACTTTAGCCTTCCTTCTTCTCCTGCACCCCTCCTCCTTTTTGGAATCAGTATTCTTTTATACTGTAGACCTAGTGGGCTCATACAGCTGTTGAGGTATGTTAAGGACTTAATGCCCCTTCAGTAGCTACAGAAATCCAGAGAGCAATGTGATTGTGTGACAGTTGGGAATTCTATAAGAATACGATGATTTAACTAAATTATAAACCCTCAGAATTGCTTTTTGTATTTAATATGCATACTTTTTCTAGTTAAGCCCATTTAAATTAAGAATAATTTAACTTCAAATGCTTGTTGATTTAATGTTTGTACATATGCACAAATCAAGTAGAGTTCATTCTGGAGCATTCCTGTTAACAAAGGAGACTAGAAATGATAAAAAATTAAGGCATTAAAAGAATCCTGTATATTTCTCCTTGAATAGTGTTTCTGGGTTTACATTTAACTGTATGTATATACTAGAGGCCCAGTGCATGAAAACTCATGCACTGGAGGCGGGGGGGGTCCCTCAGCCCGGCCTGCCCCCTCTCACAGTCCGGGAGCCCTCAGGGGTGGGAGTCGACCCAGCGATCAGGGGAAGGCAACACCTCCACCACACCTCTGCTGCTGCCACTGCCAGCAGCACAAGCCTCGGCCGGCCCTGGTTACCTGAGCATCCAAGGCTTGCCTGAGCCTTGGGCTGGCCCTGGGTGGCTGGGGGACTAAAGGGGCTTGGAAGACTCTGGAGGCAGGCACTCGGCAGGGCTGAGGGGACTGGGCGCCACCAGCTTGTGGCTGTGGGTGCCGCCATCTTTGAGGGCGTGACAGTCAATTACCATATTCCCTCCTTATTGGCTGTGGACGCCACCATCTTTGCAACAGTGTGAGGGTCAATTAGCATATTCCCTCTTTATTAGAACGAATATTCATATATATTTGACTTCTGAGTGATTAAAATACTTAAAACAGAATAACAAAGCTCCCGTTCTGAAAAAGGTAGATGCAGCCATCTTCCCCATTCCATTAGCTGCACAACTCCCCCCTGTTCTTCACTCCATGCAGAAAACTGATGATGTTGCCAGTCAGTGCTGCGTGTGCTTAGCCTGACCAAAAAGGAATGAGGAAGTGGCCCTGGACGAATGACCAGCAGACAATTAAACTTCAGTGTCTACTCATATGCATTTTAAAAAATTGCACATACACAGCACAACAAGCGCATCCTCTTTTTCAGAGGCAAAGTCTCCTTCTTAACCCTTTCTTTTTCTTGGGTTTGAAGAGCAGGGGGAAAGTAATTTCTACTCTGACATTCTCCAAACCTTGGTTATTCTAACTTAAACTATTTTGTTGATATTGATTTTGAAAAGCAACAAAATATTAAGGTAACAGGTCTACCATATTTATCGTGTATTTTTATTTTCTTTAGTCCCAAAGAAGGCTCATTCAGAATTTTAAAACTCAATAGCTCTACAAAGGCATTAGGTATAAATCTATTCATTTTGTCCATTTGTGCAAAGCAGCATTTCTCAATCTGTTTTGCTTAGTTTTAACATCTCTGCTTCTTAGAGATGTTAATAGATCCACCTTGAAATCAAGTTTTCAAACCAAGTAAGTTTAGAAGCATTGTCTTCTGGATAACCTTGAAATTTCTTGATGAACATTCTCATAACAAAGGCTATGAACATATTATTATAAAGAAACTTCTTTTTTTTGTTGAACACCTTTGACAATAATACTTTTTTTGAGAAACACCAACAGGCATCTTGTAAAACTAATGTTAAAGTATATTTTTGAAAAATACTATTGCTTAAAGAACAACAGGAGTGGAGGGGATGAATATATGGGTGTGTGAAAGAAAAAAAAAATCCTCACGAAAAGCAGAGTATTTTAATAATACTTCAATACTTTGTGTTGAAAAAAATCTTGTTATAAGTCACTAGAAGAGTAAATCTGGGAGCAAGCAGTATTTTGGTTAGGGTTTTAATGAAAATATAATATATAGATGTATCAGCATATACTTTATTTTTATTGGGTGTCCATTTATTCTTTTCTTAGAATGATAATGCAATTATACTAGTTTCTTTTTTTACATCATTTAGATTTACCATATTGAATACAAATTGTACTTTTTAAAAATTAAGAAACTACAATGGCTGGATTTAATTTGTGAAGTTGTGAATTATGTTCTAGGCCCAATTTTTATCCCATTGATTTTATTTTATTCTATGACCTACTAAAATAGTTGAGATTGAAAAAAAAAAGTCTTTCTTCCAATTTCTCATGATTGAAATATGGATGTGCCATGAGCATATTTTCCTAAAATCTTTTGGAGGTGGTTGAAATTTTCATAGGATCTCCACTATAGAATCGTGCTTATTTACTCTAGAATAAACATGCTCGAATGGATCATTTGCAGCTACTAACAGGAGGAACTGTGGGTAGGAACTGCGGATCTAGTAGCCTGAAACACAGTGCCCTGGTTGCCAGGACAAAATGTTGATGTATGTTACCTTGATCCCAATAATGGACACTTTTGTTTTCCCAGGATAAGCCCTTCCAACCTGACCTGGACCTCACCTGCATATCATTCTTGGCTTATTACACACATGAGGAGACACCTCTGCTTCCCTGTACCCGGCTGCGTGTTTCTGGCTCCTTGTTCTGGCCTGGACTCCTCTGATGCCCTTTCCCCCTCAGGACCCATCCCTGGGCTCCAGCCCTGCTCACTGAGTCCTCTTACAGACCACTCTGGTCGTCTCATTCCTTACTGGGCCAGTGCTTGCCTCTCTTTCAACTTCTTGTACCTACAGCATCTAGAATCATAAGTACAACAGTAAATTAATGATATTGATGGGGGTTGATTTTAAGGAAACATTGATTTTTTTTTTAATGTGATAAAGCTAAAAGGAGATTTAAAATAAGGGGCTTGAGTTTAAGGGGTGAAAATACCTATTCTTATTTGCCAACTCATTTATTTTCCTAGGAATCATCAACATATATTTTAATTTGTCTTTCCTTAGCAAACATCTCTTATTTAGTATCTGCCCACCATGACACATTTTGCCTGGAGATTTTGGTAAAAATACCCAACAGAGGAGTACTCAACTTAATTTCCCCTTTCTCATTTATCCTCCTTACTGCTTCTGTTAGGGCTTCTTCCTGACCAACAGGTTCAAAGGTTTTGCTTAGTCTAGTGGCATTCATAGGTTGGTATGAAAAAAATCTGGGAAAGGGGAGCCGAGACTCAGGGAATCCATGAGGTCAAAACTATTTTCATAAAAATATTAAGATAGTTGTTATTAACTGCTCACATTCTTTCATGAGTACACATGTTTCAAAACCCACCACAGATTTCTATCAATAGAAATCTCTGATAGTAAGAACAAGTTGCCCAGGTTTAATTAATGGAAGTTGCCAGGCAATGTGCTGCATAATTTGATATATACAAATATTATTATCACAATCCTAGGAGACAAATACTCTGTCAGTTTTGCCAATGAAAAAACTGAGATTGGAGAGGTGAATTTACACATATGTTTATCACCAATGGTTTTACCTCTACAACTCTGAATAATCCCATTATTTGCCTTTTAAGAAAAGGCTAGCGACTAAATAAACAACCTTCTTTTTAAATTGTGTGGTGATGAGGTGTCCTCTAAATTGTGTGATAATGAAGTTTGAGTCTTTACTGGTAAGGAATTGGATGTGATGCTCTATTTGATTGTGGGTAGGTGTAATAATTTTCTACTAATTTCTATGTAAGCCACCAATTGGAATTCTATCTTTTTTATCAGAAGGATTTTCTTTTTAGTAAGTCAGAATTTCCAGGACTGAATGCTCTCAAAGTGTGAAGTCTGCTCTGTGATGCTGGTTCTCTGGCATGACACACACAAATGGGGGATGTCTCTGAATGAGGTTTGTTTTCTGTGGTCTTTGACATTTTTAAAAAATGTATTTTTATTGATATCAGAGAGGAAGGGGGAGAGAGATAGAGAGATATAGAAACATCATGATGAGAGAGAATCATTGATTGGCTGCCCCCTGCACATCCCCTACTGGGGATCAAGCTCATAACCCAGGCATGTGCCCTGACTAGGAATCGAACCGTGGAACCACTGAGCCATGCTGGGTGGGTGGTCTTTGACACTTTAAGAATGGCAGTACTGTCATTTTCTATTACATTTGGAAATGCAAACAGAGGGCACTGAACAATGGGGCACCTGAAAAATAATAAAAGTTTCAAAAATGCTGTCTGAGCATCTCCCTAAGATCAAAGAATGCAGTGGTATTTTTGCTGGGCTTGTGTTTTATGTTTATCAGAGTATCTCTGTCTTACTCATCATTCATCTGGACCTGCCAATAAGCCAATATGGGTCAGATGACTCAAAAAAAAAAAAAAAAAAAGCAGTTACTGATTACATGGCACCAACCAGTTGATAAAATCCATTCTATCTGCTCAGATGCCCAGCTGTCACAGACGTTACAGTTTCGTATATTAGTTTGCTAATTAGCCCTTGAATTAGTTTTGTCTGCGTGTTGGTGGTGATGGTGGCACCTGTTCTTTGACTGTTGTTACTGTTGACATAGATGTTTTTAGTCAAGCATTGTAAGAAGTCTTCTAATTCCATGTCATGGTTTTCTTTACTAATAAACACTTCTAAAAGGCCTTGAATCATCCTAGGGATGGCTAATTTGAAAATTTCTTTTCTAAAAATGTGCCCTACAGAGTTCAACTGATTCTGACTCCATTTGAATAACTCACTGAATGGCCTTCATAGTAAAGTTCACTGGGGCCCATTGTTTGGGATATTATTGACTTAACATTCATTAAGAGACACATAAAAACTTAACTTCCTGCATGTCCAGGGCACAGTGTTTAAGCTGTAAATATGGCAATATGGGTGTAAATATTGGCTTAAAACACTTCTTTGAGTCATTTATTTCCTTTATCTTATTGTCTCTAAATCAGCATGCTATTCTCTTCTGTTTAGCCTGGCCCATGCCCAGTCTCCGAATGTGCTTTCTGAATTCCCAGTGGCAGTTTTGTTGGGATTCTTCCCGAAAGAGTCAGGGGGCATCGAACTGGGATAATGTTTGTTCTCACTCTGTTCCAGACACTCCGTAGCGGCTGAACACGAAGACGGCACTCCACTGGGATGACCTTTGCTTCTTGGCCGAGGATCGAGATTTCACTGAGGGATTCACTCTGGTTGATGAGCCTTCAGTGTTTGTCGAGATCTCTGTGGAAACAAACATTCACAGGGTCTTTGTGGAACAGTCCAGAAATAATTAAGGCAGGAGACCCCAACCCGATTCCCCACCCAAGATATGTCAAGTTACACTCTCTTTTAAGGACACCCTAATTGTTGCCCTTGTATAAATAATTGCTCTTTGCCAGAACTTTCTCTTTGCCCTCTCACTGAGGAAAATACAAAAGAAAAGTCAACCGAATCAAGACATAAATTCATTTTTACAGCTGAATAAGCTTTCTCTTTGGTTGTTTTAAAAATGAAATAAATGGGAAAATATTTGTTAGAGAATAATAAACACACCCAGGTATTTGCTGCTCTTCTCCGGCCGGGCTAAGATTGAAGTGGCGCGGTAAGACCACCTGTGTTTCTTGGTGCAAGCCCAGCAGAGCTTCAGAATTTGTATAGTTGGTTTCAGTCCAGCGACCTGGCTACGTTCTTGGATCTCTTACTCAACATGAGGCATCAAGATCACTGGAAACTTGAACAAAAACATCAACAACTGGAAGAGCCAGTTAGCCTATGGTTTGACCCCCAGCCTGCACACCCTTACATCAATCTACTTCTAATCTTCTGGGAAATTAGTTCAGCCTTCAAGGCAGGGGAAGGGGCAACCTGAGGGTACAGCTGCTCAGTCTCCCAGAGGAGATGAAGAATCTACAGTCACCCCGAAGCACACGGTTAGATGGTTGCTTTTTAATCTGCTTTCCACTTGGCAGAAAGGACACCTCCATAATAACTCTGAAAGCATCAAAGAAAAGCAGCACACTCTGAAGCATTCCACGATGGAATCCAATAAAAGAAACATAACTCAGAATCATTTCAGAAGCAATTAATAAATTGCTATTCCAAAGCAGCACTCAAGGAAGCTTGGTCTTTAGCCCAATAATCTAAAACACATCTTGAAAACAGTAGCTGAGGAGAAAGGAAAAAGAGGGCAAATCTTATTTTCCTTCCATATACTTCGAATAATTTGGATACTTTCTGAAGTAGCTATTTTGGTTATTTCTATTTTTTTCCAAGAGTAGTTTAAATGTCTTTATATAAAAAAGATGGTATAATGGCCATATCAATTTTAATAATTGGAAGAGTGAGCTATAGACAAAGTTAGTATCACTAGTGAGCCATGTGCCATCTGTGTGGCCCAGGCAGGTAATTTAACCCCTTTCAGCCTCAGAGTTTTCATTTGAAAATGAAAAGATAGGATAAGATTCTCATTCCCCATGGTGCATTTCCCAGACACAGTGGGTTAATAGTTATTATGTGAAGAGTTTTACTTTTATTTATGTTTCAGAAATACTGTATTAAACAAAGTTAAATGGAGTTTTATGACAGGATTGATCACATCTCTTAATATACTAATTACTACCATAAACTTATTTGACCACGGGACTCATTCATGGAGCATCATGGGAATAGCTCAATCTATTTAGAGCTTCCAGCTCTAGAGTTCCATTTTTCAATCTGAAGTAGCTAATTGCAAATTGGCATGTATACAAAGGTCCTCATCACAGAAATTATTAATCATCATCGAATGATATACTCAGAGGTGGATGAGTGGGAACATGGAACAGAGCAGGCATATACAAAATGCTACCTGAGTGGGAGGGTTTTCCTGTTCTCCACCTATTCTCTCACCCTTGGGGGTTGCTGATCTTCCATGCTTACAAGGTGATGATCAGAGAGATAAGGCCCCAGACTCATCATAAGGTAAACTGGTATTACTCATTCCTGATAGAACTCATTGCAACCTATTATTCTCCTTGCCTTCCCTACAGGGTAATAAAGTCTTAGTAATCAACAAGGTCTGTTTCTCCACTCATCATTGTATCCACCACACATATATCACTTCTTTCTAAAAAATAAAATATATTTCATTTTTAAATATTTTAAAGCAAAAGCCTTAGTTACAGCCCTGTATTTTAACCAGAATAGTTTCCTCAATCTAAGATTCATGTATGACTGACCCATACTCATTTGAATTTTATAAGTTTCTGTCTTCTTATTGTGATTATCACATATTATGAAAGCAAAAGTGATAGTAAATGTGAAGTAATTGAATTGTCTTTCTAGTGACAATTCTGTTAATGTGTTTTCTTACCTCAATTGTCTTTTCTTCCCAAATTGTAAAAGGTATAAAAATGATCTGTGATTGCTTTATATACTAGTATATATAGTAAAGAATATAAAGTTAATTAAATTTTTAGGTAGATTAATATTTTAATTATAAATAAAAGTAAATTATAAGCATTTTTCTTGTCAACAATTATTCATTAGTTCACTTTAATGATTAAATCCATGTGTGCTTTTGCTGGGACTTATTTAACACATGGTGGCTGTGAAAATACTCCTTTCAAATCTGTTGCATGGCGTATAATTGACTGATAGCTTCAGCTGCTGCTCTCTGCACCCACCACTGAATTTGAACAAAAGTCACATTTCTCTGAGCAGTCCTGAGAGACCCAGGAGCTCTTTGATAGGCAGGTTTGGCTTGAAGACTATCAACCTTACCAAAACTGTTCAGCTGTACTACTGTCCAAGACCCTTCCACCAAACTTCTTTCCTTCCCTCTCTCTTTCACAAGGATGGGACCTGCATTGTGGTCTGATGGCTCTCCCTCCTCATTTTCCCTCACTTGCAATTACCCTAATAAATCTATTGTATTACTAATTTTATCTTGGCTTTTGTCTTTTAGAGGATCTGAGCTAACACAAACCAATTCCCTATTTTGGGACATTTAAGTTATTTCAAATTTTTGCATTTGTTTGTTTGTTTTCAATAAAGAGCATTGCAATTGAATTTCTTGTAAAATCTGATATAGCCATTATCAATCCCTTAATATGTAATCTTAGAAGTGTAATTCCTTGTGGCACAGGAAAGTATACATTTTAGAGCTTTGGATACACATTGAAAAGTTGCCCTCCAGAAGTTAATTCAATTTGCATAACCAAAGCAAATTACTTGTTACCTTTAGGTTGTTTATCCTTTTTCTTAGTGACTTATAAGAGAGTTTTACATATTAAGGGCAATACACTTAGTGAAATAATTTTAATTGTTAGCAATTATTGAAATAAATGATTAATGTCAAGTCAAATAACCCTATTAAGCAAATTCCAACTACTGTAATAAAATTTAAACCTCCCCCACATTCATGGATACACACATAAACTCATCTAGAAAATATTGTACATGGTATTATTAAATTGAGAAAAGCAAAATAGAAAAATCTGTCTTTTGGAAGAATTCCTATGGAGCCAATAATATTATGGAGCAGCTTGGTCTCCTATTGCTGGTAAATCATCTTGGTGAGCAGCTAACAGAATCTGGCCAGAGATAGCAGAGGAATTTTGTGTGGGCATGTGCATTCGTTTACTTTCCAAAATAATTCCATCTGGATGCATGAGAAATGTTCTATCTGTTTCAGCTCATTAGGAGACGAGATTCAAGCAAACACGCTCATTGATTTAACATGCTGGATCTGTGAGAAATGAGTCATCCATTGCAATTTGCTCCACCAAGTTTGGAGATGGAAGATGACCCACATGCATTTTCTAAGTTGCCCATTAATTTATAGCTTAGAAAGCTGTAATATTTTATTGGCCGCCTCTAGATCAGGCACCCAAAGCAATTAGAAACTTGGGGAGTTGGAGGGGACAAATGGTTGCAGGTTCAACTCTAACTTATTTTAATTGATTCTTTAATCATTGGGGTCAAAGAGATGTCACTAATTTAAAGTAAAATGGCCCTGTTCAAAAATATCTTACAGAACCCTAAGTTTCCTATAGTCTGGATCTCAACTAAAAACTAGGCTTGGAAAATGTACTTTAAGTAAATAGTACTATGTAAGCAATGTTTATTTCCTGTTCGTTTCTACAGACAATTTTGTACTGACCAACTATTGTATTCCCAAGTGAATAACAAAAATCCTACTAAGCCCATAATGGACTCTGCTGGAACTCTGAGGAGTTACAAAGAAGGCATGACTCCCCACCCTTAGGGTCTCCATGGCCAGTAGAAATGAAAATGCCTAAAAACCATTTAGGTCCATTTAAAAGCTCCAAAGTATCAACTTACTTTTAAGGGGCACTAATAGAGAGAGAGCTTAACATTTGCATTACTGACTTGAGCAAAACAAAGGAAATGAAATCCTGAGCCTATTAGAAGGACCAGTGAAAGATGCAGCCCTTCCAAATGTTACCTATTCATTTTCCTGGAAAATGCCTATTTTAATTTTCAGTGTATCTTTTGAGGCAATAATCTATGATGATTAGTGTGTTAATATCTTTACAACAATCTCCACTTTGACTGACTTCTAGACCATTAACAATAGGGAGGTATGTGGTTTTGTGTGTGTGTGTTGTGTGTGTGTGTGTGTGTGTGTGTGTGTGTGTGTCCACGCGCGCACGCACGCATGTGCATCTCTATCTATGCTGTCATTTAACTTGTGTGGTGTATACTGCTGTTAGGAATATTTTCAGTAATGATATAATGACACTGACTATTTGAAATCAATTGTATGGACTATTAAGCAAAACCACTCAAAAGAAAATGAAGAATATAAAAGCTTATATTTCTGTATAATCAGCCAAGCCACTTTTATGGAGATTGTTAGAACCAAGTAATTTAAAATAATGTTTTCTCTATTTAATTTATGATGACAGAAATGTACCTTTTTTTTTTTTTTACCAAAGCCCAAAGTTGGTAAACTGAGAACAAATTCAGGGCCCCAGCTGCCTTTCTGCCCATTTAAATTGTCCATCAAGTTTGGATTGACCAAATTATTGTTCACGTTCTGTCCTAAACTATTAAATTGATGCCATGAGTGTTCAAAGGTAAAGATCATCATATCTACTCCAAAAATAATTATATTTCAGGGGAAGGAAGAGTTCCAGCATGTTGTGGCTGAATAATGGCTACCCAAAGATATCCATGTCTGAATCCCCAGAACCTGTGCCTCTGTTATATTACATAGCAAGGGGGGAATCAAATTTATAGATGCAGTTAAGGTTTCTATTCAGCTGACCTTAAAATAAAGAGATTATCTGGGTGGGCCCAAAGTAATCACAAGGGTCTTTTAAATGGTGAAAAAGGGAAGCAAAAGAATCAGTCAGAACTGGGAAAATGGCATCCTGAGAAAGACGCACTGGCCATTGCTGGCTTTGAAAATGGAAGGAAGGGCTCCATGAGCCCAAGAATGCAAGCAGCTTCTAGAAGCTAAGAAAGGCAAGAAACGGATCTTCGCCTACCTAAGGCTTTCAGAAAGGAATGAAGCCATGCCCGTACACTGACTTCAGTCCAGTGAAAGTCATGTCAAACATCTGACCTTTAGAACTGTAAGATAACAAATTTGTGTTGTTTTAAGCCACTAGCTTTGTGGTAATTTGTTATAACAGTTAGTCAATCAGTCATTTGGGATTTTTAAAGGTAAAAGTGTGTGTGTGTGTGTGTGTGTGTGTGTGTGTCTTATCAGTGTATATATAATATACATACACATGCACACACATAAGATTGTGTGTGCGCATTTGAAGTGTTATTAAATATGAGTTTTTAAACATGATGATAGGCTAATATATCTAAGTTCAGATAAAGTTCTCATTGTTTGTTCTTTTTAGGGGAATATAACCCAGTGGTACTATAAAATTACTTGGAAAATCTCAAATCTTAAAATGTAACTCACTTCCGTTAACTTTAAAGAGAGCTATATAACTAGAGACTCATCTCTGGGGAAATCAAAGTCTGATTCCACTATACTGAGTGTTTTGGGCAGGAAGTTACCAGAGGATGGTCTCCATGTAAAGAACAAGGAAGGCCTAGTGTCCAGGAAGGAAGGGATCCAACACAAGAGCTATGAAGGGAATCCTCAGGATTGTACTGAAGAGAGATCCCAAGATGACAGTGGAACACCAGAAATGAGGGATTCCATACTAGACAGGCCAGCTATCTCTAGGGGAGACAGCTTTGAAAAGTGAAGCTAGGTGATAGGAGGTTTGCAGCTCCATTATATTCTTACTAGAGGCCCGGTGCATGAATTCATGCACCAGTGGGGTCCCTCGGCCTGGCCTGTGGGATCGGGCCAAAACTGGCTCTCTGACATCCCCCAAGGGGTCCCAGATTGTGTGAGGGCACAGGCCAGGCCAAGGAACCCCACTGGTGCACAATTGGGGCCAGGGAAGGATGCGGGAGGTTGGCCAGCCAGGGAGAGACTGCAGGCAGGCTCCAGGGCGTGTCTGGCCCGTCTAGCTCAGTCCCAATCAGCTGGAGCCCAGCAGCAAGCTAACCTACCAGTTGGAGCATCTGCCCCCTGGTGGTCAGTGCACATTATAGGGAGCGGTTGAGCAGCCTTAGCATATCATTAGCATATTACACTTTGATTGGTTGAATGGCCTACTGGTTGACCGGACACTTAGCATATTAGGTTTTTATTATATAGAGTGAGACCAGATAAGCAATCCAGTGTTGACTGAAACATCATTATGCAACACATGATTGTGTATTAGGAGAATGGGACATGGGAAGGTTGTTTGTGTGATGGAAGATGGAGTTTGAAAGCAACCTAAATCCTTATTTTCCAAAGTGGGAAGTCAAAAAATAAAGCCTAAGTAAACAAGTATTGTTTACAACTTCAAAATCTAGAAGTAACAAAACAAATGTGTTCTTTAGTCATTTGGAGGTAAATATGAAAAGAACCAGTGATATGAGTTGAGAAATGGTTTCTACTGGAGAGAAGGGTAGAGGGGCATTGGGCTACAATCTCAACAAGTCTCATATGACTGCACCACACTTTTGATTACATGTGTATAATTATGTTAAATAAACAACCTAGTAAAATTGAAATTTTACATTTAAAATAAAATACCAATGAACAGTGTGTTTTAATAAGGACCCATACCTCCTACTTCTGCTAAGTTCAAAGCCTTGATCTCTCTCAGAGTTGTTGTTTATACAGATTAGCTCTTGGGCTTATTTATCAAACTTCCCCAGTAAATTCACCATGGGATAAAGAATCTGAAGGTTTGCATTTCTTAAAGAAAATCATTAAACACACCTCATTTCCTTAACCCTCTGATACTGACACAATTGACCCATATACTCAAAAGTCAGACAGGAATCCAAATATGCTAGCTATAAGCCTGGCCTGGAAAATAAGATTTGGATTTGACTTCTCAATTGAAAAGAGGCTTTTTTCAAATTTCCCCAAAATTGAGACCAAGAATCCCTTGTGGGGAGAATCTGTAAAGAGGCCTGTCCAAGTATGCTGAAGAGTGCACCCATCACGGCCCCAAGGCCAGACGGGCCTCTGGCCTGTCTTTATGTAGTAGGTGCTGGGCCCTGAGCCAGGTTTGCCTTGCATGGGAGGTCAAAAGTAGAACAAGTATGTGTCCAGCCTCCAGGGAGACTAGATTGAAAAGGCCAGGCGGGGAGGAGGGAGGCACAGGCTGGAGCACCTGAGCTACACATGTGAAGTCTCCTTTCTCTACCTCAGCACATTGCTCGGTGACTTTGAAGGAGAATAGGTGAAAGGAAAGGCAGAAGCTTTCCCTGCAATAGTTTCAAGAAGTTAAAAGTTCTTGCCTTATGAGGTTAGAATAAAGAAAGCAGGAGAAATGGGTCTCACTTACATAGAGAACTAGAAGAAAACAAGTATCTGCCATCAGTCAGTCAGCAGATTATTTATTGAGTCAATGCCCTACACCAGCCATTGGATGTCAAGCTTATTGCAGTTCCTATGCTTTGCAAACTGTGACTTCTCAGTAAAACTTAGAGACACGCTGATGTCTAGCTCCCTGACAAACTGAATCCTGTTCCATTTCTCTCTCTCTCTCTCTCTCTCTCTCTCTCTCTCTCTCTTATCTTTCTCTCTCATCTTTGTTCTGGAAGTGTTTCTCTCCTTTTCTTCCCTTTTCAAATCTGGCTACAATATCTATTTGACATAATTTTAAATATGTTTTTATTGATTTTCTTTTTTAGAGAGGGAGGAAGGGAGAGGGAGAGAGAGATAGAAACATCCATGAGAGAGAAACATCTTTGACCAGCTGCCTCCTGCATGTTCCCTACTGGAGATCCAGCCCACAAACCAGGCATGTGCACTGACCGGGAATCAAAACAGAGACCTCTTGTTTCATGGGTTGATGCTCAACCACTGAGCAACACCGGCCAGGCTATATGACATAATTTTAAAACAACCCAAAGCTAAATCAACAGTCAAGCACTAAAAATATAAGCCACAAGAAAACAAGCAGGTACATTTTATCTTATATTGCAATTTCATATTTTGTCTATTTTGCAGCCGGTAACAAAGCAAACAAATAAAAATGTTCTCTATTACTCCAGAAATACCATTCATGCCTTTTAGAACCTTTACATTAGAAGAAAGCTCCTTCTTTTGAAATTATTTCCATTCTATAAATCAGAAACAAAATTATTTCATAAAGTGAATGTTTGGCTTCCCTAACATTATGATAGCCTATAGATTTAGAAGAAATGACAAAGAAATGCTGTGAGTATTGAGGTGAACTCTGGGGAAGCATGGGTGTCCTTCCATGTAGTCAGCCGGTGCGAGTACACCACTCACATTCTGGAAAGTAGGAGGAGCACTGGGAGAAACTGAGGAGACTCAGAGTTTATTAGGCATGAAATGAGATTTCCAGGGTCAAATATATAGAAAGCAAGAAGCATAAAAAAATGAAGAAGAGCTAAGACACTTTCCCCTGAATTCTCTCTCTTCTATGACATCGTAGTGCAAAATTAAAGTAGACTAATGCATTTGCCAACAAAGGAAAATACCCTATGGCTATCCTTCCTTGAGGGGCCACCATATTCCAGGCACTAGATAGACATTGTTTTGAATTCTCACAAGAACAGTTCTAGGGAAGCATTTCTATCCCCTTCCACAAATGAAGGCCAAAGCTCAAGCTGCTTAAACAACTTGTTCACATGACTGTTATATACCACTAGGGGCCCAGTGCATGAATTTGTGCACCTTGAAAGGAACTGTGGGTCTTGAGGCTGTGGTGGGCATGGGGGTGCGTCTCAGCCCATCCTCTGTACCCCCACCCAGGCCCTCCCACTGTGGCCCCCAGTTCTCTGTCTGCCAGCAGCCCCACTTCCACTGCCGCCACTACCATGTGCTGACAGTGCCGGCCCCGCTCGCACCCACTGAGGCGTGGAGCAATTGGAGCTGGTGCCAGCAGAGGGTACAAGCAGGGCCGGCACTGTCAGCAGGTGCAAGTGGTGGCTGCTGCCCCAATTGCCCCCTCAGGAGCAGGAGGAGGTGGAGAAGCCCTCAGGAGTGATCGGGGCCAGCAGCCGCCACTTGCACCCACTGACGGTGCCAAGCAATTGGGACCAGTGCCAGGTGCCGGCAGTGGGTGCAAGCAGTGGCTCTGGCACCGACTGTGGGTGCAAGGGCGGCCGGCGCCGGTAGTGGGTGCTGGCAGGGCCATCGACAGCAGCAGGTGCGAGAGGTGACTGCCAGCCCCGATCGCCCCTCAGGAGCAGGGGGTGGTGGAGAAGCCCTGGGGGCTGATCAGGGCCAGCAGCTGCCACTCACACATGCTGATGGTGCCAAGCGATCAGGACAAGCACCAGGCACCAGCAGCGGGTGCGAATGATGGCTCCGGTGCAGAAAGTGGGTGCAAGCAGGGCCAGCACCGGCAGCAGGTACGAGCACCAGGCGGGACCATGGCGTGCATGAGCAAAGAATTTTCAGTAACCACCAGAGGCTCGCCCTGATGACAGCGACCAGTGCCCCACCTTGGTCTGGAGCCCCCACTCACCTGCTCCACCATCCCGCTGTGGCTGACGCCCGCCATGTTCTGTGCTCTGCCGCCTGCTGCCAATGCCCACCATGTTCCACATGTGCCCCCTGGTGGTCAGCATACGTCATAGCGACTGGTTGTTCAGTTGTTTGGTTGGTTGTTCCGCTGTTTGTTCTATTTGCATATTAGGGTTTTAGTCAGGATCCTAACCTTGGCCCATCAGATGGATAGGTTCCAAATCCATCCTCATTCCAAACTGCCTGTCATTGTGTTATATAGGCATCTGAAAAATGTTTGTCAAACTAATTAATAATATATACACTGAAATATTACTCAGCAATAAAAAAGAATGAAATCTTGCCATTTGTGACAACATGAATAGACCTAGGGGTATTATGCTAAGTGAAATAAGTCAGATAGAGAAAGATAAATGCTATATTATTTCACTTATGTGTTGAATCTAAGGACATAAATGAACAAACAAACTTGTAGATACAGAGAACAAGTTGATGGTTGCTAGATGGGAGGGATTTTGGGGGGTAGGTGAAAAAGGTGAAAGAGATTGAGAAATACAAATTGCCAGTTATAAAAATAGTCATGGGGATCTAAAACACAACATAGCGAATATAGTCAATAATACTGTAATTACTATATATGGTGCCAGACGAGTACTAGATTTATCAGGATAATCACTTTGTAAGGCATATAAATGTATAATCAATATTTTGTAAGGTTAAAACAAATATCATATTGTATGTCAACTATAATTGAAAAATAAATTTTAAAAAACTAGTAAGTAAATGCAGGAAGTAGGTTCAGAAAAAGGGAATTCCAAAATATAGGTTTACAACTATTAGAAAGAAGAAATACATATACTTAAGTCTTAGGTAAGGACTTTTGTATTTCTTAAGGAATATATATCTGGAAGTGAGATTGAGTAAAGAAAAGTTGCTAGACAGTAATCACTATTATTCTAAAAATAATCTCCTAGGGCAATAATGAAAGCCATTATGGGAACATCAAAAACTAACTAAAATAATATTAATGGGAATTTTTGAAAAAAGAAAAACAATCCTGGAAGCAAAAACATAGATTGTTATTTTTATTCTATTTATTTCAATGATGTTATACTAAAGAATTTATATGGCTCCTAATAAACTCAAGACTACATAATATAAGATCCTCAGATGCATTGAATTTCATAAGGGTAAGCAATGGAATATATATTTCAGCATCTTAAATGAAATTAACAAATGATAATGATACTTATCTCTGGGGATATTAGATACTAATAACATTGCTTATTCATGTTAAGTGCCAAATGCTTTTTAAATCTTACAGTTCTACTTAAATTAATACTATCCATTAATTCTATCCTATGACATTAAGTACTACACGTTAATTATACATCTTAGGTTGTTTCCTTGTAACCAGTTTTACTTGTCTTTAATTGGGTCTTCTTTTGTTTGAAAGAAGCCCGATCGCTCTCATTAAATTCGTTGCCTTCTTTAATTAGGTTAGCTAACTATTAAATTGACTGAATTATCAATTACATGATCTCCCCTGTGCCTAATACCATCTTTGATGCTGCATTCCTTAAGTAGAAATAGGATAGACTTTCACCAATAATATGGTGTAGGAAGAATGCAGGATTTCCATTTCCTTTCCAATGATCTGCCTTTCCTGCTGAGTATGCTCTTCCTATTCCATTACCCTTACGCCAGATCACTATAGTCATCATCACATCTGCCATCATCACCACCACCCTCACCTCCAAGTCCTCCACAAATATATCCTCTTCCATATAAATCTGCTCTTGTGATGTGAGGCCTGATTGTCACTCCAAGAATATACTGAGCCCTCATGAAGCAATCTTGCCAGACATGGTTGCTGTCTCCCAGGAGGAGTTTAACCTTCTTCAGACTTATTCCCAGTTCTTCAAACTTCTACCTTTTTGCTTTTTCCTGGTGTAACCTGGCCCCATGGCTTTATATTTGTATGGACTTTTCTACCTAAGGTGCTTTCCCTTTGCAGAGTCATCAAGATCCAGTGCAAATGCCACATCCTCCATGAAACCTTCCCTGTTCTCTTCTCTGACTGTAATTGCTGTCTCTTCTAAACCCCCTTATCTGCACATCCTTTAAGTTAATTATCATCTGGCCTTTTATGCTAATAGCCCATGTCTTCCACAGAGCAAAGTTTAATAAATGTTTATTGATGGAATTAATGAATAAATGAATTCATAGTGTTGATCTCAGATTAGCTTGCAAGAGTTACATGTCTTACTCCTCCATTGGAAAGAGAACAGAAGTACCATATACATATTTATATTCTTCTGGCACCCTTTAGAGTAAATCCCACAAAACAGACACTCATTGTATGTCTACTAATTCAAAATAAAAACCATATTCTGATGGAGACTAAGTGAATGATTGCTGTGAAAAAGGTGAGGTGTGAGAATATTGTTATAGCAGCAATGTTAAAGAATATATAAATGCCTTTTAAGATATAACTCACCAATGGCCCTGACCTTCCCACCTCAGCTTGGCATTATGAAATCAATTTTAAAAAATAAATAAAGTGGCCCCATAGCTATGGAGGGGAGATTCATGAGCCTTGATTCTGAGAAGATGAAGAGATCACATCACTTGGCTCCCCATTCAGTGATACTATAAACTGGTCTGAAAGATATGGCAAGAGAACAGCTTTCTACACCCTGTTCTCTCAGGTTCTCTGTCTTCCCAGGACCTATAGGCCTGCAAGGGTTAATGGAGCAAAAGTTGTCTCCCTGGTAGGCAGGCACACAGTGGTCAGTGCTTAATGGTCCCAGTGCCTTTAAATGGCATCCATAATTATGGGGTGGGAAGAAGCAAGTGCATAACATCATGAAAAGAACTTGATCTGAAGAATCCAACCAATCTCAATTTGAATCCTGAATCTAGTATTTTCTAAAAGTCACTTAACTGCTTGCAGTCTCAGCTCCCTCATCTGAAAAAAAAAAAAAAAAATGGGATAACATCTTATACCCCATGAGATCATTAGAAGTATTTGAGGTTAAGTAGATAAATGGATAGACAGACAAACATTCTCTAGAACAATGCCTAGCACTTCATAAAAAAAAAAAAGATATAGTGTTTTCAACTTTGTCAGGAGCCTTAATTGGAATGGATCCTATATTTACCAAATTTAGAACCCAAAGTTGTTTGAGATTTTAAACAAACACTAGTATAGATCTATCAAAGTTCTGAGGCTACCCAAACCATTGTGTTAATATTAAGTAAATCAGAGATCAGGGCAGTAAATATTTATAGCAAATACAAGCTCTATTGTGTCTTAGAAGTGAGGAGTGACTCATATGTTGCTGCATGTTCAGACAAAATGGAGTTGAGGAAGAAATCTCTTTTTATCCAGTTATTAAGTAAAGCTTTGGGAAAGAGGTGAAATAGGGGAAGGAAAGGGCCTAGTTCAGCTAAGAATAGGTGGCGTTTCCAGGAATAGGGTATAAGGATCTAAAATGAGAACTCATAGGAACTACAGTAAGAAATATAAGAAACACCTGGGTTTCTTTTCCTGGTGTGTGCTTACACAATCTCTAGTCACATGGAGAGACTCATTCTATCATTTACTCATCTATTCATTCATTCATTCAGTCAGTCAGTCAGTCAGTCATTTAACAGATATTTAGTAGGAACTATGTGCTAAGCAGTAAGTGCTGAGAACATAATAGAGAGCACTGGCGGGGGTGGGGGGGGGGACGGTAAGCAATCTCTTGAGTATATATGTGCTATAAGAAAACACTCCGGCCGAAACCGGTTTGGCTCAGTGGATAGAGCGTCGGCCTGCGGACTGAAGGGTCCCGGGTTCGATTCTGGTCAGGGGCATGTACCTTGGTTGCGGGCACATCCCCAGTGGGGGGTGTGCAGGAGGCGGCTGATCGATGTTTCTCTCTCATTGATGTTTCTGACTCTCTATCCCTCTCTCTTCCTCTCTGTAAAAAATCAATAAAAAATATAAAAAAAAAGAAAGAAAACACTTGGTTCTGCCCTAGCCGAGTGGCTCAGTTGGTTGGAGCATTGTCCTGTACACCAAAAAGGTTTTGGGTTCAATTCCCGTTCAGGGCACATACCTAGGTTTTGGGTTCAATATCTGGTCGGGGCTTGTACCAGAGGTAACCAATTGATATTTCACTCTCACATCAATGTTTCTCTCTCTCTCATCAATAAAAACATATCCTAAAAAGATAGAAAGAAAAAAAGAAAGAAAGAAAAAAGAAAGAAAGAAAGAAAGAAAGAAAGAAAGAAAGAAAGAAAGAAAGAAAGAAAGAAAACCGCTCTATATAATAAGGGATTTGACTAGGTAATTATCTCTTCCATCTCCAAAACTATGGTTATAAGTGATAAAACTCACTTTGTCAATTTTCACTTTACATTTTGGCAAAGGTCATCAAACACCCCTTTTCCAACATTCAGCACATCTAATATCCCTGAAGGGCTGGCTATCATCTATGTATGCACTTGTATGTACACTTGTCCCCACAAGCCTGCAGACCTAGTCACATATACACATGCCTGGGAGTGGCACAAAGTGCTCAGGGAATGTGGACATTAAAAAGCTATCTTGGGAAATAATCATGGGATTAAGATCATGCATTAAGGTCAATATGCAAATAATTACGTCAAGTATTTGCTCTTTTTTATGAGATAACACTAACATATCCTTTAGGGACTAAACATTTTATCTTTTTCTCTTCAATGGTTGATTTTCCTTTATAGCTATAAAATGAAAACAATGAGTAATTATGATTTTTTTAAAATCTCCAGTAAATTCAAAATTGTTACAAGTACCTTTCCCTTGTTGTGTTTGAGTCACTCATCTCAGATACATTGGTCACATTCGTTAAGGCTGAACCTTATTTTATTAAATCCTGAAAATTTATTCTCATATAAGGGTATCTGGAGTTCTACAACAGCATTCGAATAAGCTCAATCTGTCCTTAACGTGACAAACTACATGGTTCCTATGTGAAAATTGCCCTTCTTCATTCAAAGTCAGATAGCATGAGAGGTGCTGTGACTCACGGTTTCCCGACACTGGTGGAACTAGTTTACATCTACAGCCCCTTGAATACCATCAGAGATGAATTTGATTCTTCCCAAGTACAAGCAACCTTTAAGATCTCATTCTAGATAAGTTTAGCAATAGAATTAGATCAGTCAAAATCAGAAAAAGAGCTGAGAAAGCCGTTTTGTTAACCACCATGTTGTACCTAGACAAGTCAATATTTAAACTTTCTTACACAGATGTTTATACATCAAAGCGGCTTGGTAATGTTAATTTTGGTGAGGAATAGCAACATCTCGATGATACAAGGGAACATGTAGAGACATATTTAAACCACAAAGGAAGCCACAGATAGATGATCAATAGTATGTTATGTGAAGCCCAGGAGGCCAGGTTACATTTCTCTACTTCATTGAAATGTTGCCATTTTTCTCAGCAGTCTCAAATTCTAAAACTATTCTATATGTTCTCCTTTTTTTTTTTTTTTTGTTAACCCTCACCCAAGGATATTTTTCCATTGATTTTTAGAGAAATTGCAAGAGAGGGATGGAGGGAGAGAAAGAGAGAGAGAGAGAGAAGAAACATCAATGTGAAAGAGACCTCATCGATTAGTTGCCTCCCGCACTGGCCCCTACTGGGCCAGGGATTAAACCTGCAACTCAGGTATGTACCCTTGACCAGAATTGAACCTGAGCTCCTTCAGTGGGTGGGATGATGCTCTAACCACTGAGACACACCAGCCAGGACTGTTCTTTTTTAAAAGACCCTGAGTGTTAGAACCATGGTCCAATGTATCTCAATATTGACACAGATAAATAGAATGAGTACATAGAAAGAAAATAGACAATAAAGTCCAATAGAATTACATTAGGACCCTGCTATGTAAATTACTTAATTTTCTTCCACCCAAATTTCTTCATCTGTTAAAAAAAAAAAAAAGAAAAGATAATGACCTGGGGCTGGGAGGAGGCGGGAAAGGGGAGGAATGGGAAATATCTGTACTACTATCAACAATAAAAATACATTTTAAAAAAGATAAAGAACTAATAAACACTCTAGAGCAAAGACCTATTAGTACGGTGGCTAAGAATCAAATCTCATCATGCTAAGCTTGGAATCACCCTGTAGCAAAAGCCCCAACACTGCCCCTGGTAGACACATCCCAGATTCTGTTGCAAGTTCGCCACCCTTGGTAGTTGATGCTAAGAGGATGGGTTGTGGTAACAGGATGGCTTTCCTCCACAATCCATCTGTGGCCCATGCCTTCCTCCCCAATCGCCTAGGCTTAGGTAGTATGAAGGCAGAAACCAGAGCTTAATAATAATAACAATAGTATCATCTCCCTCAGATCCGTTCCGAAAGGAGGGAGTGTACAAATGTAGAAATACATAAACAAATTGCAGAGCAGGGAGGTGACGATAGAGGGTTATGAAAAGTGAAGAGTGTAGGCTTTGGAGTCAGACAGATGTGCCCTCTGCCAATAGTTCCTAGCTGTGTGCTCTCCCGTGAGTTCCTTAACCTCCCGGAGCCTTAGTTATCTCATATGGAACAACAATAGCTGCTAAAAAAGGTTATTGCCAGAGACAGAGAAGCATCGATCAGATCATCAAACCTCAGAGGGAAGGAAGGGGAGGGTGGGGGGAAGGGGGAGAGATCAACCAAAGGACTTGTATGCATGCATATAAGCCTAACCAATGGACACAGACAACAGGGGGGTGAGGGCATGAGTGGGGGGTGGGGGGGGCAATGGGGTGATAAGGACATATATGTAATACCTTAATCAATAAAGAAAAAAAATATTTTAAAAAAGAAGAGATCTTAAAAAGAGAAGGAAAAAAAAGGTTATTGTTAGGATGAAAAGATATTGTATATATAAGATGACTTAGCCACATTCCCAGACCTGGGCTCTCCTATAAATATTAGTGTGCTTCAAATGGGCACAGATACATTGACCTAAAAGTAGGAAGAAATGCAGAGAGAAAATAGTAATTTAAAGGTTCAAACAGCAAAATAGTTGATGTACTACTGGCAGTAGTAGTTAAAAGTTTAAAGAATGGGCAAGGAGTTAATGCACCAGTCTAATACTGATTCAGATTTAGAAAGTGCAGAAAATATGATGTCTTCAATTATGCCATGAATAAAAGAGGAAATGAGAGTTAAGAAAAGACAAAGAGCTACCCAAGACAAAATACATAAAAGTGTGAAAGGGTCATGTATTTAGTTAGCCTTTTAATACTAGCCATTAGCAAGTTAAACATAAAAAGAATACCATTTATAGTGGAGTGGGTTTTTTTCCGGTAATAAAAGTAAAAAACAAATGTCAATTTTGAACATTTAAGTTGAGGAGAGTAAAAACAAGAAAATAAAAAGCACCAAATTCATCTAAAGATATAGCATTTTTTTTGTCCATTTGTTTATTTCACAAATAAACCAGGCACTGTTTCAAGTAACAAAGATCCAATAGAGAACAAAAGAAAAGTCATCACTTCTCAGAGGATTCTATGGGAGAGAGAATAAATAAAGAAAGTATAAATAAGTCACTTGGAAAAGGAGACATATGTAATACTTTAAACAACAAAGAATTAAAGAAAAATAATAATAATCCTAAAATAAATAAATAAATAAAACAAAAGCGGGGGGGGGGAGTCACTTGGTGGTAAGTGCTATTTTAAAATGCTGTCCATGTGGGTAGGGAGAGGAAATATTGGGATAAGGCTAAGGTGTATTTTTTTTTTTTTTGCATTCAGTAAGTTTATTAGTAATATTGTTATTCTTGTATTTTTGTATATTATAAAATATTACAAAATAAGTATATTTTTACATATTTAAAAAAACATGTAAGTTAATATTAATATTATTAGGAACCAAGATTTCCAAGTTAAAAAGATAAGAAAAAAAGAACTAGAATGTTAAACTTTGAACTGAGCTATCAATATAAACTTATGAGATGACACGTAGACAAATTTCTAAAGGTAGTAAAGGCACCAGCCCTTTCTGGTGGAGGTAAAAGTAGACAGAAAGGCTCAGTGGAAAGGAGGGGTGTTTGGTGGGTATTAGAAACAAAGGGGACTAGTGTGGCTGCAACCAACAGACCGAGGAAAAGAGTGGTAGAGAATGAATTCAAAGAGAGAGCAGACATGCCAATTGGAAAGGCCTTTGCAGGCCAGTACATAGATCTGGCTTCTATTTTGGAGGCTTGGAGCAGAAGCGTGACAGGAGTGGATATATTTTAAAGGCTCACTCTCAGAAAAGAGCATGGAGGGAGGAAGTGCTGATGGAAAGACCCCAGTTAAGAGACCTCAGCAGTGATGAAGCCAAGACACAATGGAGGCTTGAACCAGAAAAGAAGCAGTGTAGATGACGGAAAGTGGTTAGATTCTGGACTGGCTGTGGGTATGAGAGAAAGAGACAAGTTCAGGAAAGATTCCAGATATTTGAATGAATAACTAGATGGATGAATTTCCCCTTATTGAGATAAGGAAGACTAGAGGAGGAACAGATTTAAAGACTGGCAGCTGGGAATTAAAAAATTTGGATATATAGAGGTCAAGTTTGAGATACCTATTGGTCATCCATGTGGAGATGTTCAAAAACATCACTAAGAGTTCTGGCCATTTTGGCTCAGTGGATAGAGCATCGGTCCATGGACTGACGGGTCCTGGGTTCAATTCTGGTCCAGGCCAGGTCCCTCAGTTGCAGGCATGTGCAGGAGGCAACCAATCGATGTGTCTCTCTCACATTGATATTTTTCTCTGTCTCTACCCCTCTCTTCCACTCTCTCTAAAAAAAAAAAAAAAAAAAAAAAAAAAAAAAAAAATCAATGTAAAAATATCCCCTGGTGAGGATTAATAAAAACATCACTGATACATGTATATAATTTATATGTTAATAACAAAGTGAGGTCATATACTCTATTCAGTTTTAAAATATCACAGGAATTTTTTTTCTAACCTTGAGTATTCTTTGAGAACATTATTTTTAAACTTCATAATATTCTACTGGTAGATTTTACCATTCAGGAGTTTTCACAAATTAGTTTCACATTTATTATTATTATATACTAGTGTTCCCGTTGCAGGAAAAATCCTGCAATAGGGTTTCCTGCTGCACTCTACCCCGCCCTGCCTGCTCTCCTCCCTTGTCCCCCAGCCCGCCTTCTCCGCCAGCCCGCCTGCTTTTCCCTTCTCCCCTGGCCCCGCCTCCACTCCTCCCTTCTCCTCCCCACGGCTTGCTTGCGTCTCCAAAGCTTTGCTCCCTTCTGCAGCTCTTGACTTCTTTCTACGCTGTCTTGGTATGCAAATTAGCCACCATCTTTGTTGGGGTAATTTGCATGCTCGTCCTGATTGGTTGGTGGGCGTGGCTTGGCTGGTGGGCGTGGCTTGGGCGTAGCAAAGGTGCGGTCAATTTGCATATTTGTCTATTATTAGGTAGGATAATGCTTTGACAGCTTCACTGACTATCTCCATGAGGGACACATCCAAATACAAGGTCAAGAGTGTGAAACTTTTAAAACCTTTGATACATATTAAGTTGCATTCCCAGAAATGTATGCCAATTTACAGTCTCACTCATAAGTCTGAGAGTACCTGCTTGCTTAATTGTTCTTTTGTACAAATTGAAGATGACCATTTTAAGTATATTTCCAGTTTTATAGTAAAAATTATCTATCAATGTTTAATTTGCATTTATTTGAATTTTAGTAAATTGCAACATTTCTCCCTATGTTTATGTGTCTTTTGAATTTTTTCTTCTGCATATTATACACTCATATCTTTTAAATTGATCACTTTGGAAATTAACATTTAACATTGAAATGATAACCATAATAGTAGTAGTAGCTAACATGAATTGTGCTAAGTGGTGCATGAAGCAATTGACACATTAATCTTCACAACCTTATTAGTAATACTCAGTGTTCAGAGAAGAACATTTAGGATTAAAAAGATGAGATGACCTGCTTCAAGTTACACAACTAGTCAGTGCATGAACCGGGATTTGACTTTCTGACTCCAGAGCCCACTAAAAGTAATCACATTTAGTAATTTGAGAAGAGAACAAGTTTGGAGACCATGGAAAAGTCTGAAATGCAAGATCTGAATTTACTCAGGTAAGAATTTACTAGGACAAATAGATCCAGTGCAGAAATGTTATTTTAGCAATTCAACTACTCTGCTTAATTGAATATCTATTAAGGGCAAAGGTTCTCAGAAGACGCTGTGAGGAAATACAAAGAATGGCTTGACAAGCTCATTTCTAGCATGTGAACACTAAGCTTGTCACCCCACATATGGCTGCCCTATTATCAGATGGAAAGATCTGCTAGTTTTGAATTTTCCTGAATTATATGTAATCACTATATTTAAGAAGAAATGTTGGAAGAAAAATATGGGGTGTCTAAAAAGATGCTTTTGGAGAGAGAAAAACATCGGTGCGAGAGACACATCGATTGGTTGCCTCCCACCTGGTCAGGGTCAGGGATCAAGCCTCCCACCTGAGATACGTGCCCTTGGCTGGAATCGAACCCAGGACCCTTTAGTCTGCAGCCAACAAAACGAGGTTGGGCCCTGGTGACCCTGTGTATCTGGCCCAAGGTCCTTGCTCTGCTCATGTCTGTCTAACTGCCTACAACACTAAGAAGGTCTGAGAGTCACTGGAGCAACCACGGCCACCTGGGGAGAACCAGAGCTCCTGGTGTGGTGCTCAGGGGCCGTAGCCTCAGATTCCCCCCCTCCCCCCCCGTGCTCATGGGCCTGGAGGTAAAGTTGAGGGTCCTGGTGCTCCTGCTGGTGCTCACTCTCATCTGCAGTCTGGTGTCTATCTGTGTGCTACTCCGGCCTGGAGCTAACCCGGAAGCCTCAGCCTTCCGCCAGAAAGCCCTGAGCCTTGTATGCTGTTTTTTCGGGGGGGAGGGGGGGGGGGGGGGGCAGAGTTCTGGCCACCTATCTTCTGGACCTGCTGCCTGACTACCTGTCTGCCATAGATGAGGCCCTGCAGGTGATGCTCATTTCCCCTACAAGAGTTCATCCTGGCCATGGGCTTCTTCCTGGTCCTGGTGATGGAGCAGATCACACACTGGCTTACAAGGAGCAGTCAGTGCTACCACCTCGAGAGGCGACAAGGGCACTGCTGGGAACAGTGAATGGTGGGCCACAGCACTGGCATGATGGGCAAGGCCTCCCACAGGCAAGCGGAGCTCTGGCAGCTCCCTCAGCCCTGCGTGCCTGTGTACTGGTCTTCTCCCTGGCTCTGCACTCGGTGTTCAAGGGGCTGGCGGTGGGGCTGCAGCGAGACCAGGCTCGGGCCATGGAGCTGTGTCTGGCTTTGCTGCTCCATAAGGGTATTTTGGCTCTCAGCTTGTCCCTGAGGCTGCTGCAGGGCCACCTGTGAGCAAAGGTAGTGGCTGGCTGTGGCATTCTCTTCTCATGCAGGACACCTCTGGGCATGGCGCTGGGTGCAGCACTGGCAGAGTAAGCTGGCCCACTGCACCAGCTGGCCCAGTCTATGCTGGAGGGTATGGCAGCTGGCACCTTTCTCTATATCACCTTCTTGGAAATCCTGCCCCAGGAGCTGGCCACTTCTGAGCCAATGATCCTCAAGGTCATTCTGCTCCTATCAGGCTTTGCCCTACTTACTGGCCTACTCTTCATTCAAGCCTAGGGGCTTCAAGAGGGGCAGGGGAGATTGGGTACCAGGTGCCCTTGATCAACCTCCCCTCCTCAGGAATGGGGAAAGGACGTATTGAGAACCAAAAAGTTTTCTGAGAGGTGGGGATGGAGCCTTTGGAACAATTTTACCAACGGGAAAGAAGTAGGTAGACAAAAGCCTGGTCCCCAGGCTCAAGGGACAAGGCATGATCAAGTCACTAGAGACATGGTCAAGAGACATTAGTATTAGGGAAGATACTGAGCACTAGAATTGGGCAGACACTACACAGGGACAAACTGACACTGGGGAGGCTAAAGCTGGGCATGGTGCCCAGGTGCTTTGGGATGGAAGTAGAGGGAACACAGGCCCAGAGTCAGCAGTTCTCTTGTTTCTAGCCCATTTCAGCCCTCTGTCATTTGGAGTGGACCCCTCCTAATTTTCTTAGCTCCTACTCTCACATCTATCTCCTTCCTTCCTTCTCCCAAGACACTAGTGCCAAGTGGCCTCTTCCTGCCAGTCTTGGTACCTTCTCTGGCTTCTCCAGTTCTGCTCACTCTATTTTTAAAGTGCCAAATAAGATGCCTCCCTCTTAAAGCACAAAGAGGCACTGAGCCCTGCTCAGCACCTCAGTGAAGGGGTCCTCTTGCTCCTTAATTTAGTCCCATTCTGGGGTGAGCCAGACATGTTTGCTGAGTTAGGGTAGAGGGAGGGTTGGCAGATCTGCGGGCCTTACCATTGCTGCACCCTGGAAATACTGAACATGGATATGGTGCCCCAAACAGATGATAAACATTGAGCTGCCAACATTTTTTATACCATTGGAACCCACTGGGGGAAGGGGAATGTTCACCCCCAGGGTTATTTTTTGGGGAGGGGGGGGGGGGGCGTAGGGCTGTGCACAGGGCCATATTCTCTAGAATCTATTTTACTTACTGATCTGTTTGAGGACATGTTACCCAAATAAAAGATGTTTCTATAAAAATAAAATAAATAAATAAATAAATAAAAAATAAATAAATAAATAAGATGCTTTTGAAGGATAATTTATTTTCCTTAGAGTAGATGCCCTCATGAAATAATTAGTACTTAGACTTTAATATTTTTCCTAATATCATAAATGTTTGTAGAAAGGACAAGGAGGTCCCCTCCTTCCTTTCTCACAGCCGGTCTCTGACCTCTTGGTTGTACTTTCCTTGGCAGATTTATATATCCCCAAATGCATCGTGAGCTGTGACCCTGCCCAAGGAAGCTTCTGCTTCATTAAGTTGACTCTTGCATTTCAGGATCAAAGTTTCACTCAAAGTAAGTAGGTGGCTTTGCCTGTGACAGTAATCAGGGACAGTTCCTCCACAAGAAAGGACAGAGGAATTAGGTGAGGACTCCTGAAGGTTGTAGAAGTCTCTGCCAACCGAGAAGATGCTGTTGACAATGAGGGGCAGCCAAGACAAGTAGACCCCCTACTACCTCTGAGTGAAGATGAACCAGAAAACTGCAAACTTACATTGCTTATGAAAATAGCTACTCCCTGTATTGACCATCAACACTTTTAAGAGACATAAATAGTTCTTGGAAAGTTGAAAGTGATGAAGGCACTGCAGGCCTGAAGTATAGCAGGAACTTGGTTACAGCCCCAAAGGCAGATCAGGGATGTCATTGGGAGCTCCCACTCTGTGCCTTGGGAAAAAAATGGACATGAATCATGTAATATACTTCATGGCCTGCTGTACTCCTGCCTCCTTCAATCTTCAAAAGGACAGGTGTTTTTTAAAAGAACTGTGTATCAATAAAGCTGTTAAGGAAAAAAAGGGCAACTGGGAACTCTTCTAGTCAAGCATATATTTATGGGAATTAATATAATAATTATTATCATAATAAAAATAGTTGCCACTTGATAAACCTTGCTATGTACCAGACATCATGCTAAATAGGTTGCATTGGCTATCTCCTTTATTACTCATTAATAACTCTTTGAGGTAGATACTATTGTTATCTCCATTTCACCATATAGACATTAAGTAATGACAGTTAGTAGATGGCAGGAGCTGAGATATAAATCCAGATCTAGCTCGTGGCAAACAGCAAGAGCTTAATTGTTACCCTGACTTTTTCCTCTGAATTAGGCAAGAATAGTTTTGTTATTAATAGGTTAATATGATATGTGCTACCTGTAGATACTTTAATATACATACTATATGTATATCCAAATATATACTGGGTGGGGGAAAATAGGATTACGGTTGTTTATATGGATAATAATACAATCCTATGTAATGAAGCCTAATATGCAAATCGACCGAATGGCGGAATGACCAGTTGGTGAGCAGGTGGTGCCAGGCCAGCCAAGGTGGGTGCCAGCAGGCAGAGGGAGGGGACGGCAATTGGGGGGCAACAGCGACCAGTGGCAGTGGTGGAGGAGTGATGGGGGGGCGGGACTGGCCATTCTCCAGCTGGCGCCATCCCCCCTGATCTCCCCACTAGTCGGCTCCCACAGAGGGGGGCCACCGGCAGCGGCAGCGGCAGTGGGGTGATGGGGGGCAGGGCTGGAGCTGCTCCTGGTGGTCAGTGTGCTCCCACAAGGATGTCCTCAGGGAGCGGGCCTAAACCATCAGTCAGACATCCCCCAAGGGCTCCCAGACTGCAAGAAGGCACAGGCCTGGCTGAGGGGACCCCCCCCCCCCAGAGTGCATGAATTTTCATGCACCGAGCCTCTAGTAATTAATAAATAATAATAGAAGAATAAACTGTTTCATGTACTCACAACTGTAAACCTACTTTGCCCCACCCTGTATATGTACATATGTATATTTTTCCTCATTCTTGTAACTTTCTTATTCATATTTTCTTGCCTCAGTTTTCTTATTTATTAATTTATTTGCTTCCATTTAGTAGACCATTATAAATCATAGAGAGAGAGCACAAATAAATGAAATAAACAAGTTTCCTTACTTACATATATTGCTTTAGAGTCTAAAGAGTTAACAAACTAAAAACAAAAAAAAAGAATAAATACACTCATTGTTAAGTACAAAATTAGCTCTGAAGCAAAATGCCTTGAGTTCTTAATGACATTGTTCACATTTCAGTTTGAATAAAGAGAGGAAGTAGAATACGTAGCATACCTAAAATGGTATTACCAATAACTGCTATTACCACAATAGAATCAATTCCTCCGTTTTGAAATTCTGAAGGTATTGCACAGAGCAATTTCTGTGAAAGCTCTTTAGTCAGCAAAAGTGATTAAGACCTTTGCTATACAGCTTATTCACAGAGGCCCCTGAGAGCAGAGTGCCCACTCACAATGATTAGTCAGTGGGTCAGCCTGAATCATAAGAAAGAATGCACCTGACTGAATCACCAATTCCACTTCCTGTAGCACCTGGTTTTCCTTGGAGCACTGCCATTCACGAACTGCTCCAGCCAAGGCCTTCTTAGTTTATGAAATCTGATAAGGTCACAACCGGAGGTAGTGCGGTAGTGAGACTCACTAGAGTTTTGGTGCAAGAGTCAAGAAATCCATTCAATACCATCAGGAACCAAAACATGTATGTCTATACAGTTTTCTGATGCACGTATCATAAGTTCCTAGTCATTTTAGACAGAGCCATTCCAGTGGAGCACAGGTAAGCATACAGGAAACTGCTAGTATATGTCCAAGTAAATACCAGAATGTTATATTTCAAAATGATTGATGTACAAAGTATCTGATAAATGTGGCTGCTGAACTGGTGAGTCATCTATCAGAGTTCTGGCATGAGAATCATCCTACTTGCTAGGCAGCCTGAGAGCCTCTCAGTGTCTCCTTCCCAGAGTTTTGACCCAGTCTCCTCACTTCCACCTGGGCAGGACTAGTGGGGCGCTCTCATCTGTATGAGCTGGAGAACAGTCACTTAGATGAAAATATTTTTGTTTCAGCTTGAGAAAGGCAAATAATGAGGGAAGAAGAGAGAGAGAGAGATTGCTCAAACCACTACACGTTTACATTTACCTTAGTGAATAAACCAGGCTATGAAACCTGTAGATTCAAACCACTAATATCAGTATGCCAATGGGTGAGCCATCTCTTCAGAGTAGATGTATGTTAATTCGGCTCCTAAGGACTGATCTACAAGTCATTTACAATGAAAAATTTAACTGTCAGGAAGGTTGGAATGATTGACTTGGCAGATCAATACACTTTCTCCCATAGTCAAGTGATGTGGAAAGTCAAATTAGCTGAAGGTTGTTTTGGGAGCAGGAATGGAGTCAAAACATGAGGACTGAGCAAATGTTAGGTAGCACGAGACACTCGGCCAGCAGATGATAATCTTGCCAAGTCTCCCTCGACAATTTTTACTTTGGTGACTAGGCATTTTCTAAGATTCTACAGTGGATGAGCCTTGTTATATACACAAATGCTTTCTCCAATACAGGATAGGAAGCAAAGGTTTAAGTTTTCACATACAGAGTTACAAAGTTACAACTACATTCTAGTACACCTTTCTAATATTCCTCTTCAGTTTATCTTGATTGAAGTGTCAGTTGCTTCCAAAAGCTCTATGATTAGATATCTAATCATATCCACTGTATAAGAATTTTCCAATTTTTACTTTAAGAAAAACTAACTTGGGAAAGAAATAAAGGAAACCTTATTTTCAAAATCTTGGGGGACACCTCACCATCATTCCCAGATATTGACCACAGCTTTTAATTTCAACTTAAGATCTACATCAGAAAATTAACAAAAAGTAAGTAAATTGTGTACATCTCAGACAAATTTATCTAAAATATTGTATTTATTGCCTGGCCGGTATGTCTCAGTGGTTGAACCAGGAGGTCACAGTTTGATCCCCTGTCAGAGCACATGCCTGGGTTGTGGGCTCGATCCCCAGTGTGGGGCATGCAGGAAGCAGCCAATCAATGATTCTCTCTCATCATCGATGTTTCTATCTCTCTCTCTCCGTCTCCCTTCCTCTCTGAAATCAATAAAAAATATTTTTAAAAAATAAAATATTGTATTTATTATAACGAAGTATTTTTTAGACACACACACACACACACACACACACACACACACACATATTCATTATTTTCGCACAAATGGAAAATGAAGAATATGTCCTTTGCTGCTCAAGTTGACCTTATCCGTAAGGCTAAAAAAATGAATGCCTGATCAGGACCTTCCAGAGTGTTCACAAGGTTTTGGCTATGATACTGTAACTCTGCTTCACAGCAGAGATTTCAAAAATCTTTGCTCAAGAATAGCAACTGCATTGCTAAATGGGCCATGCCTGATTGTTCTGTCTGCTTCTCTTCCTGCTTTGTGGACAAATTCTTATTTATGCAATCATGGCATTTAAGTACTAGATGAGACCTAAAGAAATTCCAGTTAAGCCTTCTGCTTCAACCCAACACCACATCAGATTACCAGGGCTTACCTTTTCAATTTTTAAAGATTTCCTAAAGCAAAGACCTACAATTTCCTTCCCTAGTAAGTTCTAGAGTTTAATCAAGACGTTCTTTCTTGTGTGTATACATAAGCTTTCTTGCGGCAACTTAAGCCCATTTCTATTTTTGACCTGTATTGAAATAGAGAACAAATACTTGTTCTTTAATAAATAACATTCCATAGACTTGAAAACGCTTAAGTTACCCCTAATTACTTTTCCCCCAGATTAAATTCCCCACAGTCCTTTAATTTTTCTTTATTTATTCTATTTCCCAACATTTTAATTATCTCTGCTTCTCTCTAGATGCTTAACAAATTTTGTAAATCCCATGTAAAATCCAGAGAGATCCAACTATACTTAAAATGGTGTAATAAATCTTTAATAATTTCCCCTAATAAATATTTTATCCCATCCCACATATAATTAAGTTGTGACTAGACCTTCTAATATGTTGACTTAGGGAGGAAAAGAAGCCGTAACCTGCTGACTTTCCTATGGCTCTCTTGTTCATCTTCAATTTGGGGTGACTGAAGCTTAGACTTTCCTCTAATATCCCCCCTTACCTTTAGTGTATTTACCTTTCTCCGTTAAGAATCATCAGTCAACCAGAGCATTGGGTTCTACCCTGCTACCTAAATTCCAAATTGTGCCAGTGTGTCTGAAGTCACTACCTCAGAAGTTGGTGCTAATTCAATTCTATGCCAAACATCAGGTCTTTTCTTGATGACCTCCCGGGAACATTCCCATGAGCAGCTTCACCCTAGTGATCAGATTATGATGATTACTGCTCAGCAGTTGAATAGTGATTTTAACGATCGGGTCTACACAGAACCTTGAAATGAGACATTTGTAAGCAATGCAAAGAGATGCTTAGGAGAATGGCTCTCAAAATTACAAGGAACATAAAAAAAGAAATGCTCCATGATCATTAGAACCTGGGGAGATTATTATAGCTGTTTTTCATGAAAATTCTTATAGCCACAATTGGATAAAGGTAGGGGATGGAAGAATGAGTAGGAATCCAAGATAAAAATGGAAAAGGTTAAATTTGGTTTAATTTAAATAGCAAATCATCATCGGAAAATAAGAACCCAAGCACATGTTCCCCTTTTAGGTTTAATTCTTTTAGGTTTATTTCCATCTTATAGTCATATATAAAGAAGCCGTGTATCTTAGTGCTTAAGAGCACAGGCTCTGGGGGGGCCGACAGTCTGTGGTCAACTCCTGACTTCCTCTTGAAGAGTTCAGCTTCCTCATCCATTCTTTTCCTTTTTTATATTATATGCAAGCATTTTTATAAGCTCTTTGCAAACATTGATTTATTTAATCCTCCTAATACTCCAATGAGAGAGAAGTTATCAAAAACCCTATTTTACAGATGGGGAAATGGAAGCCCAAAGAGATTAAGCAAATTGCCCAAGGCCACTCACCTAGAAAATGGCAGATTCAGGCTCTGAGCCCAGGCGGCCCGGATTCAGTGTTTGCTGTTAACTACTGCTACTAAATGCCTGTCATTAAAATTAATGGAAATAACTTTTAATTGCCTGGCAAATAATAAATACTCAATAAATAGTGGGGTTTGTGTGTTTGCGTTTGTGTGCAGTGGTTGGTAGTAGTGTAATTGTGTTCCTAACACTCTGTATTAGTTGACTTCCAAGGGTGTGGTAGGAAATGTCATTGCTGATCAGTAGGGGGAGCTCTTTCCTCTGATTATATATTTACCCCCATCTCAAACCACTTCCCCACCATGGTGTTGTGAGGTACTTGGGCAAAACCACATGTGTCAAATTTAAACTGAGATGCCATCTATGCTCCATCGAAAAAAACTTCATAAAAAATCTATGATAATACTGAAAATTTTTCTATTTTCTCAAACTGCATTTGTAAATGATCTAGCAAATTCTAATAACACTCATTTTGGTGCCTCTATTCAGTTGAATAAATTATATTTGTTATGTGAAAAAGATTTGTTGAGAGTAACAGACAAAGTATACTCTGCCATTATGTAGGAGTTATCAAAATACTCAGCTTACATAGCCATAGAAATTATACTTCATTCAGTTCAAATTGTGTTTATATAAATTTGCAACAACTATGAGTAAGGCAGTTCTACACCCATTTAGCAGATTAGAATAGCAAGTCCAGAGTAATTGGATTAACTTAAATGAATCAGGAACCATTCTTGGGATACAGGGCTTTCAGATCTTTCTCCAGTGCTTTCCACCTTATCACATGTTGGCTGTCATGATGTTCTGCTGGTAACCATTCTTTGCTTCCTTCTTTTTTTCCTCCTGTGCTACACTGAAACTCCGTGGGGCTGTATCAAAAGGTGGTACAACTGAGTGATAAAGAAAATTGGGTTTGAATCCTATTCCTACCACTTACCAGCTATGTGAGCCTGGACAAATGACTTTCTCCCTCTGTGCTTTGGTTTGTTAAATGAGGATACTGATTGGATCTATCTCATAGAATTTTTGAGGGGAGATAACAACATAGTCCAAGTAAAGCATTTAGAGAAGTTCTTGGCCCTCAGAAGCATGCAACAACTAGGAAGCATTATTTTTTAAAAAGCGACTTTCTCTCCCCTTCCTCCTTTTTTTTTTTTCTCTCTTCACCCCACAAATATCTATGAAGTACCTGCATGGAACCAGGTGGCTACTGAGGGAGACACTAGAAATATGAGACCTAGAATTTAAGTCAGGCTTTCAGCTACATGCTATGCTACTAAAAAAAAACAAGCCACAGATATCAAGGAGCTCATGAGCAGGCAATGTACTGTCATTCACATGTCTGTGTTTTATTTTTCCCAGTGGAAGTAATCATGTATTCATTCAACGAAAGTTTATCGAACACATACTCTGTTCAGTGTGTGGTGCTAAGTGCTGAGGAGATAAAAAATAAAGACGAATCAGGTATACATTTCACCCCCAAACAACTAAAACCTCATTCAGAAAACAAGATATATAATAAATAAATGATGAAAGGCAGAGAATATGTGCCATAAGGCAGGGGTAAAATTCTTTTAGAGTTCATTCATACACTTAGTACCACAATCATCAATCATTCAACATTTATTGGACACAAATCAGTTTATATGATATAATCTTTTTATATGTAATCCTCACCCAAGGATATTTTCCCGCTGATTTTTAGAGAGAATGAAAGGGAGGGGGAGAGACATAGAGAGAACCATCGATGTATGAGAGACCCATCCAATGGTTGCCTCCCACACAAGCCCAGACCAGCGCCAGGGATCAAGCCTGCAACCGAGACACGTGCCTTTGACTGGAATCAAACCAGGGACCCTTCAGTCCACGGGCTAATGCTCTATCCACTGAGACAAACTGGCTAGGGCTACAATTTCATTTTTAAAATTTTACATGAGCAAACACGATTATCTAGAAAGAGAAACTGGGTGAGTGGGATAAGATGTGTTTTTCCTTCCTTTCTTTGTAATGGCATTATAATAAAATATTTTAATAACTAAAAATTTTACTGAAAAAAATTTATCAAGTGTCTTTCTACTTTTTGCTAGGAACCTCAAAGGGTCCTTGTTCAGGCAGAAGAGTTTAGTGAAAAAAAAAACAAAACAACAAGAACAGTGCAGTAAGGAGACTTTCTTGACCTCAAACAATTCACATAACTTTTTAATAACTTCAGTGTATTATCTATAAAATGGGGAAAGTAATAATAGTATTGCTTTGATCACAACAATGCTAAAAAGATACGGTAAAAAAACAGTTCTATAAATTCTACTGGAAGTAGGAGGCTAAGTAAACCAAAGCTATTGATTGGATAATGCAGAAAAATAACATAGATTTTCATTACCAGAAAAACAGAGATGATGACTCTATGTAAACACATATTCCATGCTATGAGCACTGCTCAGAGTAAGCCCCTTGGATTCTTATGTCTGGATCTTCTCAGTACCTGGAATCATGATTTGCATATGATAAAGACTCATTAGTATTATGGATAGAATGGTTCTTAGAAGTTAAAGTAATTTCAGAAGCTTTGGCAAATAAATTTTTATTTTTTTAATATATTTAAACATATTTTCATTGATTTCAGAGAGGAGAGGAGAGGGAGAGAGAGTTAAAAACATCAGTGATGAGAGAGAATCGCTGATCGGCTGCCTCCTGCATGCCCCCTACTGGGGATGGAGCCCACAACCTGAGCGTGTTCCCTTGATCTGAATCAAACCAGGGACCCTTTGGTCAGCAGGCCAACGCTCTATCCACTGAGCCAAACCAGCTAGGGCCAAATACATTTTTAAATTTCTATTACATCAAAGTAAATTGCAATGGTATTTCAGTTTGAAATAACTTCTTTACCAATTATTCACTATTCTCATATCTGAGTATTTATTGGACTTCACATTGCTCTCTACATGTTTTCTCCCAGCTATAGAACACAATACAAAGTATGTACTTCTGAATAGTCACAATTTTAAAAACAAAATTCATGGCCTGGAAACTAACCTGGACTTAACTCTGATTCTCTTTCCCACCTATGCTACAATTTTTAACTAGCCTTGTGCATGGCACATAGTTGAAAATGCCATACCTGTTTATTGAACTGACTTGAATTCAGATTCTTAGGGCAAGAACTTGAAGTTAGATTTTCAGTGACTATGTTTTGTGGTTCAGGTAATACACATTAACATCCCTATTTCTCTCTCTTAACAAATGAGGCTAGTAATGCAAACCATCTATTTAATTTGAAAAGATGTTATGAGGATTCCATTTCAACTGCTGTTAAACACTTTGGTATTTTTAGATGGTGGGAGATGTAAGAGCACAAAGTGTCACAACCACTGATTAAAACTTTGCCTTGGGGTTTACCTATCCATCAGCTTTTGAGAAGAATAAAGAAATATGTGCACAGTCTCAGCTTTCTAATCCTCGTTTACATAGAAACCTAGAATATTTTTCTGTAGATACGCTGCTTCTTTTACGTTGAAGTCAGGAGCCTAGACGAGGAAAGGAAGGAATGAGCCTGCCAGAGGAACAACCGATAGAAATAAGTATTTGTACTTATAAAACACAGGCATGAAGTAAATGTTGATGTATTTCTTTAAGGAGCTTGAAAGGCTCTGCTCCTTGTGCTGAATGTCATTGCTAACCTTTTATGGGACTTCAAAGTAAAGCGAAGAGCAGCATATTAACATTTTACAGTCTTTAGTAAAACAAAGCATTTAACTAAAGCACAGGATGCTGATTTCTTTAATATGTTGTTTAGAAAATCCAAACTATCTTGAAGTGATCCCTGGAAGTGGTTATGAGGTACTAATGGGGAACTGGGTATAGAGCTGGGACAACTAGGCCCACCTGTGTGAACTTACGTTCCTTCTCACAGGGCCAGTTTGGGGCTCTAAAGGGAAGGAGGAACTTGTTTCTTCTTATCTTATTAATATTCAACTCACAGCACAAATTCCGCTTAGAATCTTTCCAAGACCCTAAGTATGCACCGAGAGATAGAGTAATAAGGAGCTCTATGGTGAATTTCTTATACAAATAACAGGAGGGAATCATTTGCATATGGAGAGCTTATGTGTGTCAAGGAAACAATATGGAAAGGCAACTGAATAAATATCAGTCACAGCAAGTAAGTCTAGAGGTGAGGATTTTCACAATCAGAAGCCAATACAACCTCCCTGGGCCTGCTATATCTGCCATTAAAGTTGAGGACATAGCAGGAGCACTTGAAGACTTGGAAACTATATGATTCAAGGAAAGCCTTTGATCACGCCCTTTGCCACCCACCCCTCACCCCAGTGCTCACCTTTTCCATCTCATTAACCGAAGCTTCTATTTCACCAGCTTCAGTGATCTCTGAAGAATTGCCCATGTTCTTTACTAGCTTCATTGAAAAACACCATACAAATGGAAAGTGTTATATATTATATTGCAAGATTTATTTGACATGGTTGTATTCTTTTATAAGTTTTTCCTTATAAAAAAGTAGAGAGATGGTCCAAAGTATATAATTGTATAATAGCTTCTAAAGGAAGGAGGGCTATGGAAAATAAGAGGAAAAACCATCTTGAAAACTCAGCATTCTTCTGTTTTATCTAGTGATCCCCATTTAATTAAAATTTTGTGGATATAGAATGGGATGATGCAAACTTAAAACATAAAAATGCTAGAAATTCTTAATTATCAATGGTAGTTAAGAATTGACGTGTTGTTTTATTTTTTTATTTCTTAAAAATATATATTTTATTGATTTTTTACAGAGAGGAAGGGAGAGGGATAGAGAGTTAGAAACATTGATGAGAGCGAAACATCGATCAGCTGCCTCCTGCACACCCCTACTGGGGATGTGCCCACAACCAAGGTACATGCCCTTGACCAGAATCAAACCTGGGACCCTTCAGTCCGTAGGCCGATGCTCTATCCACTGAGCCAAACCAGTTAGGGCTTGACGTGTTGTTTTAGTTGTAGATGTTCTTATTCCATCAGGGTTACCAAACATTTTACCTGTTGTTGTCAATTTTCATCATAAATAAAAATAAACAACTTTGAAACCTTAATAGAAATAACTTAATCTTTGAAAATTTAGTAAGTGACCTAGCCAGTTTGGCTCAGTGGATAGAGCTTAGGCCTGAGGGTTCAATTCCAATCAAGGGGATGTGCCTGGTTGCATGTTCGATCCCCAGTAGGGGGCATGGAGGAGGCAGCTGAACAATGATTCACGCTCATTGATGTTTCTACCTCTCTCTCTCTCTCTCTCCCTCTCCTTCCTCTCTGAAATCAATAAAAATATATTTTTAAAAAAATTAAAAAAGAAAATTTAGTAAGCACTTTGAGATCTTCACTTCCTCAGTGTCCTTATGATAAACTAGAGGCCTGATGCACGAAGATTCTTGCAAGAATGGGCCTTCTTTCCCCTGGCTGCCGGCACCACCTTTGTTCCAGCTGGAGCCACCTTTTTGCTCTGTCCCGTAGCTGCCTTTCCACCTTCCCATACTTCCCAGAAGCCCGGAGCAGCTAGGGCAGTGCAGAATGCAGCTAGGTGCCTGTGTATGCAAATTAATCCGCCATTTTGTTGGGTTAATTTGCTTACTCACTCTTGATTGGCTGGTGGGCATTGCGAAGGTATGGTCAAATTTGCATCTTACTCTTTTATTAGTGTAGATAATAGTCATCATTGTCTTAATTCACAGGTTTAAAAGATAACAAATAAATAGGTGAAATCTTAATTACTACTGACCTAATAACATGCCCTGGACAATTTTCTTTTTGCGGGGGACCAGGAGTCATTTAAAAATTCTTAATATTACCTTGTGTTTTTTTCTCATTTGTCTTTAGTAAAAGAGGACTTCAAAAAATAATGACAAAATTATATTGGTGGCTTGGGGTATTGGGATCCTGCTTTTAGTTCCAGATTCTGAAGGAGTGAAAGGCTCAGAGGGAATGGGGATTCTAGGCCTGTGACTGTCAGTAACTTGCCATAAACCTTGAGCAATTCCCTTAAACTTTCTGAATGTCAGATGCCTCACTGATTTAAAAAAGGAAGATCAGAAAAGTGACCTCCTTACAAATTTCACATCCCATGATTTTAGGTTAGTTAGGGTGTAGAAGGACACTCACAATTTTTTTTTTTTAATGGAATTTAGTGGAAAGGTGGATCAATTAAGGTCAGGAGCCTAGATTCCAGTTAGCAATGCCACTAACTAGCTGAGTGACTGAGCCAAATTAAAGCCTTTCTGAAGCAGAAGGGAGTATTAAAAAAAAATTAAGGTTTTAAAAGCTGAATGATTCATGCAAGTTACTTATTAACCTTTCTGTATCTCAAGTTTCTCATTTGAAATATGAAAGTGCTTGACTAAATTATCTCTGGAATCTTCTGCCTCTAAATTGCAATGTTATTACATCAAAGTTACAAAAATATTTGGCCATTTCTATTTTCTAGATATGCTTTATCATTCTGATGGTTAACTCACCAGTTTCTACAGTAATCATTGTAAACATTGATTAATTAGCAGTAGATAACTTATGATCAATTCACCACTCTTCCAAATAACTAATGTGGTCCAAGTGTTCATTGCCAGGATAGCCAAATCTTATTGATGAGTTGTGTCATTCATTTATTTTCATTGAGTTTCATTCAATAAATATTCATTGAACTTCTCTGCCTTTTTAAATGATGACTAAATTTTTTCACTAAAATATATTCCACTTTAGGGGGGAGGAACCAAGATGGTGGCATAGGTAAACACCTGAACTTGCTGTCTCACACAACCACATCAAAACTACAACTAAAAGAAAAAATGGGTATCACCCTGAACCACAGGAAGGCTGGCTGAGTGGAAGTTCTACAACAAGAAGGAAAGATAAAAGTGCATCTAGACTGGTAGAAGGTACAGAGGTGCAGAAGATCAAAGGTAATGAGGCACTCATGGAAATAGGCTGGCAACTGGGTACGCTGTGGTCTTTTTCAATTGGTTGGGAGATACAAACTCCCAACTGCTCTGAACTCCAGTACCTGGCAAGACTCTGGGGACCCAGACTCATATGGAGAGAAACTGGACTGTCTGGCATCTGGCCGGAACACAAGGGCGTCTTTCTCTCAGAGTTGGTTGTAGCGTCCATTGTTCCTGCACGGGGCCGTGGGACAGAGACCCAGGGACCTATCGGGACAGGGCCAACGGGCAACCATTGCTGTTTGCACCGCCCCGTGATTCCCTGAGACCACACCCCATCCAATTTACACCCCCACCCAAGCTGTGCCCATCAGCTTTTGCATATGAATGGCTTGGCCTTTTGCAACCTAACCTAACAAACTGCAGCTGGGTGAAAGAACCCCAGAGCTTCCAAAAGAAAGCCTAAGGCTCATCAGCAGCCTGTATTGCTTCACAGCTGCACCTCATCTGGGCACCTCCAAACCCCAAACAAAGAGGAGGAATCTGCAGATCTCTCTGTAGCTCCTGCTGGGTGGCCTCAGGCAGTGGTTGACTTTGCACCTCCTAGGAGATCCAAGAGCCAGTGTACCCAGTGGTCAAAGTGAGACCACATCAGAATAAAACTCTTCAGATCCATAAAAGACACACTCAGGGGGCAGACTCAGTGAGCACCAAAGCCCCACTGAAGCAAGTCCTGCCCCATAAGGGTGTTTCCAGCACAGCAGTTCTCCCATTGTAGACACAACTGGTCCTCACAGCCAATTGATCTGGAGGTCAATTCTGCCCAGTGATAACAGCAGCAATCAAGGCTTAACTACAACAAGACTGTGAACACAGCCTACAAAGGGGTGCACTAAGAGTGTCCACCTCAGGTGACTGGGGAGGCTGAGCCACTGGGCCCTGTAGGATACCTAGCACACAAAGCCATTCTATAAACACAGGGAAGCAGCCAAAATTCTGAGACAAAGAAACAGGTCACAAATGAAAGAAATGGAGGAAAGCAAACTACTGGATATAGAGTTCACAACCGTGGTTATAAGGTTACTCAAGAATCTTCTAGAAACTTCCAAGAAATTTAGTGAGACCCTCAGGGATATGAAAAAGGACCAATTAGAAATTAAGCATACACTGGCTGAAATAAAGAATAATATACAGAGATCCAACAGCAGACTAGAGAATCCCAAGAAACAAGTCAAAGATTTGAAATACAAAGCAGCAAAGAATACCCAACCAGAAAAGCAAAAAGAAAAAAGAATCCAAAAATATGAAGATAGTGTAAGGAGCCTCTAGGACAACTTCAAGTGTACCAACATCCGAATTATGGGGATGCCAGAAGAAGAGAGAGAGCAAGATATAGAAAACCTATTTGAAGAAATAATGACAGAAAACTTCCCCCACCTGGTGAAAGAAAAAGACTAATAAGTCCAGGAAGCACAGAGAACCCCAAACAAGAGGAATCCAAAGAGGACCACACCAAGACACATCATAATTAAAATGCCAAGGATAAAAGACAGAGAATATTAAAAGCAGCAAGAGAAAAACAGTTAGTTACCTACAAGGGAGCACCCATATGATTGTCAGCTGATTTCCCAACAGAAACCATGCAGGCCAGAAGGGAGTGGCAAGAAATATTCAAAGTGATGAATAGCAAGAACCTACAACCAAGATTACTCTACCCAGCAAAACTATCATTTAGAATTGAAGGTCAGATAAAGAGCTTCACAGACAAGAAAAAGTTAAAGGAGTTCATCACCACCAAACCAGTATTTATATGAAATGCTGAAGGGTATTCTTTAAAAAGAGGAAGAAGAAGAAAAAGGTAGATAAAAATTATGAACAACAAAGTGACAACAAATACATATCTATCAACAAGTGCATCTAAAAATTGAGTGAATAAAAAATCTGATGAACAGAATAAACTGGTGAATATAATAGAATCAGGGACATAGAAAGGGAGTGGACTGACAATTCTCAGGGGGAAGGGGATGTGGGGGTTGCGGGAAGAGATTGGACAAAAATCAAACACCTATGGATGAGGACAATGGGGGCGGGTAAGGGCATGGGGTGGGGTGGGAACAGGGTGGAGGGGAGCTATGGGGAGAAAAAAGAGGAACAACTGTAATAATCTGAACAATAAAGACTTATTTAAATATAAAATATAAAATAAAATATATTCCACTTTAAAAAATAAAAACACTAACCTTCTCTGTGCTTCTTTAACTATAAAACTGTGGCCACGGATACTTACTCCATTATAGAAGGGCTTTGATGACTCATGACATTTGTAAGGTGCATGGAGGCCCTTGATGGAAGGCACTCCATCTGTTGCAGAGTGTAATTAACATTATGAGTTTACCAGAAGAAACATAAGAGTCATTGTTAAAGAGCATCATGGCGACTGTCTCGTCTTTTAGTCATAAGACACCTCTGATGTGGAAGAAGGTAATAATTTATAATAGCGATTAAAAGTAACTTGGACATGAAAAGAGTTAGTTGTTTTTAAATTCAACACAGTCTTTTTATTAATTAGAGGAGCAGCCATGGCAATGTAGTCAACATGTTTTATTTTTGAACTAATAATGAAGACAATTAAGTATCATGCTCTAGAGAACACTGGGCAAGCTGTTCTTTAGGGAGTTCAGTGGCTGCAGATCTGAAAAATTCCTGTTCCTTTGGTCAAGAATGGAGAGATGCCGCCTCCATCCTCTTTTATATGTGCTTTAATTCCTTAACACGCTGCAACAATGTCGGGAGAGAGTATCCATCCCAAGGCGCTAATCTTGATTGCTTGGCAATTCCATGTGAAGGGTTTCCTTAATCCCAGCACCCCCTCTGCAAGGCAGGGAAAGTCTGGGCAAGTCCTGAGATCCAGAGAGGACTGTTAAGTAGTTCTTTCTGATAGGTCAAGCCAAACAGCATTGTGTACATATAGGTATTTAATAGAGATTCTTGATAGTATTGACAATGATGCTAAAGATGGTATTACTGATGGGGGTATGTGATTATTTTGACCACTTTGGGATAAGAGGTAATTGTACTCACAAATGAACCACAGTTGACAATTTAGTGCCTCTTGCCTTCAATAAAAGAGGGAGGGAAAGAAGGAAGAACATTTCTATTCTTATTCCAGACATGTCCTTTGGGGTGGTGGGGGTGGGGGTGGAATACAACATTAGAGCTAGAAATAGAGGATAAAAATAAATTTATAAGCTTTCTGAAAATTAATTAAATTTGCATTTATTAATGTATTGTTCAAAAGCAGAGCTTGAAGTAATAAGATTAAAAGTAATAATAGAATGAGAATAAAATATTATCCATGTCCCTTTAGTTTCATCATGTTTCTGGCATTATTCTATGTTGCTATTAGAAGAATACGATTCTACTTTTTATAAAATTAAATCATTGAGGGGTTTGGGGAGGGGAGGAGAGGTCAATAGGTAAAGCACAGGAGATTTTTAAGGTAGTGAGGTTATTCTGTATGATACTGTAATGATGAATACATGGCATTATGCATTTGTCAAAACCCAGAGAACTGGATGATGCAAAAAGTGAAACCTAATGTAAACTGTAGACTTTAATTAATAATGATATATCCATATCTGTTCACCAATTTTGTAAAAATGTACCAAAATAATGCAAGATGTTAATGATAGGGGAAATGTAAAGGAGGAGGAGAGCAAGGATAATGGAAACTCTTTGAACTTTCTGCTCAATTTTTCTAGAAACCTAAACTGCTTTTAAAAGTAAAGTCTATTTAAAATTTAAAAATAAATAAATCATTGTCCATTCTAAAAAAAGAGAGAGAGAAAGATTAAATGTTACTATACACATTCAATTTATTCAAAAGGACGCCAAAGAAGTTATAACTGCTCCTTTAAGCTGTAAGTGTGTGTGACATATTCAAAAGAAGCAATATTAACATGGAGTTGTTATTTTATTCTGAACCTGAAAATAAATTGAAACACCAGTTTTTAAAGTGAGGATCAGTGATAATCACCATTAAATCTATACTTTTATTCTTCAACCTAGTACCAAAACTCAATATTTTACATCAGATAAGATTTCTATATTTTTTACCAATGTAGATATCAAGTAAACAGGGGAGTAGCTAGATCACATAGATGACTGAATTTTATATTCTGGGTTTTTTGTACTTCCTATTCTGGAAATCTCATGACCCAAGATTTAAATGTCATGGGAAAGTAAATGTGAACATATTGTTCTTTAAGGCAAGTCATCTGGAATCAAATGGTTATGGTATAGTAATAATATTTCATATTTATGCAAGGTCTTTATTTCCTGAGTCATCTCACAAATGGGTAGTTCAATTAAGTCATAAAAGACAATGCCAGTTACAAGGAACTATTGTGTTAAGACTTTAAGGATTACCAGGGCCAAAACTTACAAACTCCATAATGACTAAATCTATATTTAAAGAGACACTCTCAAGGCCCTCCTTTAGAATTCATTGTCTTTTAAGGTTGTGGGGAGAAATTGCAGCAATCATCCCAAGTGTTCTGATGTGGCCAACCCAGGAAAGATTAAGAAATAGGTTAAATTTGACTTTGGAATACCTCCAGGGATAACTAAGTTTCTTTATTCTCAGAAACAGGTCCTTGTACCCCCACAACCCAGGGATTTTTCCTTCCTGCCTTTAAAACATTTGCTGCTCCTGCCCCGCCTCAAGTTTGAAGGACAGGCCCCACTATGGTGACCTATATGGGCCTACCCTCCTTTGCAGTGTTCCTGCTATTGCAACAATACCATCCAGTGATTCACTCATTCTTCATTCACTCTTTTTGTTTTTCTTATACTCATTCACTCATTTAATCATTTAACAAGTATGTGTTTGGTGCCTACTCTATATTAGACACCAGGCTAGGGCTCCATGATAATGCATACAATAAGAGAGATGTGCTCCCCGTATTCTTGGAGTTTAGTTTATCTAGAAAGGTTGACATTAAACACATATCACTCAAATGAGTATTTAATCCAATCATTAATAAGTGATACAAAGGAAAATGCAGAGTTCTGAGAACCTGTAAAATAGAAGAACCTATCCTAACGATATCTGAGAAGAGTTGGCCCAGATAAATTTAAGGATGGAATGTTTTTTATTTGATCTAGTCTATCATCAATATGCTGAAATCTGCCTGTAGAACAAAGCTCCCTATTCCTTTAAAAACGCAATTAGCTAGTCTGATTCATCATAGTATTGTTCACAGTATTGATACACTGTGGGAAAAGCTGGAGTTACCTTCAGAAGAATCTCTTCTATGCGTGGCCCCATATGTTCATGTCAAAGGAGATATCAAGCACCTCTGGTGTTCTAGATCAGTATTTCTAAATAGGAGAATGTGAGGTCAATTATGATAAGACAGCTCATGGATGAGCTAATTTGGACAGAGTGATTCATGCTGCCTCCTTTACTTTTACCTGGAGTCGGACCCAACAGTGAGCTTCAGCGAGATGTCATTGAGACAAAAATGGTGTTTTCCAGGTCTCATATCTGGTCCATACCAGAAGAAAGTCCCTGAGAAAAATCAAAGTGATCCATCTCAATGGTGGTGACCATTTAGGTCACCTTTTGTAGATCTTCACAGAAAGCCCTCACTGTTATCTCTTGACCTTGGGATACCTAATGAGATAGTCTTTATTGGGGCCATAAAAGCCCAGAGGGATCCAGCATGATATTGATCAGCCAGCAAGCAGGACCCATCTAGACACAACTGTGAGGTAATTTAACTCCAATGTCACTATGTCTTCTGTCTCTCCATTCTGAATATCCCATATCACAGGCAGCTGCCCACTTGGTGCTACCAGTTTGATACTCAAAAGTCTACACTGTTATGTCCCAATAGTCAAAACAATATACATAGCTCCTTATTAAAATAGATCTATTCTCTGCACCATTCTTTTAAAAACCTACTATCCCTAAAGAACAATTACATGCCACATCAATTAAGAAGTCAGCCAATATAAATATACACTGAGTGGCCAGATTATTATGTGTTCAGAGATCATAATAATCTGGCCATTCAGTGTATGTCTCTTCAAATTTACTGAATATTTGAAAGTCATATAGATGACAAAGAATTAGTATGCAGAACATATAAGGATTCCTAAAAATGTGAGAGAGAGAAAAAAATATTCAATAAAATAAATGGACAAAGGATATAAATAGACAAGTGAGTAAAAAGAAACTCCAGTTGGCCAATAAATATTAAAAATATGTTCAAATTACTAATAGTCAGGGAAATGCACATTGAAACAAATAAGCAAACTCAAAAAGTTGGTTACTATATAATATATTTCAGAGTGGCAAAAATTGTAAAGCCTGAGAAAAAAGGATGCTAGAGCAAGCATTCTATGAGTCATGCTACAAGATGATAATGAAGTGGCATACCCTTCCTGGGGCTTTGCTATTTCATCTGTAGAATGAGGATGATCTCTAAGAATCCTGAAAGCCCTACTTTTCTTTAACCTCCTCTCTCTGTTCAATTAAATATGATTCTACTGGCACTGGATTCAGGAATGAATGTCATGATGTGCAGGAGTATAGAGGAGCAATAGGAGGCACTATAACTCAAAATTGAAACTTTGGAGAAGGATTCCTAAACAAAGCCACATTTAAAGGAGACTTGAAGGTTGAGAGACATCAACTGCATATAAAGAGGAGCAAAAAATATAACCAGGCAAAAAGCAACAAACAGCCTGAGGGGAGAATGAGAAGTAAAAGAGACTATCTAAAGGATGGTATTCAAGAGGTGAAGGGTAGCCGAAACCGGTTTGGCTCAGTGGATAGAGCGTCGGCCTGCGGACTCAAGGGTCCCAGGTTCGATTCCGGTCAAGGGCATGTACCTTGGTTGCGGGCACATCCCCAGTAGGTGGTGTGCAAGAAGCAGCTGATCGATGTTTCTCTCTCATCGATGTTTCTAACTCTCTATCCCTCTCTCTTCCTCTCTGTAAAAAATCAATAAAATATAAAAAAAAAAAAAGAGGTGAAGGGTAAAGAGATAAGGTCATAGATGTATACAGGGCCCAAGGATATACAGACTTTGAAAGCTATGTTAAAAGGTTTAACTGTTAGCCTGCCCAGCGTGGCTGAGAGGCTGAGCATCGACCTATGAACCAAGAGGTCATGGTTTGATTCCTGGTCAGGGCATATGCCCAGGTTGCAGGCTCAGTTCCCAGTGGGAGGCGTGCAGCAGGCAGCCAAACGATGATTCTCTCTCATCACTGATGTTCCTCTTCCTCTCCCTTCCTTTCTGAAATCAATAAAAATATTTTTTTTCCCCACTGCTTAGCTGTTATCCTAAGAGCAAGAGGGAGCCATTGATGACTTTAAGCCTGACAGATTCGAGTTATAGTTTAGAAAGGTCAGTCTCCATGGCTGAGGGCAAGGAGCCCAGCTACAGATCTAGGCAGGAAACGGTACGGAGCTATGTGCTGCAAGTGCCAGAGGGGACGGAGCGAAATGGTTGACCTAAGGGATTTGAGAGAGGTAGAACCAATAGGACTTGTTTGATGAGATGCATTCAATAAGAGAAGGGAAGAAATCAGAAGGGCTCCTACCTAGGTTTATGGCTTGAGCAAACATGGTAAAGGTGATGGTGTTCACTGAGATGCAGGTCACAGACCCTAGGGCAGAAGGGGGTGTGTAGCTGATGACAGTTTGGGGCAGGTTGCGTGTGAAGTATCTAGAGGACATCCAAGAGCAGCTGGCTAGCAAATTAGTTGGATATGTGACTCTGAAACCCTAAAGAGTGGTGTTGCCTCTAGATTTAGATTTGAGAATCCTCACTATATAGTAGGCAATTAAAATTCTACTAATAGATGATGTTATCTAGCTAGGACATCTAGAGTGAGAAGAAAGAACAAAGGAGACCAAGAACAAGTTATCAGAGAGGTAGGAGAGTGTAGTTTTACACACACACACACATACTAGGTGTACCAGTTAATAATGCGGATTTCGTAATCAAAGAAAACCTGATAATTTCAAGAGAAACATCAAAAGTGTTTTATTCAAAGTAATGTCCATCACTAGCTACACATTTCCCCCATCTTTCAGGTAATTTGTGGATACAGTCCCAATAGAACTTTGCTTGTTTTGAGGCAAACCATTCAGAGACCCAATTTTCCATTTCTTCGTAGGTTTTGAAGTGCTGCTCAGAAAGTGTGTGTGCCATTGATCGGAACAAGTGGTCATCTGAAGGAGCAAGGTCTGGTGAATACTGTGGGTGGGTTAATACTTCCCAGGCAAGATCTTTTAACGTGTCTTTAACTGGTTTTGAAGTGTGTGATGGTTCGTCATCATGAGCAAAATTACTTTGCCGTGTCTTCTGGCCCATTCTGGTCGTTTTACGATCAAAGCATGGTTCAAATTGATTATTTGTTGTCGGTAGAGATCAGTATTAATGGTTTCACCTGGTTTTAGAAGCTCATAATACACCACACCTTCCTGATCCCACCAAATGCAGAGCATTGTCTTCTTTCTAAAGCGATTTGGCCTTGCAGTCAATGTTGACGGTTGACCTGGATCAACCCACGATTCTGTGCATTTGGGATTCTCAAAATAAATCCACTTTTCATTGCTAGTCACAATTCGATGCAAAAAAGACTTTCTTTTGTGCCATTGAAGCAACATTTTACTGATGACTTTTTGGTTTTCCATTTGTCTTTCGTTCAGTTGATGTGGCATCCATTTTCCTTCCTTTAAAATCTTTCCCATTGCTTGTAAATGATCAGCAATTGTTTGCTGAGCAATGTTTAATCTTTCTGCAAGTTGTTTTTGAGTCTGACACACATGTTCATCCAATATTGCTTGTAATTGTTGGTCTTCAAACTTTTTCGGTTGATCTGGATGTTATCTGTCTTTCACATTGAAATCATCACTTTTAAAGTGTTTAAACCAGCGTTCACAAGTATCTTGAGATGGAGCATGTTCACCATAAGCTTCCTGAAGTATTCAGCAGCACTTTTCTTCAAAATAAAGTAATGAATTAAAACTTTCGGCAAATGCTCTTTTTTTGGAACAAAATTTGACATTTTTAAGCATAAAAATATCTATGATGTTAACATCTTCAGAAAATTTGACATATGAAGTTTTGAAGCTTGTTGTCAATACAACAAAATAGCATGCATATCAAATTGCATATATATATCCACATCTATTGAAAAAAATCCGCATTATTAACCAATACACACACACAAGCGAGTAACCACAGTGTCAACAGCTGCTGAGATCCACAAGAATTTTCTCTCTCTAAATATAGTTATTTATTCTTCTTAAAGTTTGGACTTAGCAACAATAACTTTTCAGGGAAGTTCCATGATGATTTACAGACTTACCCTCTCCCAGAGTTGGCTTTCAGAGATCAATTCATGGCTACAATGGAACATGGAGGTGACCTGTGGAAAATGTGTCTTATGATTTCTGCAGACCCCTCCCCCACACCAGGAGTGTATGCCCTGGTAGAAAGTATCATTTCTGGCTTCACCATACTTGTCGCTCACACCTACATGGTACCCATGGAGACAACCCTCAATTGACTTGCCCTGTGATGTTGAACAAGAGTTAACGGAGCTGCCAGAATATGCTATAGAGAAAAGTAAGGAAAGTGTCCTGTTAACATCAATGGAAACTCCTGAGACACAGACAGCGAGGGCACATTTAAAAAATTAGCCAAAATAATAGGGACATCTCTCCTATTTTAGAAGAAAAAAAAGTCAACTGAGAATGACCCTGGGACCTAGTTCAGGGTATACCAAGAACTCTTGCCTCGAACAGTGCACTTTCTCCTAGGACTGTGCTAGCATTTCCAGCACTGAAGTCCTCCAAGCAAAAGCGGGTCCCTGCCTGGCCGTCGTGGATCAGTGGTTAAGCATCGACCCATGAACTAGGAGGTCATGGTTCTGGTCAGGGCACATGCCAGGGTTGCAGGCCTGATCCCTTGTGTGGGGCCTGCAGGAGGCAGCCGATCAATGATTCTCTCTCATCATTGATGTTTCTATCTCTCTCTCCCTCTTCCTTTCTCTCTGAAATCAATAAAAACATATTCAAAGGCGGGGCCCTGAAATTGTTCTCTGCTATTGTAGCCTTGGCCAAACCACCCTGTGTCTCAAATACAAACCATCTATACTCTCTTGTCCCGTCGGCTGCTCACTAGCCAACCATACACGTCACTGTTCAAACAGAGACCCTGACACATCGCTGCTTCAATTACTTAAAAACAAAACAAGCAAACCTCTGACTTTCGTTTGTTGCCTCCCTCCTACAAATTACACGAATTACCAAGGAGGACATGTATGGCCTCTTCAAAAAGTTCTGCCTTAGCGAACTCAATAGGATGGCGGCATCCACAAAACAGAAATAGATGACGGGGGGTGATGAACGTGAGCTCCTGGGAACAAGAAGGGGAGACCCTGATCTCCTGTAAACATTTCCAAAGCAATGAAAGAGAGTGGTCAGGGGGAGGAGATATACAATGACAATGTATGTCAAAATATTGTCACTCGAAGTGTATGTTTTAAAAAGTTAAGAGGAAGAAAAGGGCAGGTACTGTATATAGAAACTTTTAGCCATGTTTTCAAATCACTCATGGGATTGAGGTGCTGAAAGGCCTTTAGGCCGGGGATTTATGCATAATCGGATCATTCAAAAACATATAAATGGCTGCCAGAGCAAAGTACAATGTTCACTTTTGAAATCACAAAAAAAGCTTTGTTTTAAGTAGGCTGAATTGACTAAAGTTTAGTTTCAGTGAAGCATGTTTTTGCTTTGGGTGTCATTATTTAGTTTGGCATCCTTGCCAAGGAAACCTTTTTCTTACTTCGGCTGTTGTTTTTCTTCTGCTGCTACAACTGTGAAAGTGGAGGCAAGATTCTGATGCTGCGTATTTAAATGAGAACTGGTTCCCTGTGTACCTTTGATTCTGGTGAAGGGAGTGGGGGAGCGTGGGGTCTTGATGGCTTGCCAGGACTTGTAAAGCTGATAGATGTGTACCTTGTCTCTTGAATAATCTGGAAAATCAAGTTTAGCTGGTTTGATCAAAGGGTTTGCAAGTCAGTTGAGAACACTTGCATGCAATAGCTATAGATACTATATACATCAACCAGCCAAAGGCCAAGAAGTTAATAGCTTTGCCAGAGATAAAGGATTATGTGTGTTATGCTTGTGAATACCAAAGGAAGGAATTCTCCATTTTAATATTGATGGCCAAGGTTTGTACTGGTTAGCCATTCAGACAAACAAAATACTCTAAATCATAAGGACTTAAGGCATGACAAAAAAACACTTTTAAAATCCTGCAGCTATCTGCCCATTTAAATCTAGTGTGGAGTGAGGGAATAAACTATACTCTTTCTACTAACAGTTCCTCAGGAGAGTAGAGAGTAGTTCGACATAGGAGTTGAAGTCTCCCATTTTTGGAGTCCTTTTTCACTCAGTGCTTCTAGCTGCAACACCTGCAGAGACAAGACAACTTTGATTGAGATTGATGTAGAAAGGGCCTGGCACGCATTCTTTTTCGGACATCCTCCTTTTGGGCAAGTTGGTCATGTGGGAAAAACTTGTTTTCTCTGCCAAGAAATGATTCTCTGGATCAGAAAACTACATATCGTGACGTGAGAAATTAGTAAAACCAAAACAGATTTGTCAGGTCATCTGCATCTGGTCTTTCCCATGAATTAACAATCTGACTGGGTCTCATAGATTTATTTCAACTCCGTGCTTTTATTTTGACTTCACGCGCTTAAAAGATAGTACCTCTCTTGGCACAATTATGAGCAACTAATTGACCACACTTTCAGGCAGTATTTCCTATTTTTTGAGATCATATTAAATAATCCCCTTAAAGGTGAGCTCCTAGTGTGAGCGAAGAATAACTGTGGGTACCTGCAAGGGACAGTCACGTTGACTGGTTATGATTTCTGAATATAGACACTGTTTTAGTTATTACTGTGAAGCCCCATGAAACAACTGTTGGGGAAAGCTTTAAACACACACACACTTGGCACACTGACCTGGCATTAAACTAAATTACAGGTACGGTGGTGACATATGTAAATGAATCTGCCAGTACAAGTTACCGAATGTTATGGGCCATGCACAATAATAGGCGGTGCATTATTCAAGTTTTGTACTAATTAAAGAACTACTTTGTTGCTAAGAATCAGTGTATTAAAAACATACGTTCTTATTAACCGCCTTCCCAAGAGTTAGGAAGATGAGAGGTGGATCTCAGGTTTCAGGGACCTATTATTAGGTTCTCAAAGTATTTCCTTAATCGCATGCATTTTTTAAAGAGAAATCTCTGAGTCCACATCACATAAACAAGGTCTGATTGTGGGGTTTTAAGTGGCTATCTTGGGGTTTTCTTCTCACTCCACCAAATTTCACTTCTTGGAATCAGGACCTGAACCAAAGTTAAACATCACAGAGAAATTTGCTCAGTAAAACAGGACTTTTATTGACTGAAAAGCATTTTTACCAGTGTAATCTGCAGTTTTGTAAGTCCTTGTGGAAAATCCCTTCTGATTGAGGGGCACTTAAAGACTTAACTATGCACATTGCCAATGGAGCTTTCAAAAGTTAAAGAAAAGGGGACAGAGGTGGCAAAACTGGTATGTCTGACATCTCCCCAACCCACCCCGCCAGTCTGTAGCCAACAACAGAACAAAAAGACTGCTTTTATGGACCTCCCTGCAATGTGGCCCCATCATGTCACCTGGCCCATAGATCTTGGGGCCTGTTCTGGGCCCAGCAATGAAACACTGACAGGTCAGAACAGCTGAACCAGCTCTGCTCTGAGGACCCCTCCCCAGACGCTGTCTCTCCACTATGTTTCCTCAGTCTCTCCATCTTCTCAGTCCTCCCCAGCTTTCGACCTCTCCCCCAATTCTGCTCTTTATCACATTTTTAATATCTCAAGACTCATTTATTTGAATAACTTCTTCATCAGAGGTTCCGCATGAGCCCACTGTTCCACAGGGCCCTTTCCTTTCTCTCAACCAGAATGGCTGAAGCTCAAAAGCCCCCTCGTCCATGTCCCTGACAGCACATTATCCCCTTAATGCAGACCTCTGGACCTTCCCTTTCTCTTGGTTTCTGGCTCACCCATGTGAGTGATTTGTCTAAATGAGAGTGGATTCAACTTTACCCTTTCTCATTTGCACCTTGATAGGCTTTCTTGAGTGGGTGAGGATGAGGTGAAATTACAATTAATTTGCCAGGAATTATAGAGTCCCATGATAGCATAGACCATATGAATATTCTCAACCATGTGTGCACAGTGGAAAATTTTTGAGAGCCATTGGTGAGGCACGCTGTACTGGCCTAGTTTTACTAAATCTGCTCCATGTTTTAAATTCGGTGCTCTTACAAAGGCAGTTTTCCTAGTCTTCTGTTTTAAGGTTCTTCTTGGTTCCTCTGAGACTGCATATGGTCTTCAGTCAAATGACCTCTAATCTCCTTCTTGCTAAAACAAAAGAAAACCAAACACACCAACTAGTCAACCCCATCATTATCTTTTCAATTAATCCATTTCTTCTCTTGCTCACCCCAATGTATTCTCTTCCTTTGAACCCCTCCAATATTCATCCTGTCCTTTCATTTTTTTAAAACTACTTAGAGATCTCCAACAGTCTCGAACCTGCAACCCTTCAGTGCACAGGCTGACGCTCTAACCACTGAGCTCACCAGTAGGGCCAACAGTCTCAAACCAAATTCTCCATTTCTCTGTGCCTTTTTCTGCTCTCTTCATCATCATCCCGAGAGATTAGTGGATTCCATAAATATGGGTTGGCATTGTCTAGCAATAGTAGCTACTTTTGACATTGTTGCCTGTTCTCTGCCTACTTTTGTTTCCCTGGCATCAACTCATACTCAGCTTTTTCCCCTAGAGCACCTTCTGCCTCTATGCTCATCCATTGCAGTGGGGGGACATATAAGGCCTGTGAAATCATTTGGTCTGGCTCTGCCAAGGCATTAGGGGTGAGTTAATTGAATGTTTGACCAAATATAGCAGGCTAATTTTTATGTTGATAATTTTGTGTTTTCTTTTTTGTTTTTTAAATGTGATTTTTTTTTTTATTGTTTTCAGAGAGAGGAAGGGAGAGGGAGAAAGAGATTGAAATATCAATGATGAAAATCATTGACTGGCTGCCTCCTGTACTGCCCTGACTAGGGATCAAGCCCTTAACCCAGGCATGTGTCCTGACCGGGAATCGAACCATGACCTCCTGATTCATGAGTCAATGCTCAACCACTGGACAGTACCAGCCAGGCAAGTTCATAATTTTGTGTGGCCGGAGAATAATGTTATAAATATCCAAATGGCCCTTGGCAGAAAAAAGGTTTCCCATCCCTTGTTCCTCCCTGAGTGCTCCTCCTCACTCTGTTCCTGATTCTATTCCCGCCTTCCTGGACTTTGTGAAGAGTTTTTCATTCCCAGGTCACTTTTTTTTTTTCACTCTCTTTTCTTCACTTGCAGGTTCTGCTTCATGTATCCCTCTACCCCAAAACGTTTTTCCCCTCTACTCTATGTAGAATCCAACGTGGAAAAAACATGCTAACTCCATACTTATCAACTAGAACAACAAATGACAAAACCAAGACAACTTTCTGAACAGCTTCCTCAATATAGTTGGCAACAAAATTATTCTGTTTTTTTTTCTTTAAATTGTAACTTTAAGTAAGTTGTGAGGCAAAACAATTTTTCCCATAGCCTCACCAGAACATTATTTTACAGATCTGTTCTTCTCCTGAGCTGACTTAGTGATTTGACAATGGTTGAAGGACCAATGACTGCTTTCAACATACACTTGGGTTTATTCTTCTAACAGAATTTATTCAGTCATGAATTGATGTACATTTCAAAGCTAGTTGTTGATTATTCACATAAGCAGCATCCTCCTGATAATAATTATAACCTACAGCTCCCCAAGTAGTATAAGTTCCAATTAGGGTATTTGATTATCTTATTAAAATAATGGCACCTAGAATTTTTTAGAAAATATTTATTTTATTTTATATTAATAATACTTTCTAAGATAAGGTTTTAAATTCTCCCAGTAAAAACCTTGAGCCTACCTCCAAACAACATGCTTTATTTTGGGTCAGACTTATCTAGATTGTAAAACATAAGTCACAGCTAGCACTAAATTTTTTAAAAATGAATATCTTAAATACTTCTGGATCTCAACATGTACTAAACTTATTTTTTTCCTAAACTTTAATTCTATAGCCATTTCTATGCAAATTCTCCCCAAATCTTTACCCTCAACTTTATGTTCTTCCTGAGCCACAGATGGGAATGCCAGCTGCCTGCTGTCCATCTTCACCTAAAACTACCCTTATCAACAATGGATCCAAAATGAAGTTCTCTTCCCAATTTGCTGCCCATAAGAACTGCATCCTGTGAGAACTCCAAGCATAGTTTGATCAAATGCTGTGGAGGCTCCAAGGATGGAGGCACATATGCCATCTGAGATGGTGGAGGAAGACTTCACCTGGAGGTGTTTACTGAAGGATGCATGAACAGAAATTCTCCAGGATATCATTTCAGGCATCAAAAAAGAATATGATCAAGGTAGAATCACAAGGCCCACACAGCCCCAGGCTCATTTCCATTCCCACTATTAATACTCTAATTCTGGTCTCCATAAAAGCTTCTCTGGCCTTTATACTGGTCTTCTCAGCTCCAGTATCTTCTATCTCCAACTGGTCCCCAAGAAGATTCATTTTCAGCCTTTCTCTACCAAGGCTATGTGTTACAGACAAACTTAAATACTCTCCAACACATTGCTTCCCTACTTGGAAAGCCCTTTATTCCCTCTCTGCCTACCGAAGTTTTACTCACCATTCACCTCTTTAAAGCCTTCCTGAATCCTCCAGATAAAATTAATGATACTTTCTTTTAAACTATCATATCATATAGCACTTGTCACAGCCATATCTATATGAGACTTACTTGCCCATCTTCCCCATCTTACCTAATAATAGAGTAATATGCAAATTGACCATACCTTCGCTACACCCACAAGCCACTCCCACCAGCCACGCCCACCAGGAAACCATCGCAGGGACGCTGGGGTGCGGCGGAGCCCAAGGCCACCAGCGGGGAGCCTGCACGGATCGCAGGCAACGACCAGGGGGTCAGCTCCTAAGATCCGTAGCAGGGATGCTGGGTGCGGAGGCTTTCCCGGCCTTGGGCACCAGCAGGGAGCCTGCACGGATCGCAGGCAACCACTGGGGTTCGGCTCCTAAGATCCGTAGCAGGGAGGCTGGGGTGCAGCAGAGCCCAAGGCCGCTGCCCGGGGCCAAGCCCCAACCCTGAAAGAAGGCAGAAGGCAGTGGCCACAGCCAAGGCCTGGGTCCCCGGTGCTGGCAGAAAACTGGTGCAGGCAGCCAGGTGAATGAAGGTCTATTGCACAAATCTTCGTGCAAACGGGCTGCTAGTCAGATTATAAACTCTTTCAGAACAGGGATTATATCTTACTTATTTGTCTTGCTCTGCTATTGCCTAACACAATGCTTTGTGGCAAGTTCTTCATTATTACCAATTGAATTGAATTGAACAAATGGTTACTGAATGAAAAAAGTTACACATAATTTTATTTACATAATTATAGCTAAGCTGATACAGGTGGGTACTATGCAATTCTGTTGGTCTCCAAGTCTCAACTTGCTGTTGAATCTTTTTGTAGATTTCCTGACATATTATTTTTTCTATTACTAGGATTTAGTGGTGTAAAAATATGATCTAACAATTTGACTTACTGTAAAAGTAGTTCCTTATTTTTGTAATCTGTGTACAGTAAAGATTGTAGTTGTACATTATTCTTCCATCTTAACAAACAAAGCAATTTCAGTTTTAGGTTAGGTTTTTCCTTTTGTCCTGTGATGTCAGGCCTTTAAACACAAAAGGAACAATTTTATTCCTACATAAGGTAATAAAAATTACACTACAGATGAATCTTGTGCTGCACTTATTTTACGGCCCACACTAAAATACATTTTTAATAATCTCTGCTTGTAAAGTGAATGATCTTGTACAGATGGTCATATCTTACACTAAGTCTTCAACAACTTAAAAGCACTTCTTCAATAAATAGAGCCCAAATAAAAATGTTTATATGTGGCTATAGCCGATTGGAAATAAATAAAATATTGGGGAACTTTGATTTATTGGGCCTATTTCCAGGGTAGAGATGGTGGCAACCTGGACTTATTAGTTCTTCCTATTATGGAACATCTTAATGGGATGGGACCACTTAAGCCAATGGAAAATTTTCAATCTCAAACTCTCTGACTTCAGCCTTACAGGTAAATCCTATGATATCCCTGAGATACATACATCACAATTTCACTTAAATCAGCCCTATGCCTACGTGAAGACCTGAAGTTGACATTTATCTTCATGCTTTATTTTATAACAAATGTGTTATTTTTGTATTGTAAAACAAATCATATACAACTAACTTCAAACAAAAATGTAAAAAATTAATAAGCAAGTCTTCCTTAACTATATATTGATTGAAAATGGTCTTTAATTTGAAAGTTCTTTCTGTGTTTCAAAGATTTAAGAGAGTCCGTTTGCTCATTGAATTATGTCAAGAACTAATGATTAAAATGCCTGGCAAATTAACCTTAAAATTTAATAGGTTCAAGTGAAGAGTTATGCGATTGGCTTTTAAAATACAATTCATATGCTTTCATCACAAATCTTACTGATTTTAATAAAATATATAGGTCACTAATAACTCAACCCTATTTATCTGACATAATTCTCAATCCATTCTGCTTAAAATATAGAATTTTTTCATTTACAAATAAAAGTAAACTTGCCATTAAAAACAAGTCTCTTTAATTGTAGATAGAAGGCAAATTTCTGGTTTCTCAAACAATGTATTAAATTTGAAAAGCTTATCTTTTTGGTAAAACTAAACATTACCAGTATCTTATAGAGCACTAGAGGCCCAGTGCATGAATTTGTGCACTGGTGGGGTCCAGCTGGCCCGCCCTGTTGGGGGGCATCGGGGGTGGGACGGCTGGAGCGAGGGGCCATGGGCAGGGCCATCTGGGGCAAGGGGCTGCAGGCATTCTGGTCGTTCCACTATTCGGTCAATTTGCATATTACCCTTTTATTAAATAGGACTAGAGGCCTGGTGCACGAAATTCGTGCACGGGGTGCGGGTGGTCCCTCAGCCCAGCCTGCACCCTCTCCAATCTGGGACCACTTGAGGGATGTCCGACTCTCCGTATAAGCCTGATTCCACCGGGATCAGGCCTAAATGGGCGGTTGGACATCCCTCTCACAATCCAGGACTGCTGGCTCCCAACCGCTCGCCTGTCTCTGCCTGATTGCCCCTAACCGCTTCTGCCTGCCAGCCTGATCACCCCCTAACCACTCCACTGCCAGGCTGATCGACGCCTAACTGCTCCCTGGCCAGCCCAATTGCCCCAACTGCCATCCCCTGCCAGCCTGGTCACCCCTAACTGCCCTCCCCTACCCGTCTGGTTGCCCCTAACTGTCCACCCCTGCAGGCCTGGTTGCCCCCAACTGCCCTCCCCTGCTGGCCTAGTCACCCCTAACTGCCCTATGCTGCAGGCCTGGCCCCCCCAACAGCCCTCCCCTACAGGCTTGCTCCCCCCACAACTGCCCTCCCCTGCTGGCCTGGTCTCCCACAACTGCCCTCCTTTGCTGGCCCAGTCACTCCTAAGTGCCTTCCCTGTTTGCCTAATCTCCCACAACCGCCCTCCTCTGCAGACCTGGTCTCCCCCAACTTCCCTCCTCTGCTGGACTGGTCATCCCTAACTGCCCTCCCTACTGGCCTAATCGCCCCCAACTGCCCTCCCCTGCAGGCATGGTCCCCCTCAACTGCCCTCCCCTGCAGGCTTGTCCCCTCAAAGGCCCTCCCCTGCTGGCCTGGGTCCCCCCACCCCTACTGTCCTCCCCTGCAGGCCTGGGTCCCTCCCAACTAACCTCCCCTGTAGGCCTGCCCCCCCCCTACTGCCCTTCCCTGCAGTCCTGTTCCTACCAACTTCCCTCCCCTGCTGACCTGGTATCTCCCAACTGCCCTCCTCTGCCAGCCCAGTCACCCCTAACTGCCCTCCCTGCTTGCCTGATTGCCCACAACTGCCCTCCGCTGCAGGCCTGGTACCCCCCAACTGCCCTCCCTTGCTGGCCTGGTCTCCCCCAGCTACCCACAACTGCTCTCCCATGCCAGTCATCTTGTGGCAGCCATTTTGTGTCCACATGGGGGCGACCATCTTGTGTCTTGGAGTGACAATTTGCATATTACTCTATTATTATATAGGATTGCTTCTAAAACACACAACTTCAGACCTACTTTTACCAGAAATTCTGAAATCATGTCCACTGTGATTGCTTCATTGGCTCTTGTTTAGAATACATAGGGGAGAAATTTTATAGTGCCAAATGAAAACAAGTTTTGACCTTTGAAAGGCACTGTTTAATTTATATGAGTATATTATTCCATTTTCTGTGCATAATACAATTAATTGAAAGTATAAGACAAGGCCCTTGCCTCAAAAAAGTCATTATGATCACATAAAATGAAGGGTAACAGACAACAATAACTATTCAAGTTCAGGATGAAGATGAATGGAGAAGTTGAGAGCAGAAAGGTCATTTGACCTTCTTTGTGGGCATCAAGGAGGCATGAAAAAGAAATATATGGCTAATCCTGATGTATTTAAGAATCAAAGAAAAGAACAATAGAATAGCAGTAGAGAGTTTCTGTTGAGGACCAATATAATAGGGGCAGATTTGAGTGTGGGGAGTAAGGGGTGAGGACAGCAGAATATAGAGTGGTGGGGGGAAACCACTAACTTTGCAAGTGGTATAAATGGGATGGAGTCCATACTCTGCACTTCCACTGAGCCTTGGTGCCTGGTCTGTGCTGAGACCTCCAGCAAAGGATTTGAACTCTGTGAGCATCCATTTACCAGATTCAGCACTTACAAACCATAAAGCACTTTAAAAATGCAAGATGACTAAATCATTATCAGTGTTATTACTGAACATATTAAAACATTGTCCTGTTTAAAATCCTCCAGGGATTTCCCTTTGCATTTAGAATAATATCAAAATGTATCATGATCAACAAACAATGACAAGATCTGGGACCTGCCCACTCTTCAGCATTAGTTATTTCTGTTGATCACTTTTCTTCAGCCATACTAGTCTCTTTCCCTACAACCCATTTGTGCCAAGCTCAACTAGGTCAACTGTCAACTTCACTTTCTATTTCTTCTACTTCTCTCTCTCTCTCTCTCTCTCTCTCTCTCTCTCTCTCTCTCCCCCCCTCTCAGCCCAACCCTACACTAATTCAAAAATCTTCAGATCTCAATTCTAACAACTCAGCAAGGCCTTCTTTAACCACTTTATCTAAACTAAGATTCCCAAGGCTTCTCTGGATCTGCATCCTATTTGGTTTCTTCACAGCACTTACTGCAATCTGAAATTACTTAATTAGTTTCTTGGTTGCCGATTGGCTTCTGCATCTATGTATCTATGTTTTGAACTCTACTGCATCATTCTCATCCCCACTGAGTAACAAAACAAGAACTCCATGACTCATATCTTTCTTCAATTGTTTTACTGCAAAACTCATTGAAATGGAACAAGGAACCAAGATGGCGACATAGGTAAACGCCTGTACTTGCTGCCTTCCACAACCACATCAAAATTACAACTAAAATACAGAAGAACTATCATCCTCAGGAAAGCTGGCTGAGTGGAAGTACTATAACTAGAGAGGTAAAGAAGAAAGCACATTGAGATTGGTAGGAGGTGTGGAGGCTCAGAACGAGCTGGTCCAGCACCTGGGTGTGCCGCTTTTTTAATTGAGAGGGAGATCACCTCTTTGGAGGCCAACTAGAGGAGCAAGAAGTCCCAGGGTTCCAGATCTGGGGAAAGAAGTCCCTATGGGCTGTAAGAACTACAAACTGTAAAAACCAATGCAGATTGGGGCTGAGTGACACACAGGCTACTAGAGACCCAGCTGCTCCTCTTAAGAGGCCAGCACCATGAACTGAATTTACAAGCTCCTGCTGGCTCTGAGCTCCAGTGCCAGGCGAGGCTCTGGAGGACCCAGACAGATATGGGGAGAAACTGGACTGTCTGGCATCTGGGCAAGAACGTGGGGGCAGCTTTCTTCTAGATGGAGGTGTTTGTAGCAGTCATGGTTCCCGTGCTTGGACCTCCCTGGTGCAAGGCTGACTGGCAGACATTCCTGTTCACTCTACCCTGGAGATTCCCTGAGACCCTGCCTCAACCAATTTACAACTTCACCCAAGCTGTGTGCAGCAGCTTTTGCATATGAATGGCCTGTCCTTTCTCTGCCTAAAACCTGTTAAACTGCAGCTGGGTCAGAGAGCCCTAGAGTTTCCAAAAGAAGGCCCAAGGCCTGGCAGCAGCAGCCAACCTTGCTTCACAGCTGGGCCTCGTCTGGGCACTTCCAAACCCCATACAAAGAGGAGGAATCTGCAGATCTCTCTGTAGCTCCTGCTGGCTGGCCCCAGGCAGTGGCTGACTTTGCACCTCCTTGGAGATCCAAGAGCCAGTATACCCAGTGGTCAGTGTGAGACCATACCAGATTATAACTCTTCACATCCATAAGAGGCACACTCAAGGGGCAGACTCAGTGAGCACAAAGCCCCACTGAAGCAAGTCCTGCCTCATAAGGGTGTCTCCTGCACAGCAGCTCTCCCACTGTAGTCACAACTGGTCCCCACAGCCAATTGGCCTGGAGGTCAATTCCTCCCAGTGATACCAACAGCAATCAAGGCTCAACTACAACAAGACTGTGCACACAGCCCACAAAGGGGTGCACCAAGACTGTCCACCTCAGGTGATTGGAGAGGCTGAGCCACTGGGCCCTCTAGGACACCTACTACACAAGACCACTCTATTAACTCAAGGAGACTTAGCAGCTTCCCAATACATAGAAACAAACACAGGGAAGCAGCCAAAATGCTAAGACAAAGAAACAGGTCACAAATGAAAGAAATGGAAGAAAGCAAAATACTGGATATGGAGTTCAAAACCATGGTTATAAGGATACTCAAGAATCTTCTAGAAACCTCTGAGAAATTTAATGAGACCTTCAAGGATATAGAAAAGGACCAATCAGAAATTAAGCATATACTGACTGAAATAAAGAATAATATACAGAGATCAATAGCAGACTAGAGGATCCCAAGAATCAAGTCAATTATTTGAAATATGAGAAAGCAAAAACCTCCCAACCAAAAGAGCAAAAAGAAAAAAGAATCCAAAAATATGAAGATAGTGTAAGGAGCCTCTAGGACAACTTCAAGCGTACCAACATCCGAATTATGGGGGTGCCAGAAGAAGAGAGAGAGCAAGATATTAAAAACCTATTTGAAGAAATAATGACAGAAAACTTCCCCTACCTGGTGAAAGAAATAGATTTACAAGTCCAGGAAGTACAAAGAACCCCAAACAAGAGGAATCCAAAGAGGACCACACCAAGACACATCATAATTAAAATGCCAAGGGCAAAAGACAAAGAGAATCTTAAAAGCAGCAAGAAAAAAACAGTTACCTACAAGGGAGCACTCATACAACTGTCAGCTGATTTCTCAACAGAAACTATGCAGGTCAGGAGGGAGTGGCAAGAAATATTCAAAGTGATGAATAGCAAGAACCTACATCCAAGATTACTCTACCCAGCAAAACTATCATTTAGAATTGAAGGTCAGATAAAGAGCTTCACAGACAAGAAAAAGCTAAAGGAGTTCATCACCACCAAACCAGTATTAATGAAATGCTGAAAGGTATTCTTTAAGAAGAGGAAGAAGAAAAAGGTAAAGATAAAAAATTATGAACAACAAAGTGACAACAAATACTTACCTATCAACAAGTGAATCTAAAAATCAAATTAATAAAAAATCTGATGAACAGAATAAACTGGTGAATGGAACAGAATCAGGGGCATGGAAATGGAACAGACTGATGATTCTCAGAGGGAAGGGGGTGTGGAGGGGTGCGGGAAGAGATTAGACAAAGATCTTATATGCATTTATGCATTACCTATGGACACAGACAATAGGGTGGCAAGGGCCTAGGGTGGGGTGGGAACTGGGTGGTGGGGAGCTATGGGGGGACATCTGTAATAATCTCAACAATAAAGATTAAAAAAAAAAAAAAAACTCATTCAAAGGTCTTCTGTGCTCACTAGTTCTATTTTCTGCTCTACCATTCTTTCTCGAAGTTACTTCAGTCAGGCCTTCATTCTCAACACTCAATGAAACTGCTCTCTTCAATGTCACTAGTGACCCCACATTGCCAAATCCCAAGGATAATTCTCAGTCCTCTTCTTCCTTCAATCAACAGCATTTGACAACACTGGTCATTGATTGTCTCCTCTATATTCTTTCCTTGGCCTCTGAGACTCCATTTTCTCTTAATTCTCCTACAACTGCACAGGCTGATCTCGGTCCCCTTGGTTAGGTCCTCATCACCTTGTAGGTAAAGAGGTGGGGCTCAAGCTTTGCACCTCTCCTCTATCTACACTCTCCCCCAGGTCACCATATTTAGTCCTATGGATTTTATATTATCTATGTGCTTTGGTGCTAGTCGTCAGGCCCCTCTCCATAGAAAGTCTTTATTTTCTAAAGGACCCTGTCACTCACAACATGGTTATTTCTGTACATACTATTTGGCAAAATCACCTGATTACTTAAGCAGTAATCATGTGGTGCCACACCCCTATAGAAACATAGATTTTGAAAAGCATAATAAAGACCTTAGTGAGCACTTAGACTCTGTTACTTTACATTAAAAAAAAAAAAAAAAAAACTTGAGATACAGAGTCAAATAACTTGTCCTAAGCAACACAGTCACACAGCTAAGACAAGAATACAAGGTCCCTGACTCTTAAAAAAAACATGTATTTTTATTGATTTCAGGGAGGAACAGGGGGGGGGGGGGGAGAGAGAGAGAGAGAGAGAGAAGAGAGAGAAACATCAATGATGAGAGAGAATCATTGATCAGCTGCCTCCTGTATACACCAGAATGGGCATCGAGCCCGCAACCTGGGCAAGTGCCCTGACCGGGAATCGAACAGTAACCTTCCGGTTCATAGATGGACACTCAACCACTGAGCCATGCAGGCCAGGCAGTTCCTAACTCTTTAGATTCCTCAAGCAATATTTTTTGTGATATCTGGTAGTGTCTGAATTCTTGCATGAAAATACGTGCTTAAACATCACATATTACAGAACTTATAAATTAGCAGTGACCTTAATCATCATCATATCAATTCTATCCCTTTGTCAATGGGGAAACTGTTGTGAAGGCCCCACTGCTGTGTAAGGCAGAGAAAACACATCCTACTGCCAGTTATGGATTTGGCCCTTCAGGCACAAAGACTGATTAGATGACAGGTTTCTTGAAATGTGGTCCATACTCTTAAACCACTCTTGATCTAAATTCTGCCTTCTCTTTTATTTGTCTTTCTTCATTTATCCCAGGGTACTTCTCTCTTCTCATCCATCGTTAGTAAGGGTTATTTCACCGGCTATTCTTTTGAAGCCTCACCATTCCAAAATGTCACATGTAATAGTATTTATTTTGGCTTGAGAGCAGTTTCCCTTCACAATGGCCTGTCCTACTCTGTAACATTTTGTTCAGTTGGTTGGGTAGTCAACTTAGCATGTTTGATGATAAAATGCTGATATGTTGCTTGTTTATATATTGTCATGTCATATTCTAATTGGGTGGCTTGAAAATAACAATTTATTATTTGCTAGATCACTTCCACTGCCTTTTTCAATGTATTTTCTGGACAATCCTACTGGTTGTTGACTGATGTCAAAACACTCTAAGCTGTTATATCTTACTGTGTTTGTTACTTTTTAATTTTTCATAATTCCACTTAATCAGGAAATGCCAATTTTCCTGCCTTCACAGTTCATCACCAAAAGCAAACTTGTTCCCTAGTACCACTTTACCTTGAATTTGCCATTACCTTCATTAATTTATTTAAAAATTCTATGATAAGGCACCAATGTCTTTATGAATTATAACAGGTTATTATAGTTCTTCATTTGACCATGCCATGGCTCACCCCAAAATATTATTATTATTTTAACTATTTTTATTGTTGACACTATTACAGATGTCTCCATTCCCCCATTTTTGCCCCTTCCCCCCCCCCCCCCCCCCCCAATCTCACTCTACCATCTGGCCAGCACTACACTGTTGTCTGTGTCTATGGACTGTGTGTATATGTTCTTTGGCTAATTCCTTCACCTTCTTTCATCCAGCTCTGCCACTTCCCCCTTCCCTCTGACAGCTGTCAGTCTGTTCCATGTATCCATGCCTCTGTTCTTTTACTATTCTAAAGATGGCCAAAATACCATGATTCTTTTCTAGAAGAACTTCCCTCCTTTTTCTTTTATTGGTTCCTGTTTTCTCAGTTCCCAATTTGGAGACAATTTTAAATTTCATTTTCAAATTTAATTTCTCCAAGACCAGTACAAGTCTCAGTTCAAAATACCTGTTTTTATATCAATTGTAGTATTTTCCTTCCTTCTTATCTAGCAGGTAAGTTCCTTGCCTTCTTTCCATTCTATCATATTCCTGTCTAAGAAATTACTTCTTTGTTACTCCCTGCCTTCTAGTGCATTTAGGTTTCCCTATTGAATTGTTCTGTCTCTTCTGCCTTCCAAAGGGCATCTTTAAAACCCTTCTGCCTTCCTGTTGCTTTTAATCCATTTCTTTTGATTGTCAAACTTCTCACCTTCTGCCTTCTGCCCCTCCTGCTGCCTTCTCTTCTCACCCTGGTCTCTCTTCAATCCACTGTGTTTCTGAAATAACCTATTCAAAGGTTAAAAATGCCCTCCTTACCAATAAGTCCAGCGGCCTTGGCATATTCCTTAGATGCCATGTAGTCTCTGTCTACACATTAGATCCTGTACTCGCCACCAGAAGTTCCTTTCTCTGCGTTTTGTCACATCCCTTGGCTTCTCCTTCTACCCTGACGGTCCTTTACCTGCCTTCTTCCCAGGCTCCTCTATCCTTTTTCACTCCTCAAAGTGTGAGGTTCTCCCAGGTGTAGCCTCTGCTCTCTGAATGTGTAACTGCACCTGAGCAATTTCGTTTTGCAGCCTACCTGAAAAACAACTTATCTAACACTAACCCCACTCTTCCCTCTGAAAACTGGCTACCCCTCTGCACTTCTCTGGGAATAGATCACCATTTCCTAAGTCAAAGGATCTCACAATTTCAGAATTACCTGTAGATTTCCTCTTACCTCTATCCCCTTACCATTATTCAATTAGTCATAGAGTTCTATTTTTCTTCTACACAAAATCTCTTAAATCTAACTTCCTATTGTTGCCGTTCTTATTCCCATTATCACCATTATAATTTGGACATTTAAATGCCTATGTTAGATTTAATGCAATAGCTTCCTGAACACTGTCCTTGCAGTTTTTTATTATGTCACTGTCCACATCAAATACCACCTCTGGTTACCTATGGACACACATAGTTCACTTTTCTTAGTTTGCCATTTACTAAACAGCATTTTACTAAGCACTTCATTTATGTATTATGTCTGTTAACACACACACACACACACACACACACACACACACACACACACACCTCTAAGAAATAATTATTATTAGCTACATTTTATATATGAAGAATTTGAAGATTAGAAAGCTGCTTTCTTGCCCAAAGAAAATTAATAAGTAGGTAACTATTTTAGGATGCAAACCCCAAGGCTCAAAAGTGGCTCTTAATACTTAAGACATATTGTATTTATCCTTAGACACCAACCTACTTTTCAGACTGCAATTTTCCATTTTTCCCTTTCTTCAAAAGCATAACTCATATGTCCCTATCTTTGTATTCTCTGCTTCTTCCTCTCCATTTATACAAATTCTACTGGGGTGCCTTGGCCATTGTGGCTCAGTTGGTTAGGCATCGTCCTGTGCACCAAAAGATTGCCAGTTCAATTCCCAGTCAGGGCACATGCCCTAGTTGAAGGCTCGATCCCCGGTGGGGAGAGTGCAGGAGGCAGTAGATCAATGTTCCTTCTCACATTGATGTTTCTTTCTCTCTCTCTCTCTCTCCTCTCTCTCTCTCTCTCTCTCTCTCTCTCTCTCTCTCTCTCTCGCTCCCTCCCCCCCCCCTCTCTCTTTTCCTCTCCTCTCCTCTCCCTCTCACAATCTCTAAAAATCAATAAAAAGATATTATTTAAAAATTCTACTGGGCCATAGATGGTTTGGCTCAGTGGATAGAGCGTTGGCCTGTGGCCTGGAGGGTCCCAGATTCTATTCTGTCAAGAGCATGTGCCTAGGTTGCAGGTTCGATCCCTAGTAGGAGGCAGGAGGCAACTGATCAATGATTCTCTCTCATCATTGATGTTTCCATCTCTCTCTCCCTCTCCCTTCCTCTATGAAATCAATAAAAATATATTTTTTAAAAATTCTACTGGGATCCACTTGAGCCCAAATAAATTTCTTTTTCCCTTGGACATTTACTGTCACCATCATTCATTTGGTTCCCAACCATATGGTGCTTTTAGTGTGTCTTGTAATATTGTCTTTATTGATATTCCACCCTAGTTAATCAAATACTGTATATTGTCTCATCAACTACATTGTAAGTGTTTTTTGAACCCATCTCTCAATTTCTCACTCGAACTCAATAATTTTCTCTCAGTACATGATTATTGCATGGGTGAAGATGTGATTTTTGTCTAATGTATACTTTATGTATAGCAATGTATTTTTTCACCTTAAAATTTTATTGTTACTTTTGTGGTTTATCCACAGGCATTTATGCATCTCAATAGGCATTTGTGGTAAATAAACTAGCTTTTGATAATGTTTGCATTACTTTATTTTTTTCCAGCTTTATTGCAGTATGCTAGACAAATAATAATTGTACATATTTAAGATGTACAATGTGATTTTTGGATATATGAATAATTATAAAATGCCATCTTGTGGCAGCCATATTGTGTCCACATGGGGGCAGCCATCTTTGACCACATGGGGGCAGCCATCTTGTGTGTTGGAGTGATGGTCAATCTGCATATTACTCTTTTATTAGATAGGATAGAGGCCTGGTGCATGTGTGGGGGCCAGCTGGTTTGCCCTGAAGGATGTCCCAGATCAAGGTGGGGGTTCCCTTGGGACGTGGGGCCACCTGGATGAGGGGCCTGTGGTGGTTTGCAGGCTGGCCACGCTCCCTGGTGACCCAAGCAGAGACCCTGGTATCTGGGGTTTATTTATCTTCTACAATTGAAACTTTGTAGCCTGGAGCAGAGCCAAGCCTTCTGCTTGCTCCATGGCAGCAGCCATTTCTGTTGGGATTTATGTATCTTCTATAATTGAAATTTTGTAGCCTTAAGCGGAGGCCTGGGCTGGCCAGGGTGCGTGAAAAGCTTGGCTTCCTCCATTGCCGGGGGCAACCCTAGCTTTCTGTTCTTTCCAGCTCCATGACTGCCGCCATTTCTGTTTGGATTTATGTATTTTCTATCATTGAAACTTTGTAGCCTTGAGTGGAGGCCTAGGCCAGCAAGGGCAGGCGGAAAGCTTGGCTTCCTCCATTGCCTGGGGAAACCCAAGCCTCCCTCCTGCTCTCTGTGGCCGTAGCCACCTTGGTTGGGTTTATTTGCATATTTGCTCCTGATTTGCTGGTGGGCGTGGCTGGTGGGCATGGCTGGTGGGTGTAGCAGAGTGATGGTTAATTTGCATATTACTCTTTTATTAGATAGGATAGTTACCAGGCTCTAGATTATAACCTCAGAACTTATTCATCTTATAACTGAAAAATTGTACTGTTTACCAACATCTCCCCATTTCCCACCCCTGAGCCATTGGTATCCACTATTCTACTCTCTGATTCTATGACTTTGACCTTTTTTTATTCCATATATAATTGTACTGTTCAGTATTTGTCTTTTTTCTCACTGGCTTATTTCATTTAGCATAATGCCCTCCAGGTTCATCCATGATGTCATGGATTTCCAAATAGCATGTTTTACTTCTTTTTCTAACAATTAAAAAATATTCCATTGTATACCATCTATTTTTTTATTCATTCATCCACTAATGGACACTTAAGTTGTTTCCATGTCTTCGTTATTATGAAAACTACTGTAAGGAACATGAGGGTGAAGATATCTCTTAAAGACAGTGATTTCCTTTGGATATATATATACCCAAAAGCAGGATTATTAGATCATATGTATTTCCATTTTTTTGAGGAGTCTCTATATTGTTTTCCATAGTAGCTGCATCAGTTTACATTCCCACCAATACTGCACTAGACTTTACTTATCTCTGTTCTTTTTTTTATTATAGCCATTCTGACAGGTGTGAGTCTCTATCTCATTGTAGCTTTGATTTGTATTTACCTGATAGTTATTGAAGTTGAGCATTTTTTCATGTCCCTGTTGGCTATTTTGTATGTTTTCTTTGGGAAAGTGTCTATTCAGTTCTTCTGCCCATTTTTAAATCAGATTACTTAGTTTGTTGCTATGAGTTCCTTATATATTTTGAATATTAACCCCTTATCTAATATATGGTTTGCAAATACTTTCTCCCATTCCCTACATTCTATGTTTGTTCTGTTGACTGTTTCTTTTATACAGAAGCCTTTTACTTTGATGTAATCCCACTTGTTTATTTTTGCCTTTGTTGCCTTTACTTTTGGTGTCAAATATCTGTGTTCTTTTGTAGCTCACTGAGTTTCCTTTAAACAATTATTTTAAATTCATTGTCTTTCAATTATTCTCCTCTACCTCTTTAAAGTCAGTTACTGAAAAGTTTTTGTGTTCCTTTGGTGATGTCTTGTTTTCTTGATTTGTGTGTGTGTGTTTCTTGTAGCCCTGCAATGATGTTTGCACATTGTTGGAGCAGTTGCCTCTTCTCAGGGTTATGGATTGGTTTTGTTTGGTGAGTAAACACTTCACCCGGAAGTGGGTGTGAGGATGCTGGCTGGCCTACAGCAGCCATAACTCTGGTGCCTGAGACATAGGCAAATGCATGGCAGCCAGGGGGCCATGGTCTAGAGTGCCTGCACCTAAAGAGCAGTCACAGAGCTGGATTTGAAATAGGGGTGCACATGGAGCAGGTGTGGCTCTGGGGTCTAGCATGTGCACTGTGTTTTGAGGGCCAGCCCTGGTCTGAGAATGGCAAAACAGTGTTATGGAGGCCACACAGCAGCGTTTTCTCTCCAGGGATCTGCAACTGCAGTGGTTGTTGGTTACTTCAGTGGTGAAAGCTTCCAGTATCATTTGAGGAGCAGGTCATTGGGGTTTGTGCCAATGAACACTATTAGGTTCTCCTCTGTGAAAGCTGTGAGGAGTATAGCTGTAAGGACTGGGGAAGTTCTTAGTGGCAAAGGTTGCCAGGTCCTCTACAGAGCAGACTACTGGGACCAGGATGGCATCTACTATGTGGCTGATACTTAATTGCACAACCCTCTTCTTTGTTCCCAGCCATCTCCAGATATCTCAACTAAGCTGATCTCCCAGTGACCCTTTTTGTTATTCTCCACTTCTGGCCCCACTGTGCTGCTATAGGTTCTTAGTTGGACTCTTGAGCCCTCCCGCACTATTTTGATTTTTGGATAGGTACTTAATTGTTATTGTTTGTTATGGGGAAAGAAAGGCTGATATCTCCTACTCTGTCATATTGCTGACACCAACTATAAACATTTTTGGTATTTTTTTTTTCAACACAATCTAATCTATTGACTGGTTAAGCAATTGTCTAACCAAAAAAAGTGAATTAATCACATCTTCCAATTGCCGTTGTTTCATTATCACTGTTTCTTCAATCATTTATTCAGCCAAACCTGTCCCAAGCTCTGTCCCCACTACCATGACCTGGCTTCAAGACTTCCTCTTTCTTCACTTGGATTTCTCCACAACTCTCCACCTGGTGATCTCTGCCGGCCTCCAGTCTTCCCCCCTTCAAATCAAGCCTCCACAGAGCCCCAAGAGAGACCTGACTAAAATATATGACTGAATATCCCACTTTATGACGCACATGCCTCCCATGGTTTTTCTTCTCCTCATGTAGTTTTCTTATAATAAAGTTTAAGCCCTTGAGGCTGGCACACAAAGCACTTTGCCATCTGACTCTTGCTTTTCTGTCTAGACTTTTTTTCATCTTCCTCCTCATATTTTGGCTTTTATATTTAGAAGAGTATCAGGTCTTTTTATGCCATTGCCCTTTAAAATGTCACTAGAGGCTGGTGCACGAAATTCGTGCAGGGGCAGGGCAGGTCACTCAGCCCGGCCTGCACCCTCTTCAATCCAGGACCCCTTGGGGAATGTCCGACTGCCGGTTTAGGCCCACAGGGATTGGGCCTAAACCGGCAGTCGGATATCTCTCTCGCAATCCGGGACCGCTGGCTCCTAAATGCTCACCTGCCTGCCAGCCTGATCCCCCTAACTGCTCTCCACTGCCAGCCTGCTCCCCTTAACTGCTCTACCCTGCTGGCCTGATCTCCCAACTGCCTCCCCTGCTGGCCTGATCACCCCTAACTGCCTCTGCCTTGGCCCCACCACCATGACTTTGTCCGGAAGGTCGTCTGGAAGATGTCTGGTCTAATTAGCATATTACCCTTTTATTAATATAGATAGATGGAATCCACATGCAATACTATATTCAAACTGTTAAGCTCAGTCAAACGTTAGAGTACATAAAAGTTTTCATATATAGGTGAGCGAACTTCCAATATGTAGTGCTGCTTGATAAAGCTGCAGTTATCCGAGTCTGATGTTTCCCATGAACCTTACTCCTGTCTATAAATCTTTTCCATAAAAAAGAAAGGCGCCTGGCTCAGCAAAGAAGTTAGCATGAAATCAACAAGCTCATTAGCTATTTGCCCATCTCTCCAGGACAGAGAACAAATTCCTACTGTTTGTCAGGTTTCTGTGAATTTGTAAAAACAAGTTTCCCAGACATTAATGTACAAAACTCAGAGGTAGTAGTAGAAAAAAACCAGAGTACAAAAAGGCATTCAATTCTCTTGGAAACACTGTGCTTATTAAAGGCATAAACACTAGGTACAGAGAGTTCAGTAATCTTTTTCCTAAGGGCAATAATAGTTTTTACATTACAAAATCAAATGGCTGTTCTTTATTTGAGGGCTGGAAATAAAGTGCCAGTTTGGAGAGGAAACAAAGTGTAACCAAGTCAAACACTTGCATCTGAATGAAGGGTCAGTCCTTTTCCTCTCAGTAGCCTTCATCCAAATGTGCTTACAACATAACCAGCTTTTACTTTTCCTTCTCACAAGTCATATATCTTTACCATTGATTGAGGTTCTGGCACAATTACAGAAACCCATCAGCTCACTTAATCTTTGATTACTTTGGCTATTCCGTGGTGTCCTAAAGGGAAAGCCGGGACTCTGCACCCAACTCAGCACCATGGTGAGCCCTTCCCACAGAGCCATCACCCTTCTATGTTCTCAAGACAATTGCAATATTACTAAGCAATAAAGTTAGATCTGACAATTACTTCCTCAGGAAAGAAAAGGGAAGGGAAGTAAAGTGACCAGGCTTTGAGTGATCACCCATAGAAATAATACTCAAAAGTAGTTATTTTTGAACACAGTGGACTACCGCCACCATATTGCACTCTCAGCACACCAAGCCCAGAGTGAGGTGTGTTGCCTAAGCCCCTGCAGTTAGTAAGTGGCAGAACCAGGATATAAACGCATATTCAAAAGACCTGTTCTTTCCCTTCCACGCCAACTGCTCCCCAGAAAAGAAGCATAGACCTTTTGTGATGCAGTTAATTTCTAGCAAACCAGAAATCTAAATATGGAAACTGATTCTCAGCAACTCCTGTGGCCTCTTCATATCTTGAATAGTGAGGTGGATCACGCAGAGAGTAGGTGCCACATCTCATGGTTTCCATTTTTGTTCTGTAGAGAGCATTATTGCAGTGATACTGGCCTTCTACATTCTAGGTTTAGGCTTTTTTAAAACTCAGCAAATATCACTAGGACAAGTGGAGGCAGTGACAGGAAGATATTAAGATATAGAAAAGAGATTACCTTAAAAGTAAAACCACCCCTGCTTTGCCATTGCACAATATCTTTAACCTCAAATGAAATCCTCCCTTTCAGCATTGCATTGTGATGAACGGTGAAATACAAAGGAATTACCCTGTATTATCTCTACTGTTGTTACAAGTTTGGACTGCAGTCCATAGTAGCATCCTTCATGAACTCAGCAACTACTGGTAAATTCAAAAGTCAATCTTTTATGGGGTCAAAGGTCAATATATCATTGGTCTTTTGTTGTGGCTTAGATATCTCTCCTAAAATGGCTCTCTACAATTTTTTTTTTTTTTTTTTTTACTCAAAGTTTCCATCATGTATGCCATACCATGCAAAGAAATATCAAAGACACATACACGGGGCTATACCTCTCAAACCAACCACTTCTTACATCTCTACTACTCTCACCATAATATAAACAAACATCATCTCCCACCTACAACATGGCAACAGCCTTCTGACTGGTCTCTGAATCTTTTAAAAATGGAAGTCAAATGATAGCATGCCCCTCCTTAAGATCTTTCAAGGAATGCCCATTGCGATTACAACAAAAATCAAGGGTTTACCTTGCCCTATAAAAACTGCTTGAGGTGACCCCTGACCTGCTCCACCCACACTAGAACTTTATCCTACATGTTCCCTTTGCCTGGAGTGCTCTCACCCCAGGTCTTCACGTGTCTGGGTTTCTCCTCCTTCACTCAGGTTCACCTGAAAGGTTATCTTCTCAGAGAGAACCTTCCAGAAGATTCCATCTTAAATAAAAATTAACTTTCTACAGTATTTTCTTTCTTAAATATTACTTTAAGTATTTATTACTATATGAAATAACTTTAAAATTATTTAGTATGTATTTCTATTACTGGAATGTCAATCCCTTGAGAATAACAAACTTATTTATTTACCCCTGATTCCAGGACCTAGGTAGAATCTGGTTTGCCAGGGTGCTCAAGAAATTTACATATTTAAAATACACAATTCAAAGATATATTTTTTTTATATTCAGAGTCATGTAGCCATCACCATAATAAATTTTAGAACATTTCCAACACCCCAAAAAGAAATTTACATACTCATTTACAGTTACTCTCCATTCTTCCTCCATCCCCAACCATAAACTTTAAAAACAAAAACGATGGTATGTAAAACTATGAAAATCAATGTGGGGGAAAAAGATAGAAACTAAAGGAAGAAAAACTGTCAGGAAGGGGTAGGAAAACACAAGCAAAGCCATATATGTATGAAGATAATAAATGGTTCATTCCCAATCATTATTTTAGCAAGCATCCTAGTGATACTAGCACCAATGTGGGCTCACTTCCCTAATTAATAGTCCTATTCTTGTAAGGAGGGGGAACTCAGAGATAGTAGTTAAAGAATTAAATATGATGACCGATTTAAACACAACTTGTCAGAATATAATAGAAATGAAGCTGGATTACCATACTGTTGACCACAACTCTGTTGATTAAAGCCACAGAATATTTCATAACTTAAGAAGTTGCTGAGACTGAAAAAATGTACAAGTTGAAAGGTTTTTTTCTATTGCTCAAAAGGAGACCCCATTCCTGATGTTAAAGTGAATTATATAACATTTTCCATTATATTAGCAGGAATATATACAATTCAAACATCTGAGAAGCCTTCTTATTTTTATCCCATCTTCTCCCACATCCGATTCAATAATTTAAGAAAGGTCATTCTGGGACAAAGGGTCACAGAATATTGTTCTGGTATCATGACCTTCCACCCTCACATGTTTAGGAAACACATTGCAGTTAATGTTCGCCCGCCCAAGTTGAAAGTTATGACTCAAATTTCACCAGCTGCAATCAAACTCTTCATCTAAACTTTTGCACCTTTCAAGACCACAGGAGTCTAACTCTTTGGAGATAAGACAAAATAAAACACCTAAAAACAAAAATTCCATAAGTCAGACTTTTCAAGTTTTGACATAATTGCCACTGGTTCAAAAGGAAGTGAAGTTTATGAGTAGCTGAAAAAATCTACACAATGCATGTAGAAATGCATGTAAGATACCAATTGTTAAGGAGAACTCCCTTAAAGACTGTGTTGCTAGGTGGTTGATAAATAAAAACAAACAAGGTTAACTGAAGAGAAACCGAGTCTGAACATGACTTCTTGGACAGGGAAATCCATAAAATGCCAGTTAGTGAGGTAAGAAGAATGAGATTAAACATGCAAAGTTTACCTGCTTTTTTTTTTTTTTTTTTTAGAAGTAATTACACAAAGACAGGTGCAGTGAGAAGTCACTGGTGTAGATAATGGGAGACTAGGCAGATGAGAGGAAGTTTGTTTTAAAGGTGGGGATAAAAGGATTGAGTCAGTGACACAATCCTCCATGTATTTGTTCCTCCGCAGTTTGCTCTGTGGAATGGCCTCAGGGCCTTGGTACACAAACCAGCTCTTTGTAGAAAAACTGTACTTTGGAGATTGTACCAGATTTTTCTCAGCTTCCTACCAGGTGCCAGGACAACAGCTCTGTGAACAAACAACAGGTTGCTTGGGTTACTCCATGCAAATAGGAAGATTCATACCGGTATGCAATGATGCTGCTTTAAACAGCTCCCCATTGGCTGCAGGGAGAAACCAATTCCCAAGGCAGTCTGGTTTTCAAGACCTTCCCCAATCACACCCAAGGTAACTTCTATTGCTCCCTGATGCAGATAATTGCTCCATCTGTCCTAACTAGTGGGTTCACTATCACCTCCCCCAATCTCAAGACACATGCTACACTTGCCCATCTGGAATGCCTGCCTTGAACCTCTCCATCTTTCCAAATCTAATCTATCCTTTAAAAATTCCTCAAGTCCCACCTTCTTCATGAAAATTTCCAGCTCACTACAACCTAAAGGAATCTAATCTCTAGTGGATATTGTCTGTGGTCTGAGAGATATAGCATACCTGTACAGTTAGTGTTGTTATGTGTCTTATCTGTCCAACCTAACTACAAACTCCCTAAAGACAGGAACTATGAATCATTCATTCATATTTTTACACCTTCACATAGAGAGGGCCCACCACATAGTCAATGTTCAATAAATACTTGTTGAGAGTTTTATGTAGAATGAAAGAGACAGACAGTACTATAACACATGCATTGCAGTGGCTGAAACTGTTTCAGTTACAGCAGGAGGTTGTCCTTCACACAGACATTCAGTGAGCCAGGCTGATGCAGCTCTGCTATCTTCAATAAATGGCTCCCAGGGCTAGTTTAATGGTGTCCACCCCAGCCCGTAGGAAGAGAGCGAAAAGTGGAGATCCAGTGCCAGAGATGTTCCCGCAGATATGAGTGAGAAGTTGCACACCTACATTTTGAGCACATTTCTTTGCCTAAAACCTACCTGCAGAGGAAGTTGCGACCTACAGTCCTGAGCTAGGCATCCACGTTCCAGAGGCAACTCTGTTATCAGGGAAGGAAGAGAGGAGAGGTTTCTGTGGACCAGTAGTATCCTAGATACAGACAGTCTGGGCACCTTTCCCATAAGCACAGCTAGTGAACATTTTTATCTAATGACAAAGAGTGTCCTCTATGCTGAAATCAGGCTTTCTATGAAATGTCAACCTCTCGTAATCCAAGGGTGAATCTCAGCTCTCCCTGCCCAGATCTTGCCACGGGTGGCCAGGAACCACATGTAGGAACGATACACCAAGCAGAAGGAGATCTCCCTCTCTCCACTTTCTTAGTAGAGGAGGAAACTTTTGTCCCCTAACCTCTCCATTGTGAGCCCAAGTGAAAATGACTCCTGCCCACCAGCTCAGATCCCATCGGCTATCTCATCAAGGGTCTGAGACAAGTGAGGACTCCCCTTGCTGCTGACTGTCGAAGAGACGGAAAAGTCTTGTGCCTTTCATTTTACTTCTGTGCCACCAGAGCCACACTTGTCTACTAAGCTTGATAATCAATGTGCCCAGGCCAGCGGCTCCTGCTCACTTTACAGGTATTTAAAGGCTATCCTGTAAATACATAAATGCATAATTTAATTCAATTTGAAAGCATTGATTGACCACACATAATAAGCAAAGCACTACGTAGATACTGAGATTTTCAAAAGCCACAATTCCTGCCCTGAAGTTGTTTAGCATCCCCTAAAGGAGATAGAGATGAGCAAATAACTCTATTACAAAACTCAATTGGCCAACTCTAACCAGAGAGGCAAACAAATGCTGTGAGACTGTGGCCAAAAGAGTAATCAATTCTAACTAGATGGCTAGGGAAGATGCCAAAACATGTTTAGATAAAAAGGCTTCCTGGGGCAGGTGGTACTTGAACAGGGCCTCTAGGGATGAGTAGAATTTTAACAAGTGACAGAGAAAGAAAGTGACATTCCAGGTGGAGGATGGGCAGGGCTGGGATGAAGGGTGCAGAGGAGATCTGGGTGTGAAGTAGGTATGGCAGAAATGGCTCCGAGGGCATGCAAACCTGGCCCGTCAGGACTAGCAATGTCCAGGGATTATGGAGGAGTGCAGCAACCTGATCTAGTCCAGGTAGAAGGAAGACAGTTCTGCTGATGGTGGGTGGAATGGTGAGGTGGAGAGGCAGGAAGAGCAGTGGACACTCTTACTAACTAACATTTACTTGGCATGCTCCTGTTTAAAAGGAAAGTCTTATCATGACTTCCAAATTACAGATGGGCAATGACAGAAGTCACACACTAAGTGCAAAGGCAGGATTTGACCCCAATATGTTCTAACTGCAGAGCCTGAGTACTCTGCCAGGGTAACCATTGCACTATAATCCTGTGGGCATGGTGGGGGTCCAGCCTAGAGACAGGGCGGCGGGGGGCGGGGGGGGTGGTGGCTGGGGCTGCATTAGGGCAAGCGTTGTGGAGGGAGAGCGCTGAATGGAGTTGCCATTGAGGGATCAAAAGAGACTCAGGACTGTGACGTGAAGGAACATGAGACTGGAAGTGGGGGAAGGATAATAAACTCTGCTTAGACCTATGGAGTCCCGAATGGCTCAAAAAGAAAACTACAGGGACCACAAAGGAGCCCTGAGAGAGCTGGGGGCCGGGGATGAAGGGAAAACAGACACAGAGTGGCAAGTCTTGGCATTCGGATTTGTTGACACTGTGCACAAGAAAATCAACAAACAAAGCAAGAAAGCAAGCGGCTGCTTGGGCAAGTTCTAATCAACTGATTTGGAAGGAAAATTCAACTTGATGGACTGGACTGTGTTATACTGATAACAGTAAGTTCTTTTGGCCAAACAGAACTTGGTTCAACTTTAAAGGTATGCTATGTATTATCGCTTTGCGCACCAACCTATCTGTATATCTTGAGAAAGTATAAAAAATGATGTTTTCCTTTCAAACAGTGGAATGTAAAATACCCACCAAATCCTCCTGCATGGCGCCTGGGTAAATGTATTCCTTGTTATTTCGTTTAAGCTGCTAAATATCTATTAGAGTAAAATTATGGGCTCTTTGCATGTGGAGTTTCCACTTGCAGCTGCCTGAGTAGCGAAGCAATGGATGTGATTCGGAGCCCTCCGTTTTGTGAGGCACATCTGCTTCAGGGTGCTGATTGCCAAGCAAGTGCCCAGCGGTCCCTTAGGGAAACTGCTTCCTCTGTGTACTAAACCAGAGAGACTCATAGAACCAAAAAGGTAGCTCAGGTCTTGGATAGACATGATGACACACCAAAGCCACTCGCTGTTAGGCTTCCTTTGGAAAACCTGAGAACACTGGCAATTCAAACTATCTAATCTTATCACTCCGTGACCTTCACTCTGACCCAGAGACTGCTCTCTCCAGAAGTGATCCACCCACTTTACAAAGTCAGGATGACTCCTTTCTCTGTAGGCTCTTTCCACTTGCCTCCAGTGTGTATTTCAAGTTTTTCAGGTGAGCCACCTGTGGCCTTTGCTAAGCCATGAATGGAAGTGGAGGCTGGGGGTATAAGTCACATGCTTTAGAAAATAGGAAAACAACCATTCCCTTTATTCAGCTGTACTAACTTTCTCACCACATACAATGAACAAATATAAGACATTAAGATCAGCAGCTTTATCAAAGCACAGAGCTGTCAGGTTATGGGGGAGGATATTTGCCAAAGCAGAACACATACCCTTTTAGTATAAAAACTAGAATATGAATTAAGCTATCACTCAAAAAGAGCTGAATGCATCTGAAACCAAAGTACACTGTCAGCCACCTCCACTTGCTCCGGGCGCTGATGCCTCGATTAGCTATGCAAGAAGCTACCTGCTATTTTAGAATTATATGAAGTCACCTCAGGGTATCTACAAGCTTCTCACGCACAAGACACTAACTTTTTTTCTCCTCCTTCTTGGCTTAGAGCACAGTTGTTGCTACATCCAGGTAAGTATATCATGGATTGTTATTGCATAAGCTGTCATTAAGGAAGCTTGCCTTCTCACAGAAGAATCAGTCTGCAAACAATAATGGTTTGTTGCTAAACCCCCCTCAGACTAAAAGACACCTAGCATTTTTTTTTTCAGGTAGTAAGTATTCCCCTAAAAGATTAGGGAACTCAAAGCTTAATTTCTAAAGAGGATTTTTTTTTTTTTTAAATAATAGAGAACATTCTGCCACCTTGTTTTTTTTAATTATTTTCTCTTCTTTTCTCTCCTTTTCCTTTTCCTTCTCCTTTTCCTTCTCCTCCTCCTCCTTCCTCTTCTTCTTCTTCTTCTTCTTCTTCTTCTTCTTCTTCTTCTTCTTCTTCTTCTTCTTCTTCTTCTTCTTCCTCCTCTCCTCCTTCTCCTCCTCCTCTTCCTTCTTCTTCTCCTTCTCCTTCTCCTCCTCCTCCTCCTCCTCCTCCTCCTCCTCCTCCTCCTCCTCCTCTTCTTCTTCTTCTTCTTCTTCTTCTTCTTCTTCTTCTTCTTCTTCTTCTTCTTCTTCTAAATAAATTACCTTCTCTCCTGAAATAGTAACTACATTTGTAGGACCAAAAGAATAGCTCACATGATCGGTATCTAACCAACGAAGCTGCCAGTGTACATAGTATTACAGGTACCGTGCAGTGTAACATGTTCCTACCTGAGGTACATAGATCCTGTTTTGATACTGGACTACTTAGAAAACATTTTTAGATGAAAATGTGATCATGAAAGTGAGAGACTGACAGCTCAATCTTCAAAAGCCAAGGTTAATAAGGGCCTTTGTATACTTTCCCAAATAAATACATTAACAGTTAACCTTTGACCTGCAATGCCCTTAATCTCTCAGCCCCAAGCTTCTCCTGGGAAGGGCCTAGCGATTCTGCCAAACAAGCTGTGCCACAGAGAGTGCTGAGCACTCACTATGGTTTAGACCGAAACTACCTTAATCACTCACCTCTCATCTTGCCAGATTTTCAGAGTGTAACTATTCAAACTGTTCTTAGATTTCTCAGGCTTCATCTTCCCCACAAAACTTGAGTATTTCACATAAAGGAGGGCAGCACTGCATTTCTGCTGTTGCTGCTCATTTAACTCAGAGGCATTTCCCCGCTCTAACGCCTGGTACCACCATAAACAGATAAAGACTACTGCTCTGACTCTGAGTGCCCACCTGCTCTAAACTCAGACTGTGATCCTTGCAACTGGCCTCTGTGCTTGCTCCCCACTGGTGTTAGCAGGTATGGCCTATAAGTCTAATCTTCCCTGAGGCCTTAATAAAATTTCCTTTACCGCACATGCAATTATTAAGCATGCATTTTATATTTCCAGGTGCAAAAATTTGTCATGCAAATCTCTTTGACCTGAAGTAACCGAATGCACCTTAGAAACATGAGTCTCCTGCTTACTCACAGTAAGTCCATCAACCTCATCTGATTCTCCCCAACTCCAAATTGATGTGGCTTAATTAGACATATCTGAACCCAAGGCTAACTTCTTGAGGCCTATTATGGAAGCACCATGGCTATGCAACAGGATTAGCTTTGTCTTTGTGGTTTATACAAGTGTAAAGAAGATGACTAAAATCCACACCTGGAACATGAAGACTATATGGTTGCTTAATGATTCTGACCTAGATGGTTCTGATCACATCAGCTGTAAAAAAAAAAAAAAAAAAAGGATATGAAGTAGTTATCGCTATATTTATTTCACAACTAAGCCAAATGCTAAAGCACAACTCTGATACCAACACTTCCAGCTGATTAGTGAAAGTTTGGAGGAGGGAGAGGAGAAATTGGAGACTCTCCCACTGTGAAGTTGTTGCTCTGGGCATGGCCAATGGACCAGCACAGGAAGTTGAGTGTCCCAGAAAGATTACACAAGTACAACCCTTGACCTTCTATTCCCAGCCAGACAGTAATTAGTTCTCCACAGCATCCAGGAAAATGTGAGGGCACTTTTCTATTGCTAGTGCTAAGGCAGAGAAGCCATCAGTGCAAGGTCCATAAGTACTTCCTCTATTAATATTATCTCAATTCCGGGGAACAATAGGTGAATGTGTTTGAAAGGCTCCCCTTGTCCCTGGAATCAAAGAGAACATGTTGCCATTGGCTAATTGCTTATTTATTCATTCAACAAATATTTACTCACAGTATACTAAGTTCTTGGGTGCATGCATCGTTACACTGGAGACACACTATAGCAGGAAACCCTAGTTAAATAAATGCTAGTTTCCTTCTTTCTTCTTTCTGGGTAAATACATTCTCATTGAAAACAATGAACTGACAAACCGTCCTTTCAAGACTGCCTTTAAGTGAATTTAAGCTATAATATGAAGGTTTTGGGAAGCTCCAAAGTGCTGATTCCTTTTTCAAATTATCTCATTTCTAAGTGGAAACTGATAAACAGAATTAAGGTAGAAGAGCCTTCCATATGTGAGAAGTAAAGCTCATTGTACTACCTGAAGTTTCCTTACACATACTTTCTTAACACATAATATCATTACATTTAAAAACAAACTATAACAAATACTTTTTCTGTTTGGTCTTTAGAGCTAATCTGGCACATATAAATTGCTTCCCCCTCCCCAAACCCCGTCATAATGTAAAGAGTGACATAGATTTGATCAGTAGCATTTTATTACAAAATCAACAGGTAATAATTACCTAGGTGACTCATGATGAAGTGTTCTTAGCCTATCTAAAAAGGAAGAAAAGTTCATTACAGTTCAGGTGTACAAAGCACAAATGTAAGAGCCAAGATTTTTTAAAATTGCCCAATTTCATGGAGTATACGTTCCCTTAAAAACTGATTCTCACCAAGACTTTTGTTTGCACAGCTTAAATTAGTCATGTGAAGGGGAGCAGATTAGTTACAGAACAGGAATCATGCCATTCTCTTCTGTTTACTACAGTCAACAGGGGTTGAGTTACAAGTGTTTATTATTTCTGAAGATGTACTTTAGAAACAGGAACATAAACAAAAACATAAACACAAGCGTGAAATTCTCAGAGTGAGCACAGCCTAAGAACAAGGACCCTCAGAAGGGGCTCTGAGGAGTAAGCCTTATGTCAGTCTTCATGAGGTTTCCTCTCTCCCTACAGCAGCCTCTAACATACGATGTCACTTCCCTCGCTCAAACCAAGTGATCTAAAAGCCGATAGGCGAATAAAGGGTCATTAGGTAAACACACGCTAGAAGAAGTCCTTTCTGAAGTGGATCAAGTATCTTTAATCCTGTATTCTGGCCTCCAGATGATTTATGGCTCTTATTTTCTTTTCTCTCTTTCCTTGTAAGGCTTGCCAAAGTAGACTTTAACTCTGCCTTGAAGCATGCAAACACAGAGTTCCATCTTCCTTGATGAGTCAGATTCTTGCCAAGTGAAAGCTTTAATGACAAAATTATGCTCCAAAGAAAGGACAAGGTGATCATCTAAAAGACTGAGGGGGGAAAAAAAAACACTGAGTGTTCTTTGACTGTTAGAGTTTAGAAAATTAAGAGTTAGGCCATGATCTTTCCTCCACACCACATTACTGTCTCCCACCCTGCCCCAACTCTGGCTCAGCTATAACAGAAAAAGTGCATATATGTTAAGACTGATTTGATTCATTTGGGGTAGTGCATTAGAAACCCTGCCTCATCAAGGAACTGTCTGTATTCTCTAATCTTCTCCCTCCCTCAATCATAAAAGGGTTATTCTTATGTCAAATTGTGGAGTGGATAAAATGTGTCTCCAGCACCCAGTCACATTCATTTGTGAGTTCTTCTCCATCCCTCCCCTCCCCTAGCTTTCCAGAGTCTCTCAGGCACCCTCCAGTTAGGCTATCCTATGTAATAAAAGGCTAACATGCAAATTGACCAAACAGAATGACCTGTTGCTATGATGCACACTGACCACCAGGGGGCAGGTGCTCAATGCAGGAGCTGCCCCTGGTGGTCAGTATGCTCCCACAGGAGAAGCGCTGCTCAGCCAGAAGCCCGGCTCACCAATGGCAAGGGCAGCAGTGGTGGCGGGAGCCTCTCCCGCCTCCACAGCAGCGCTAAGGATGTCTGACTGATAGCTAAGCTGGCAGTCAGACATCCCTCAAGGGCTCCTGGACTGTGAGAGGGTGTAGGCTGGGCTGAGGGACCGCGCCCCCCGCCCCCCCCGCCCAGTGCACGAATCTCGTGCACCAGGCCTCTAGTGGATATAATAAACAAGTGTATTCTAAACTTGCAAGAGACCTTCCTTTTCTCATTCTTATCATGCCTTCATTTACAAGAGGAAACTTCCAAATTTCTCTCCCTATCCCAGGTATTTACCCTGCAAAGCTACAGATTAAACAGTTTATTGGACATTTTCACAGGAATATTCAACAATAGCTTCCCTTACAAATTTATCCTGTGCAATGACTAGTGGAGCAGTCTACCTTCCCACTACCCACATCAACAGACAGAGAGTTGCACTATGCCCTATTTTTTCCTTCACCACAACAGTAGTTTTCAAATTCTATCCTACCTTTAATTCAATTTCATCAACAAATGTTCATGGAGTGCCCTCTGTGCCAGGAATTTTTCTTGGCTCTTGGGATTTATCGTCAAGCAAAAATGGGAAACTTTTCTGTCCTCCTGGAGTTTATTTACATTTGAGTTTCTGAAGACCAGACTATTAATCGTAATGGTGATGATAATGATGATGATGATGACGATGACAATAAATAAATAAATAAATAAATAAATAAATAAATAACAACAGTCTCTTAACAGATGAGAAGTACAATGGAAAGAAAATTAAGTAGAACAGAGCTAATAGGATTGGGAATGCAAGTACGTATGGATGAATAGTGGGCGGTGGGGGGTAAAATTTTTAAGGAAGAGAGCAAGTAAGGCTCCTCGAGACATGATATTCAAGTATGAAGGCATCAGCCTTAATGTTAGAGGGAAGAGCCAGTGCACAGGTTCTATAATGGGAATATTTCTACTATGTTCAGAGGAGAGCAAGGAGGCCAGTGTGGCTACAGCCAGTGAAAGAGTGGAGAGGCGTGCCAGAGGACATCAGAGGGGAACCTGGCCAGATGGCAGGAGGTCTTCTTGCATCAATGTAAGAACTGTGGCCTTTACCTAAGTCTAATGGGGAAGAATTACAGGGTTTTATTTTTTACTTATAAAAGAATCATCCTGGGTACTGCATTGAAAACTGACTTTGGCAGAGCAAGAATAGAAGCAAAAAGACAAATTAGGAAGTTCTTACAATAATCTAAGTGATGGATAATATCCTAAATTAAAGTGGTTTCAATAAAGGTTATAAGAAGTGACCAAATTCTACATAAATTTGAAGGGAGGGGGTGGATTCCAACAATTTACTCTTTTCCTTTTTTGTCTTGTTTTTCTTTTGAAATAATTTTAGACTTACAGAAACATTACAAAAAATATATAGCTTTCATATAACCTGCACCCAGCTCCCCAAATTTTACAACTTATATGAACTGTTGTATAATGTTTAAACCCAAGAAATTAACAATGATACAATGCCATTCACTAAATTACAAATTTTATTAGACTTTCTCCATTCCACCCTCCCTCCCCCTCCCACCCCCCGAATGTTTATATTTTGTTCCAGGATCCCAATTGCATTTAGTTGTTTCTCCTTAGTTTCCTCTAACCTGTGACACACAGTTCCTTTGTATTTCTGTTTCATGAGAAGGGCACTTTTGATGAGTAATGATTTTGTAGAATATCCCAAAACTTAAATCTGATATTTTCTTGTGATCGGGTTGCATTTTGTCAAGAACATCACAGAAATTATATGTGTTGGTCTCCGTGCATCATATCAAAATATATATGATACCAATAAGTCTTATTATCTGGTGGTGTTAATCTCCAGTGAGATTTTTAGACAGATTGAAATGTGGTGAATAAAAGGATGAGAGAAGTCAAGAAGGACTCTAAGATTTTTGTTCTAAACTACTGTAAGGATGGAGTTATCAGTAGGGATAGATGAAGCAGGTTTATGGGAAGATGAGAGCTCAGCTTTGAACATGTTAAATTTGAGGTACCTATGATATATCCAAGGGGAGGTTTCACATAGGCAATTGGATATACTAGTATAAGTTTGGAGTTTGGGAAAGAGGTTAAGCTAGAGAAATAAATTGAGAAATTGCCAGTCTATGAATGGTTTTCATAACTGTAAAATTAAATTAGTTCACCAAAGGAAAAAGTAAAATAAAAAAGTGAAAAATAAGGATAGAGCCCTGGGACATTCCAACATCAGGAACTTGATGAGAAAAGGAGAAACTTACAAAAGATATTAAGAAATAGCACCTAGTAAAATACCAGGAAGCCTCATGATTAATTTTTTTATCCTCCCCTCTCCATTTTTACTCTCTTGGCCTTAATTTAGGCCAGGTCTACCACTTTGGGATTCAGTTTTCATATGAAAAATAGGGATTAAAATAGCTTCTAATTTATGTTTTATATGAGAATTAGGTGAGACAATACCTGCAAATTAATTTACACAGTGTCTCAGACATGGAAAATGCTAGCAATTATGGGCATTATTACTTTTCTCTCTCATTCAGCAGACTATGAACATCTTAACAGCTGAGACAGTTTTGTTTTATCTTATTCTACTACCTAGTAGAGCATTAGCACATTAAGATCCATAAATGATTCTTGAATAAATAGAGAAAAGAAGAAGAAAATTTCCAGGGCACTGCTTAACTGAAAAGAGTAAATTCTTATGAAATTCCAAACACAATGACACTTAGGATAAAAGTAGATTTTGCCAGAGGGCTCTCCCTAACGCCTCTTAAAGCATCCTCCTGGGTGACACAACTTGGTGTTGATATTTGCACTTTGTATCTTGAGTAGAGAAGAGCTGCTACAGGCTCAGGCTGACCCTTGTCTGGAACTTCTCACTGCATTTATCTTCTCAGGGTTCATGGGCCAAATTAATCTCTCCCAATGACAACTCTCTCAAGAGTGGCTCTTAACGCCCACCCAGTTTGGCTCAGTGATTAAGCGCCAACCTATGAACCAGGAGGTTACCAGCTGGATTCCCTGTCAGGGCACAAGCCCTGGTTGCAGCTCGATCCCCAGTAGACGGCATGCAGAAAGCAGCCAATCGATGTGTTTCTCTCCTCATAGATGTTTCTCTCTATCCCTCTTTCTTTCTCTCTTTCTAAAATCAATAAAAACATATTTTTTTAAAAAGAGTGGCACAATTTACCTTGGACAAGTTAATTAGTCCTTTTTTTTTTTTTTTTTTTTTACCTCAGTGGTTATATTTGTAAAAATAAGGATGCTGCCTCTTTTATTAGAATGTAGTTACTGAACAAGACTATCACTTATGGCCCTTTCTTAATATATGACAAAGTGATGAGAAATATAACTCAGTATTATGTTATTATATATTTGATTATTAAGTGGGCAGGTAGAGGCAGTGCATGCTTACTGGAAATTCCATATATGAGGTACTATCCAGTGTTATAGTATTAAATCTCATTGTAATTTTGTGGAGTGAGTATTCATATTAGCAAAAATTTAATTTATAGACCAAAGATAGGGACTCAACTTCTTCTGATCCAAATGAGTGTAGTGTTCCCACTGCACCATACTGAATAAATAAGGTCAAGAATCTACCATGAGTAGACGAGAGGAAAGTGCTCAGGTGAACTTCGGGTGGAAAAAACCATGAGGCTCTATGTGTTTGCCATCTGGAGGGAATCTCAGCCTGTTCTACTACTATGTTATTTTAAATTTCCATTTTAGCACTCTAATTTAAAGGAAAACTTCAACTGGATCATTAAAACAAGGCATTTATGCAATATATACCTACAATTTTTTCCTAAGGTCGATGTTACAAATTTGCTTGTTTTCAGTCTTTTCTCCTTTATCCACATTGCACTTTTAACTCCCTTGTGTGAGAGGATAAAAAGAAAGACAGACAAAATCAATGACACCAACGTTCAGAGTTTCCTATATAGGGAGCAGTAGAATTAGAACCCAACTAGTAAGAACCATTCTTAGTGATTAGTTTGGTTTTGGTTCCTATGTTCCACTTTACAGAGAAAAGAGCTTACTAGAAAACAAGTATATATCAGAGATTAGCCTCTATATCAAAAAGGCACTTTCTAGAGTAAATCCCACTCCCTATGCATTCAGAGTTCAATTAGCTGTATCTCTATGCCAGTACTTGGCGGCACAATGAGAATTCTTATCTTTAAACATGACCTGAGGGCACTGCAAGATAATCATTAAATGTATTCACTAAACTGTACTTACTAGGGCAGAAAATTGGAATAGCATACTTCAGAAAGATTATTTTAAACAAAGGTTGAAATTTAAAAATGGTTTCCTAGTTAATCCTCAGTTAATTAAAAAAAATTTTTACTCTATCACACCATTGCAGCTTGTGGTAGAAGATAACATAAAATGAAAAACATTTGTCTCCATATGATTTATTTTAGCAAACATTCATTCAGTGCCAGGTATTTTGTTGGTTTCCAGCAGTATATGAAAATAAGTATGAAAAAACACTTCCATTTAGAACAGGGTTAGCAATCTAAAGCCCACAGACCAAGCCTGTGTTTGTATGGTCCACTAGCTAAGAATAGTTCTTACTTTTTTTTTAAGATTTTTTTTTTTGGGGGGGGGAATCAAAAGAAAAATATTTTGAGGCATGAAACTTATATGAAATTCAAATTTATGTCCATAAATAAAGTTTTATAGGAACATAGCCACACGCATGCCTTTGCATTTTATCTATGGAAGCTTTCACACTAAGATGGCTAAGTTGAGTAGTTGACACAGAGACCATTTGGCCTGCAAATCTGTCTACAGGAAAAGTTTGCCAACCTCTGCTTGAAAAACTCAAGTCTCTAGTGGGGCAGAGGTACACATTGGCACTTCGTTTTCGTTAGTGCTATGAAAGAAGTATAATAACAGAGGGAAAAGTTATTCCTTTTAACTGTAGAAGTCTGAATTTAATGAGTATATTTAATGAGAATGGAGGCTATGAAGGTGATTCTAAGTAAGGACATGGAGAATGGGAGCATAACATAGCAACAGAGAATAACAAGCCCCTATTATGTCTGGGAGAAGTTCTGTAAGGAGTATAGAAGGAAGTGGGAGATGAGCCTAAGAAAGTACATGAAATCATATTAGGATTCCTGATTCATTCAAAGATTAGGTGTCATCTGCAGAAGCCTCATCAAAGATTTTAAAGCAGAAGTACTTGATCAGATCTGAGTTTTAGACAGATAAGTCTAGCAGAAGGGTGGAGACTGAAGTAGAAAGAAGGAGAGAATAAAGGCAGAGAAACTAGACAAGGGGTATTGCAACAGCCCAGGTTAGAGATGATAATCTGATTTAAGACAATCTGTCACAGGAGGGTGGAGTGGAGTGAGTCCAGAAGGACAAAAGCATTTCAGACCAACTGAATTGGTGGAGTACTGGTTTTTAAAAAGAGAGAGAAAAGGGTCAAGGTGACTTAATACTTGCCTTAATTTCTGAACTGAGAAAAAATATTATCCAAATATGAGTGCTTTGTCCTTTCATTGCTCTACTCCAGGATGTAAAACAATGACTGACTCTTTGTATACAGTATTTGCTGAATGAATAAATCAATGAATGCCACAAAGCAAGATAGGAAACCAAGAAGAAAAGTAGCTTTGATAGAAATGATTGGAGCTTTCCCATATCTCCTTTCAGTGAGAATAAGATAACAAGCTCTATTGTGGATAAATCAGTCTTGAGGTACCTGAGGAAATCTGGGTAGAGAAGTCAGTAAGGCATTTTGGAATATAGGCTCAATGCTTAGCTGAGAAACTCTGATGACCTTGAAGGTCAGGATCCTAGAGGCACTTGATGAATCCATGGAGTAGATAAGAGTACTGTTCCAGTTAACTTGATTTATTTATTTATTTATTTTTAATTTATTTTTATTGATTTCAGAGATGAAGGGAGAGGGAGACAGAGATAGAAACATCAATGAGAGAGAATCATTGATTGGCTGCCTCCTACATGCCCCCTACTGGGGATCGAGCCCACAACCCAGGCATGTGCCCTTGACTAGAATCGAATCCAAAACCCTTCAGTCCACAGGCCGACGCTCTATCCACTGAGCAAACCAGCTAAGGCAGTTAGTTAACTTGATTTTAAAAGACCATACCTGGATACTTTTTCTCTTGTTAAACTATAAAATAACCCTGTTTAATTGAATAGGCACTGCATATCTTCACAGCCTGGGTTCATTTTACCATAAAAAGACTTAACAACCACCCTGCTGCTACAACATTTTCAAAGCCATAAATAAATTAGGAAAGAAGGAAAGAAATAAGGATATTAACTATATTCTAAAACATCTTGAAATGATTTTATGTCTTCCCCACTATAATACTATAATAAAGCAAAATTGTAGTTATCTTAGTATTCAAAAATAACACCAATGTCAAACTTTAAACTAAATTGAGAAAACAAAATGAATATAGGGCATGACACCTATATTTGTTTAAATCTGATGTTGAGCATTCAGCAAACAGAAGCAAACAAAAATACTTGATCACATTGCAACTCTATGTACAAAGACTTGTTACATCCTACAGTTACTGGAAAGGGAAGCAGAACTCCACTAGCCCAGGGCCAAGTTGGTTGGGTGTGGGTCATCAGTAAGATGAAATCACAAGGTAGAAAAGACAGATAAGATTTCTTTTCTTCTCCCACTATATGATAACTGGAGTGTTTGAGAAACACAGCATTATGAAAATTAAAACATATTTTGATACTGCTGGACTTCCTAGTCTTTAATCCAGTAGTGTATCTTGTACATTTTCAAGATAATGGTACTATTTGATGCATTTTCTAAACTTACTTGACTACAAAATAATTTTATTCAAAGTATCTAATAGAACTAGTCCACCATAGAACCCACTTTTGGAAACAATATACTAATTATCTCCAAGAGTTACACATCTCCTTGTAGACAATTTCCCCTACTGTCATCTTTTAATAACCACTTATTTGCTAATGATAAAGAAATCTATATCTCTTGTCAAGTTCTTTTTCTCTTGAACTCCAGTCATGTTTCTGGTGGACATCACCATTTGAATGTCCTGCAAACACGGAAAAAAATCTCTATGTCGAAAATGGAAATCAGCATTTTCATCTATGCTTCTCCCCACCACACATACACATTCACATATAGTGTTCTCCTGAGTACTCACAACCTCAGGAAATAATACTCTTATATGTCTAGTTGCTTAAAGAAGAAAGCTGGGAGAAATCTTTGAGTTCTTTTTCTTCCTCACCACTGATACCCTTTCACAAGAGCCTGATGATCTATGCAGTATCTCTTAATTCAAGTTCCTTCTTACAAGCCCTACCATCCTGACTCACATAATGGCCTCTACCATGTTTCTAGTCTTGTTGCCTTCCAGTTCACTCTTCATGACATAGACAGAGGTTACACATATTTATACAAAACTCATGGCTCTGAAACACTCAAGATGTGTGCATTCTATTTTATGTAAATTGTTCTTCAATAAATATAAATGTTTAAGTGACTTGTTAACAAGCAATTCAGATACCTTTTTAAAAAATACATATTTTTATTGATTTCAGAGAGGAAGGGAGAGGAAATAGAAGCATCAATGATGAGAGAGAATCATTGATCAGCTGCCTCCTGCACAACCCGCACTGGTGATCGAGCCTACAACCAGGAATCTAACCATGACCTTCAGGTTCATAGGTCGACACTCAACCACACCAGCTGGGATCAGGTACCTTTAAATAAGAGAAGATAAGTTAGTTACTGATTCTTTCATGTAAATCATTGCTGAGATGATCATTTTGATTAATGAATTGAATGAATCACCTAAAATTTTGCTATCATGAATCAGTGATCTTCTCATTGTTGTAAGTACCAATAAAAGTCAGTCAGTCAGATCAGTACATGCCTAATAAAAAGTAAACACATATGTATACCTCATCACTGTTAGGTAAGATTACTCAGGACAAATATTTCATCCCAAAAGCAGAGCCAGGGTTAGTACCCTGACAGACTGTCTTAAAGGCTATAATATAGTAAGATTGCCTGGTTGTTCCTAATGTAAAGTGACCATATGTCCCACTTTTGGCGGGACAGTCCCGATTTTTAACAATTTGTCCCCCGTCCTGCGACGTTTTAAAAAAGTCCCGATTTTTGAAAAGAATGCACGACAAGCTAGGGAACAGCGGGAGAACAGGAAGGGAATATACGGTTTTCTGCGGCCATGTGGCTCTTTAGCCAGGATATGAGTTTTATATTATTTTTGTTAATTTTATAATGTTAAACTTTAACAATAACAAATAATTGTTGAGAACTGATTATCGAGAACTGTTTATCAAAGTTCGCATTGTTGATCAGTTGTTAGAATTTGATCACCATTGTTTGGACTTAATGAACAATGGCATTTTTGGGGATTGGCAACGACGAAAACATTTTGTAACTGTCTCTCAGACGATACACATCATACTGCGTGCTAGTAAGCTAGTTAAACAAGTGATGTCATTACAAATCAGCTATTCAGATAATTTAGGGAAGTAATTTATTTATTTATTATTTCATAAATACATACATTTTCTTGAATTTAGCAGACAGTAATCGTATTATTTATATTTTATAGTGGCGGCAAAAAGTCTAGCGCCGGCCTTGAAAGTGACACTTACGACTTACGTTACGGCAAATTCAGAGGAAAAATAATACAAGTTAGTATTGTTATTATTTAGAAAGAAATACAGGATTAAAATAATTTTTAAAATATAGTTACTTTATAACAATCAAATTAATTTAATTTATAAACTAACAATAAAATATGTTGATGTAATTATGTACCTACTTACTGTGTTTTTAAGCAATATGTATATAATAATTTATAATATAATTTAAAATCTTTTTTTTTTAGATTTTTAACATAATGAGTAAGAAAAGAGGATGCAAATTCAATGATGATCTAAGAAGTGAATTTCCTTTTATTAAAAAAACCAAAAGCAATTACAATATAGACCAAATTTTTAATCAAGAACCCCCCCACCCCAGGCCGAAACCGGTTTGGCTCAGTGGATAGAGCGTCGGCCTGCAGACTCAAGGGTCCCAGGTTCAATTCAGGTCAAGGGCATGTACCTTGGTTGTGGGCACATCCCCAGTAGGGGGTGTGCAAGAGGCAGCTGATCGATGTTTCTCTATCATCGATGTTTCTAACTCTCTATCCCTCTCCCTTCCTCTCTGTGAAAAATCAATAAAATATATTTAAAAAAAAAAAAAAGAAACCCCCCCACCCCCACCCCAGTCAATGGTGTCCCGCTTTACCAATGTTAAAATCTGGTCACCTTATCCTAATGACACTGAACAGAGTGATGAAAGAAAAGGATTGATCTCAGGGATTCAAGTTCCCAGCTCAAATACTACATAAATGACTTCAAAACTCCTCTGTGTGCCCTAAAAGGAACCTTATCTCCTGTAGCCACTGGGCAAAGATTGCTGAAAATCAAACACGAGATCTTACCCTGTGACTGGCTGAATTACAATGCAAGTTGAACTCCCAGCTTCATGGGGTGTCTGTTAAAGTAAAGGTATGGATTGGGAAAGAATAAGATCCTGTAGGCTGGAGAAGAAATGTGTGGGTTGGCTTTGATGAAGTTGGGGACATTGAGGTCTTAAATCCTGATGACTCTTCTTTGCCAGTAAAAGCATCCTCCTCATCTCTGTCTAAGGGATTAACCCTGCATTGCCTGAGGAAACTGTAATGAATTCCCACGAGGCAGGTGCTATAAAAGACAATCCTGATTTTCCTCGGAACCCACCCCCTACATTCATCCTTGCTTCTACACCTACAACTAGACTCTAGTCTCAGCAGGCCCCTAAAGGTGAGCTACGAAGTGTGACCAATAAGGAGGTATGCTTTACTTCAAAGAACTACTTGAATTTTCTAATTTGTACACACAGAAACCTGAGGAACATGTGTGGGAATGGATATTGAGGATGTAGGATAATGATGGGAGGAACGTAAATCTGGATCAACCTAAATTTATTGATATGGGCTCTCTAAGTTGAGATTCTGCATTTAATTTTTTTTTTCTCTCAGAGAGGAAGGGAGAGGGAGAGAAAGATAAAAACATCAATGAGGAGAATCATTAATCAGCTGTCTCCTGCACACCTCCTACTGGGAATCAAGCCTGCAACCTGGTCATGTGCCCTGACCGGGAATTGAATCATGACTTCTTGGTTTGTAGTTTGATGCATGACCACTGAGCTACACTGGCCAGGCTGAGATTCTGCTTTAATGTTGCAGCTTGGGGAGTTAGGAAGGATTCTAACAGTTTGGTTGGTTGGCTGAAACATAGACCAAAAGGTGGTCCACAGTGAATAAATTAGAAATGCCAAATTTGCTTTGATTTAATGTAGAGGAAGGGACTCAAAGGCTTGGGGAGATTGGAATATTGGAGTGGATTGGTCATATAAGGTCTACTCTCATATACTGAAAGGGTCTAGAAGATATATCTTTTATCCCAACTTTGAGAAATAAATTGGTGCGGTGAACCCTGGAATCCTTGAAGAACTCTGCAATCACTCTTCTCTAGGCCAGAAACTGAAATTTCTGCAGTCACTGAACTGGAAAGCCTAAATGCAACAGGAATAATTGAATCCCAGGGTGGCAGACGCCAAATGGCAGCATTCACCTGCCTGAGGAAAGGTGGGCCTGGCTACCATAATGGACAGCAGAGTTAGAGCAGCCAGACTAGTGAATATCTATGGCATTGGCTACTTGATCATGGTCTTCCTAGAAGTGAAATAGCTAGAAAGCCTACTAAATTCTTACTTGCTCTGTATAAGCAGAAAAGTTCCAGGTCAGATGAACAAAACTTTAATCTCAATCATAAAAACAGAGAGCCATGCCTCTCAGTCAATTTCCACATTTGAACCAGTTTACAGGACCCCCGAGGAAGGAACCTGATAAACTGCCAAAATTTTATACTGTTAATTTTTCTTCCAGCCAAGGAAGAAAAGGGGGACCAAGGGACCTACAGCCTTTTACCAGGGTAACTGCCTTTCAGCAACCACTGGACACTGGCTCCGAACCAATACTAATTCCAAAAGATCTAAAACATCATTGTGGCCCATCATCACAGAAGGGGCTTATAGAAGTGAGAAAATCAATGAAGTTTTAGTGCAGACCTATCACAATGAGCCCAGTGGGTCTCTGAACCCATCCTGCAGTTATTTCCCCAGTTCCAGAAAGCAGAATTGGAATAGGTATACTTAGCAGCTGGCAGAATCCCCACATTGGTTCCCGAACCTGGGCAGTGAAGGCCATTATGGTGGAAAAGACCAAGTAGAAGCCACTGGAACTGCCTTTATCTAGGAAAGTAGTGAAGCAAAAACAATGCCTCATTCCTGGAGAGATCATGGAGATCAGTGCCACCATCAAGGACTTGAACAATCCAGGGGTGGTGATATCCACCCCATCCCCACTCACCTCACCTACTTAGCCTTATGCAGAAGACAGAAGAGTCTGGCTAGTGGAAACAGACACAATTCTCAACCCCGTATATGCTCCAGGCACTGTTACCTAGAATTCTTTCAGTTGGCTCTTTCCCCAGCCCCAGTAATTTCCTGACCAGTACTCAGTGGCACACTAATGGGAGATCCTTTGCAGGTCTCTGGATTTCTCCCGCTGTGAAGTTCCTTTCTCTCTGATGACTCTTCCATGCTGAGAACTCTAGCCACCGTGGCATCCCTGGCTCTTAGCCATGTATTCAACTTGGGTTCCCCCGCTTATTCAGCAGCCTGCAAACACTCTCCAGACAATGAGGTGGGACAATCAGAGGGCTCATCTGTATCTCAGGAATCACTGTCCTTTGTTGATCAATGTTCAGTATCTTAAAAATTGTTTTTTACATGGTTTCCATCTTTTAGTTGAGTCATGCAAGAGAGTAAATCTGATCCAGTCTAGATGGTATTCCAGCTATACTGAAGGCAGAAGTTCCTATTATATGAATTCGAATAAACTGTTATAATAGGAACACAGAGAAGGGAAAGACTTGCAACATGGGAAATTTTATAATAGTTGGCAAAGAAGTAAAATTGAGTTATTTATAGATTAGTAGGATTCTCCAAGGTATAGATGGTGGAACCCTGGAAACATGTGGTTGATTCTGGAAAAGTTAAATCGCTCAAGGCAGCTGAGCGGAGGTGTGAATTAGAGTGGTAGATGATTACTCTGAAAAAGACTGAGTCTAGAACATAAAGTTTTTATATCTAAATAAGACATTTGGAATTTTAATATATACTGATAAATAAGATAATGCTGTATTTAAGTAATTAGCCTGATCACTGGCACCTCGTAAATGCTAAATAAATGACAGCTATTCCATGTCTTAAAATCACTGACAACAAATATTTTATTATTTTAATGCTATTCCATTTTTAGTAGCCTAGACTTTAAATTTCATGAGACTAGGACTGTGCTTTCCTTGTTGGACAATGTATATTCAGCACGTAGTGAGGGTCTAGCACATTTGCCTTCAGTTGGCATTCAGTAATAATATTGAATACATGAATAAGCAACAATAAATCAACAAATATTTTGTGTACTAAAATAATACAAAAACCTTTGTTTTTCAGACATTATGAAGAAAATGCTTAAGTAGATTCAGTATCTTGGAGAATAAAGAAAGACAACTATATATAATGGGATATAATGTGGGTAAGGAAGGCACTATTTAAAGAGATAGTAGTGGAATTTTTTCCAGAATTGATAAAAGGAACAAACTCTCAATCTCAGGAAGTGTAATAAATTCCATGCATGAGAAATAAAAAGAAATCCATACCTTAACTCACCAGAATGAAACTGGGGCATACCAAGGACAATGAGCAAATCTTAAAATGAGTGAAAGAGTACTAGTAAAAATCTTTTAAAAAGTATTAAAGCGTATTTCTTACCAAAGAGCAACAGTGATATTAACTGCTGACTTATCAATGCAATAATGGAAGTCAGAAAACAAGGAATGACTGAACTTAGAATTCCCATAAAGCATTCAAGACATTTTCAAACATGGGGGAGGTAATGTATCTCCAATAAACATACTGCAATAGAAATTGTAAGGATGTTCTTTGGGAAGAAAGGCAATGATCCCAAAAGGAAGATGTGAGACACAAGGAAAAACAGTAAACAAAAAATTGTCTGTTATGTGAGTAAATTTGAACAAACATTGACTATATAAAATAGCAATCATATTGTCTAAAGTATGAGGATAGGGGAGAAAGCTTTATCCCAGAAAAGCAGTAATTCATGTTAATCTTTTCAAAATAATTGTATTTTTTGAAAATGGTACAGCTATTGATTAATTCTACTTTTTTTTTTTTTGAAATTTCTAGTTAATCACCAGATAACAGAAATAGATTTGCTAAATGGCAAAAAGAGATAGTGAGGAAAAAAAGTCAAACAATCCAAAGGAAGTCAAGAAGTGAACAGAAAGAAATACAGAAAATATAGAAAGTATGGTATAAGACAGCAGAGATGAACTTAAGTATGTCGGCCATCACAATTAATGTAAATTTACTAAAATCCAATTTAACCCTTTGCACTTGCTTGCTTTTTTCTCGATTCCTTTATTCTACTCGGGATTTAATTTTTTAAATACCCCAGATTTTACAAAGCGTGGCAGTAGAATAAAAAACTGGAGTTTCTTTTCATACAAACTTATTTATTTAGTGTAGGAAAAGCCCAAATAAAGGAGGAGGGATGGAGGGAGGGAAGGGATGGGCTACCGATGCTAACCATGTCAAGTCACACTCGACATCCGAGTGCAAAAAGTTAAAAGCAGAGAGTAACAGACTCAATTCTTTATAAAAATGGCCCCAGCCGGTTTGGCTCGGTGGATGGAACGTCGGCCCACAGACTGAAGGGTCCCAGGTTCGATTACAGGGGGCATGTGCCTTGGTTGCAGGCTTGATCTCCAGTAGGGGGCATGCAGGAGGCAGCTGATTGGTGTTTTTCTCTCTATCCCTATCCCTTCCTCTCTGTAAAAAGTCAATAAAATTTTATTTTTTTAAAAAAATACAAAAATGTAAAGGTAAAAAAAATCTAAATTTTACTCTAAATCTGCAAATGTAACAAGTAAAATATTTCTTTAAATATATATATTATATAACATATAATTTCAGAGAGGAAGGGAAAGGGAGAGAAAGAATCATTGATCAGCTGCCTCTTGCACAAGTCGGCAACCCAGCATGTGCTCTATACTGGAATCGAACCAGGGACCCTTCTTTTTTTTTTTTAATTATTATTTTTTATTCCTCACCCAAGAATATTTTCCATTGATTTTTTAGAGAGAGTGGAAGAGAGAGGGAAAGACAGAGAAACATCGATGTGAGACAAACACATTGATTGTTTGCCTCCTGCTCTAGCCATGACCAGGGCTGGGGCCAGGAAGGAGCCTGCAACCAAGGTACATGTCCTTGACTGGAATCGAACCTGGGACCCTTCAGTCCACAGGCCGACGCTCTATCCACTGAGCCAAACCAGCTAGAGCACCAGTAAAATAATTTTAAATATCCCTTTGGATAAATGGACATGTAGTTTCTTATAGGACATTATTCTCTCAGATTTCTTCTCCCTTTACTATTACTAGAGGCCCGGTGCACGAAATTCGTGCAAGGGGGAGGCGGTGTCCCTCAGCCCAGCCTGCATCCTCTCCAATCAGGGGCCCCTCGAGGGATGTCCGACTGCCTGTTTAGGCCTGATCCTTGGATCCCTCTCACAATTCAAGACTGCTGGCTCCCAACTGCTCGCTTGCCTGCCTTCCTGATTTCCCCTAACCGCTTCTGCCTGCCAGCCTGATCACCCCCTAACCACTCCCCTGCCAGCCAGGTTGATGCCTAACCACTCCCCTGCCAGCCTGATTGCCCCTAACTGCCCTCCCCTGCTGGCCTGGTCACCCCTAACTTCCCTCCCCTTCAGGCCTGGTCCCCCCGACAACTGTCCTCCCCTCCTGGCCTGGTCACCCCTAACTGCCCTCCCTGCAGGCCTGGGTCCCCCCAACTGCCCTCCCCTGCTGGCCTGGTCACCCCTAACTGCCCTCCCCTTCCGGCCTGGTCCCCCCCCAACTGCCCTCCCCTGCAGGCCTGGGTCCCCCCCCAACTGCCCTTCACTGCAGGCCTGGTCACCTCAACCTTCCCTCCTCTGCCGGCCTGGTCACCCCTAACTGCCCTCCCCTGCAGGCTTGATCACCCCCAACTGCCCTCCTTTGCAGGCCTGGTCCCTCCCAACTGCCCATCTTGTGGCGGCTATCTTGTGTCCACATGGGGGCAGCCATCTTGTGTGTTGGAGTGATGGTCAATTTGCATATTACTCTTTTATTAGATAGGATAGAGGCCTGGTGCATGGGTGGGGGCCAGCTGGTTTTCCCTGAAGAGTGTCCCGGATCAGGGTGGGGTTCCCTTTGGGTGTGGGGCAGCCTGGGCAAGGGGCATGTGGTGATTTGCAGGCCGGCCGCGCCCCCCGGCGACCCAAGTGGAGGCCCTGGTATCTGGGATTTATTTATCTTCTATAATTGAAACTGTAGCCTTGAGCGGAGGCCAGGGCCAGCCAGGGCAGGCAGGAAGCTTGGCTTCCTCCATTGCCAGGGGCAACCCAAGCCTCCAGCTGGCTCCAGCTCTATGGTTGTTGCCATATTTGTTAGGTTAATTTGCATACTTGCTCCTGATTGGCTTGTGGGCATAGCAGAGGTATGGTCAATTTGCATGCTTCTCTTTTATTAGATAGGATTCTCCAAGAGGCTCTGGGCTTGGGGGAGAGGGTAGTACAACTCACACTACCTGTAGTGGTGAGGGAAAGAATTCCTCCTTGTCTAGGTGGCTTCATCCTGCCCCCCTCTTTTTTATTGTTAACACTGTTACAGATGTCCCCCATTTCCCCCCACTTTGTCTACCTCCACTCAGCCTCCAGCCGCCCTCTTCCCCTAGAATACATCACCCTGTTGTCTGTGTCCATGAGATATGCATATATGTTTGTTGGAAGCTGCCCATTGCCTTCACTAGCAGAAAGGGGTGGACAAGGAGTCTGGAAGGCTGGTCAACCTTGAGGCTCTGGCAAGGGTCAAAGCCATACACCCACTGTCTAGTTGAGACAAAGGTAGCTGAAGCAACTTCCACCTTTTAGTCTTATGTAAATCCTTACTGATAAGATAGTCTGACTGTTACTGGAATTGCCTGCCTAAGGGCTATGGGTGTATCCCAAACATGAATAAAAGGGAGATTGCAAGGCCAGAGCAAAGCAGAGTCCTCTCTTGGGCTTCCGCCTGGCCCCCAATTCCCAAATTAGTATTTTCTTGTCTAGTCTCTTTCAGTTGTGTGCGGCCTCCTCCAGAACCCGAACCCTGTACCTGAACCCTGACCCACGTGGGACGTGGGGGGACAATCGCATATGTTCTTTGGCTAATCTCCTCCCCTTCTTTTATCCAGTTTCCACTGGATGTGCCAGTCTGTTCCATGTATTCATGCTTCTGGTGCTATTTTGTTCATCAGTTTATGTTCATTAGATTATACACATTAGTGAGATCATATGGTATTTGTCTTTCTCTGACTGGCTTATTTTGCTTAGCATAATAATCTCCAGGTCCATCTACACTGTCGTAAAGGGTAAAAGTTCCTTCTTTTTTACTGCTGCATAGTATTCCATGGTGTAAATGTACCACAGCTTTTTTATCCACTCATCTACTGATGGGCCCACCAGATCTTTAATTTTTTTACTATGTTTTTATTAATTCGCAGAGAAGAGGAAGGGAGAGAGATATAAAAACATCAATGATGAGAATCATTGATTGGCTGCCTTCTGCATGCACCTCCATGCTCCAACAGGGATCGAGCCTATAACCCGGGCATGTGCCCTGACCAGAAATTGAACCAGTTCATGGGTAGACACTCAACTACTGAGCCACACCAACCAGGCAGGTTTCCAGATCTTGGTTATTATAAATAATGCTGCTATGAACAGAGGGGTACATATATTCTTTCTGATTGGTGTTTTGAGATTCTTAGGATATATTCCCAGAAGTAGGATTGCTGGGTCAAATGGCAGTTCCATTTTTCATTTTTTGAGGAAACTCCACACTGTTCTCCACAGAGACTGCACCAGTCTGCATTCCCACCAGCAGTGCACGAGGGTTCCCTTTTCTCCACATCCAAGCCAGCACTTGTCATTTATTGATTTGTTGATGGTAGCCATTCTGACAGGTGTGAGGTGGTACCTTGTTGCAGTGTTAATTTGTATCTCTCTGATGATTAGTGACATCACTTTCACCACGGAGCAGTGGTGACTGAGCAACAGTCATGGAGTGCTCTGGCGAAGAGACGTCACTACTCCAACAGGTTATCTTTGCCCTATCAGGAACCTCATCTAGAGGACAGTTGTCTGTTGTCATAGAGAATATACATATACTAGAGGCCCGATGCATGAAAATTCATGCACTGGAGGCTGGGGGGGGTGGGGGGTCCTTCAGCCCGGTCTGCCCTGTCTCACAGACTGGGAGCCCTCAGGGGCGGGAGGTGACCTGGCGATCAGGGGAAGGCGACACTTCCATCATAACTCTGCTGCTGCCACTGCCGGCAGCGCAAGCCTCAGCCAGCCCTGGTTACCTGAGCCTCAGGGCAGCCCTGGGCAGCTGGGCAGCTGCCATCCAAGGCTTGCCTGTGCCTCAGGCTGGCCCTGAGAGGCTGGGAGGCTGAGGGCGGGTCCGGCTGCACCGTGCGCCTGCCAACCCCCCCCTTCCCCCGCTGGGCTGAAAGGACTGTGTGACTCTGGTGTGGCTGAGGGGACTAGGCGCCACCATCTTGTGGCTATGGGCACTACCATCTTTGTGATGGTGTGATGGTCATTTTGCATATTCCCTCTTTATTAGATAGGATGACAGAGAAGCAAAGAGAGGGAGCACATACATCAGATCAGAAGAATTTGGGTTAGTGGGGGTGGGTCAGAAAAACTTGTGAAGCTATCGACTCCCAATCCTGACTCTACAAATATTTTCTCTAACACCCTTTTTTCTACCTAGTCTTGGAGGAATCACTCCGCAATCCCAGTCGTTCCCCAAATATTGCCTTTTGCGTATCATTACAGCCTGGAAAATACCACAAGGGCTAAATTAAAAAGTTTCTCACTCCCACATGTACTATTACTATACACCAGGCTCTGTGTTAACTGAGATTATGACAAAATACTAGTAAGGGCTTATTTGGTGTACATATGAAATGCCCAGACAAATTGATACTTAATTTTTACTATGTTTTTATTAATTCGCAGAGAAGAGGAAGGGAGAGAGATATAAAAACATCTTATTTTAATTACTGGATAAAGCAAAAAAATATCTTACAATTTAAAGTTGTGCTTCTTACAGATTTCTTGCTAAGGTGGGGAAAATAGTATTTCAGAAATTTCAAAACTATCCTACCTAATAATAGACAAATATGCAAATTGACGCTATGCACACGATTGGCTAGGAGGTGCGGGGGGGCAGGACTCGGGGGGGCGGGGGTGGCTGATTGGGCCAGCGGGACGCTGAGCCATGGCTGTGCTGCAGCACAGAAGGGGCCTCTGGGGCAGCGAGCTCACGTCCCGCCGCGGACCATCAAAAGCGGGGGAGCTGAGTGCCTGTCTGCTCCGGCACCAGGCCTTTCAGAAGCCTGCGCCGCACCAGAGGCTTCTGAAAGGCCTGGTGCACCAGCGGACAGGCACCCAGCTCCCCCGTGACTGAAAGTGAAAGCGTGTAGGGGTCTCTACTCGTGCATGATTTAATCATGCATTGGGCCTCTAGTTATGAGTCATAAACAGATTAGAAATTCTCTTATAGTAAAACAACCTTGGCCCAACTACTTTGTTAATATATTGCCATCCATTTAAGAATTTCATCAAATTCCAAGTTGTAACTTTAATATCTTCTTGCAGGTAAGTGAAACAAAAATTTATTTCATTCCAACTTTGGGGGCTTTTAAAGAAGTGCTTCATTGCAATCTAGATTAACAAGATTAAAGGCCATAAACATTTGCACTAATAACTCCATTTTCTCAAAATATACAGTACAATGAAAACAATATCATTGTAGTTAGGCCCCAGAGCTTTTTCTTTTTAACATACTTTCCTAAAACCTAGGTGTAATGAGAAAGAAATCATTAATAGGTTTGGTTTGCTTTGGACATTGTACCAAAGCCTGTTTTCTCTTCTCCATTAGCAATTTCATGGGAAGTAAGGCAGAGTAGCAATTCCTCCTGCATTTATCTGGTTTCATGCCTGCCCTTGGGTGAGAATGGATGACATTCTTTGCATTACATTTGTATGTAATAATAAAAGCTGTTGCTAATTATTTTTATGATCTTCCATATCTGTTTTGTATTTTAAGCAGAACATGAAGATTTGATTCACCTGAAAAAAATCAAGCTTGTGTGTCTTTGATTCTCCCTAGAATTTAATATTGCAAAAGCTTACTGCTATTTCTGTTCCCCAGAAAGTGTTCTGACAGTGTACATAATTTGTGCTTAATACTCAAACAAAGTTTACATTGTCATAAACTATATAAATTAATTTCAGGGGGTTCAGGGTTGTATAAATTTGACTACAAGGATAGGTTCAAAACATGTACTCTTCAGAAAATTCTTCCAACAATAATCCCCACCATTATATTCAGAAACAAAAGATGCAAATTAGGAGATTGCATTACTTAAAATAAATGGGTACAGAAATATATAGATCTATTTTAATTATAATTTATGGAAAATGTTTTATTAGAAACTTAAATATACACCACTAAGCTGATATTATTATAAAACAAACAAACAAAAATCACAATATACCAAGTGTTGGCATAATGTGGAGAAATTAGCACCCTTGTTTATTGTAGGGAGTATACAATGGTATAAATGAAGCTATAGAAAACAGTTTGGTGGTTCCTGAAAAAATTAAAGGTAGAATTATTATATGATCCAGCAATTCCACTTCTGGGTATATAACTAAAAGAATTGAAAGTTAATGAACAACACCATATACAAAAATAAACTCAAAATGGATAAAGGACTTAAACATAAGACGGGAAACCATAAAATTACTAGAGGAATCAACAGGCAGCAAAATCTCAGACATATGCCGAAGCAATTTCTTCATCAATACAGCTCCTAGGGCAATGGAAACCAAAGAGAAAATAAACAAATGGGACTACATAAAAATAAAAAGCTTTTGCACAGCAAAAGGAACCATCAACAAAACAACAAGAAAGCCCACTGCATGGGGAACATATTTACCAATGTTATCACCGATGAAGGTTTAATCTTCAACATTCACAGGGAACTCATACAACTTAATAAAAGGAAGATAAACAATCCAATCAAAAAATGGGCAACGGACCTATATAGATACTTTTCGAAAGAAGACATAAGAAAGGCCAAGAGACATATGAAAACATACTCAAAGTCACTAATCATCCAAGAGATGCAAATTAAAACAACCATGCGGTACCATCTCACACTTGTCAGAATGGCTATCATCAACAAATCAACAAATGACAAGTGCTGGCAAGGAAGCAGAGAAAAAGGAACCCTCATGCACTGCTGGAGGGAATGCAGACTGGTGCAGCCACTGTGGAAAACAGTATGGAGTTTCCTCAAAAAACTGAAAATGGAACTCCCATTTGACCCAGTGATCCCACTTCTAAGAATATATCCCAAGAAACTAGAACCACCAATCAGAAAGGATATATGCACCCCTATGTTCATAGCAGCACAATTTACAATAGCTAAGATTTGGAAACAGCCTAAGTGCCCATCAGCAGAATAGTGGATTAAAAAACTGTGGGACATCTCCTCAATGGAATACTATGCTGTGGTAAAAAAGAAGGAATTCTTACAATTTGCAACAGCATAGATGGAACTGGATAGCATTATGCTAAGCGAAATAAGCCAGTCAGAGAAAGATAAATATCACATGATCTCACTCATTTGTGGAATATAATGAACAACATAAACTGATGAACAAAAACAGATCCAGAGACAGAGAAGCATCGATCAGACCGTCAAACCATAGAGGGAAGGCAGAGGAGGGTGGGAGGAAGGGGGAGAGATCAACCAAAGGACTTGTATGCATGCATATAAGCCTAACAAATGGACACAGACACCAGGGGGGTGAGGGCATGAGTGGGAAGGGGAGGCAATGGGGGGATAAGGACACATATGTAATACCTTTATCAATAAAGGAAAAAAAAAGAAATAAAGTTAATGAACAACATAAACTGATGAACAAAAATAGATCCAGAGATGTAGAAGCATTGAACAAATTGTCAAACCTCAGAGGGAAAGCAGGGGAGGATGGTGGGGGCGGGGGGGGGGTTAAGAGATCAACCAAAGGACTTGTATGCATGCATATAAGCATAACCAATAGACACAGACAGTAGGGATACAAGGGCATGTGCTGGGGGCAGGAGCGGCCGGGGAGGGTCAATGGGGGGAAAAGGAGACATATGTAATACTTTCAATAATAAAAAATTGTTTTAAAAAATTGAAAGTAGGAACTTAAGAGCATACTTGTACACCAATTTTTATAATACTATTTTTTACTATAGCCAAAAGGTGAACGCAACCCAATGTCCATCAATAGATGAATGAACAAACAAAACATGGTACCTACATACAATAAAAAATTATTCAGCCTAAAATGTAATGGAATTCTGATACGTACTGCAACATAGCTGAATCTTGAAAATACTGTGGTAAGTGAAACAAGCTAGATACAAAGGGACAAATGTTGTATGATTGAACTTATATGATGTACCTAAAATAGTCACATTCATAGAGACGGAAATAGAATAGAGGTTACCAGATGCGGTGAGAGGGGGAATGAGGAGTTATTGTTTAATGGGTACAGAGTTTCTGTTCTAGATAATGAAAAAGTTCTAAAACTGGATAGTGTTGAAGGTTACGAAACATTGTAAATGCACTTAAAGCCACTGAATTGCACACTTAAAAATGGTGAAAATGGTAAATTTTATTTTATGTATGTCTTGCCACAATAAAAAAATTAAATGGCCTTTTAAAATGTAAAGAAATGCAATTCAGTTTATTCAAAATTAAGCAAAATGCCACCTACATAGCCAATGTTTTCTGCTGTTGCATGGAGAAAGGACGCAAGACGGAAGCTGGAAACCACCAATGCTAGAGATAGGCTAGCCCCGTGGTCGGCAAACTGCAGCTCGCGAGCTACATGCGGCTCTTTGGCCCCTTGAGTGTGGCTCTTCCACAAAATACCAGGGCCTGGGTGAGTCTATTTTGAAGAAGTGGCGTTAGAAGAAGTTTAAGTTTAAAAAATTTGGCTCTCAAAAGAAATTTCAATCATTGTACTGTTGATATTTGGCTCTGTTGACTAATGAGTTTGCCGACCACTGGGCTAGCCTAATGCCACAGACTCCATAAGGCCAAAAGATCTCCTCAGAAGATCAGTCAACTCTACAGCAATGCCACATAGAAAATAAATTTTTGATTGATTAAATATTTTACTTTCCAGGCAATTCTTGTGTTGTGTTGAATATAAAGCCTAAGAATTAAGACGTTTTACACATGATTGCTCTTTATGATTTCCCTTCATAATGATTCAGTTAGGGAACACTGTAATTCATTTCTTAAACTATTTTATTTTCATTAAATAAATGTACAAATACAGATACCTAAATTGGTAAACAAATGTATGTTGCAGAAAATTATCATATCATAGAACCATACTTTCTAGCTATGTAATCTTGTAAAAATCATATCCCCAGAGCCTTGGTTTCCTAATCTGTAAAATGGGAATAAATATACACTGACACCACAGAATTGGCCAAAGAATGAAATGAGATCATGTGAGAGCACCACCCCTAGCACATTCTGAGGATCCAAATATTTTTTGTTGTTGTTATGTAAGTGAATATAAATGAAGCAACCTGAAGAATAAAAGGAGAGGAGGTGTGTTAGAACTTTCTTTAAGCACCAGATTCATGCAAGTCGTCAACACATGATTTCATCTGATCTGTGGAAGCTTTTATGCAAAATGGGTGTGGAGATTTACAAGATTGGGCCTGAAATGAACTGATGCACTCAGACACACTATATGTTGTACTAATTCTAAAATAATCAAAGCAAAAATAAACAAAATGACACCCGTAAAATACACAGACAAGATGCTACAGGAGAAACCACATATAATTGGATAATAACCACCACAACTGTGAAGAACAAGCAGTAGTGAATCACAAAACATTTGTTTGCTATGGTTTCTTTTTTTCTCCCCTTTCATGGGGGAAAAAAAAAAAAGTTTGTTTTTCTTCAAAATAAAAACACTGGTTTGTGGGCTTGAATTGATTTTTTTTTTTCACTCTTTGTGTAAAAAGGTCAGAGTAGCTACCAGCACAAGTATGAAAGGGTAATAGTTTCCGGCTCTGGAAAGTTCATTGTTGAACAAAAGAGAGACCACCTTGTATCACTGAAGACAAAGTAAAGAAAACATTACATGTTTTCAACCTGCATGTCATAAGGAATTTTGATCACTTTGGCATTAGTGTTAGAGAAAATGTTGAGTTAATATTTGTTTTCCTGGTAGTTTAAGTTATTTCTTATACCCAAATAAAAAAGGAACATATCTCCCCTGACAAGACGTTTTAACACAAAATAAAATGGTAAACAATCTATGGGATTGTTTTACCGTAACGTGACTAAACTCTGATGGTTCTCTAATTTAAACTAAATGAAAATGAAGGTTGCATAATGGTAATGACAACAAGGGCAGTGCCAAAGAAACAATATTTTGCTCGGATCCATGGCAATGTCATAGTCGTCACACGTATGAAACAAAGCTCCAGAAGATTAGGTCATATTTACCTCATCAGGTAAAAGTCAGAAAGGATAACTGCAGATCATTATTGTATAGGAGTTAATAAATTTATTTTTAACTCACCTCTCACTCCTCTAAATAATTAATTTAGTCCTGGCCACTAACTTCTATTTTCTCAGTAATCTGTGTGGGAGTTTATTTGTAGTAATAGATCATGTCAGTTCATTTGGAAGGGATGAAAGAGCTTTTTCTGTGTAAATGTCATCCACCTTAGATTAGACTCTATGAAAGATATAAATATGTCTGCCTGATTTCTACAAGATTTTTTTCACAAAACTAATTCATTCATATCTGTTCAAGATAAATATTAAAAGATATTATCTACTTAGATCAGAAAGTACACATGCTACCAGGTTCAACAATATTACTTAGAGGGCTAAAATTATAATTTGTTTACCTATCTAGAAATAAATACACAGATTTTTAATTTTAGATGTCAGTTTTTAAAAGAAAAATCCTTAAAGAAAGTTAGTTTCTCTTTTAAGTTATTCTTTTGTTTATAAAAAGATGGAAGAAATATATATAAATATCTATATGGTTTTGTCATTAAATGAATGAAAAAATGAAAAGAAAAATACTTATAGTATAATTATATTATTAAAGCAATACTTAAGAGAAATAGAATCAACTAAGTAAAGAGTTTAGAAAGGAAAGCAAGTTCACATTCTCAGAGAATGATGCTCTGATTGTGATATCCTATATAATAAAAGCCTAATATGCTAAGTGCCCGGTCATCCAGTCATCCGTTCAACCAATCAAAGCATAATATGTTAATGATATGCTAAAGCCGTTCAGCCTCTCACTATGACATGCACTGACCACCAGGGGGCAGATGCTCAGACTGGTAGGTTAGCTTGCTGCTGGGGTCTGGCTGCTTGGGACTTGGCTAGATGGGCCTGACACATCCTGAAACCCTCCTGTGGTCCCGCCCCTGCTGGCCAACATCCCACATCCCTTCCTGGCCCCAATTGTGCACCCATGGAGTCCCTCAGCCTGGCCTGTGCCCTCTCACAATCTGGGACCCCTCAAGGGATGTCAGAGAGCTGGTTTCAGCCTAATCCTGCAGGCCAGGCCAAGGGACCCCACTGGTGCACCATTCGTACACCGAGCCTCTAGTTTGCTATAATATTTTCTCAGTCACTGAATTTCTTAATGGAGATAGTTCTACACACTGGCCCCGAGCTATAAAAGATGAGAAACTTATTATTATCTGTGATATTTATACAACTGCCACTTTTTCTATTATAGAAAATCAAAATTATTCTGTTTTTTTTGGACTTGAAGTGACAGTAGCACTTAATAATAATGAGGAAAGGGGTGACTTAACAAGTACAAGGTTTTTAAATGTATTTTTAGTCAAGAGATGGAAACTGAAAAAAAGGGATATAACTGATATAACAGCAGAAAACAGCTCTTCTTTTATATATATATATAAAAGAAAGGATTGAGCCTGCAACCTGTGCATATGCCTTGACTGGGAATTGAACCTCCTGGTTCATAGGTCAATGCTCAACCACTGAGCCATGCTGGCTGGGCAAGACAGCACTTCTTTGAAAGGAAGCATGCTCTAGTGGAAAGCATCTAAGAGAAGAGTTCCTTACGTCATGAAATAGGTATGGACTCCTCTCCCCTCTAGCCAAGATGGGACCTATCTAGTTAGAATACTGGTTCTCAACCAGGACATTTGGGAATATCTGGAGACCTTTATGAGGTTACCATTTGAGGGGGAGAGTTCTCCTGGCACCCAGTGGGTGGAGGATAGGAATGCTGCTAAACATCCTACAGTGCACAAGACACGCTGCCCTCCGCCTCCCACAACACACACACACACACACACACACACACACACACACACACACACTAGTATCTAATAGCACTAAGGTTGAGAAGTTTTTAACTAGAATGGTATAGGACAGGAGTAGGTAAAGCTTTCTTTAAAGGGCCAGATAATATATATTTTTAAGCTTTGTCACCTTTGCGGTCTCTGATGCAATTATTCTATTCTGCTCCTGTAGCTCAAGCTCAGCCATAGGCCATAATGAATAGCACAGCTCTGCACCAAAAATATTTATTTACAAGCCAAGAGGCAGGATCCATTTGGCCCTCCTGCCTTAGTTTGCTAACTTCTGATATAGGTCTTTTCTCCTTTAAAGATTCCTCTAACTTTTTTTTCTGGAATTGGAAAGAGTTCTAATTATCATGATGACTCTGATAGTAGGAGTATAACTTTAGGAAACACATTCAATATGAGACAAAATTTCTACATTCTAGCAGGAAAATTTTATTTGTGAATGGTAGCCACAAATAGTTTAAAATTTACTCTCTACTTTGAAAGGGAATAAATTTACCATTAAAATTTTATAAAACAATTTAAAGATTAGACAACTTGTGCTCTGGCCAGTTTTCTCAGTGGTTAGAGCATTGACCTGCAGACTGAAGGGTTGTGGGTTCAGTCCCCAGCCCCAGTCAGAACTTGTGCAAGAGACAACCAATCAATGTGTTTCTCTCACATAGATGTTTCTCTCTCTCTCTCTCTCTCTCTCTCTCTCTCTCTCTCTCTCTCTCTCTCTCTCCTCCCTTTCTTCCTCACTGCCACTCTGTCTGAAAATCAATGGAAAGAAATATTCTCGGGTGAGGATTAAAAAAAAAAAAAAGATTAGGCAACTTGGTGCCCCCATCCACACACACAGGAAATGTAGTGTATATATGCATTCTCATCCTAGGCCTCCAGAAAATTTCAGAGTCTTTGCTAAACCACGCAAGGTAATTCACAGAGAATGGTTTCAAGAAGGGACTACCTCTCGGAGGTTGCCAGCATAATGAAAAGCGCTGCACAAGAGCAGGCCCGGTTCTGTGTCTTTACAGACTGAACTGGTTGTTGCAGATTACCACATAGTTTCTGATCAGCTATCAACTACATGAAACTTGGCCTCCAATTTGTGTTGTACTCAATCTGGTCAGATGGCAAAGGCACATTTCAGAATCTAATGTCCTAGTATTTATTCTTTTTTACTACCTTGTTCCAAAAAAGAAGGCTTTCAAAGTACATAGAGTGACATAATATAAATTTTTTAAAGATGAGAAAGATAGAGGTAAAGAGAAATCATGCAGGGCCAGTAATAGGAAGATTTCTACTACAAACTCCTTCACATATTGTAACAGACATGTCATTTGATTTCTTGGTGCTTCTATTTCCTAATCTTTAGAATTAAAACAGGTTGGTTCCTACATGGCATTTTCCTTATACTCAGGATTTATCAGCAGTATAGTAATCAGTCAACAAACATTTACTAAATCTCCATTGTGAATATAGCATTTTATTAGGTGGTACGGTGAGTCAGAAGAGTTTCGCCTACTGAATCATTAACCTCACTTCCTGTATTAAGTGTGATCTTTTGGGAGGTTCTTCTGTCATCTGGCCCTACAGTAATCAGCTTATGAAATCAGATTTAAATTATACTGTAACTAAAGAAAGTTCATATGAGGCTCCTCAGAATGAGAAAGCAAAAAACGAGGGAAAGAGAGATTAATGGGAGAAATAGCAGATACTTGGATAAGAAAAAAAAACAATGATTTGCAAACACTGTTTCTTTTAGATATTACAAAACATTAGATTTGGAAAATAATAAAGCAATAGGTCTAAAATGGGAATGAAATTCTGCAAAGCTTCAACACAAGTTATTGGCATCATCAACATAGGAAAATAAACAATATCCTTTTCCTTGGAGAAAGAGTGGGCCATCAGGCAGGAAGGAAGAATGAAGATTTTTCTCTTTTAAGACTTAAACTGCCAAATAAAACAGTAGTGATTGTGCTAAAACACATTCATCCAATATTGTATAGTTTTTTTATGAAGGTGCTCTATTGAGTTTAAAGCTTCAATTTGATTGGTTGTGAAATCCTTCCATCCACACCATACTAAGTCAGAATCTGAACATTCTGCTTTTCTCCTCTTTGCTTTTGTTGCATAAGGTTAAAATGCTGAATCATTGTGATGCTCATGGAGAATATAGGTACCCTTTAAGTTGTGGAACATAACTGCATCTTAGTGCTGTACAACAGAAAGGTGGAACCGCTCCAAGCAATGAGCATTTAGTCTCTATTTTTTGGTTGTTACCATGCAGTCCCAAACAAAAATCGATGATGAAAGAATTAAGTTAATATATCTCCTGCGATAACATTAGTCACTTCCTAGGTTCTGGAGCTCCCTAAAGCAAAGAGAGAATAAATTTAAAAATATAACATTGCTAGTCAGTTTTATAGATCTCAAGTTTGTACAGGCACCTAAATCAGAATCTATTCAAAGTAAGAAGCAGATGTTTGAATTATTCCAACAAAGTAAAATCATCTCCTCTCTCCCATGCTACAAATCCACAGCCTTTTCATAAACATGAAAGCTTTTAAAAGGATTGGGGTTCATCATTTAGGTGATTTATATTCCCTTTGCGTTTTTCGCACCAAACTGGTGGAACCTGAGGACATCACGTTATTTCCATAACTATGACAACGTGGCAAGCAGTCCCACTGCGTACTAACCCAGAAGGAGGCAGAGACCAACAACACCCCTGCATTTTTTAAATCATGAGAAATTTTCCTTTCAGCATTTTATTCTAAGTCATCCTTCCAACCAAAATTAAGAACATGGAGGAGAAAGAAAAGAAAAAAGCAATGTGAAAGAATTCATGGAGGCCACAGAAGAGGCCCTCATCTGAGGTTATTTTTCAACTGACCTTTTATAAATTTTATTATTATTACTTTTCTAGTTTTAGTTTTATACTGTCTCCTTCCAAAATGTAGCTTACAGACTTTTACACAGTCTAGGGCCAATAAGGCAAATGATTATAAGATTAGACTGAGTCTGGCTGAATGATATCAAATGAATAAAGGTGATGCAATTGCTAAAGAGTTGTTTCCCAATGCTGCTTACAGCTTACATGTTTATCTATTTTGTATACACCCTACTTTGAGAGATCAGAGAAAACAGAGCTTGGGTTTGTTATTTTCACAGGGACCAAAACTCCCAATATATTTTGTATACAGCAGCAGAGCTGTAATCCTATCTAATAAAAGGGAATATGCTAATTGACTTCCACGTCCTCAAGGTGGCAGTGCCCAGTCCCCTCAGCCCTGCTGCGCGCCTGCCTCTGGAGTCCCCCAGTCCCCTCAGCCTCCCCCAGTCCCCCAGGGCCAGCCTGAGGCACAGGCAAGCCTCAGATGGCAGCTGCCCAGCCGCCCAGGGTTGCCCGAGGCTTAGGTAACCAAGGCCGGCCGAGGCTTGCGCTGCCGGCAGTGGCAGCAACAGAGGTGGGATGAGGCATCACCTTCCCCTGATCGCCGGTTGCCTCCTGCCCCTGAGGGCTCCCAGACTGTGAGAGGGGGCAGGCCAGGCTGAGGGACCTCCCACTTCCAGTGCATGAATTTTCATGCACTGGGCCTCTAGTAATTGCCGTATTTTCCGGCATATAAGATGACTTTTTAACCCAGGAAAATCTTCTCAAAAGTCGGGGGTCATCTTATACACCAGGTGTCGTCTTATAGGGCGGGTGCTGAAACTTCCGAGCTGGACTGGAGAATCTGCGGTCGCCGCATACGGTGGGGGGAGCTCAAACACAGCCGCACTCCATTCATTTCAATGGAGCCGGACAAGACCGCAAGTGTCTCCAGTCGGCTCCTTTTTGTGCTGCATATGGTCTCTGTCCGGCTCCATTGAAATAAATGGAGTGCGGCCTAGTGCTCACTGCATATGGCGGGGATGCGGCCACGGCCGTTTTTGAGCTCCCCCCCACCGTATGCGGTGACCATATGAAAGCAGCAAGGGCGGTGCTGTACAAGTATGGTAGAAGAAAATACACTCACCAGAATTCGTGGAAAGAAGTGACTTAAGGCGGTCCCGATGACAAGGTGAGGGGGCGCCTCACCGGGAAGATGTAAGTGAAGGGCAGAGCAAACTGCTGGCGTCCAGGACGCCCGGGGTATGGAAAAAAGAGATAGAGCTGTGCCCAGAAAAACATGCCTCTTTCACCTGTCTGGCCCGCCCTTGTATCCTATTACCATACCTCCTTCTCTGCCTCTCAGATCTCGCTCCTGAGGACTGCAGTGAAGCGGTGTTGCTAACTCACCAAGGACTTGCCCTGCACTTGCTCTCTCTCTATTGTTTGTTATCTTCCTCCTATCATCATCAGTTCCAGTTTGGTTTTCAGCTTAGAAAACAAACAGCATGGCAGCTCCCATAGGTTTATTGTCTTATCCTTCCTTTCAGCTTTAGAGTGAATTAGGAAAAGTTTAATCCACTTGCACTGTTTTATGTTTACATGTTTGATGACAAACAGCCTTATGTTTATAAGTGACAGTTTTCCTGCTAAGTACCTGCATTTCATAAGCATTTGAATTAAAATTACCATATTGAAATCAAATCTGATGTTTTTTTAATTTTTATTTGGTGTGCGTTGGAAGAGGGGTAGTCTTATACGGCGAGTATATCCCAAACTCTATATTTTAACTGGAAAACTTGGGGGTCGTCTTATACCCCCAGTCGTCTTATACGCCGGAAAATACGGTAATAATGATAACTGGGGCTTTCCTACCAAGCAGTCTGCAAGTATGTCAGCAGCAGCACATTAGGTGAGGCACTCTTATTTTGAGTTACTTTCATATTTAAGAAAATTATGATTATTTCTTATACTGAATCACTGTTAAAAAATCTCCAACTTCAAAAAACAATAACATAAACAATCTTAAGTTTTTTCTAATAAAATGTAAGAATGATGTTTCACTTAAATCTCAAAGGTGAATTAATATACAGTAGTGCAGAAATTAAAATTTAACAAGGATACTTTGGAAACTAACTTGCATAATTATCTTAGGATATTACCAAAATAATGTCAATAAATTTGAGCATTAGAACAGATTTTCTGTTATTTGATAAATAATTGTTTTAGTAAAACTGCTAAAAGTATGAGGGGGAAAATCACATTATCTATAACACCAGGAAAAGAATATGACTCTGAAAATACTTTATAGAAATACAAGGAAAGTGCAAAGTGTCAAAGTACTTATCAACTGGAATAGCTTCATAGATAAACATTATCTCTCCCACTAACTGTATGCATCATGACAGTTGGAATTATCTTTTTAATTTTTTGTAACCCTAATGATGGCTCAATATAAGACACAGATGAGTTCTTCAGAAGTTATTTAATGAATAAATAAAATAATATTCTTTGTTTATGAAAATGCTGCAGTAGCAATAGAATATATACTTTGATGTTCTCTTTCAACCTCAGGTATAATAACTAATTTAGTCAGTTCCAGCTATACTCATCTATCGAGGTTGTACTTGTCAAATTGGCCAAATAGGACTGGGATGCAATTTGTGACCAAAGCTAACTAAACCAGTATTCTACAAAATTTGTCTCCCCTAGAGCTTTGGGGGTTGGCTTTGTTAGGACAGGTCTTAAATTGGTGTTACTCTAGGTGCTGTCTTTTCTGGGTTCCGGGCTAGTGTTGTGATCTCTCCTCTCTGGCAAGGCTGGAACTCCAGTATCTTTCTGTACACCCTTCCCGCAGCATGCTTAACTCTAGTCTATTATATATATACACACACACACACACTAGTGGCCCAGTGCTCAGATTCGTGCACATTAAAAGGGAATTAATTAGAAGAAATATTTTAATATTGCTCTTCTCCCTTTCTCTATAATAGAAGTGTCAGAAATGAAAGAAAATTAGTAAAATGTATATGAAAATAATATAGAAATTGATTAATAAATAAACAATAACAACATGATGTAACAACAACAAAGACATGATATAAAAACAAAAACATGATATAAAAGCAACAAAAACATGATATAAAAACAACAAAAACATGATATAAAAACATTGATAACAACATGACGGATAAATTTATTAAACTTATTCTAATATCTCCCTGTATACGACATTAAGTGTGAAAACACTTTCAGAGTGCTTGACTAACTTCCCTTGTGATGAAGTATTTACACCTTTAACTTTAACATCACACGCTCTTCTCTGCTTTCTTTCAGCTTCAGAATGTCAACAAAAACAACCAAATTCACCATCGACAATGACATATCGAAACACACGTGTATGATTGGCACCAGCGAGAGTTTTATATTTATTGGTCATGCACAAGTCAATGTTTATTTTTAAATTGCCAGTGCACAGTAATATGTACTAGCCGGCCGGTAGGTCGGTTGGTCGGACAGATGTATGGTTGGTCACTTAGCCTTCTATATATATAGATAATTGATTTTTAGAGAGAGAGGAAGAGGAAGGGAGAAAGTGAAACATCAATGTGAGAGCAAGGCATCTATCAGTTGCCTCCTGCACACACACACACACACACACACACACACACAGGGGATTGAGCCCGAAATCCAGGCATGTGTCCTGACCAGGAATCCAACTGGCAAACTTTCAGTGCATGGAATGATGCCCAAATAACTGAGCCACACCAGCCAGGGCTCTAATCTCTTCTGCTCTCAATCCTGTAGCAGCTGCTCTCTAGTAAGTTTCAGGTGGTCTCACCCTGCCTATGATGAATAGCCTAACCCTCAATCCATAGACTCATGGGTGAATCCAAAATGAACTCCCGGGTCCCCTCATTTTCTCATTTCTGTTGTCCTGACTCATAGATTCCAGCCATTTCACTTATTCCAGGTTCTGATCTCTGTCTCCTCAGATCAATGGAATCACCATGCTCAGCTCAGACTCCAACTCTCTGAATCACAGTAAGAAAATTATGCCCAAGTAGAATGGGTGATTATGAGGCACATCTCAAAAGTTTTCTTCCCTAAGAGTTGACTGCCTAAAAACAGTAGTCTCATATGTTTCACCAAATTTTATAGTTGTTTATAGTGGGAAGGCTAGTTCAGTACCAGATAATCCATCAAAGCTAGAAAGAGCAAAGAATGGGAAGGGAAGGGAAGGGAAGGGAAGGGAAGGGAAGGGAAGGGAATTATAAAATAGAATGGATTGAAATTAATGGCATAGAATATAAAATAGACAGCATGTCTCTAGCAAAGATAAATACTGTTTTGTGAAGTTTTGATTTCAGTTAAATATTCATATGTGAACTGAATATCAAAGTAAAATATATTTCTTAATGTGGTTCAGTCAAATTTTTAAAATCATTTTATCGGATCAAAATCCATGAATTTGTTTTCTTTGATACAGAGTTGAATTCATCTCAGACACAGTGTCAATTTAGAAATAGTTTTTCAAAATTAATATTTTAAAAATAAAATATTTATTCATCCTCTCAATAAAAATATTACAAAGTACTTAGGTAATTAATCTAAGTGTAAAAGAAAGGATTTTATGTAGGACAATGAACCCATCACTCTCGTCCTTTAATATCTTTCAATGATTCTCTATCACCTACCCTTAGGCCTCTTACATTTTAACATGCATATGAATCACCTGGGAATCTTATTGAAATGCAAATTCCGTCAGAGCAAATCTAAGGTAGAGCTTGAGGTTCTGCATTTCTAACAAGCTCCTGGGTGATGCCAGTGCTCCTGTTCCACGGACAGAGGCCAGCAACTTTTTTGGAACAAGCCATGGGTAAATATTTGAGGCCTTTGAGCTACTTGCAGTTTTTGTCTCTCCTCCTCCTCCACTACCACCACCACTTTCTTCTTCTAAAATAATTTTTTGAAAATGTAAAAACCTTTCTTAACTCATTGACTTACAAAATAATGCATTGGCCTATAGGTTGTAGTTTGCTGATGCCAATCTAGAGCAGTCCTGGCCAACAGAAATACAAGGCAAGTCACAAATATAACTTTAAATTGCCATGTAACCATGTTTGGTTTTTTTTAAAAAATAGAGCCCTGGCCGGTATGGCTCAGTTGATTGAATGCAGTCCCATGCACCAAAAGGTTGCTGGTTCATTTCCAGATCAGGGCACATACCCAGGTTTTGGGTTCAGTTCCTGGTTGATTAGAGACAGCCGATTGATGTTTCTCTCTCTCCCTCTCCCTTCCTCTCTCTCTAAAATAATTTTTTTAAAATTTTTTAAAAAGAAGTATTAGATTGAAGGGTATTTGCATGTTTAAAAAGAAAGTAAAAAGAAGCAGGTGAAATGAACTCTAATGATATGTTATACTAGAGGCCCGGTGCACGAAATTCGTGCACAGGGGGGGGGGTGTCCCTCAGCCCAGCCTGCACCCTCTGCAATTTGGGACCCCTTGAGGGATGTCCGACTGCCCGTTTAGGCCCGATCCCACTGGGATGGGGCCTAAACGGGTTGTTGGACATCCCTCTCACAATCCAGGACTGCTGGCTCCCAAATGCCCTCCCCTGCAGGCCTGGCCCCCACAACTGCCCTCCCTGGCTGGTCTGGTCCCCCCAACTGTCCTCCCTGCAGGCCTGGTCCCCCCCAACTGCCTGCCCCTGAAGGCCTGCCCCCCCAACTGCCCTCCCCTGCTGACCTGGTCTCCCCCAACTGCTCTTTCCTGCAGGCCTGACCCTCCTCCCCACAACTGCCCTCCCCTGCTGGCCTGGTCTCTCCCAACTGCCCTCCTCTGCTGGCCCGGTCATCTCTAACTGCCCTCCCTGCTGGTCTGGTCCCCCCCAACTGCCCTCCTCTGCTGGCCTGGTCACTCCTAACTTCCCACAACTGCCCTCCCCTGCAGGCCATCTTGTGGTGGCCATCTTGTGGTGGCCATCTTGTGTCCACATAGGGGCAGCCATCTTTGACCACATGGGGGCAGCCATCTTGTGTCTTGATGTGACGGTCAATTTGCATATTACTCTTTTATTAGATACGATGCAGCATGTGTGAGAGGCCCCCCTCTAAACAATGAATGCTAGACTCTGATTATAAATTTGGGCTCAGTTAGCCACAGTTAACTAGGTTCTTTTTGACACGTATATTCCTTCTCGGGGTCAATACTTCGAAGACTCTGATATAAATTTAATTCCAATTTTTGTCCCTAAGAAAGTTATGAATAACCCAGACCCCAGTTTCTTCAACTATAAGGAAGACCATAACAATAATACTGACCTCTCAGAATCATAGCAATAATGAAATAACATAAGTTTTATTATGCAAAATTTCTCTCTAAGATTTTATTTCTATGTCCTGAGCACATTTTTAACAAAGTCAGATCTTCATGCAACCAACTTACCATGGAGGTTTGAGCTGGAACAAAGAATTGTTCCCAAAACAGGGCAAAGGAGATGTATTGTGAGTGGTCATTTGGGAATCATTTTAATCCCATGAGCTTTGGTTAATAATGCTGATCACTGGTTGTACATTAGCATTTTCAGGGCATTTACAAAGATATCAAGACCTGATCAATGGTATCTGAATCTCTGGGGGTATGGGCTCAGCATAAACAAGTTTGCTTGGCATAAACAATTTTTCAGTGTCCCTCTCCTCCTCTTACTCCAGGTGAGTCTAATGTTCAGTCAGGTTGAGAATTACTGGATCTGTCAGCCTCAGGTTCTTTATTTACAAAATACTGTTGATCCTTGAACAACAAGGGTTTCAACTATATGAATCCACTTATATCTGGATTTTAAAAAATAAATACTAAAATTCTCTCCTCTTCCTTATAATTTTCTTAATAATATTTTTCTCTAGTTTACTGTATTATAAGAATACAGTATATAAAACATTGAACATGTGAAATATGTATTAATTGACTATGTTATGAGTATCATCAATAAGCTATTAATTATTTTCTGGGGAGTTAAAAGTTATATGTGGATTTTCAATTGTGTGGGGGTTTATTCATACCCCTACCCCATGCACTGTTCAAGGGTCAACTGTAGAACTAATTCCTTGCTCATAAATTGTTGTGAGGATTATAGTAGACAATGTATAGAAAGCACCTGGCACATTTTAGAAATTTGATAAGAATTCTTTTCTTGCCTCATGTTCCCTCAGTTAATTCCCTTACTCTCCACTAACGGCTGGGATACTAGAACTGTTTTCTTCTCAAGCAATGCTTTTTCAATGGGTTTGTTTATTTGTTGCTTTTAGTTGAAACAGACCAGTAGTTTTGGGCAGTGATTCAACCTCAACCCATATGAGTAGTACTGTGCATTCCCCTGCCTGCAACCAGAGCTTCCCTAAACAGAAGTAGGCTATTAAAAGATGCCCCTCCCTTACCACTAGCTGGGTAACCCCCTCATAGCTGCCAGAACAATGTCCCCTCTCCCTTGAGAACACAGTGACTTTTAATGATTCCTGCATCAGAATCTCCTGCAATGTCTTCCAATGCAGATTCCTGAGCCCTAGCCCCCCATACTGAACAGTCTCTGGAGTTGTGTGTGACCCTGACAACTGCCTTTTTAACAGCTTCTCTGATGATTCTTATGCATGGGACCATCTGAGAAATGTTGACACAGAGGAGAGCAACAGCTATAGACACAGCCATCAGATAACACAGGATAATCTCCTACCTACTGAAATTTACTCAGAGACGAGGAAGGGAAATAATGCTGTGGAAACGTCTGTTTTTAATATCTAAATAGCTCCCTGATTTCTAAAAGATTTTCTTGACCTTGAAAATGTTTTGTATGTTGGTTTGTTTGTTTGTTTGGTTTGGTTTTGCTTTCACATGTCTTGGGACAGGAAAAACTCTTTAGTATCATCTAATTCAATCTCTTGTTTTATAAGAAAGGCTGCAATTTTTTCAAAGTCACCAATCTGGAGGCACCATATACCTTCAGGCAAGTGACTGCCAGCTCTTCTTTGAAAAGACAAAAATGTTCACATTGGTGACCCCATGAAGATACAGTTCTATACTGGCTAGAATCTGTGCATACACAGCTTTGCTTCCTCTCTCTCTCTCTCACCCACCCTTTTATAAAGGCAATTTCTTCTCTTCCCTGAAGTTTGGAAATACATCCCACTTTACAAATTAAGGGACTGGTCAGTAGTCAAGGACAGCTTCACATGGATAGCAGATTTTAAATATATAACTGAGAAAAAAAAAGATATTTCTACACAGGCTGTAACAGATTTGGAAATGATTTACTTTGAAAGACCTGAGACTGTTAGGGCAAAAGTTCCTTGCATTCAGGTAAATGATTGTCAGGGCCAGGGGACTGCTAAGTCACAGTCCCACACAAGTGACACATCCTCCCAGCTCACTGGCTCCCAGATGGGTGAGGAAAGTCAGTATGGAGCATTATCTGTTCACAATTCAAAAGAACAAATCCAACAAGCAATGAAAACTGAGCACTGGTATCATTACAATAATCCCTTCTACAGTCATAGCTTTGGAATTTGCAAATGTACATCTACAGATACAAGGAGCATTATACTTGTTTACTTAACTTGGCTTCCTACTATTATTGCTTTCATTTTTATTATGAAGTGTTTTTACATTTCTAAAGCTTGATTCATTAAGTAATTGCCATCCTTCTATTTGGGTCATTGGTCATATTTATTGCAAAAGAAAAATACAAATCATTATTCAAGAGCAAATTCCACATATTTTCCACATTCTAAACTTTTCAACCTCTCTTATTTTGTGTAGGGCTGATTCATTCCAAGGAACAGCACATTCCCCAGAGGTAATCAGACTGAAGCAAGAGAGGAAGAGAGTTGGTCTTCAACAGAGAGGTCCACAGAGCTTTTGTGACTTGCTATCCATAGTTTTAGGCTTTTTTAAAAAACATTATTAAGAAGTTTTTGAAAGAAACTTGAATTTGGATTCATTAAAATCACCCTGACTCCCAATTCATGGGGAGATCCAAACATGTGCGCGTGTGCGCACACACAGACACACACACGCACACGCACACACACACTTCCCTTTCCTCTTCTTGTTCACAGAGTAAGCAGGACATTGTTTTTGACTATCCATTTCATTGTTGAAGAAAACATAAATAAAACATGGCAGGTTGAATGGATCAGATCATTAACTTAAACTGCCCCGGACTTGAGAAGACTATACAGTTTACAAAGTAATGATGTGCCTAGAGCTTGTGCGTGGGAAGTGTTCCTGTTGGTAAATAATGTACACATCATTCTCCTTGTCTTTCTCTTTTGTTTTTCCATTACCTTCTTTTTTTTCAATACAGTTTTGGAGAGTCTAGATTATCCTTCTGTAATTGTGTTTCCTAAATTGTTAACGAAGCTATTTTTTAAAATGTATGCAAAATAAACAGTTCAAAATTCTTAAAAGCCAAGTACCTTTGACCTTGTAAAACAACCTTTTCCTAGAAAAAAACTCATGAGGGAGGGAGAGAAGAAGCCAACATTTACCAAGGATTTACCGCCACACCTTGTGTTAGGTACTTTCTGTACAGATCTCATTTTTCTTCACAACAACCTTATAAGGTCAAAATTATTATCCCCACATAACAGATAAAGAACAAAGTTTCAAAGAGGTTAAATGACTTGCCCGTGATTATAAAACAATAAATGGAAAGGACGAACTCAAATGTAGGTTTACCTAACCGACTCAAAAGGCTGTGTGTTCTTTCCATAGTGTTCAAAGATGAATACCTTGTTCTTTGCAGATATCATGGGTTTTTCATGGTCTATGGGGGTTGTGTTTGTTTGTTGATTGTTTGAGTTTTTGTGTTTAAAACCTGCATTATCTGATTTGCCATTCAGAGAGAGTGAGTTAGAACCTTGGAACTGTGGTTCCTTCAAGCCCAGTATCATCTCCACCTGAAAGTGCAGTTATAATGATTGGTTACCTATTAAGCTCAATTGTTCCCTTTTGTGGGGCAGAAAACAGGGCAATGCCAACTACGACACGTGCAGGGCCAATGAGACATTTGGACATATATAGACAAAGAGGGCATGGGTTGAGCCCCTGAGAGAAGGTGTAGAATGGTGCTGCCTGGATTCCTCTCTGAAGGTAAGGTGTTCCCTTTGTACCCTTCAGGAATCCACTCACATGCAGACATTTCATTGTGCATTGGATATTTCCTCACCCTCATTGCTTCTCAGAGGGCCAATGACACTAGAAACTAGAATGTCACAGTCCTAACATATTGGGGACTCACCAAATCACAGGCCATAAGAGAGCACATGGGAGCAGCCTCTGGGTAAGAAGAGAGAAAGTCCTGAGACACAGGCCGTCCTTGCTTTTTGCTTTAACCATGTGAGAAACCATGTAATAAAAGAGAATAACAAAATAATGGAACGACATGTCCTTCCACATCATTGTGGTGTCCCAGAATCCTTCCAGAGCCCAGTGCAAGTGCAATGAAAAGAGTATAAACTCTGGAATCAGACTGACCTACTTTTGCATTTCAGATAAACAATTCACTAGTTAAATGACTCTCTCTGAATCTATCACTTGTAGAACAGGGATATTAATACCAACCTTACCACAGTGTTTTGAGGATATGAGATAATAGAAGTAAAATGCCTGTAAGATAGGAAAGAGCCCTGCCATTGTTGCTTTGTTATTTTAGCCCTAAAGAGGACCCAGGCCTAAAATTACTTAGAGTTTGAAGGAGACATGGAGGTTTATTTCAACAGCCTTCCCAATGTAGAAATATTTTCTCTAACAGCTTTGATAGATATGGTTTGAATATTTTCTGATTTGATAGACAATCTGAGTCCACTATTGGATCTGTAAAGCAAAAATGATTAATTAATATTCATCTATTTGAATAATTTAAAAATTATAAAGTGGCATTATTCAAATTGATTCATATGACAAGAAGTATAGATGACTTTTGAGCAAATGAAAATAAATGAGTTAGTGAAATAAGGGGTGACCACCTGGATCATGAAGTGCATTGAATTCCTTGGAAGAAAATGCTTTTACATTCACAAAATAGTACATTAGGGCCACAATTAAATGTGTATGTGTTTAACTGTCCAGCACTTTTTTTGTTCACAGTTTGAGGTAATAAATTTGTAGATTTTTCTTTTTATACTTACTAAGTTCTAAATATGGATAGATTTGATTAACTATTCAAAAATTGTCTTTATTATTTAATTTTTAAGAAATTATTTTGTATCACTCCTGTCCTCCTGCTCTACCCAACATGCCCATTAAAAAATTCAAAAATTGACATTTTAGCAGGATCAAGTCCATAGTTAAAAAACAACCTCCATAGACATTCTGTGCTGTTACAACTGTGTTCAAATAAAAACACCATACCAAAGGGCTGAGTCAAGGGTAGAGAGTTACACATATCCTGTGGCAAAAAAACACTTGTCCATTTCCAAGACCTGATAAATGTGATCTTTGAAATCCGCTTGACCATGGGAAAAAATGCTTCTGAGATGATTCTAATGCCACCAAATGATAACTGATCTCACATGCTAGAAATCAGTGAAAAATACAGGCCATCTGTAAATAACCTGTGGATCTGTTACATCTTTTTATGAAATGTATTAGAGTTTAGATGCACCCACACTTGAGAAAGAGACTAAAGTAGCCACCTCTGGAGAAAAGAAACATCACCTTGTTCAAATCACTTGAGCAGCCTTAATTTGAGCACTTTCTACTTTGCTCAGAACTATGACTCAAGAAGATAGCTGGTATTAAGGGAATTATAGAAGTACTAGTGGCCTGGTGCATGAAATTCATGCACATTAAAAGGGAATTAATTAGAGGAAATATTTTAATATTGCTACTTGCCCTTTCTCTATAATATAAGTGTCAAAAATGAAAGAAAATTAGTAAAATGTATATGAAAATCTCCCTCCTGTCAGAGTCTGGGACATGCTGTGGGATCCAGAGTCAAGTCCCTGCCCACCCGCGCATGCCTCAAAATCACGTGAGACCCAGACCCAACCGGCCCCACCCCCGTCAAGCCCTGCAGGGTGGGGGGCGTGGCCTCAGGTCCCCCGGTCTGGCCTCAGGTCCCTCAGCCCAGCCTCAGGTCCTTCGGCCCAGCCTCAGGTCCCCAGGCCCCAGCGTGAGGGCACGAGGGCATGACAACCATTTGCATATTAGCTCTTTATTCTATAGGATAACTGAAACAAGGATCTACAAAATTGATTAGATGAATTTTCTATTTTTCAACACTTAGTTTGATTGTTCCTTGTGCAGGAAATAATTTATGAAGTTGAAAAAGAGAACATGACTTTGTAGATTTACCCTTCTCTTACCATCAAAACTGCCAATAGTAACAATTATTGTACTATTTAGTGATAGGCAACCATACTAACAAATTTCACAGTAGTTACTGCATCTATTCCACATCAAAACTTAATCAAACTTAAGTCACTTTGCTTAATAGGAGAAAGAAACAAGAAGCAAAAGTTGATTAAACATACCAAAGAATAAGCTTGTTTTCTTGGACACCCTACTTTTCTTATTTGTTTGGTTTTGAGCTATAATTTGTACACAGTAAGATGTACAAAACTTTAGTGTGCAGCTCAAGTGATTTTGAATGATGCATACCTCAGTACTGACCAGCCAGATTAAGATAAGGAATATTTTCACCACCACAGAAAGATCATTCGTGCCCCTCCCAGTCAAAGAAGTTCTTCTCAGTTCTGTAATGTAACTTGGCTTTTCTCCACACTTTTCATTTATTCCTTTGTTTGAGAAATAAATAAATATATATACTGAAGAGGCTTTTGTTTAATAATTAATTATAGCACAAATTTAGAGTGCTCATCACTAATAATATAAACATAAAAATGGTAATTCCCTTGCCTTAAAGTTCTCTCAGTCTTTTTTTTATTTTAGAATTCTAATGAAGTATATATTCAATATTTAAAGCACACCTTTTCACGGTCCTGAACATCACTAGTCATCAGGGAAATGCAAATCAAAAGCCCAATGAGTTATCATCTCACCCCGGTTAGAATGGTTATTATAAAAAAGACAAGAAATAACATGTTGATGAGGATGTGGAGAAAAGGAACCCTTGCGCACTGTTGGTGGAAAAGTAAATTAGAACAGCTATTATGAAAAACATTATGGAAGTTCCTCAAAATTAAAAGTAGAATTATATGATCCAGCAATCCCACTTCTGGGTATGTATCAAAAGGAAATGAAATAAGTATCTTGAAGAGCCATCTGCAACTGCACAATGATTGCAACATTATTTACAACTAGAGGCCCGGTGCACGAAATTCGTGCACGGGTGTGTGTGTGTGTGTGTGTGTGTGTGTGTGTGTGTGTGTGTGTCTCAGCCCAACCTGCACCCTCTCCAATCTGGGATCCCTTTCACAATCTAGGACTGCTGGCTCCCAACTACTCGCCTGCCTGCCTTCCTGATTGCCCCTAACCGCTATGCCTGCCAGCCTGATCACCCCCTAACCACTTCCCTGCCAGCCCCTGATACCCCGGTCACCCTCAAATGCCCTCCCTTGCATATTCCCTCTTTATTAGATAGGGTTTTTTCTTTAGCATATTGGACAGTCCTAACTGTTTTGGCTCAGCGGATGGATGAAGCATTGGCCTGCAGAATCAAGGGTCCCAGGTTCAATTCTGGTCAAGGGCATGTACCTTGGTTGGGGGCACATACCCAGTGGGGAGTGTGCAGGAGGCAGCTGATCAATGTTTCTCTCTCATAGATGTTTCTAGCTCTCTATCCCTTTCCCTTCCTCTCTGTAAAAAATCAATAAAATATATATTATAAAAAAAAAGAAACACTTAAGATTCCTCCATATCTGCCTGGCTGGTGTGACTCAATGGTTGGGACCCCAGGCTGCCACCACTGGCAGGGGATGGGACCCTGGCCAGGCTGAGACCCCAGCCCAGGCTGCTGCCTCAGCCCAGCCAAGCTGAGACCCCTGCCCAGGCTGCCATCTCAGCCTGGCTGTGGATAGCCTGGTGGGGGTGTGCGTCTCCAGCCCAGGCTGCCTTCACTGGCCTGAAGATAGCTTGGTGGGGGTGCACCACCCTGCCGCTGCTGCTGGCTGGGTGATCATGCAGTTGGGTGCCCGGCCCTGCAGGAATGAGACCCCAGCCCAGGCAGCTGCCTTGGCCAGGGATCATGCGGCTTGAGAGCCAGGCCCTGCAGGTCTGAGACCCCAGCCCAAGCTGTCCTCATGGCCAGGGGATCCTGCGGCTTGGGGGCGTGGCCCTGGCGGCCTGAGACCCCCCAGCCCAAGCCTGTGCGGCTTGCCAGGGATCACTCGCAGGGATTGGGGGCGTGGCCTGGCGGCCTGAGTTCCCCCAGCCCAAGCCAGCACAGCTTGCGAGCCATCGCGCGGCTTGGGGCGAGGCCTGGCGGCCTGAGACCCCCAGCCCAAACCGGTGTGGCTTGTCAGCCATCGCGCGGCTCTGGGCGTGGCCCTGGCGGCCTGAGACCCCCCCCAGCCCAAGCCTGTGCGGCTTGCCAGGGATCACTAGCGCGGATTGGGGACGTGGCCCTGGCGGCCTGAGACCCCAGCCCAAACCGGCACGGCTTGAGAGCCATTGCGCTTGGGGGCGAGGCCTGGCGGCCTGAGATCCCCCAGCCCAAGACGGCTCGGCTTGCCAGGGATCACTCACGAGTCTCCGCTCCCAGCTCCTCCTGCCAGCCCGATTGGCCACCCCGAGTCCCGCCCCCGCGCCTCCTGCTGGCCCAATCGTGGGCGTAGCAGAGTGATGGTTAATTTGCATACTTCCCTTTTATTATGTAGGATAACCAAGATATGGGAACAAACTAAGTATTCATCAATGATGAATGGGTAAAGAAATTGTGGCATATACACATAATGGAATATTATTCAGCTATAAAAAAGAATGAAATCCTGCCATATGTGACAAAATGGATGAAACTGGAGGGCATTATGCTAAATGAAATAAGCCAGACAGAGAAGACAAATGCTATATGGTATCACTTACAGTTAGAATCTTAAAAAAAAAAAAAAAAAGTTTGAATGTTGAATTCACAGAAACAGAATAGACTGGCAGTGTTTCCAGGGGCTGGGGGAAATGGGAAGATGTTGATTAAAGAGTACTACATTACATATTTCCTAATTTTCCCACTCTCCAATAGTCATTCTTCTTTCAATTGCTCCAGAACCCATTTTCTGATGAGGTGAATATGCCCTCAGAGTTTATTCAGCAGATTCTTATAAACTAGTAGAAAAAGAAAGAGAAACGATAAATAAAACTGCTTATCAATCCCACTGTCTCAGTTTTAGGCTTGTAATTATTTTTAATAACTAGACATGTACTTTTCTCTAGAGTACTTTTATTTTATTTATTCCTTTAGTTTTGGATCATAGTTATTATTCTCCCACCTTGAGTTGAATACTTTATTTCCTTCCATTTTTTTCATATGATGTAGGTCTATGAATTTGCTTCTGAACAGAAATTTGGCATCCTCCAGTTTTTTCCCCCCAAATAGATGCTAACCAAATCCTTTCCAAATATTTAAAAATTAAGAAATATTTCTCAAATGACCACTCACTAAAATTATTATAGTCTATTTGAAAAAAGATTTCATTTTGTTTTAAATTTTACTATTTATTTTTGGCTCATTATCTGTAGTCAGAGAATGTGTTTCATCTTTTAGGGCTTTTTTGTGTATGTATATGAACAAATTATATGATCAACTTTTGGAAATATTCCATGAACACCTGAAAAGAATTATAGCTTATTTTATATACTATATAATTATCAATTCATGCCCATTAATTACATTGTTCAGATCTTGTATACCTCTTATTTGGGAGTAGGGGACAGGAGAAGGTTCTGGGAAGAGTGAGAGATTATTATTTCTGTCAATTTCTCCTCTTACTTATAAAGCTTATTTCCATGTATCTTTCTCCGATTTTTCAGCAATATCAATTGAAATTGAATCTTATTAATGATTTTGTCATACAAATTATTGTTATCCCTGTTTTCTTTTTATTAATATTATTTATTGATAAACATTTGACCATTGTTATTTTGTACTTTGATTAACTGAGTGTCTAGGACACCTAATGTAGTTTTTAAATCATTCATATTTACTGATATAACAAATGTGTTTAATCATTTTAAATCTTGCTTGTAAATGCTCTTTATGTGTTCTTGTTGAATCGTGGGTGTTTGTTTGTAGTCTATAATATATGAAATATGCTTTGTTTATTTTTACCTTCTGCAGAATTTTTTATTTTTTATTTTTATTTATTTATTTTTTATCTTAAAAAGCTTTATTTTTTTTTTTAATTTCTTTATTGATTAAGGTGTCACATATTTGTCCTCATCCCCCCATTCCCATCCCCCCCCCTCCCCACGCATGCCCCAACCCCCTGTTGAACTTAACCGTTGGATAGGCTCATATGCATGCACACAAGTCCTTTGGTTGAACTCTCCCCCTCTCCCCACCCTCCCCTATCCTCCCTCTGAGGCCCGATAGTCCCATCGATGACTCCTTGCTTCTGGTTCTGTTCTTGTTCCTCAGTCTATGTTGTTCATCATTTCCCCTAGATGAGCGAGATCATATGTCACTAGATATATACTTATGAGAACTGAATCTGAGACGAGCAATAATAGTTATGTTGACAGGCAGATGGATCAGTCTGTAGTGAGTTTCTTTCTGGACCAACAGTTCTTTTGAGACCCAATTTCAATGTCCACCAGTTCCTTATCTGTACATGTCAGCACTGACCCCTCAGCTCTGGATGGTGGACAAATGGTGGTAACGGAGGTCCGACTCCCTCTGGTTTGGTCTCGGCGAACCCAGGGGCACGGCTTCACCCGGACTAAGGGGCACGTGGCCTCACCCGGATCTAGGGACACATGGTCTCACCCGGACCCAGGGACGCTTGGGCTCTCCCAGACCCAGGGGCACGTGGCCTCATCCGGGCCTAGGTGTACGAGGCCTCACCCGGATCCAGGGACACATGGTCTCACCCGGACCCAGGGACGCTTGGCCTCTCCCAGACCCAGGGGCACGTGGCCTCACCCGGGCCTAGGTGCACGAGGCCTCACCCAGATCCAGGGACACATGGTCTCACCCGGACCCAGGGACGCTTGGCCTCTCCCAGCCCCAGGGGCACGTGGCCTCACCCGGGCCTAGGTGCACGAGGCCTCACCCGGATCCAGGGACACATGGTCTCGCCCGGACCCAGGGACGCTTGGCCTCTCCCAGACCCAGGGGCACCTGGCCTCACCCGGGCGTAGGTGCACGAGGCCTCACCCGGATCCAGGGACACATGGTCTCACCCGGACCCAGGGACGCTTGGCCTCTCCCAGACCCAGGGGCACGTGGCCTCACCCGGGCGTAGGTGCACGAGGCCTCACCCGGATCCAGGGACACATGGTCTCGCCCGGACCCAGGGACGCTTGGCCTCTCCCAGACCCAGGGGCACGTGGCCTCACCCGGGCCTAGGTGCACGAGGCCTCACCCGGATCCAGGGACACATGGTCTCGCCCGGACCCAGGTGCGCGTGGCCTCTCTCACACCCAGGGGCACGTGGCCTCACCTGGACCTAGGTGCATGAGGCCTCACCCGGATCCAGGGACACATGGTCTCACCCGGACCCAGGGACGCTTGGCCTCCCCCAGACCCAGGGGCACGTGGCCTCACCCGGGCCTAGGTGTACGAGGCCTCACCCGGATCCAGGGACACATGGTCTCACCCGGACCCAGGGGTGCGTGGCCTTTCCCAGCCCCAGGGGCACGTGGCCTCACCCGGGCCTAGGTGCATGAGGCCTCACCCGGATCCAGGGACACATGGTCTCACCCAGATCCAGGGACGCCTGGCCTCTCCCAGACCCAGGGGCATGTGGCCTCACCCGGGCCTAGGCGCACGAGGCCCCACCCGGATCCAGGGACACACGGTCTCACCCGGACCCAGGGGTGCGTGGACTCACTTGGACCTAGGTGCACGAGGCCTCCCCCGGATCCAGGGACACATGGTCTCACCCGGACCCAGGGGCGCTTGGCCTCTTCCAGACCCAGGGGCGCTTGGCCTCACCCGGGCACGGGACCCAGCGTCATCCGGGTCCAGGGGCACTTGGCCTCACCCGGACCCGGAATCCGGCCTCACCTGGAGCCAGGGGCACGTGGCCCCACCCAGACCCAGGGACGCGAGGCCCCACCCATACCCGGAGGCGCGCGACCACTCCCGAGCCCAGAGGCGCGCAACCCCGCCCGCACCCGGGTCCCAGCGGGGCCCCGTCCTCCCGATCCCAATTCCCGCCGGTCAACCCCCCCCAGCACCCCCCCCGGCCATCCTGCCAGAGCTCCAGGACGGCTGCCACAGAACTCGTCGGGCGGCTGCTCGGCGAAGTTCCGGTGCGCCCGGTGCGTGGCGGCGGGCCGGCCCGGCGTCACCGCGCCGGCTCCTGGGTCCGCAGCGGCGGCCGGTCGCCGAGCATGCGCACCCGGCCACCCCCGGGGCACCGAAATTCCTGAAGGACTCGGAGGCCAGCAAGCGCGGAGTCCCCCACCCCACGTCTCACAGGGGCCCGTCTGTCCATGCTCGGCAGCAAGTGGAGCCGCCCCCTCAGCCAGAGACCGCCGGGGGGACCGCGCCGAGCACGCTCCAGGTCGCCCCTGCATCGCCCAAGCCGCAGTTCCCAAAGTGTGGTCCTTGGGTCATCTGCATCAGCATCATCCCGCATACCCCTCTTATTCTAGCTGCAGAGCATCCACTCAGCCAGCCCTACGGTGGTTTTGGGTGGTGTCTGTTCCGCTCTCCCGTCGCAGCCTCAAAGTTGTTGTGGCAGGCAACATCCAGGCCTCCGCCCTATGTCTCCATCTCGGTCCTCCCTTGTATAGTTAAGTCTTGATTGTTGCTGGTGCCACCGGGAGGGCTCTCTTTGTTTATAAAGGAAGAGTTGCTGTGCAGGAGACTCTTCTATGGGCCGGGTCTTGGTGCAGCAAGGCTTTGGCGCTCACTGAATCTGCCTGTTGGATTTGTCCCTTATGTGCGTGGTTGAAGTCTGGTGTCATTTCCCACAGACCACCAGATGCCCTTGTTTCTGGGTCCCCAATGGGGCGTAGATCAGCCACTGCCTTAGGCACTCAGCAGGGATTACAGCAAGAACTGTAGTTTCCTCCTTCTGTCTGAGTGGCCCTGGAGCAGTCCGACTAGAACAGCAGTTTATCTGGTCCGCTGCCAGAGGGCAGGCCACCCACATGCATAAGCCGTTGCTTGGAGCATAGGTGTGCCTGCAAGACTTGCGGGGCGGGTCTTCAAAACGTGCGGGGCGGGTCCCAGGGCGGGGCGGGTCTCAGGGCGGGACGGGTCCCAGGGTGGGGCGGGGTCTCAGGGCGCCAACAGGCCATGGTGCGGCGAGCCACAATGGCTGCGAATCTGCTCCTTCTGCCTTCCAAGTTTCTAAGTCCCCTCGTTCCACGCTCTAGCGCAGCAAACACTGATTGCTGGGCGCACCTCCGCAAGAGTCCCGCCTCTCCCCGCAGGCATCTGGGTCTCCCGCGGGTCCCCAGAAGCTGGATTTAAGGGTGATGGAGAGCTAATCTCCCCTAAGTTTGGAACAAAAGCCCCTTTCCCCCGCCACCAGCCCGAGCCACGCGCCTCCGCACCTTGTCCCCTCCGATTTCGCTGGTTTCCTCTTCCCTCTTAGCTGTAAATCTCTCCTGTAGTTCTGGGCTGCAGACGCTCCGTCCTCCAGTCGCGCCCCTGAAACCGCTGCGCGCGGCCCAGCCATCTTCTTGATTCTCCTCCGTCAAAATGGCTAGAGGACTTGAAAGTAAGATGAGATCTCTTAAGAATCCTCCAAATTGGTGTTGGCGGCGTCCGGGGCCCCGAGGATCTCAGTGCGCAGCTCGGCCAGGTCGGTGGCGCGGGTGAGCCCCTCCTGCAGAAAGATGGTCTCTTTCTTCACCGAGAGCCGCTGCGCGGAGTCCGCGGCCGCCGCCACAGCAGCCGCGGCCCCCACGAGCCCATGGCCCCAGCTGCGGTAATGACTGAGGGGAGCAGCTGCCCGGTCTGGGGAGACGCGAGCAGCAGTCGCCACCCTCAGCAGTCCATGTTTCAGTTGTATTTCCGAAACTGCCATGCGAGGCAACAGATCAGCCTTTCACCTCCGCCGCCATCTTTTTCCAGAATTTTTTTTTTTTTTTTTAAATTTCTTTATTGATTAAGGTGTCACATATTTGTCCTCATCCCCCCATTCCCATCCCACCCCTCTCCCCACGCATGCCCCAATCCCCTGTTGAACTTAACCGTTGGATAGGCTTATATGCATGCATACAGGTCCTTTGGTTGAACTCTCCCCCTCCCCCCCACCCTCCCCCTACCCTCCCCTATCCTCCCTCTGTGGCCCGATAGTCCGATCGATGACTCCTTGCTTCTGGTTCTGTTCTTGTTCCTCAGTCTATGTTGTTCATCATTTCCCCTAGATGAGCGAGATCATATGTCACTAGATATATACTAATAAGAACTGAATGTGAGACGAGCAATAATATTTATGCTGACAGGCAAATGAATCAATCTGTAGCGAGCTTCCCCCTGGACCAACAGTTCTTTTGAGACCCAATTTCGATGTCCAGTAGTTCCTTATGTGTACATGTCAGCACTGACCCCTCAGCTCTGGATGGTGGACAAATGGTGGTAATGGAGGTCCGACTCCCTCTGGTTTGGTCTCGGCCGAACCCAGGGGCACGGCGTCACCCGGACTAAGGGGCACGTGGCCTCACCCATACCCAAGGGGCGCGTGGTCTCACCCGGGCCTGGGACCCAGCCTCACCCGGATGGATCCAGGGGCGCACGGCCTCACCCGGAACCAGGATCTGGCTTCACCCGTACCCAGGGACGCTTGGCCTCTCCCAGACCCAGGGGCACGTGGCCTCACCCGGGCTTAGTTGCACAAGGCCTCACCTGGATCCAGGGACACATGGTCTCTCCCGGACCCAGGGACGCTTGGCCTCTCCCAGACCCAGGGCCACTTGGGCTCACCCGGGCTTAGTTGCACGAGGCCTCACCTGGATCCAGGGACACATGGTCTCACCCGGACCCAGGGACGCTTAGCCTCTCCCAGACCCAGGGGCACGTGGCCTCACCCGGATCCAGGGACACATGGTCTCACCCGGACCCAGGGACGCTTGGCCTCTCCCAGACCCAGGGCCACTTGGGCTCACCCGGGCCTAGGTGCACGAGGCCTCATCCGGATCCAGGGACACATGGTCTCACCCGGACCCAGGGACGCTTGGCCTCTCCCAGACCCAGGGCCACTTGGGCTCACCCGGGCCTAGGTGCACGAGGCCTCATCCGGATCCAGGGACGCATGGTCTCACCCGGACCCAGGGACGCTTGGCCTCTCCCAGACCCAGGGGCACGTGGCCTCACCCGGGCCTAGGTGCACGAGGCCTCACCCGGATCCAGGGACACATGGTCTCAACCGGACCCAGGGATGCTTGGCCTCTCCCAGACCCAGGGCCACTTGGGCTCACCCGGGCCTAGGTGCACGAGGCCTCACCGGGATCCAGGAACACATGGTCTCACCCGGACCCAGGGACGCTTGGCCTCTCCCAGACCCAGGGGCACGTGGCCTCACCCGGGCCTAGGTGCACGAGGCCTCACCCGGATCCTGGGACACATGGTCTCACCCGGACCCAGGGACGCTTGGCCTCTCCCAGACCCAGGGCCACTTGGGCTCACCCGGGCCTAGGGGCACGAGGCCTCACCCGGATCCAGGGACACATGGTCTCACCCGGACCCAGGGACGCTTGGCCTCTCCCAGACCCAGGGCCACTTGGGCTCACCCGGGCCTAGGTGCACGAGGCCTCACCCAGATCCTGGGACACATGGTCTCACCCGGACCCAGGGACGCTTGGCCTCTCCCAGACCCAGGGCCACTTGGGCTCACCCAGGCCTAGGTGCACGAGGCCTCATCCGGATCCAGGGACGCATGGTCTCACCCGGACCCAGGGCAGAATTTTTTAGAAGCTACATATCCAGTGTTTTAATTCTTACAGTCATTCGACTTCAGTTTTAAAAATATGTATATTTTAAAATATATTTCTCTAGTTACCAAAATCAGAGTGATATTAAGTTTGAGTTTACCTATACAAGATGAGAAACTCATCCCTGACTTCCTAGACTTATAAAGATAATTTGGCATTTCAGAGTAAAAATATTGTTATGATTAAAAATTTTTTTGCATTTTATGCATTTTCTTTCCAAATTTGTTCTTGACCTTTGTGTTGAGGGAGGGTTCTTCCCCACTCCTGGTGTTTCCTTTCATGTGGACTCTCCTGGTTTCTCTCCCCTCTTTACTCACATCTCCCTAGAGATGAGTGGCTTAACACTAGTCTAATGTGAAAGAATGGGCATGCTCAGCTCTGCCCCATGATTTTCCTTCTGGAGGGTTAACTATTCCAGGAAGTAAAGGCTCCTCTCTGCTCTTCACGCCGTAAGTCTTACTTGACATGGAGCGTCCTGCCCTAAAATAGAGCACCATAGCTGAACAAGGAAGTCTGCCCAGTTTTGAGGTTTAGTAGCTCATCCATTTGGCTCTCCTTCTAAATTATTGTTATGGGTTGAATTGTAACCCCCCCGCCCCCAAAAGATATTTTGAAGTCCTAACCCATAGTACCTGTGAATATGATCTTATTTGGAAACAGGATCTTTGCAGATATAATCAAGCTGAGTTCATTAGAGTGGTCCAGAATCCAGCATAACTGGTGTCCGTAGAAGAGAAGAGACATACAGGGAGAAGGCAGCCATGTGACTATGCAGATAGAGATAGGAGTGACACCTATAAGCCACAGAACTCCCAAGATTACCAGCAAGCACCAGGAGCTAGAAGAGGCAGGGGGGATTCTCTCATACAGGTTTCAGAGGGAGCATGGCCCTGCCCGCAGCTTGATTTCAGACTTTTAGAATCTTAGAACTGTGAGACCATAAACTCCTGTTGTTGTAAGCCACTCTGTGATATGTTGTTGCAGCAGCCGTAGGAAACTGATACTCTAATGTCCTCCAATTTATACTTTTTCATTACTCGAGGCAATTTTTGTGCTCCCCCTGCTCTATGTTGTCTTATTTCTGAGTTGATTCAGGGTCCCTAAAAATCTCAATATTTTGGTGCAATGGCTGGAAATATTTATAACAAAACAAAACCAGGAAGATGTTTAGCAGGCCAGTCCCCAAACTCAACTGAATCTTCCTGGATGTAGCCAATGAGAGCAGGGGAGAAGGAAGCACTAGAAGCTTACCCCGCCATTGTAGAAAATGATAGAGCAGAAAGAAATGCTACAGGGGGCCTGCCGTATTCAAAAGCAAAGAAAGGAACATCGCGTGGCCCATGTACTTTTCCTCACCAGGCCCCAGAGACAGATGCTTCAGCAACATCAGCAGCAGCTGCAGTTCAGGAATCGGCTGCAGGGGACCATCAGGCTGAAATAGACATGGGGGCCGAGGAGGCAAAGCCACATTTTACAAGAAGTGTGTCTCAAATGTCACTGACAGAGAAGCCAGGATGCAGAGCGGCCTTTCCCAAAGACCCAGTAAACACGAGGGCCAAAGTTTACTTCTTTCTGGGAAATTTCTCTCAACTCATTTTAAGTTTTTGGTTATAATTCCAAACATTAATATAATTAATTGACTCTTCTAGAAAGATGAAGATAAAATCTAATCTAATAATAGACAAATATGCAAATTGACCAGACCTCCAACACACCCACAAGCCATGCCCACCATCCGATCAGAGCGAGTATGCAAATTAACCCAAACCAAGATGGCTACAGCCACAGAGAGCAAGGTTTCCTAGGTAACAAAGGAAGCCAAGCTTTCCGCCTGCTCTTGCCAGGCCTAAGCCTCCACTCAAGCTACAAAGTTTCAATTATAGAAGGTAAACAAATTCAAACAAATGGCGGCAGAATGGAGCTTGAGAGAGCAGGCCAGGGTTGCCGCCGGCAACAGGGGAAGCAAAGCTTTCCACACACCCTGGCCAGGCTCACCTGCTTAAGGCAACAAAGTTTCAATTACAACCCCAACACAAATGGCTTCGGGCCTCGGAGGGAGCCCCAGGCTTGGCTCTGCTCCAGGCTACAAAGTTTCAATTGTAGAAGGAAAATAAATTCCAGATACCAGGGCCTCCGCTTGCATAGCCAGGGGGCGTGGCTGGCCTGCAAACCACCACAGGCCCCTCGCTCAGGCCGCCCCACGCCCTCAGGGTACCCCACCCTGATCAGGGACACCCTTCAGGGCAAACAGCTGGCCCCCACCCCTGTACCAGGCCTCTATCCTATCTAATAAAAGAGTAATATGCAGATTGATCATCACTGCAACACACAATATAGCTGCCCCCATGTGGTCAAAGATCCTGCCCCCATGTGGACACAGGATGGCCACCACAAGATGGCCAGCAGGAGAGGGCAGTTGGGAGGCACCTGGCCTGCAAGGGAGGGCAGTTGAGAGGGACCAAGCCTGCAAGGGAGGGCAGTTGGAGGTGATCAACCCTGCAGGAGAGGGCAGTTAGGGGTGACCAGGCCGGCAGAGGAGGGAAGTTGGGGTGACCAGGCTGGCAGCAGAGTGGTTAGGGGGTGATCAGGCTGGCAGGCAGAAGCGGTTAGGGGCAATCAGGAAGGTAGGCAGGCAAGCAGTTGGGAGCCAGCAGTCCTGGATTGTGAGAGGGATGTCCGACTGCCCGTTTAGGCCCGATCCCAGGGATCGGGCCTAAACGGGCAGTGGGACATCCCTTGAGGGGTCCCAGATTGGAGAGGGTACAGGCTGGGCTGAGGGACAACCCCCCTCCGTGCACGAATTTCATGCACCGGGCCTCTAGTCAATAATATTTTCTTTTTCATTCTGATACCTTGAGCTTCTCCTTTGGTCTTCGGCTACTCTAAGGATGGGGATATTTAGGAACATTGTTTTGCCTGGAATAACTGATTTTGGGTCTGTGGACTGTTTATTTTTATACATTGTGTGAGGCCATGTGGCGAGCTCATAGATTGATAAGTATTTAGATTCCTAAAAGTGAGGCATGTGTCCGAGACTTGGCTTTGAATGGAATTAATTTCTGAGCTCCTACAGAAACCCACAGAGCACCTGTGAAAAGAGCTTCCATTGTGGCTGCTACCCAGGCAAAGAGGAACCTCTCTGGCTAGGACTGAGCAGAATATGAAATTAATAAGGATTTTTATTTCTTCGGATATTAATTCACAAGGTAAGAAAGAGAAATTTAATTCCTTTTGGAGTTTTTTATTTTGTTTATGAACTTTAACCAGCAAGGGGTACAATCTTTGAACTTTTAATTTCTCTCAGGGAATTTGATCATTAGGGTGAATAATTATTCAAATATATGCCATCTTCGTATTGGGGCAAATCCATAGTATTTGTACTATAGTATATTACATAATTAAAACCATGCAAAAATTATTCACAGCTGATCATTTTAATACTATTTGATACTATTCCCCCAAACCCCTGGAGTTAGTCATTGATTTGGTTTTATTTTTTATTTTATTTTATTATTATTTTTTTTTTAGTTTTCTTTTCAATTTGGCTAAGTTCATTTAATATGTCAAGGACATTCCAGTAGGCCACCAGTACAGTTTTTCAAAAAGTCAGTCACCTTGTACAGATCCTCCTGGAGACCTGTTTCCCTGCTAGCTAGCCTGGTCACTATTCAGGCCCGTCCAGCCAGCTGTCTTCCTGAAAATCTCCCATTGTTTTTCACTCTCCTGTGCTGCATTTCACTCTCCTGTGCTGTTTTTCACTCTCCTGTTCCCTGAGTCACACATCTTCATTGTCTACATTTACTCCTCATTTTGGTAGTTCATCCTCCAGTAGCTTACTAAGAACACATGTAAAAAATAGAATGTTTGAAATTGTTATTTAACCCTCAACCTTGATTGCTAGTGTGGCTGCAAAAATAATTCCAGTATAGAAATTATTTTCCTTTATAGTTTTAAAGGCAATCCTTTATTATCTTCAAGCTTCCAGTGTTGTTATTAAGAAACCCACAGCCACTTTCACTTCTAATTCTTTATATGAGACTTTTTCTCCCTTGAGGCTTGTAGGCTTTTCTCTTTTTTCCCAGGGTCCTAATATGTAAAATATTGTGTGTTGGTATGGATATAGTTTCATCCATTGATAGAAACTCTTGATTGGGAAATTCAGAGTTATAGAAAATTTTCTTGAATCATATCATTAATGATTTTATCCTCTCTGATTGTTCTGTTTTCTATTTCTGTAACTTGTACTATTCCAGTATTGGGTCTTATGGAATTGGTCCTATGATTTTTCTTACCTTTGCTTTTCTATTTTTTAAGTCTTTATATTTTTGTTCTAATTTCTAGACTATTGACTCAAGTTCATTTCCCAATAATTATATTGATATTTTCATTTCTACTAACATATTATTGATATCTAATAAGCCATTGTTTTCTCTGTATGTTCCATTTCTGTTTTCTGCAATTATTATTTCATGGACACATTTGCCTCCTTTATCTTTCTAAAGTTAAAAATACTATATATTTTTTTAAGTTTTCTTTTTCATGAATAATCTTCATTTCCTCTAAGTTGTGTTTTGCCCTAGCTGGTTTGGCTCAGTGGACAGAGTGTCAGCCCATGGACTGAAGGGTCCTGGGTTTGATTTCTGTCAAGGGCATGTACCTGGGTTGCAGGCTCAATCCCCACCGGGGCACCTGTTGGAGGCAACCAATCAATGTATCTCTCTCACATTGATATTTCTCTCTGTCTTTCCCCCTGCCTTCCACTATCTCTAAAAATCAATGGAAAAATATCCTCGAGTGGGGATTAACAAAAAACAAACAAAACAAAACAAAAACCTTTAAGTTGTTTTTTTCTATATTTCTCTGTCTAGTTTCTTTTTTTCATTTCAGAAGGATTCCTTAAATATGTGGTAATCCCTGATTGTCTGCTCATCATTAGGAAATTCTTAAAGTCTTTTGTAAAGTTCTGCTGATTTGGGTAGGATTTATTGACTTTGAACTGTCTGTGTCATTTTTCAAAAAAAGGTAAAAGTCCATTATACAGTGTTTGGAGATTTTTTTTAAAGAAGAAGCTCATTGATTAGAAGATATAGAATATACTTTAGCTACACTGTTAAGTGAAAAAAAGTAAAGGCGCAGGAAAGGATATGTGTAGAATGCCACCATGTGTATAGTGAGGAGACAGAGACGGGATAGATTTTCCTCCATAAACACTTCTGTACATTTTGGATTTTGATTATGTATCTTACTTTTTAAAGAAATAAATGATTATTTTAAATGCTACAAGAGTTTTTAGGTAGGGAGCTCTTTTCAATGATTTTGTGTAGAGTACTGTAAAAGTTTTCCGTTTCTATACTCATATTTATTTCAGGTGAAAAAAAAAACATTTTCTTCTTTATATCTTTTATTACTGACTTCTGTTCTAATGTTCTAATCCACTCCCAAAGTGACTTGTATTTAAGTTAAATATTCTCTTCTCTGTTAGTACTTTATCCTATTCTTTCCCTCCCCAAGTACGTTCTCCCTTATCTTACACATGACCTTTTCATTCTTGTTTTTGTTATTGTTGCAGCCAGTTCTTTGTTGGAAATTTTGCACTCAACACAAAATTACCTATAGGAAGAAAAATAGCTGAGTTTACTGGTGTAAAACAAGACAGCTATAACCTGCCCCCTAAAAATGGGGCATTGCTATGATCTTTAAAAGGCTTGGAGCCAGTCAATGTTTAGCTCATGGCAGGACAGCCAATGGGTAAATGTTGCCATAACTGTGCAGGACTTGTCTTCAACAGTAACATTGGGCAGCAGACAAACACAGTGAAGAGCCAGAACAGCAGTTCCTGTTCACTCTCTCTTCTGTCCACGGACACACCGGCGGTACCTCTCAGGAATCTTACACAGCTGAGGAGGGGAGCAGGAGAGAACTCGAGAGGAAGAAATATGGCGTTCTGCCAACACAAACATGTGGGGACTTCATGACCATATTTTTATTTTAAACTGTTATGTGGATAATGTACTTTTGAAGTCTTTAGTAAGTTTTTCCTAATATTTAATCTAAACCCCTTCTGCTGCTAGACAAGCTTTTTCAATGGCTAATTTTTTTCTCTTTTATTTCAGAAAATGGACATAGTATACACATCCCTATAAATATGACCCTTACATCTCTGTATGAGCATTTGAATTAGAGTCATAATCAGTGACACTCAGGCACGTTTTACAAAACAAACAGGTGTATTTGAATGGATTTAGTCATGGACCACACTCTTTAGCCCAACTATACACCCCACTGCCCTTATCATTACACTGAGCCTGATTCCAACATGGTGCTGTCTGTGGCCCCTGTAGAATTTTGAGTCTGGAAACTCTGCTTAAGTTTTCAAAGTCATTTTTTATACATTGTTTCCTTTATTCTTCATTACTACCCCACAGGGAGGGTTATATTAGCTGCTATCATTCTTCCTTTTTAGAGCAGAAAATGTGGGCTTGCTGAAAGTTGCCCACACAATTAGTAAGCAGTGGGTCTAGAGTCAATATCCTACATAATAAAGAGGTAATATGCAAATTGACCATCACTCCAACATACAAGATGGCCACCCCCATGTGGACACAAGGTGGCCGCCACAAGATAGCCAGCAGGGGAGGGCAGTTGTGAGTGATCAGGTCAGCAGGGGAGGGCAGTTGGGAGGGACAAGGCCTGTAGGGGAGGACAGTTGAGGGGGACCAGGCCTAAAGGGTAGGGCAGATAGGGGTGACCAGGCCAGCAGGGGAGGGCAGTTAGGGGCAATCGGGCTGGCAGGGGAACAGTTAGGTGTCAACCAGGCTGGCAGGGGAGTGGTTAGGGGCCATCAGGCAGGCAGTCAGGCGAGCAGTTGGGAGCCAGCAGTCCTGGATTATGAGAGGGATCCCAGATTGTAGAGGGTGCAGGCTGGGCTGAGGGACACCCCCCCCCCCATTGCATGAATTTCGTGCACCGGGCCTCTAGTATACATATATATATTTTAGCATAAAACACTGCTTTCCTAAACAGATACATAGTAAATGTATTCTAATCACCTTGTTCTTGGTTGCTTTAAGTTTTCAGACATAGTTGTTAGAATATTAAAAGGCATAATAAATGATTGAGCAATTGTGAGAGAAAAAGAGCATTATTATGATTGTTCGCATAATGTTTTCAATGAAGTAGATTCACATGCTGTGAATAATTTGTGGTGATGTCCTAGGCAAGCACATTATGAGAACTATAAAAGTGATGTATTGATATCATAATTACTCAGGCATGTGTTCTTTGTGGACACATTCCCAATTCTAGCCAGCTACCTTCACTTATCTTTAATTGCCAAGTTCAGTTGCCTACATTTACAGTAAGGGAGATAAAGAAGAAACAATCAGGGCAGAGATCAAGGAAGACACTGAAAAGTCTTCTGAAATTTTGACAGCTGAGTTACCAATTGAAAGGCCACCTCAAAAAAAAAAAAAAAAAAAAAACACCTCAGCTTTTTGAGCTCAGAATAATAGTAAATGGCTATTCTTTATCATCCTCAAATAAAGACAAAACTGCTCCCTTCCTTGAGCTAACTTAATTCTTTGAAACTAAAGATTATTCAAGAGTCTGGTAAATTCTTCACATAGAATGTTAGTGCTTTGAAATTCGTAGCCTCTGTGAAATAGTAAGTAATTTAACTTAAAAAATTGAGGTCTTGCCCTAGCCGGTTTGACTCATTGGATAGAGCGTCGGCCTGCAGACCGAAGGGTCTGGGATTTGATTCTGGTCAAGGGCACATATCTTGGTTCCAGGCTCCTCCCTGGCCCAGAGGCCTTGGTCAGGGCTCCTGCAGGAGGCAACCAATCCATTTGTTTCTCTCACATCTCTGCAGATATGACAACCCCTTACTGCCGGCACCCAAGGTGAACCACTTCTACCCACCTACCCACACACACTCCACTGCAAAAGAGGGGATACACCTTGGTTAAATTTAGACCCTATGAGCAGCACCTCGTGTTCTCAATAATAATGATGACAAAAGTCAATGCAATACAGATCTTATGGAACTTACGATAATAAAAGTTTAATTTTATTTTGTTTCCATCTTTGTTGAGATATAATAGACATAGTTTAAAGTTAGTGAACTGTGTCACCTGAATGAGCTCCTTGAGAAAAAGGTGAAATATTCTAATCCTTTTAATAAAAATCGATAGTTATTAAAATGTTTGAAATTTCTATATTGGAGTCTATGAAATGGAAGAATAGAAAAACATGTAGTCCTGGCACTTAAGGGACTTTTATAACGTTATTTTGATGAAGGAGATGACACATTATAAAAGAGGCTTCGCTATACTGCAAAAAATAGAAAATTCAAACATTTGAGAAAATCTGAAAGTTTCCTGAAAAGATACCACTATAAAAATCTCTTAATGGTACTAGTACATACATAATTTATTACCAATACAATTAGGTTTAAATCATTTCCATTTCTATTATTTGGACTAGGTGTGCATATATGTGGGACAAGAAAGAGAAAACAAAAAGATACGGAGCATGTGCATAAAAATGTATCTGATTAATTAATATGTGGATATAATGAAACAGAGAAAACTTCTTGGAGAAAGCATGAATTAAATCTATTGAATCAATATTGCAAATAAATAAAAATGGACACTTTCTCCTGAATCCAATTTCTAGTCATAAAAATGAAACAAATACTAATACTCAAAAACATATAAACCTGTAATAAAATTTTTTAAAGTTTGAAGCTTAGATAATATATTTCTCCATATAAACTTATTTTCATAACTGTACTACTCTCAAAAAACATTTCTAAAAATGTGACTATTTAAACTATATGAAAAGTAAATACATTAATATCTTAAAAGAGTTTACATTTTATTCCAGGTTAGAAATTCTTGTCATACTTAGAGATGTGGAAAGGTTTGAGTTTGTGCTTCATGAATGAGTGAAGCAACAACTAGCAAGCAAAATCACTAGAGGTTATTAAACTTCCAGGGCCAAATATATGCAAACATAACCAAGTGAAGAATCTTCACTCAGATAGAAAGAGAATGCGGCCACCCCTGGGAAATCTCATGGCTTGTCTCAGCATTGTTAATTGCAGGCTTTGCGTTGTTCAGTGTAAGTGTTTTTAGTTCTTTATGAGTTCCATAGTTGCCTACTGCAATGATTTTTAGGGTGGAGTGGGCATAGAGTAGTTTTATAGCAATAAAGGACTGTCTGGTTGAAATCTGCTCATTCCTTACTTGTTTTTACTGCTCTCCAGCACTGACTCAAACTTACAAGCATTCACTTAGACCTTTCTTAAACCTGTTCGGGAAAAGATCAACTTCAAATACTGACATTGTGGTGTATGTGTAATACACACCTCCACTGGTAGCCATTTCTGTGTTTCTCGCAAAGTTGAAAGCATCACATTTCTATCATGGGAAAGGAAAATTTAAATATGCTGAAAATTCCTTAGGCATTTACAAAATAAATTTGGAAAAAGGCTGCGGTTTATGACTTCTAAGTGGTACTAGAATATGTGTTGGAATTGTGGTTATATGTTTCCCAAAAATAGTATTTGCCATTTGTGAAGGGAAAACTAGAAATAAAATGCCACAGATCATTTTAATAAATAATGCTCTAGAATTATTATATAGAAAAGCCAAAAATATATCCTCCTAACTTCAGAAAAGATCACATTAAAATCATTCAAGATATGATGTATTCTCTCCTAGAAACATTAATTAAGCATCTAATAGAAATATGGCACTAAGCTAGATCCACAAAACAGTACTTCTCAAACTGCTCCTGAATTTATAATATTTTATCGATTGGTTAATTGATTGATTGACTGATTTTTAAAGAGAGGGGAAAGGAGAGGGAGAGAGAAACATTAATGTGAGAAACATTGATTGGTTGCCTTCCTTACATGCCCTGACCCCCTCCCAACCCCTAACCAGGGAATGAACCTGAAACCTGGGTATGTGCCCTGACCAGGAATTGAACTCAAGACCCTTTGGTGCATGGGATGATGCTCTAACCAACTGAGCCACACCAGCCAGGGCTGCATATAAATTTTTAACAGCAGAATAGTGAGAAGAATTGCCTCCATAGAATTGGAGAGGATGATTACTGCCTCAGGTAGGATAGGGAGGTTGTGCTGCAGCAACCAACATCCCCAACATTTGCTTAAAATCAAAAGATTTTCTTCTACTCCCACCTCAGGTTTGTCACAAGTTGACTCAAAAATCTGCTTAGTATAATTCCCACTTCAAGATCAAAGCTGACAAAGAGGCACTATCTGAAAATATTGCCAGTCATTTTATCAGAAGGAAATAGAGGTCTGGGAGGCCTCACACCAGCAATTAAAGGACCTGCTCATAAAGCAATAGACAGAACTAAGCATTCTTTCTTAGGGGCCAAGAAGGGTAGTCCACATGCCCAAGAGGAGAGGAAAGCCAGATCTCAGTGAGTGTTCCATTTCTACTCTCATTATTTTATCTTAAAATCACTCAAATTTTGCATCTTGCTTCATTCTAATCATTATTATAAAAACAGAGTTTTTAAATTACCACCAAGCAAAACTGACAATCAAAATAAATTTTTATTCTGTGGCACTGGTATATACAATGGTCAAATCAAGAAAGACCTTTCAACCATGCCGAGTTCACTCTTTAGTCCGAGGGAAATGAAAAGTTACTGAGGTAATTTAATCTGCCCTGTGAAATGAACAGAATTTTACTTTGAAAAGGTCACTCTGTTTGCCAGTCAGGAACGTATTTGGACTGCAGAGCACTAGTTAGGAGGCTTATAAAACCAAAGATGGTGGTGAACCTGAATAAAGATTGTATGATCAGATTGGATGAAAGTGGACAGATCTGAGAAATAGTAAATTCAAACTGGAAAAACTTGGTGATTGGTTATGAAAGTTAAAACAAAGGGAGTGTCGCCTGGATAGAGTGTCGGCCTGCAAACCAAAGAGTCCCAGGTTCGATTCCATGCAGGAGGCAACCAGTCCATCGATGTTGTTCTCTGTCTTTCTCTCTCTCTTCCACTGTCCCTAAAAAATCAATGGGAAAACCTCGGATGAGGATTTAAAAAAATTATTTAAAAAAAGACAAAGGGAGAGTCTAGAATGTTTCCAAGTGTTCTGGTTTGGCCAACAAAGTAGAAGATGGCACAGCCATTCTCTGAGAAGAGAATAAAGATAGTGGAGCTGATTTAAGACGAAGAGATGAGGAATTCTGTTTTGGACATGTTGAGTTAGAGTTTATGTAGTAGAATATACATGTTTAGATACCTAACAATTCTTACAAAACAACTCTGCCCCATCGTAAGTCCACATAGTTCAAGTGGGACTGACCACAACTCACAGCTTTAGGGCCTGGCCAGAGTAATCCATCCTCCAAGTTCAAGAGTGGACAGGTGGCCCCAGCTGGCCCAATCAGAGCTTTCCCTGGAATTTCCTCCCTTCTTAACCCTCCCCCTACCCCACACACACACACTTTTTTTTTTTAACTTCTTTATTGATTAAGGTATCGCATATTTGTCCTCATCCCCCCATTCCCATCCCACACCCCTCCCCACATATGCCCCCACCCCCCTGTTGTCCTTAACCGCTGGTTAGGCTCATATGCTTGCACACAAGTCCTTTGGTTGATCTCTCCCCTTTCCCCTACCCTCCCTCTGAGGCCCGACAGTCTGATCCATGCCTCCTTGTTTCTGGGTCTGTTCTTGTTCATCAGTCTATGTTGTTCATTATTTCCCCTAGATGAGTGAGATCATGTGGTATTAGAAATACACTTATAAGAACCGAAAATTAGACAAGCAATAATGGTTATGCTGACAGGCAAATGAATCAGTCTGTAGTGAGTTTCTTTCTGGGCCAACAGTTCTTTTGAGACCCAATTTCAATGTCCAACAGTTCCTTATGTGTACATGTCAGCACTGACATTACAGTTCTGGATGGTGGACAAATGGTGGTAATGCAGGTCCGACTCTGTCTGGTTTGGTCCTGGGCAACCTGCAGTGATGCACAGCTGCTAACTGCTAGTATAGGAAGGCCACATCAGCGTCTTCCATCTCTGGACTGCTTCTCTTCTGTCTTCATGGCTGGAGTAGGCCTGTCGATTCCTCTCTGTTGCTGGAATCCACATGGTCTCTGAGTTGTTTTCTGAAAATGTACAAACATATTCTCGACCAAAAGTTAATAAAGGAATATTTTCTATAAATTTTACTTGGGATCCTATTTCATTTTTTGCCCAAATGATTTTCCTCTGGCTTGTTTTGACACCTTGTGTGTTTTTCATGAGTGTCTTGCTTTTAGCCTTACAATTAATTTTCTAAAGTATTAATTTTCTAGATGTAATTTACTTATAGGATATTTTTCTTTACATGATATTCCTCTACTATCCCCTCCTTTTTTTATTTAAATGGTAGGAGGCTTTTGAAAATTTTATAATGTAATCTTGATGGCTTTTAAATTTTAATTTTTTGCACTATAATATTACTGTTTTAGGTTCATTACATGGTGCACAATTTTATCATGAGATGAAGTACCAATAAAAATTTTAGTTAACACTTTAGGAACACCTTTTTGTACAGTACAATTAATTTTTCTAGAATATTCGCTTGTTTCAACTAGCCAATTTAAATTTGCCTGAAAACTTGACTACTATTTTACTGTCAAATTTATTACTCTAACAACAATCTTATTTTACCCTGTAAATATTGGTGGAAGGGATTATTTGCCTTCTTGAGTAGGTCCTGAGCATTCCTGGTGGTAGGCTGGATTTAGATATCGTAAACCCACTTCCCCACACCATGGGTACAAGACAACTCAAACAATTCTTGTTGGAGTGAGAGGGCAGCTGCTGTCGGCCAAGTCTCTGTCGGTCACCTGGGTCCTGATCTGAGCTGGGCATGGGAAGCACGAGGCAGCCATGGGGGCAGGAGACCTCCCTCAGAAGGGGCTAGGGTTCAGGCCCCTGCAATGTTGGGGGAGTGAGGGTCTGTGCCCCACCTCTGTTGATCCCCAAATTCTCTCCTGATGGCCCCTCTGCGACTGTGCCTGTCTTAGGTTGTTCCTTCCTTGAGGAATCTTACCTGTCTCTGGCTAACCAGCCCACACACTCTTTTAAGAAAGAAGTTTGGGCTTTTCACTACAATCCCTAACTGAAAGGCTAATATAAGCCCATAACTGCTGGTAGTTGTCATTGCCACAACATGGAAAGAAGATACCTGGTATTATACCCACACAGAGAAAAAGGGAGAGAAGATAATTAATGACAGCTTATAAATTCCTGGGTTCAGCTATGTCTACCCACTCATGGGAAGCCTCTCTTGTAGTCATCGCGACATCTCTTTCCTCTTTTCTTCCCTTAACCTCCCTCCCTAGTGTCTAGGTCAGAGCTTTGCACACCATAAGCACTAAATAAATACCTACCAAGAGTATTAAAATGTAAGAAACAGAATCTTCTGGAATACTCACAATCAAATGCCTTTATCAGAAAAAGAAATCACACAGATGTTTTCGTAACAAGCAGAACCCAAATGAGTCATTCATGATTTCTGCTGATCATATTAGAATCACCCCGACTTACAAAACAACGTGCGCACACTCAAAATATCACTGGCTTTTTTCCACATAAGCAATATTTAAACATGAAACAAGCTTGGAAAGGGAATAAAAGCCTTTAGCTGCAGGTGATTTTTTTTTTTTTTATCACACCCCATTTCCTCTGAGTGAGTAGTCCTGCTGGCATTCCCTGGGAATTAACCTTTGCTGCTGCTTGTTACCTGATGCGTCGCGTGAATAATAAGTACTAGTTTGCTTGAGAGAGCTTCCCGTAGTAACGGAACCCAAAGGAAACGTGAGCACACAGCACCCTCTGATTCAGCAAAGAGAGGTGCTGGGTCACCATTCTATGACTGAGGGACACGCTAGCTGATTCAGAAAACTCATGCTCCCCACAGGAAAAAGAAGCCAGTCAGCACCAAGTCAGCTAGGCCTCCCCTAGATTAATCATCTTCCCTATACATCTAAATCTGCATCTATTTGAGTCACAATCCTATGACATGATAATAGTATGGTTTCAGAGCCTTTGGGATCTTTAGGCGAAAGATACATTGTAAATACGAATGCTAATAAAGCAAAGCATGGGAACATTAGAGCAGTTGAAAGGACCTCTGGTTTCGCAAGTTATTCCTTTCATATCATCAGGTCAACCTCCACAATGAGGGCAATATTCTCTCTTCAGGTTCCTTTAGCCCAGTGGTCGGCAAACTCATTAGTCAACGGAGCCAAATATCAACAGTACAACGATTGAAATTTCTTTTGAGAGCCAAATTTTTTAAACTTAAACTTCTTCTAACGCCACTTCTTCAAAATAGACTCGCCCAGGCCGTGGTATTTTGTGGAAGAGCCACACTCAAGGGGCCAAAGAGCCGCATGTGGCTCGTGAGCCGCAGTTTGCCGACCACGGCTCTAGCCTTTAGCAGAATGGTTACAGAAGAAGATAAAGATGAAGACAAACACAAAGAAGGAGAGGAATTGGAAGAGGAGGGAGAAGGAGGAAGAGAAGAATGTTTGTTGACATTAGCACAGAATGGTAATTGCAAAAATGTTGTTGACATTCATACCTACCGTGGGGGCCAAAACTAGAAGATACACAGGTGTTGAAAGAACATCAACATCTATTGCAAAACTTAATAGTGAGTTTATAAGAGCTATGCCCAAAGATGATAATTTCACATGCATAGCTTACAGAAGATGCCTATGCATATCGTTCTATTAGGCATAGCTTTTCATTTAGATCAAATAGTTGTTCTTGTAAATCAATCCTTCCTATTTGTATTCCAAGTTTTCTTTTACATGTGCACGATTAAAGTGATGACTATCAATGTGTGATTTCTTTAGAGAAGAATTTTTCTAACATTAAAATAATGCTTATTTTATATCAGTAATATTAGATACTCCAAATAAAAAATGAATTAATTCCAATAAGGTGCAGTTATTTAACTTGTTTCATGGAATACAGTAATGTTTTTAGAGGTTCATTATGTAAATGTTAAAATACTTGACTTCATTGTGAATAGTATTGTAAAGCCACTTAAAATTCAACATGGAAGATAATGTTATTTTTTTTTGCCTGTGGTGAATATACAGAGACAAATGTGGTAGAACATGGTGTCATTATTAAGCACAGCATTCCTGCTAAATGAAACTTTGGTGTAGATATGTTCTAGGAACTGGTCCTTGTGCTCCTATAGTCCATAATTGCATATAAAAGGTTGTGATAAGCCTTAGGCGGTTTGGCTCAGTGGATAGAGCATCAGCCTGAGGAATGAAGGATCCTGGGTTCGATTTTGGTCAAGGAAACATACCTTGGTTGCAGGCTCCCAGGGGGCATGCAGGGAGGCAACCAATTGATGTGCCTCTCTCACATCGGTGTTTCTTTCTGTCTCGCTCTCTCCCTTCTACTCTCTCTAAAAATCAATGAAAAAATGTCCTCGGGTGAGGATTATTTAAATAAGTAAGTGAATAAACAAATAAATAAATAAATAAATAAATCGTTATGATAATATACTGATCATAATAGAAATATTTACACAAAAGTAACAGAACTACCAAATAACTGAATGTAAAAAATTATTTCAACATAGCAATAAATTATTTCTCTCTTTGCTGCCTGACATCAATTAGAGTTTAAAAATATTTACTTTGTAAGTACAACTAATGTTCTATGATGGTAATGTGCTTTTTGTAAATAAATCCTCCAAATTTTTGTTGTATTTTGTTTAGAATCAGCTGGACAATTTTAATCAGAGCAGTCAATACATTGAACACCAAAAAACTTTTTAATTTTGAGGCTTTCCACAAACTGAAATGATAGGAAATAAAGCTTACAAATATAAAGGCACTGAAATTAATCCCTACAATTTCAGTACCACGTTCAGTAACTTCATATTAAGTGATAAGAACTCACTCTTTGTATAAGACTTGATTGTGAAATTCTATAATTGTGTTTTAGAATGTCTTAAGTTGTGGGGAGCACATTTTGATAGAGTTCCTTTTGTTATTGGAAAAAAATAATAGTTTTTACAGAAGTGAAAAGAAATTGGGAAGGCCTATGATTTTATAGCATTAAAATTTGTACAATAATCAAAAGAATTATATATGAAGGTGAGTATATTAGAGAGTTTTGTCTTACAAAAGTATTTAAAAAGAAGGATGATTTAAATAAAGGGAGACAAGAAACTAGAAACACCAATTAGAAAGAATATCTGCACCCCTATGTTCATAGCAGCACAATACACCATAGCTAAGATTTGGAAATAGCCTAAGTGCCCATCAGTAGATGAGTGGATTAAAAAGCTGTGGAACATCTACACAATGGAATACTACGCTGCGGTAAAAAAGGAGTTCTTACCATTTGCAACAGCATGGATGGAACTGGAGAGCATTATGCTAAGTGAAATAAGCCAGTCAGAGAAAGATAAATATCACATGATCTCACTCATTTGTGGAATATAATGAACAACACAAACTGATGAATAAAAACAGATCCAGAGACAGAGAAGCATCGATCAGACCGTCAAACCACAGAGGAAAGGTAGAGGAGGGTAGGAGTAAGGGAGAGAAATCAACCAAAGGACTTGTATGCATGCATATAGGCTTAACCAATGGACACAGACAACAGGGGGGTGAGGGCATGAGTGGGGGATGGGGGGTTGGGGGCTAATGGGGGGATAAGGACATGTATGTAATAACTTAATAAAGAAATTTAAAAAATAAAAATAAATAAATAAAGGAAGAAAGATAAACTAAAAATATATATATTGACTCAAATATTTAAAATATATTATGCCTCGCCCTAGCCAGTTTGGCTTAGTGTATAGAGCGTCAACCAGTGGACCCAAGGATCCCAGGTTGATTCCAGTCAAGGGCAGGGACTTTGGTTGCAGGCTTCTCCTCGGTCCGGGCCCTGGTTGGGCTCGTGCAGGAGGCAACCAATCAACGTGTTTCTCTCACATCAATGTTTCTCTCTGCCTTTCTCTCTCTCTTCCACTCTCCCTAAAATGGAAAAATATCCTCGGGTGAGGATTAACAAAAAATTAAAAAATAAAGTACATTAGCCCTCTAAAGAAAGAGAAGAGAAATGAGGATGTCCTCAATTAATAAAATTTGCTCTAAACTTATCACATACCCCTGCTGGAGTTAGAGGCTATTTGTCATTTAAAATATTGTGTTTTAAAAAGAAAAGTAAAGAAATTATCATAATTTCAATTTTTAATTCACAAAATACAACACTGAAGATTGCCGACAATTTTAAGAAAAATTCCAGATAAGAAGGCCACATTGGAAAAAGTACATTCTTTAGAAAAATAATGGCTATACATACAACAAAAGACACCTTTCAAATTTGTGAACATAGGTCAAGAATAGTTATTTTGCTTATGATGCTTTTATTGTTCAGAAAATCAATATAGTAAGGACTATTTTTTTTACTACATATAAATTGTATTTTTAGAGAGAATTTTATTTTTAAAAAATAGCTTTCAGTTTGTTTGTTTCCAATTTTTTAATATTTATTTCAAAATTATGTAGTTTTACTCCTCAAATTATATATATCTAAAAGAATGGATTTTGCAGTATATAAATTATGCTTCAATAACCTAATTTTTCAATTACATAATTTTATTTATTCTTATCATCTCCCTCCCCTTTTAATTCTCAAAAGTATCCTGGCTTGGATAGTAAAATATATATTCACCTGTTCATAATAAAAATCTTAAGAGTTACCTAAATTAACTGTCTTCACCTACTCATGTTCCATTCACTCTTTTTAAAATATATATATTTTTATTTATTTCAGAGAGGAAGGGAGAAGGAGAGAGAGATGGAAACATCAATGATGAGAGAGAATCGATTGGCTGCCTCCTGCACGCCCGCTACTGGGGATCAAGCCCACAATCCAGGCGTGTTCCCTGGCCAGGAATCAACTGTGACTTCCTGGTTCATAGATGGATGTTCAACCACTGAGCCATACCAGTCGGGCTCTATTCACTCTCTAATTCACTTCAGTTGGATTTTAATCTCTATCACTCCACTGAAGCCATTTTTTTAAGACACCACTAACATACATTTTGCCAAGTTAATGTTCTATTGTCATTTTGCCCACTCTTTCCCACTCTCTTTTGTGCAATCCTCTTCCTGGATTCTAAATATTAGAATGACCCAAAACTGTGTCCTTTGCTATTGCTAGTCTTTCCCTAGGTGACCACATCCTGTCCCATAGCTTAAAACACCATTTATATATTGATAACTAGCAAACATATATCTGGTCCAGATTTTTCTCTGAGCTCCAGAATCACATGTCTGACTGCTTACTGTATGTCTTTAATTAAACCTCTCCTGCACCTTCTTAGTGCAGCAATAATAAAACACATGCATAAAATTATTGACTATAAAATCCTGAATAATTTGAGCCCCCTCCTACCTTCCAGGCCTCATCCCATATCTTTACTTTTCTCCCTCTCACTCTGATTGTTCCATGCACTGGCCCTTTTTCCTTTCCTTTTCTTTTTTTTTTTTTTTTTAAATATATATTTTATTGATTTCTTACAGAGAGGAAGGGAAAGGGATAGAGAGCCAGAAACATCGATGAGAGAGAAACATCAATGAGAGAGAAACATCGATCAGCTGCCTCCCACACACCCCCTACTGGGGACGCGCCCGCAACCAAGGTACATGCCCCCGACCGGAATCGAACCTGGGACCCCTCAGTCCGCAGGCCAACGCTCCATCCACTGAGCCAAACCAGCCAGGGCTCCTTTTCTATCATGGGGCCTTCATCCTTCTTTTTGAATGGCTGGTTCCTTCTCGTGCCCCAAGTCTCAGGTCAGTGTCTCCTCCTCAGAAAAGCATTCTACAACCATTCTATCCAAAGTAGACTAGTCACTTCCCACCTGATCACAGTCTAACTTGTAGTGAGTTGAGTCTTGACCCACACACCCCCCCTCCCCCTCCTCAAGTTATGTTCAAGTCCTAACTCCTGCAACCTGAGAAGTTGACCTATTTGGAAAAAAGTTCTTTGCAGATGTAATTAACTTAAGGATCTCAAGATGAGATCATCCCAGACTTATGGTGGGCCCTAAACTCAAGGGCAGGTGTACTTTTGTGAAGTGAAGATACAGAGGCTCAGAGAGAAAAAGGTAAAGAGAAGATGGAGACAGACGTTGTAGTCATGTTCCTAGAAGGCAAGGAATGCCAAGGGTTTCCAGCAGCCATCAGAAGCTGGAACAGAAACATGAGGTGAATTTTTCCTCAGAGCTTCCAGAAGGAACCAGCCCTGTCAGCATCTTGATTTTAGATTTCCAGCCTCTAAAACTTTGAGAGAATACATGTTTGTTGTTTTTAAGCCCCGTAGTTGGTTGTAAGTTGTTAAAGCAGTGGTAGAAAACTAATACATCTAACATAACCTGCCTTACTCCTTTCATAGCACTTCTCACTATTGGGTGCTATCCATTTAATTATTAGTTTGCTAGTTTATTTTCTGTGCCCCTCTTCCCACTTGTAGACTCCATGAGGAAACTATTATGTCATCTTTGTCACTGGATATCTATGCCTAACTCGGAACCGTATGTACATGTAATGGAAACTCAACAAATATTTGTCACGTGATTGAATGTTGTTTCAACATTTACCTTCCCTTAAAACAACTTCTAGGTCTTTCGCTTTGATTTGACTTAAGCTCTTTGTTAGATGGTCACTGTGACTATCTTCACCGCTTTACCCCCTACCATAACCAATTAATACAAGGTCCTCAGTACATGTGCATTGAATATATTTGGGACATCTAATGTGTGCCAGACATTGTCACAGGCAACTCTCTAAAAACAGTTATCTCATTTACCTCTCAAAATAATACTTCAATTTCTATTGTATTATCTCCATTTATTTTTTTCCCATTTTATTTTATTTTTTTACTTTTTTTTATTGATTTTAGAGGGTTGATTCTTGTATGTGCCCTGATCAAACCCACAACCTTGACATATCAGGACTATGCTCTAACCATCTGAGCTAACTGACCAGGGCTTGCCTCCATTTCATAAATGAGGAAATTGAAGCTAAGAACACGTAAGTAAATTGGGGAGATGACCAACTTAATAAGAGAATGTGTCAGAATTTAAACCCAAGATTCTGATTTCAAATACCAAGCCTGTTCAACTGACCAAGCAATAAAAATCATTAGTAATAAAAATTTCTGTACAAAATAAAAAATTAAACACTAACAATTAAGATTGAAAAGATTTAATATTGAATAGATTTTAAAATTACCCCCCTTAACTCAACTCCAAATGCCCAACATTTTGAAAGAGATGAAGGAAGAATCCTGTCTCGAATCAAAGAGAAGCTTTTCCAGTATCATTGGAGCACACTGGTAGGCAATCACCACTGTCATCTACACTTCAGAAGAGCGGGTTTGTCAGGCAGAAGAGGAACATAAACCTCTGGGAGGTTGGAATGATTATTAGCTCAGTGATGTTTAAAGCTCAGTGTGAAGAAGATCATGAGGGTGGGAGTGGGACATGCAGTTAAAATGCAGATTCCTGGGCCCCACTCACAGATACTCTGATTCAGTAGCTCAGCTCGGCGCCAAGGAACCTGTTTCTTTAGCAGTCAGTGGCAAGTGCACCCCCAGACAGGAAATGCAGTACTGCGAGAGAAGGCCGGAGGCGCCAAAGTCAACCTCTGCCGACTTCCCGGCTGTGCCCAGGACTGGCCCTAGTGGAGAGGTAATTAGTGTGGGTAAAAGTATTTCGGATCTTTGGGTGGAAATCCTCTGAGCATGCCAAATATCAATATTGTGTTTCATCTGAGAGTCTCTGTTCACTTTCTCCTGCCACACCTTTCAAACTGTGATGATAGAACAATAACACGCCTATGTTTTTTGGTTCCACCAGAGCTATTTTTCATATATCTCCTAAAAATCATAATCAAATTTAGATTTATTAGCATGATGTGACTGGAAAAAGCAAGGAGAGAGATTTACTCTTTGGCTTTTCTTCATGACTGTCCTTTTTTGTTTAATCTCAAAAATACACTATCTTATGACTCTCAAAGAAAAGAAAAACGCCAGAAAATTGCAAGTGTGGAGAAAAACAGAAAATATCAAGGATGAAGAGAAATTGGAACCCTTATGAACTGTTGGTGAAAATGCAAAACGATGCAGCTACTGTGGAGAACATATGGTTATTCCTCAAACATTTAAAAATAGAATTACCATATGAGCTAGCACCTTCATTTCTGGGTTTGCACCCAAAAGAATGGAAAATAGGAACTCAAACAGATCAGATTTTTGTACACCCATATTCAGGGCAGCTTTATTCACAATGGCTGGAAGGTGAAAGCAACCTAAGTGTCCACCTATGGATGAATGGGTAGACAAAATGTGATATATTTATCAGTGAATTATTATTCAGCCTTAAAAAGAAAGGAAATTGTGATGTGTGATGTACATGGATGAACCTTGAGGACATTATGCTGGGTAAAATAAGCCAGTCACAAAATGACAAATATGATTTATATGACATCCCAAGAAAAAGAATTTTCTGAGACTTGCATGGGAGAATGAGTGATTTTTATTTACATGATTTTTATTTGAGTTTCCAAGGTCCCATTTTCCTTAGTCCAGCCATAGAAGAAGTGTAGCTGGGGCTTCAGCAGAGCTAAAATCAGAGCCAGTGTCTGAACTTCCGTTCCCCGTTAAGGCATAGTCAGGCTGGTGTAGTTTGTGTTCCCAGTTGCAGTCCATCAGTCCATTGCATGTGGGGTCCGCATGGCTATGGGCCATATGAGCAAATGCAAGAGAGCTGGGAGCCCTAGGAGCCAAGAGCCCCAGGAGCCAAGGGCCAAAGTTCGAACTCCTTTATTCAGGGGATTAAGTATTCCCAAATTTTCACGGGCTTGCATCAACTCCACCCCTTCGGACGAATGATTTCTGTTTCCACGTATGACTGACAGCAAGCATCTTTCCTAGGTCAACCTAACTCTCTGCTCAGGCACCCATTTTTCCCTTTGTCTAGTCCCTTCCCCAGTGATCTGCCGAGAATGGACTGGTGGTTCCCTGGGGAGTGTGAAATTGCAGCTTCCTGCTGAAGCTGCCCAAATGACATGCTTATAATGTCTGGCCTCCCTTTTGTTCCTTTCCTATTAAAAACTAGAGGCCTGGTGCACAAAATTTGTGCACAGGGGTGGGGAGGATGGTGTCCCTCAGCCCAGCCTGCACCCTCTCCAATCTGGGACCCCTCAAGGGATGTACAACTGCCCGTTTAGACAGGCAGTCGGACATCACTGTCACAATCCAGGACTGCTGGCTCCCAACTGCTCGCCTGCCTGCCTTCCTGATTGCCCCTAACCGCTTCCACCTGCCAGCCTGATCATCCCCTAGCCATTCCCCTGCCAGCCTGATTGATGCCTAACTGTTCCCCTGCCAGCCTGTTTGCCCCTAACTGCCCTCCCCTTCAGGCATGGTCACCTCTAACTGCCCTCCCCTGCAGGCCTAGTCACCCATAACTGCTGTCCCCTGCAGGCTTGGTCCCCCCAACTGCCCTCCTCTGCAGGCCTGGTCCCCCCAAACTGCTCTCCCCTGCAGGCCTGGGTCACCCCCAACTGCCCTCCCCTGCTGGCCATCTTGTAGTGGCCATCTTGTGTCCACATGGGGGCAGGATCTTTGACCACATGGGGGCAACCATCTTGTGTGTTGGAGTGATGGTCAATCTGCATATTACTCTTTTATTAGATAGGATAGAGGCCTGGTGCTCGTGTGGGGGCCAGCTGGTTTGCCCTGAAGGGTGTCCTGGATCAGGGTGGGGGTTCCCTTGGGGCATGGGGCAGCCTGGGCGAGGGGCCTGTGGTGGTTTGCAGGCCAGCCACGCCCCCTCGGGACCCAAGCAGAGGCCCTGGTATCTGGAATTTATTTACCTCCTACAATTGAAATTTTGTAGCCTGGAGCGGAGTCAAGCCTTCTGCTCGCTCCATGGAGGCAGCCATTTCTGTTGGGACTTATGTATCTTCTATAATTGAAACTTTGTAGCCTTAAGTGGAGGCCTGGGCTCCATTCCTTGAGTGGAGGCCTAGGCCAGCAAGGGCAGGCAGAAAGCTTATCTTCCTCTGTTGCCGGGGAAACCCAAGCCTCCCTCCTGCTCTCTGTGGCTACAGCCATCTTGGTTGGGTTTATTTGCATATTTGCTCCTGATGGGCTGGTGGGTGTGGCTGATTGGTGTGGCTTATAGGTGTAGCGAAGGTACGGTCAATTTGCATATTACTCTTTTATTAGGTAGGATAACTAGCTAATTACAATGTATCACTAGGAGCTGGGAGGAGGGCAGAATGGGAGTTAGTGTTTAATGGGTACAGAGTTTCAGCTTTGCAAGTTGAGGATGAAGATCTAGTGATGAATTTGGCTATGGTTGCATGACATTGTGAATGCACTTAATACTACTGAATGGTACATTTAAAAATGGTTGCAGTGGTAAATTTTATGTGTATTTTACCACAAACTTTAACAAATTAAATTTAAAAAAGAATGATGACTGAATAACAATCCACATTGATCAAACCAGAAAAATAATATTCTATCTTATATGGCAAATTTCTACTAAATAGCTTAAAGGGCCTCACATTTTGATCTAATACTCAACATTAAATTCCATAAGAGTTATGGGTGGAATTTGGAAATATTTTCATTGCCATGACATCTCCATTTTATAAGTAAGCAAGATCCAGCAAAAAAGAAAAAGATTAAGCTTATCTCTGGAGCAATCCCTTTATTTACCAAAAAGAAGTGGTGAAGGAAGGTGGAAGGGGAACAAAACAAAGTAGTCCCGATTTGGCCTCTGGCTGGCTGTTTGGCCTTATAAACCACTTATTCCCTCTGAGCCTTCGTCTTGTGTAGAATGGCAGGGTTAGATCAGATGCACATCCCTGCTGTCCCACAAACTAAGATAAGTTGATGTGATTGCCTCGTTCCTTAAAGAAGAGTTCAACAAAACACAGCAAAATAGGAATGCAGCCAATTCTTATCTCTTTTGAGAGAGGGAAGTATTTCTGCAAATCATCCAAAAGCTATGTGTATCTGCCTTACAGTTTAATGAGGGTGTGATAAACTATAATCAGCAGATCCAACACAAAAAGATCTAAGAACTTGCTTCATCTTTCCATCCTTTAAAACATCAAGCTGAACGCGCTGCCATCTTGGTTTTTATAGCTCAGACTTAATCAGGAGGGAAGGGGTGTGTAGTCAAGTTGGGGCACAGAAATAAGGGAACATTTTGCTTTAGAAATTCTTTCTGGTTCGCCAAATTGAGCATAAAGAGCTTCGAGCCTTTTTCTCATTTTCTACTGGATTACAGATGGAGCTAATAGATAATCAACCAATAAATGAACAAGTACAGTATTTACTGGAGCAGCTACAAAGGGACCAGTACTGAATTGAGCACCATAGCTCAATTCCAAAGAGTATCATACAGGGTCCCCCAGCTTCATGGACTTTCTAATCTGTTTGCTGAGGGAAAACACTAACACACCTGACATACACAAAGAAAAAATGTTAACGAATATGCCTCAATGCAAGCATTTCTGGTTAGAGAAAAGGAAACGCACTCCATAAAAAGAATCAGCCTTTGCAATCCAAGCGGTGGGCTGAGATAAAAGATGTGAATAAAACCTCCAAATTGGGCACACTGTCCGACCGGCTCTCACCTCCATGATCCCACTGCTTGAAAGCTAGATCAAGCTACGCTTTGCTAGGAGGACAGTATAATGAGAGTCAAGATTAAATTTCAGAGGCAGCTCAGAGAACATTTTAAAAATCTAATTTCCAAGTTCCTAAGGGGAGTCAACTTTTTTAAAAGAGTCCTTTAACATGTTTTTGAAATTTTTTGTAGCCTCTAAAGAAATATTTTTAAATCGGACTGGGCAAAGAACAGAGATCCTTAATGGCAGTTTTGCATCGTGCCTGAAAATTAGTTAGGAAAATGGACAAATCCTATGGGTTTTGTCTTCTTAGAGATTTTTTTCATAAACAAAAGGCAAGTTCCTTATAATGGAAAACTAGTTCCAAGATACACAACTTAAGAGAAATATGGGAAAGGAATTATTTTTCTCCAAAATACTTTCCTTTCTTCTCCTTGTTCTAAATGGTTATTGAAGTGGTTTTTTCCCTGATAGAACAATAGACTCTTATTTCCACAAAATAAATGGTGTAAGCAATCAAAAAATACTTCCCTAATGGAAGACAGATAAAAGAGAGAGAGAACCCACTCCCTACAAAAACAAAGATTACCTCCAGCACTGTAGTTCATATTCAAATGGAAGAAAATAAAATGAGCTTTTAACATAATGATTTCACTGTTTACAGAGTACCATCCCCATTTTCACATTTCAAAACATGTGCCAAACAACTCCGAGGTCTGAGAGAATGGTGAGGAAGATCAGAGAAGTACTTCTTGGCATCCCAGCCTAACTGTGCCACAGGCACAGACGATTATGAAATTTAAAAGTTGTTCCTCAAGTGGGAAGGTGTGTCTGTTTGTCCCTTGAATACCAAGACTTCTATTTGAGTTTTGTTTTCAACTAGATGATTGGAACATCTGATTGCAAATCTAGCCGTGGGTAAAATTGTAAAGTAATAGGTAGTAGTCCTTTATAGGAGTACCTGGTATGGCAGGAGCTACACGGTTCAATCCTCACAAAAGTCCTCCTGGGGAAGACACTACACCTTACAGACAGAAGCTGAGGCCCAGATGCTGACATAATTCACCCATGGTCACCCATCTTCTTAATGGATCCATGACTTGATTTCAGTTATTTCTGGCTTGAAAGCCTTTATTCAGTTTCACTGTCCCACCCACTCCCAACCTCTCCAGTGAAGGAGTTCAGAACAAGCCACTACAGCATCTTCTGCTCTGGCCTCCTGATTATTTTGAGCGGAAGGCACTGGAGAAACAATAGATGAGGACGGGCTCTCTGACCTACCTTTTCTACCTGAATGTAGGCAATAAGATTTCCCATGAGAAAGGTGCCCTTATTTTGCCAGGAAAAGAAGAATGTTCTTATCACTAGAGACTGGGAGTAGAAGCCAAAATGGCCTTGTACAAACAAACTTACTAAAATAAACTTGATCTTCCATTAATTTCCCCCTTATGTTTCTTAGTCACTGTCCCTCAATTTACCCCCATAGCCCAAGCCCCTTTGTCTTGTCACATCCCCACTATTTATTATTCTTTGTTTAAAAAGTTATATAAGCTTTGGGGCCTCACAACTTCTTTGGGTCTTCGTTTTACTTTTGAAGACTCCCGTGTGCACGTAAAAATAGTAACTAAAGTGTGTATGTTTTTATCCTGTTAATCAGTCTTATATTAGCCTAATTCTTGGGCCCAGACACAGAACCTCTAAGAGAGTAAAAGAAAGTGTTTCTTCTCCTACACCGTCTACCCTGAGTTCTCATACTTCTTTGGGTCTTCCTGTCATGGGAGGAAATAAAAACAATTCACATAACCTGTTAATGATTTAATGTGTTATCTGTCCAAGAATCATACTGGAGAGAATAATATTTAAACTTGGGTCTCCAGTGGCAACATTTCAAAGCATCTGGAAAGGAAGGCTTTTTAAGGCTGAGGAGAAATTTGGTCACACCTTTCAAACCACCCCACATGGGGCCACTGTGTTGCACAACTCCAGGGTCAGGTACGTGGGAACCTAAGAGAATGGTGACCTGAGGAGTTGCATAGGGCACTGCCAATAGCTCTGTGGCTGTGAGAGACCAGACCCCATGTAATCATCAATTGTTAGCAACTAAAGAGGCCTTTATTGATCATTTCAGTGCAGTCTCTGCTTATTTTCTTAAGAGAAGATTGAACCCTAAGAGGTTAAGTAACTGCACTATTGATATCAGAGCTGGAATTGTAATTAACATCTCAGGTGGGGGAGAGGGCAGAATTCAGAGAGGGAATGAGGAAGCCAAGCATAAGAGAGACAAGTTTGCTGGACTTCCAAATGGATCTCGCAGTAGATGCTTGAAAAAATTAACACACCCACACCCTGCCCCCATTTGGCAGCTAATTTGACAACTCAAAAGGTTAAGGATTGACCCCATAAATCAAATTAAGTTTATCTCAAAGACATGGGACAGAATCACAATCCAGGTACAAATGTTCCTTCTCAGGGAAAGGTCATGAATATTTCAATCCTAAACTTGCGAGCTCTAAAATCAATCCTCCAAGAATCATGGGTCCAATTAGTCCTCTAGATTAGGGAGTATTTCTCTTTTTAGGAGGAAAGTGAACAGTTTCAGAAATTCTGCTCAGTCTCTTAATTACAGTTTTAGTTAGCAAGCTAGAGCTTTGCTGTAGTGACTTTCAAATTGTAATTACTTTCCCGGAAGTGCTTCAAAAATTCTAGAAAACATTTGATTTGCTAATTACCAGATTGCCCATCTCAAGACAGAGAAAAGATAAAAGGGGAGCTAACATGATTGAAAAGGAGTTGGGGGATGGTTGCCCTACATGCTTATGGTCAACTACTTGGGCTCCTCCATCCAAAACATGACCTGGCTCCAAGGATTTCCTTGAAAACAGAGGTTCACATTTTTCTAATCAAGGCCATTAAATATCAAGCTACACAGAGAAATCTGTAGCTCTCAAAGTCTATAGGAAGCTCCCTAAGAGAAGTTTCAGCACTGGGGATATTCCTGTTTTGCAGACTCTTCAGGATAGAAATCACAGCCATGATTGCTATGAATACCCAATCTAAAACTGCTGTGCAAAACATGGACAATTGAGACACAGACATTTCATCAAAACAATATTATTTCAAAAAGAACGAAGCAGCCCTAGCCAGTTTGGCTCAATGGGTAGAGCATTGGCCTGTGGACTGAAGGGTCCTAGATTCCATTCCAGTCAAGGTTGCAGGCTTGATCCCCAGTAGGGGGTGTGCAGGAGGCAGCCGATCAATGATTCTCTCTCATCATTAATGTTTCTATCTCTCTCCCTCTCCCTTCCTCTCTAAAATCAATAAAAATATATTAACAAAATAATAATGATGAAGCATATGCTGGTATGTGCAAAGCTTAAGATCTGAAGCTGAGGAAACTAGATTTACTAGAAATTTGGATTTTGTTTTAAAAGCATTATCATTTTCCTGAAAAGCCATTGGCTAAGACTCTTCCCTCTACAGCAGAGTGGTAAAAGTACACATTACTAATGGGAATCTAGCCCTTTTAAAATCCTCTTTGCTAGGCTTCTTCGATGGGATGTCATCACCCTCTTTCTTATGGAAAAGACAAGGCAAGAATGAACAAGATTTTAGAAAAACATAAAGGTATTTTATCTCTTAATTTTAAAAAATGGCAAATAGAAACCTGCATGTTCTACTCATTGTTTTTTAATAATGGGTCACAATTCCCTGGGGTTCAGAAAAAGATTTCAAGAGTGTGCTCAAATTGAGGAAGTTTTTAGAAAGCTTCCATTTTTGTCCTGGGCACCAGGTCTCCCTGGAGTAACAGTAAGAAGAGTGGAAAGGAGGGGTGCCAGTGCAAAGTGTGTGTGTGCTCAGGCAGGAGGGGAACTACAAGACAAGAGAAATGTCCCACCCTCCACCCAGCTCCATACCCAGTTGACACTATTAAAAAGCAGATGCTTGATCACCAACGCAGCCTGGTCATTAGAGTCTATGCTTACAGGGTAGACATAGAATTGACAGAGTCTATGAGGCCAGAAATGTTTGCCTGGATTGAAAAAAATGTGAGGTAAACCTCATGAAGTCTCACCCCAACACACTTTCTCAGCACCAAAGATAACAAAGGTCTAGGGACACTGATGCCCATTCCACCCTGGACACTCCCACAAAATGAGACTCCATCTTAGAACATAGAAAGTGGCAAGCACTGTGACACTGGGCATCTCCAGAAAGAAGAAAATCATCCAGGGCCGCTGCAGCTCACTGTTGAAATGGAACCTGTCCACCTTTCAATTTTTTATAGGAAAGATTTCTCTGGTTAAATTTTTTCCAATTCAACAGTCATTTATTGACGTGCCATTATTTGCAAAGCCCAGAAGGACATAGAGTCCCTGCTATAGAAGGGAAACTAAACTTGTAAACAAAGACACATGGAACATGTGAAAAGTAAAGCTAGAATATTAGAGGTGAGGTGGGGACAGAAATAACTGAATACATTTGTTTAAGCTGGTTTTCTAGGTAAAATTCCTTTCCTAAAAGAATTGTTGTTTAGCTATTTGATACCAGTTGCTAAAGGAATTCCTGACTAGAATACTAATTTCCTACAAATCCCCTCAGTTAAACTTCCAGATTATAAATTAGTACATCACTCGGTCATTCAACAATTACTTGAGCACCTACTGTGTGTATCTTTTGATTTGTAGATCATGAGTGTATGGTTTAATGAGCCTCAGGCTACTCAGAAAATTTCAGTCCTCGAGCAAAAATATCTGGATCTTTTGCTTGTTATTCTTTGCTCAGCCTCTAGAAAGAATTCGACAAGAGTCCGGGTGAGACATCTAAAATAAAAATAAAAACCACCTTACGGATCCAGGGCCATTTTTACATCAGCATATCAAATTATATCCAAATAACCAATATGAAAATTGCTATCCAGATTTCATAGCATAATCAAACAATAACAAGAAAAAAAAGTTCTTTCAAAATATGATCTAGGTAAGATAACCAACAATGTTTATCTTCCCCTGAGCTATTGTGATGATTAATACGATAATGTTCACAAAGGACTTTGAAGGAGTCATGTAATGTACTTTGAAGCATTATCGTTTTTTTTTTATTAATGAGTTTTGATTCTGACAGCTGCCAATTGCACTGCAGCCACAGTAAACCCTTGGTCATCCCCACAAAGAAAGAGAAATAGGATACAAGAGAGTAGATAGTGCATGGTGGCAGATAATACTTGCTCCAGGAGAAAGCCAAATCCTGCTAGAGACAGAAGCTACAGGTAAAACAACTATAAAACAATCAGGTAATGTTAGGATAGGACCAAAGCTGGTAGAGAAAGAAACACACTCGAAATGCACATAAAACAAAATTTGAAGAGATGACCCAGAGTTGCCCACACTAAACCAAAGTTAATTGTATTGCATTCATTCATTCACTCATACTCTTATTTAAAATATTAAGCCTCAATATGTGCCATGCTAAGTGCTGAGGATATAAAAATAAATAAAACAGCCACTGTTTTCAAGGGGCTTACTATTAACTGGGGGGCAGAGAGGTGAATCATGTAAAAATATTAGATATTGAAGAACTGCAGAGTAGGTATATGAAAGAAATAGGTACAGGGTACAAGAGAAAAAAGGGCTCTGTTTTCAGGGAAGGGAAATACTTAGAAGAACTCAAGAAACATGGCGTCTTGAAAGAAAGACCGGTCAGGGAAAAGGCATTTGGGACGGAGGGAAGGTACCATTGACCACTCCAGAAGCAGTGACCCTGGATGTGAGTGAAGGTTTAGGAAGCCCACAGTGAAAGATACAGCCTGGTCAGAAGATAAGGACCAGCTCTAGGAATTAAGATTTATCCTAAAGGCATTGAGAACTAACGTTTTTAAGCAGGTAATAGGATCGTATTTGTGGTTTGGGGAGATTTCCCTAATATCAGCATCAAATTTGGATTGGAGATAAGGATGGGCTGGAGGGCCAGTTAGGAGACTACTGGAAGTGTCCTTGCGAACAAGTTCAAGGAGTAGAGAGAAAGGGACAAATTTCCATGCGAAGGAGGTAACATCAGACTTGGGTATTAATAAGAGTAGAAACAGGGGGAAGAAAGTGTAGTCATGCTCTGATTAACCACAGGGATACCTGTTGAATAATGTGCTGTTGGGAATTTTGTTGCTGTGCTAACCTCATAGAGTACACGTACGCAAGCCTGCTACACACCTAGGCTATACAGTATAGTCTATTGCTCCTAGGCTACAAACCTGCACAGCAAGTCACTATATAAAACAACACGAGATTAAATTAACACAAGAGAAGATGTAATCAAGAGACGAGGTAAGCATTAGAAGTGTGAGGCTGATGTAGGTGACACAGCATACTGTTATACAGCAAACATTTTTTTTTCATAATTAGAAAGAGTACACTCTAAAATAACACTAAATGTATAGTATAGTAAGTATGTAAATAAGTAAAATAATCACTCATCATTATCAAGTATTATGTACTGCACATAACTGTATGTGCTACACTCTTATACGACCTGCAGTGCAGTAGGTTTGCTTACACCAGCATCACCACAAACACATGAATAATGCATTGTGCTACAATGTTATGGTGGCTACGTGTCACTAGGAGATAGATATTGTAGCTTCATTATAATCTTTTTTAAATATATTTTTACTGATTTCACAGAGGAAGGGAAAGAGAGATAGAAACATCAATAATGAGAGAGAGTCATTGATCGGCTGCCTCCTGCACGCCCCCCCACTGGAGACTGAGCCTGAAACCAGGGCATATGCCCTGACCGGAATCAAACCATGACCTCTTGCTTCATAAGTCAATGCTCAACCACTGAGCCACACCATCCAGGCTTCATTATAATCTTAATGGAACCGCCATCGTATACTCAGTCTGTCATTGACTGAAACATTATGCACTGCATCATGAAGGTCATTCCCATGTTCATGGCTTGAGTGGCAGAGTCAGTAACCAAGAGAGGAAACAGGAGTAGGGAAAAGCCAGGGGGCAGCAAGTTCCCCTTTTCCCCTGTAGTTCAGATCTTGGTGACGGGCCTCACCACTCATCCTGTCCCCAAGGTACCTGTGCACCTCACATCACTCTTGTGCAGGAAGAGAAGAAACACCAGGCAGAAACAGGGCCTCCAGAAATACCTCTCTCCCCTAATTCTGTCTTGGGTGGCCTGCTCTCTAATGCTGCCCTGGAATATGCATTCAAAGGGTTAAAGTTATTTTAAAGGCAAACTTCAAATGATGTTTCTGTCATTCCCCTGTCAGATTCCTTAATGGCCCCTAAATGAAAATAAAGGTTCAAATTAAGTTCAGAAAACTTTAAAGCAGTTTTTAATGATGAAACTTTAGCATTAAGGGGTTCTTTCTTTATTATTTTGTTTCATGTGTTAAATATTAACTTGAATTTTATAAGAATTAGAAGATTTAACAAGTAATATTTATACTTGCCAATTAAAAACATGTTTGCAGTAACAAATATGTCAAACATCCTCAAATTGACAAATACATATTTCAAAGCATAGACTTTAAAACATGGAGAAATATCCCAATATAATTAGTGTGCCATAATTATATGGGTATTCTAATTTTAAACAAATCAAATGTTTTTTAATCTTAACCAAAAATTTGGGATATCATTCTACAAGAATTCATCATTTTCATTTTTAAAATTAGCATTTGATGCGAAACTCAAAATGTGATTTGGTAAAATTTGATTTCGTATTCTCTAAAGTTAAAAAAGATGTGAGGAAACTGTAGTAAACTTAACACTGCCAAGTTCTATTGTTTTTAAATTATTTTAAATGTTTAGGAAAAATGTTAAAGTTTGTAAGAAGCAGAAGGCAAGTTGCAAGATGCTAAAAGAATTTAGCCAGGAAACTTTAATAAAATAAACCATGTAGCACAGATACTTTGTGAATACCCTAAATCCTCCAAAAATGTTAGCTTCTCACCCATCCAAGCACGCAAATACATATATTACTAGTTAGGTGAGACAAGAGAATAGCTAAAGTTCAAATCTTGTTGCCATGGTAACCAAGAGATAGGCTAAGACCACCATGGACAGCTAGAATGGATAGAGCTTCTCCTTAATTTTGCCACATGTACAATGTTGCAATACGAGTAAAAAGACACAGGTTTTCAAACCTGTGAAAATAAATTTTCCCCCTTACAAAACTAAATACAGGAGAAAAAAAAACACACACACAGAAAGAGATCCACAAGAGACAGTTAAAGATATTCTCTCTCAGATAATATTAAGAGAATTGAGTAGCAATTAATGCTTTCTCTCTAATAAGCTCCGTGCACCCAATTAAAAATGCTTAAAAACCAAAGCAAAAACACTGTGCATTCTCTGAGCAAGAGGAGCCTGACAAATTTCTGTTTTAGGGGGGAAATATCACAGCAATTAAAGGACAGTTTCTATTTAAGCCCAGGTGAGGAAAATAACATCTCGTTATTGAAAATAGTGTAGTAAGGAAGGTGTCGATCCATACCAAAGACGGTGTATGTCTTGGTTTCCTGAGCAGTCTCACATCATTAGGCGTATACATGTAAAGCAATGTCTCCCCTCCTGTGTTGGCCGCTGTATGAGTTTCCTAGGGCTGCTATCACAAAGTAGCACAAAGTGGGTGGTTAACAACAACAGAAATTGGTTCTCTCACAGTTCCGGAGGCTGGAAGTACAAAATCAAGGTGTCAGTGGGGCTCTGCTTCCTCTGGATAGAAACCTTCCTTGCTTCTCCCTGGCTCTTGGTGATAGTTATCAATCCTTGGCTTCCCTTTGCTTCCAGCTGAACCGTTCCAATCTCTTGCCTCTGTTCCACGTGGCCTTCTCCCTAATGCATCTCTGGGTCCAGTTTTCCTTTTTCTTATAAGGATCCCCATCACATTGGATCAGGGCTCACCTTAAGTCAGTAGGACTTTAATTTAACTTGATTACATCTACAAAGACCCTATTTCCAGGTAAGGTCACATTCACAGGTGCTGGGAGTTAAGACTTCAACGTAGCTTTTGGGGGGACCACAATTCAACCCATAATAGCTTCTATGACTCTGATTCGTCAAGTCCTCCTCTCCTGCTGAGCAGCAGTTTCCTTACAGTATTTCAGTCTCACTCCATAGTTTTTCAGGCACTCATAGTGTTCAGTGCAGTCTCATTGATTGAGGTTTGTAAGATTCAGGCCACTTCATGTAATACAAAGCTTACTTGCCCACCCTCTCAGAGTCTATTCTCTGACTCCCATAATCTAAAGGTGACGATTATACCCAGCTTTCTCTCACACCCTCTCTTTTTCCCAGAGCTTACCTCTCTGGTGTTGGGTTGAAATGTAGGGAGAGGAAAGTGTCCATTTCCCCCTCACCTATGACTGCACATGATGAGACCACATGGTCAAGCCCCTCATAGGCTCAAGGTCAGGGGTCCTCAAACTTTTCAAACAGGGGGCCAGTTCACTGTCCCTCAGACAGTTGGAGGGCCGGACTATAGTTTAAAAAAAAACTATGAACAAATTCCTATGCACACTGCACATATCTTATTTTGAAGTAAAAAAACAAAACGGCAAAAACACCCGCATGTGGCCCGCGGGCCGTAGTTTGAGGACGCCTGCTCAAGGTGGACATGAGGTGGCCATTCCCCTAGGGCAGGCGGTGATTGAGATTCAGTTACATGGATGACCTTGGGATGCCAGGAAAGCTTACATTCCTCTCCTGGCCTATCTCCTGGCTCGGTGCTCTCACGGTCCCATTTTCATTAATCTTCCACCGCACCCACCTCTGGGGCAACAGGCAAAGGAAAGATTTCTTCCACTTGCATCTTGCAACTAAGAACCTTGAAGCGGATAACCTTTGTCCCCTGTGGCAAACAAAACGAGTTGTCTACATCCATGATGCCTGTTCCCACTTCTTCCACAACAGAATCCCAATTTCACATGATGCAGCAATACAGTCAACTATAAACCTTTCCTCCCAGCCTCTCCCGCAGCTTGGGCGGCCTTTTTACCCAGTTTTGGCCAGTGAGAAATAAGCAGACCTGGGGATTCTGAGGTAGCTTTGGATTTCCTGATAAAAGGAAGTACAACTCACCATAGCTAAGATTAGGAAACAGCCTAAGTGCCCATCAGCAGATGAGTGGATTAGAAAACTGTGGTGCATCTACACAATGGAATACTATGCTGCTATTAAAAAGAAGGAATTCTTACCATTTGCAGCAGCATGGATGGACCTGGAGAACATTATGCTAAGTGAAATAAGCCAGGCAGTGAAAGAAAAATACCACATGATCTCACTCATTTATGAAAAATAAAGAACATTATAACCTTATGAACAAAAAGATAGATACAGAAGCAGTAAAGCATCGAACAGACTGTCAAATTACAGCGGGAAAGCTGGGGAGTGTTGGGGGGGGGGGGGGGAAGAGATCAACCGAAGGACTTGTATGCATGCATATAAGCACAACCAATGCACACAAGACCCTGGGGGTAGGGGGGTGGGATGAGGGCATGCGACAGGGGATAGGGGAGGCTGGGGGAAGGTCAATGGCGGGGGGCGGGGGGGAGGAAATATATGTACTACTACATGTAATACTTTAAACAATAAAATAACATTAAAAAATAATAATAAAATAAAAGGAAGCACTTTTGGCTGCTGTGCCCTTTCCCTCTTTCCGAACTCAGAGCAGTCACAGTGTCTGCAACACAGCGGCCATCAGGCCGTAAAGTGCAGGCCTGAAGGATCACAAAGTGCCAGCCCCATTACCATCCATCCATTGAATTACAGCCGGTAGCAGCTTACCTCCTGAAGCCTTATCAGAAGAGAAAACGAAAAGCCTACTTGTTTAATGCACTGTTACCTGAAGTTAAACATTCCTGGTTTGATTCTACCGAGTCTGGGCTAGCAGATAGACGCTCTTTCCCCACTGGGGTGGCTCTGCCAGAACAGGAGGAGCTGTGGCTGAGAACACACACAACAAGAGCACAAAGGCTGCCTCCCTGCTTGCGAGCTGAAAAGTTGTCACACAATGCAAATCGAGAACCCTCCTGGTCCCCGGATTTAATTGTTATTATCCATCTCCCTTCTCAGTCTGACTCTAAATCTACCTTCAATGACCTGCGGCCACATTTTCCTGAGGAGTTTTATGGCTGTTTTTGGTTGGTTGTATCTGTTCCATGATAACAATAATGATCCAGGTCCCCTTACATCCTTATTATAGTGCTGGGTCCTGAGGAGCGCTTCCCTGGCCTGTCTGAACAGGAAATGAAATTGTATAGACAGTATGATCCCATCCATATAAAAGCTCAAATTAAATGAGTGAACACACAAAAAGCCATGCAAGAGAAATCTACCAGAGTATGAAAGGACAGTTCTCTTTGAGCAGTGGAAATTTTTCTTTTTAATTTTTCTTGAGAGGTCTCTGTTATTCATGTTTGTTCCCGATGGACTCAACTAAAAGAAAGCTAAGAAAATAATAATAATGAATCATTAAAATAGTGGGAATTTTCCTCCCATCTCCTCTATAAAAGTATACAAAATTTGTACAGTGGTACTACAAGTCTGGGAGAGACTATTACACGATAATAATAAGAATTTACTGCCGAAAGAAATGGGGCTCCTAGTGATTATGGCAGAGTGAGTCCCAACAGCTTCTAGAAAATTCCTTCCTCCGCCCAGCAAAGCCGAGTCTTGGGCAACTGCTCGAATGACATTTCACCCACCTGATTCCCAGCCACTTTAGGTTCTTCTGGAGTGAAACCTTCTTCCCATCATCACCGTAGAAGAAATCTTTGAAAGTTCACTTCAAAACTTTCTGATTTGCAAATCAAGGAACCTGGAGTCCTCTGTTTCCCGTAAGGTAACAAGCTGGCAGTGGCATTGCCATGCCCTGAGTCTTCACCACCGTCTTCTGTTTAAGAGTGGCGTCTTTGAAAAGTGGTTTTCGAACTTACTTTGTTAAGAACACTGTAGTGCTTCCATAAATAATGTATTTCAATTTATATTTTGAAATGTGTATTTGTGCTTATGGAGAAAACACAGGAAACGGTGGGAGAAAAATGCGAAGGGTCAGTCTATTTTCCACCTCGGAGCCCGCAACCCACCTCCCTGAAGAAAACTGTATCAATAGTTGGTTGTGAAATCTTTCACACAGGGGAGTGCATGTAGATATGTATCCTTTTTATCTCTCACACACAAAAGGATGGTTTTATACACAGCTCTTCCCTACCTTGCTCTGTTTACCAAATGAAATACCTTGGAAACCTTTCCTTCCAATCAGTTCATGCATATATGCTCATTCATTTAATCAGCTACATACTAAAGTAATGCACACTGTGATTTATCTAAGTACTCCTATAGTCTTAGGCATGTAGAGAGTTTCTAATTTGTGTGAGTACATACAGTGCTGTAATTAAAACCATTTTACATAGATATATTTGGGGAAAGTCCCAAAACATGTAGCTGGGGGATCAAAGGATATGCATATTTTTTTTATTAAAACTGCCAATTTTCTCTCCAAAATGTCTGCAAGTGTATGTTCTCATAAACAATGCATGTCAGTGCTGGTCTCCCACATCCTTGCCAAACCTTGAGTTATCGACTTTTATCGTATTTGCCAATCTGAGAAGTAAGAAATTAGATTTCATTTTTTAAATTACATTCTTTAGTTTTAAACTATTATAAAAATCAATACACAGTGCAATATGCTAAGTGCCACATTTCAACACCTTAGATATTTCCAACATGTTGATTTATTCTGCATAAACTCAAAGGAGGTTTCCCTGACATTTTTGAGCATGCATTTGAACTTGCACATGTATTACCAATTTTACTGTTCATTATTATAACTTACACATTCACAGGTCCATTTATGGGCAATCATGGTTCCCCAGCTGTCGTGTCCTGGATCAACCATTCTTGACAAATGTCATAGGCGTCACCCATCAGCCTCTGTGCTGATCTCAGAATCATATTCAGTGGTGCATCATGTCACATAAACATCTTATTATAGAAAGTTTTAACTCCTATGGTAAGTTTGAATGGTTTTATTTTATCTGCCTTGGATTTATAATGGGTTTATACACCAGTCCTATCACCTGCTTTATGAATTGGAGTTGTACATGAGATTTCTTTTTTTTAATAGCATTCTGAGAGTTTGTGATGGTAAAAATATGAAAACAGCCATATCCATCAATGGAGACTAATTAAATTAATTTCATTTATCCACTAATTTATTATTATATGATATTGATTCAAAATGAGATAATAAATACATCTTTAATATCTATTAGTTAGTGAAAGAAGCAAAGTAGAGAATAGCTTTATTATATTCTCCCATTTGTGTGTGTGTGTGTGTGTGTGTGTGTGTGTGTGTGTGTGTGTGTGTTAAGTTATATATCTCTGGAAGCTTATGTAAGATTGTCAAAACAATTATTTGCTCAGATGAAGAAGATGGGAGCTGGGAATAGAAATGGAAGGGAGACTTCTCACTATTTACACTTTTCTGTGGTTATTTTTCCTGTTGAGCTATAATTTTTAAAATCTGTATATTCATGAGGAATAACTAGGGAAATAGGCTTTGGAGAGGAAAGAAGCTGTACACAAAGCCCAGGCATTTGTAAGAAACAGGGTCATAATCAGATGTTCATCTCAACATTGTTTATTACCTTAGACAGGACTAGAAAGTAGACACACCTATGACACCCAGAAGTAAGAAGAACTGGCAGTACAAGAAGAAACAGAAATTTATTTAAATTAACTTAAATTTAAAAGCTAGAAGAACTCTAAAAATATAGCAGTTGAATTTTTTATTGTGGTATAAAAAGTATATAACATAAATTTACCCTCTGAACAGTTTTTAAGTATACAATACACAATTATTACCTACTAGAGGCCTGGTGCACAAAATTTGTGCACGGGGGGGGGGGGAATCCCTCAGCCTGGCCTGCACCCTCTCCAATCTGGGACCACTGGCTCCTAACCACTGGCCTGCCTGCCAGCCTGCCTGCCTGATCACCCCTAACCACCTTTGCCTCACCCTGCACCCGGGACCCAGGATTCCCTCCCTCTGGCTGGCCACAGCCGCAGGGGACCATGGGCGAGTGGCTTTGTTCAGGCTGCAGCCACAGACACCCGGGACCACAGGGCGGGCAGCTTGTCCCTCTCCTGGGCCATAGGTGCAGCTTCTGGCATCCGGGACTGTGGGGCTGGTGACTTGTCCCTCTCCTGGGCCGCAGCCTGGCTGGTCCCCATTCCTCTCTCATGAGCTCATTTGTGCCTGGCTGGTCCCTATTCCTCTCTCCCCAGTGTTGAGTGTCTGAGCCTTTATAGCATGATGACCATTTGCATATTGGTCACCAAATGGCATGGTGACCATTTGCATATTGGCTCTTTATTATAAAGGATATGAACACTGTAGCACAACAGATCTCTAGACCTTTTCCATCTTGTGTGACTGAAATATATACCCACTGAACAGCTCTCCACTTCCCTTTCCCTCTGACAACGACCACTGTGTTTCTGTGAGTGTGAGAACTTTAGGTAACTCATACAAGTGGACTCATGCAGTATTTATCTTTTTAAGACAGCTTATTTCACTTAGCATGTCCTCAAGAACCATCCATGTTGTAGCATGTGCCAGGATTTCTGTTTTTATCAAAGCTGAATAAGATTTCATCTTATGTATACACCACATTTTTATTTATTTACTGGGGGGCCAGTGCACGAATTCATGCACCTTGAAAGGAACTGTGGGCCGCGAGGCTGAGGTGGGCACAGGGGCGGGTCTTGGCCCATCCTCCGCGCACCCGCCTGGACTCTCCTACCACAGCCCCCGGTCCCCTCTCTGCTGGAAGCCCTGCTCCTGCCACCGACATTCCCATACGCTGATGGCACCAGCCCCGCTTGCACCCAATGAGGGTGCAGAGCAATTGGGGCCAGAGCCAGCAGCAGGTGCAAGTGGGGCCAGCACTGTCAGCAGGTGCGAGTGGTGGCTGCTGCCCTGATCACCCTTCAGGAGCAGAGGGAGGTGGAGAAGCCTTCAGGGGCAATCAGGGCCAGCAGATGCCACTTGCACCTGCTGACAGTGCCAAGTGACCAGAACCAGTGCTGGGCACTGGCAATGGATGCGAGCGGCAGCTCCGGCACTGGCTGTGGGTGCCAGTGGGGCCAGCACCGGCAACGGGTGCAAGAGGGGCTGTCACCAGCAGTGGATGCAAGAGACAGCTGCCAGCCCCGATCGCCCCTCAGGAGCAGGGGGAGGTGGAGAAGCCCTGAGGTGCGAGCGGGGCCGGCGCCAGCAGCAGGTGCGAGAGCCAGGCAGGACTGCAGCACATGGGAGCAAAGAATTTTCAGTAACCACCAGAGGCTTGCCCCAATTACAGCGACCGGCGCCCCGCCTTGGTCTGGTGCCCCTGCTCACCTGCTCCACCATCCCACTGCGGCCAATGCCCACCATGTTCCACATTCTGCTGCCTGCTGCTGATGCCTGCCATGTTCCGCGCATGCCCCCTGGTGGTCAGCGCACGTCATAGCAACTGGTTGTTTGGTTGTTCAGTTGTTCGTTTGTTCGCTGTTCAGTCTATTTGCATATTTGGATTTCATATATATATATCTCCCTTGATGGACATTTAAATTGCTTCCTTGTCTTAGCTATTGTGAATAATGCTGCAATGAACATGAGTGTGCAAATATCTCTTCAAGATCCTGTTTTTAATTCTTTTAGATATATACCTGGAGTGAGAATGCTAGATCATATGGTAATTTTACTTTTAATTTTTTTAATAACCTCCATACTGTTTTTCATAGTGACCACACCATTTTACAATCCCACCAGCAGTGCACAAGGGTTCCAATTTCTCCACATTCTCGCCAACACTGCTATTTTCTGGGGGTTTTGTTGTTTTTTGTTTTGTTTTGTTTTGTTTTGTTTGTTTTGTTTTGTGATAGTGACCATCCTAACCTGTGTGTGGTGCTATGTCATTGTGGTTCTGACTTGGATTTCCCTGATGATTAGTGATAGCTGGTGAATATCTTTTGTTTTGCTTAGTGGCCATTTGTATATTTTCTTTGAAGAAATGTCTATTGAGTCCTTGGCCCATTTTTAAATTGGGCTATTTGTTGTTATTATTCACTTACATTAATTCATTATATATTCTGGATATTCACCTCTTATCTGATATATGATATGCAAATATTTTCTCCCATCTTGTAGGTGCCTTTTCATTCTATTGATGGTTTCCTTTGCTAGGCAGAAGTTTTTAAGTTTGAGGTAGTCCCATTTGTTAGTTTTTCTTTTCTGCCTGTGCATTTGGTGTCATATTCAAAAAATCATTGCCCATTCCAGTGTCATACAGCTTTCCCCCTATGTTTTCTTCTAGGAATTTTATAGTTTCAAGTGTTATGTTATGTCTTTAATTCGTTTTGAGTTACTTTTTATACTAGTATATGGTGTAAGGGCCCATCTTCATTCTTTTGCATGTGGATATCCAGTTTTCCCAATACCATTTATTAAAGCAACTGTGCTTTCACCATTGTGTAGTCTTGGTGCACTTGTAGAACTACAGATCATTTGACCATCCACATTAGGCCTTATTTCTGGATACTACATTCTGTTCCATTGATCTATATGTCTACTTTTATGTGAAAACCACATTAGCTTTGTTGACTGTAGCTTTGTAACATGTTTTGAAATCAGGAAGCGTGCAGCTTTTTTTTTTTTTTATTTTCTCTCAAGGTTATTTTAACTACTCTGAGTCCTTTGAGATTTTAAATTTTAGATTTTTTTTTCTATTCCTGCAAAAAAAATGCCATTGAGATTTTGACAGGGGTTGCATTGACTCTGTCAATTACTTTGAGTACTATGAACATTTCAACATTATTAATTCTTCCAATCCATAAAACATGAAGTTTTCCCATTTATTTGTGTCTTCTTTAATTTCTTTCAGTCATGTTTTCTAGTTTTCAGTCTAAAAGCCTTTGCTACCTTGGTTTAGTTTATTCCTAAGTATTCTATTATTTTTGATGCTATCACAAATGAGATGGTTTTCTTTATTTCCTTTTTGGATTGTTTATTGTGTAAAAACAAAAACAACAACTAATGTTTGAGTGTTAACTTTAGACCCTGCAATTTTGCTGAATTCTTTTATTAGTTCTAACAGTTTCTTTGTGGAATCTTTTGGATTTTCTGCATATAATACAATGTCATCTGTGAACAGAGATAATTTTACTTCTTCCTTTCTAATCTGGATGTCTTTTATTCCCTTTTTCTTGCCTAACTGGTCTGGCTAGTACTGCCAGTCCTATGTTGAATAGAAGTGGCAAGAGCAGGTATCCATTAGCATCACGTGTGGCCTTTATTATGTTGAGGTAATTTTCTTAGGACCCTAGAAAAAAACTTGCCATTATTGTTAGAAACAATAATGCATTTTCTTGCTTTCTTACAGAGACAATTGAACATAGTTTATCCTTTTTTTGATAAGTCACGGTCATCATTATAAACTTTATGTACTACTGGTATATAATAACATGATGCTATCATGGGCTGAAGTATATGTTCCCTTACATTAAAAATCATTTGACTGCTCCAGGCAGACAATAGAAAAAAAGAAACTACAAAGCAATATTGATGCAAAAGTAATATTTGTCAGAGATCCGGAAAGGTTTTAATGTTAAATTAATAAAATATAACCATTTGTGCTTTGCAACACCATAGCAGGTTTCCCCTGCAACACAACTATTCCAAAAACCAAAGAGTGTCACAAAACACAAGTTTATAGCGTGTGGTTTTAGGCCTAATTCATGTAAGATTAAGAGAGCTGCAGACCATAATACTTCATCTTTCTTTGTAGAAACACTAACAGCTCCTAACAGTGTGGTGCAGAGGCAAAGCTGTCCAAGAAAATCTACCGGTTTTGATCCCTGTCCCTTTGGAGCTGAGAGTGATTTTGTGCACTTGTTTAGAAAGCATTAAACAGAAATTACCCATTAGTACTTCCGTCTAAAACTGCAAAATCAATTTTGGTATACAAAGAAAAGGAAACTTTTTTGGCTTCTGAAATGAATTCTTTTCCCCCCCTCTTCATTTAATATTTGTTTTGCTAATTCTTCTATGTCTCTGTTGATGGTATTTACTGTTCAGTTGCTAATGTCGTTTTTGGTCTTTAGAGCTTTTAACCTTTCATCTTTGGTAATTCAAGTGGGTTTAAGAAATCTCTTTCACTTTCCCCATGTCAAAAATTGATCTTCAACCAAATTCTCTTTCAAATGGCCCAAACACTTTGTTACCTATGGTGTACTCAGAACAGAGAGGCCTTCTGAACTGTCTGTTTAGTGAACTTTTTATTTTTAATTTTTATTTTTTTCCTTCTCTTGCCCCCTCCTCCCATCCCATTTGGAGGAATTAAAATGTATGAGTGCAGGGTACTCAGCTGGCTGCCTGGCTACCGAGACATGTTTTCTCTCCCTCAGTTGCAGATCACAAGACTGCAGATGCCTCCTTAAAACCTTGATGCTACCCTTTCCAATTCAGGAAAATTCTACTGGCTCCAACTTCCTCCTTTCACTTTAATTTTTTTTTTAATTTATTGGGGTGACATTGGTTAATACAATTATACAGGTTTTAGGTATACAGTTCTACAACACATCATCTGTATATTGAAATTTGTGTTTACCATCCCAAGTCAAGTCTTCTTCCATCATCATTTATCCCCCCTTTACCTTCTACCTCTCCCCACCCACTTTCCCTCTGACTATCACCATACTGTTATCTGTGTCCATGAGTCTTTCTTTGCTTAATCCCTTCATCCTTCTCACCTTTTAGTGACCTTTTTATAAGTGCTGGTTAGTGGGGGTTTGTTTTTTTTTCTGTTTTCTTTTTTCTTTCTTCCGTTATCTTACCTTCTTTTTTCTTTTTTCTTTTTTTTCCTTCTTCCTTCTCCTTTTTGAGGAAGTATCAGGGGTCAGAGGGACAAGGGGTGTTGGACTTGGATACTGAATCTGCTAAAGTCAGAGGAAAAAAGTATATTTCAAGAAGTCATATTCTTTGTTTGTTCCTTTGGTTGCAATTTAAAGAATTCAATTGCTCACATCTAATTTTAAAAGCTTGAGTTGTGTGGGGTTTTCAAATGGTTATTCACATTTGAATCACCAAGGTAATTTTTGCTACAATTTGTGGTAGAAATTTTAACTGTGAAGTTACTTCTCATCATGGCAAACGGCTTAGCTGAGAGGCTCGATTATCCCCTCAGCCTTCAAAAAATCCCAGTGTACCAAGATTTAATCCAATATAAATTCCTCTGTATGATAAATTCTGCAGTGATGTAATAATACCATCCTATTTCCAATGATATAGAAGGTGTGGAAACACTTGTTTTTTACCATGTCTTCCCTTTTTAAAAAACACTTCTTTCCAGATTTTGCAGCACATTTGCTCAACTATAGCATCTTTGGGTGTTTTGGGTTTGGGATTGTTGTTGTTTTAATTATATCAATCTTTTTATAAAAGGATTTTGAGGTAGAGCCTAGCACATTCCATTCAAGCACTGCAGTGATTAATTCCTATTGCTGCTCAGTCACTTGTTACTTTATTTTTAGGGGCAAATTTATAGCAAGTCCTGGATCACATGTACAGTGGTATTTGAAGTATCTGCAGCTGCTTACATAGCAGAAGTTCCAAGCTACATTCCTGTTGTGAATCATAGGTTTGTGAGGATGGTACCACAGTAGCAAGGAAAAGAATTGCCTTATGGAAGTGTGCATGCACTCTTACATATACACAAATCTCCAAAGGATTCCTATGTGCAAAATTGAGAGCATCCTTTAAGTGTCTTATCAGGAAGAGGTCACCTCCCAAGAATGTTATTTACATCTAGTCAAGTTGTTCTTCAATCAAAACTCTTTGATAATCCTTAATACATATATGTCTGCCTATGTGTTATATAGAAATGCATGTACCTATGTCTATATGTCACATAGAAATACATGTATGTCATGTAGATAACCAACTCAATTCCTCTCAATTTTGAAATTCCATGTATAGTATTCTCTATCATTGTTCATCATAGAACTGCCATTGATTGGGTAATTTGTATTAAAGAAATCCCAGGGAAGTGCTGCTGGCTGTCCTATGGTAACAGAGAATTTATCAAGCCCTTTCTAGTCCAGTCACCATAACATTCTTTGCATCCATATGGACAGAAGTCACACAGAAATCTTTACAGTCACAGAGTTCATAATGAAAGTTAAGCATTCAGACTCTGGAGTTAGGTTGCCGGGGTTTGAATCTCGGCTCTACTATTTCCTAACTGTGTAGTTTTGGGCAAGTGCCTCAATTTCTCTAAGACTCAATTTTGTCTTCTGCCTACCTCATAGGACTGTTGTATAAATAAAATGAGATAATGCACATAAAAATGCATAAGACAGTTCGGGCTCTTGATAAGCCCTTAGTACACATAAGCTATTTTTGCTATCCTGAAGGAGCAAGAAAGAGGGCTAGTGCTTAGGTAGTGTTCTTAACTGAGAGGAGTGGGGAGAAAAGCCATCACAGAAACAGGTGCATTGTGGAAATGAACATATGTCTCTTCAAGTAGTATCCAGCAGAACACTTAAAATTCCTTAGTGATGGTATGATCTTTAAGGATAAAGGCCTCTTGAGCAAAGATGGTCTCCATCTCAAGGAGAAAAGGAAGATTGTCTCACATGGAGGCTGGCTAAACTTAGGGAAGAAAGTACTTACCTAGACTTACTTGGGACTGATTCACAAGTTATATAGTTGGTATATAAAATGCCTTACTAGTTTTTCTTTTTAAATATATTTCTATTGATTTCAGAGAGGGAGAGAGAGATAGAAACATCAGTGATGAGAGAGAATCATTGTCCGGCTGCCACCTGCATGCCCTCTACTGGGGATCAAGCCCAAAACCTGGGCATGTGCCCTGACCAGGAATCGAACCATGACCTCCTGGTTCACAGGTCAATGCTCAACCGCTGAGCCACACCAGCCAGGCGCCTTACTTCTTTTAATCCTACGAAATAGTGTGCATTGCCAACCAATCCCAAGAAGTTTTGGGATTTTTATGCTTCCCTGGTGAGCCAAGAAGGTTATGTCAGTTTCTGTGCCACGTCAGTGTTTCTTGCAGTGGATTGATCCATGAGAGATTAGGTCGGATTTATGACCCATTCAACAAAATAATAGATTTGCATGAAAATTCGTCTCTTTCAAGGCAACAATCACCCAGTTCTGGACCTTGGTACTAACTACAAACTCCTCATTATTGTCATTGTGTTCACACTTATTTTTTTCCCACAGGCATACTTACCCTTCTTTTATAGGTCCCTCCCAAGGCCCTGGAGAGTACCCAGCAATGGGTTTGCATGTTTCAGTAAAATCTGCAAGTATTTTAACTGCAATTGGGAAAGACTATTGTCACCTTCCCACTGAAACTTCTGCTTTGACAAGGTCCTCTCTTGTAGTGTCGGAATGGCCATGGTGCATTTGGGGGAATCTGTCCAAGGCAGTATTTCTCAATGGCAAGGCTGGTTGTTATCACTGGCTGCATAGTTTTGGCATCGAGGGAAATAGGGGCAGGCATGTTGCTGAACATCCTACAATGCACAGGACAGGCACCGACCTCAAAGAATTCCCTAGTCCAAAAAGTCAGCCGTGCCGTGGCAGAGAAACTCTGGGCTAAGGGGAGATTGAATAGAGCATATACTATTTAGTTTGATTTGGTGCATATATTTATTTGGTTTGCAGTCACTTCCCTTCTTGTGTAAAAATAATGCTCCTAAAATTCACTGCACATATTCACCCTGTGTTGTGACACAAAGGGGCAAAACAATGAGAAAGGTTGTTTTGCTGTACAAAAGTGGGACTGTGTCTGAAAATGTTCTAAGTTTGTGGGTAGTAGAGAAGGAGCAAAGTTTAGAATAAACCAAAGCGAGCCTGTGAAATTCCTCTGGTCACCAGACACCTAAAATTATAAATGGAGGATTTGATTCTTATTCACATTGAGTGCAAAAGGGACAGCTCTTTCCAGAGTATGCTCAAAAAAGGAGCAAGTATAACTATGCACTTGCCATACATTTTTCTTTGTTCTTGGAAATTGAACAAAAGAACTTAGAATTCCTGTGTTTGTAGGGGATAGTTTTGTAGCAGTAATGTTGGGGATTTTATGCATCCCATCAATAAAACAACAAAAAACACATTTTGATGAACCATGCTAGAGGAAAGACTGATTTATTTTTTCAGGCTCTCCACAGATAATAATATTACAAAAATATTGTTATATGTAGAGGTAATAAAAATACGAAGCAAAAAATGTAGTAACGAAAGCATTCTAGAAGTGTGTCAGACAGTTGGTGAATAAAAATGATGTCATATTTCTAAATTTTGTGATGTTTGTGATATTTGTCAAATTTAAAACATTTTTTCTCATTCACAATACTCACTTTTGCAACTGATTTTCCTTTTCCTAAAAAAGAATCCAAAGTTGCATGAGCTTTAGACTCTACAAAACCATTTTGGGCTCTATAGTTTATATTTCAAAAACTTCATGTTTGTGAGCATATCGTGTGTGTGTGTGTATGTGTGTGTTTGTGTGAAATATGTATCTAACGTTTTCCACCAAGCTCACCGAGACCAAGTCCTCATCGACTCTCAGACTCTTATAATTAGCCTCGGCTGGCCTTCCTGATCCCAGACCCTACAACCTCATGTCTAGTCCATCCTGCAATCTCAGTCACTGACCTTTCGGAAAGTGCTACTGTGAACATACCACACACCCCTGAACATAGAGAAAGAGCTGGAGACTTGGGATGCTTCCTTGGCAGCCTGTACTGCCCTCTATTTTAGCCTCACCGCATGGCCTTGCAATCGTCCTCCCTTCTAGTCTGAATCCTAGAATGACAGAAGATTGATTTTTATCTTAAGTACCTAGTACAGTGCCTGTCCCAAAGCTCTGGCAACAGTCGGGTATATCTACTTCATGCATTCTACAGACATGGAAAATCATCAATGCATATATATTTTTTTAAACCAGGTGTGGAAAACATCTGGCACATGGGCCACATAAGGCCCACAAAATCATTTTGTCTGGCCCTGCCAAGGCATTAGGGGTGAGTTAATTAAATGTTTGACCAAATATAGCAGGCTAATTTTTTAAAAATATATTTGTATTGGTTTGAGAGAGAAAGGGAGAGGAAGGGAAAGATAGAAACATCAATGATGAGAGATAATCATTGATCAGCTGCCTCCTACATGCCCCACACTGGGGATCAAGCCACATCCCAGGTATGTGCCCTGACCAGGAATTGAAACATGACCTCCTGGTTCATAGGTTGACGCTCAACCACTGACAGGCACAGGTTAATTTTTTTTTTATAATAAAAGCATAATATGCTAATTAGACTGGACAGCCAAACGACCTTCTGGATGTCATTCCAGACGTCCTTCTGGATGAAGCCACAGCAGCGGGGGCCAAGGCAGAGGTGGTTAGGGGCAATCAGGCAGGCAGACAAGCAGTTAGAGGTAATCAGGCAGGCAGGAAGAGGGGTTAGGGGCAATCAGGCAGGCAGGCAAGTGGTTAGGGGCAATCAGGCAGGCAGGCAGAGCGGTTAGAGGCAATCAGGCAGACAGGCAGATGAGTGGTTAGGAGCCAGCAGTCCGGGATTGCAAGAGGGATGTCTGACTGCTGGTTTAGGCCCAATCCCATAGGAATCCCTGCAGGATTTGGCCTAAACCGGCAGTTGGTCATCCCCTGAGGGGTCCCAGATTGCAAGAGGGTGCAGGCTGGACTGAGGGACCCCCCTCCCTCGCCACCGTGAATGAATTTTGTGCACCAGGCCTCTAGTGATGTTATAAATATCCAAATGGCCCTTGGCAGAAAAATGGTTCCCCACCCCTGTAAACAATCCACATTGCTATCCACAGTGTCCTGCAACTTCATGGCTACTCTTTGAAGAGTCTGCTGCATTTTGCAATTTAGCCTTTTATAGGTACAGCTGGCTTAAGTATCTGATCAAAAAGAAGGGAAACACAGGGTCTCCTTGCTGGCTGGCTGGCAGGGGCAATTGCTTCTCGGTCACCAACAGGACATCCCTAAAGCAGTTCTGTCCTCCCTGCTAGTAATGATCCCCCCACCACCACCACTGATCATTGAGCAAACTGTCTGGCCCCTTGATTCTTACCCAGACTCAGCCCTTGTCAGGATGTGCAGGGACTTGCTTGGAAGAGACCAGCTCCCATGTGGGCAGATGGGCAATGTGGGCAAATGCTTGAATGTTCAGGGTCGAGTCAGACAGAAGAGGAGGAAATGACTAAGAAGGAATAAGGAAAAGGGCTTTTCAAATAACAGTGGGAAAAGGACTGTGCCTATGCAAATATTGTAGGTAAAGTAAAACTGTTAACACATCATTCTTTTCCAGAACTACTGAAAAGGCTGAATTCCCCATAGAGGTAATAACTTTGCATGTGTGTGTGTGTGCACTTGTGCATGCCACACTCACAGTTCTCTTGCTGGGAAAGAGAAACTTTGCTGGGGGCCAAATTTGAGCTAACAACTGGAACATGAAGAAGCAATTAGTATATTCATGAATTCTTATATTTACCTTTTAATTCCAAGGGCTGCTTATTTGTTTTGCTAATAGATTCAGGCCTTGATTACAGCTTATTGATGGCCATTAATTGATACCTGGAGTTTACAAGTATGTTTAAGTTTCACAAGTCTTGAGAAAGAAATTCAGGCAGCCAAGGCCCAAGGCTTTACTTCGATTAACCAACAGCAATTAACAATTATAATCAAGGGTAAACAGAAAGTGAGTTCATTAATTTGTTAATTGTGTAGCTAAACTATGCATATTACCTTTTCAAACAAACCTTTAACAGGTATATTATTTTAAATGTTTGGAAATCATCAAACAAAAATCTGTGAGAAAACACAAGCCCAGCTTTTTCTTTTTCTTTTTTTCTTTCTTTCTTTTTTTTTTCAGGAATAGCCAGCTCTTGACCTTGCCAGCAAAATCCTCTTTTTAGTGATACATTTATTCCTAAAATTGATTCTCTTAAAATCTTCTTGAGTTTCTGAAACTTACAGTCACGTGCATTTATTATCCTGAATCAATGAAACTGATAAAAATTGCAATAACTTGGAGAGAGTATAGTTCACTCTCTTTGTACTTTATTGTTGCTTGACTTGACCCTCTTTCAATTTGACATTTTAACAACTTGGAGAAATATAGATTATAGGGGCTTGGCCGAAACAGCAAATGTTTTCTCAACTAATCCCCTAAGAATTCAGCCATTTAATTTTAGTGTACAGAAAAAGTAATAAATTACTTGGGATTATACCTCAAAGGTGAAAACTCTATGCAGATGGGTTGCAAAATGATTGTGAGAGAGTAAATCTGAACTGCAAATATGAAAGACTATTTGGACATTGACCTTCCCTTACAGGTTAGGAAAGCCATGTATGCCTCAATGCCCATTTCAAACCTTTAGTTGGAAGTCATGCATCAATTCACGTCAAAGCAGGATGAAATCTGATTTTTAAAATCAAATTATTCCAGTGACTTGGTCAAAGGTTATTGGTTAGATACGTTGAATAGCTATGTTAAATATTATTCATCTCATGATAGGAACAACTTTAATCTCTTTTTATTATGTATGAACTATTGTAGCCAAGGACCAAAGGTATAAAAATCCCAAGGCCAAAAGCACCTCTAGGGAACAGGAATGGTAAGTTATTTCTTTGATAGATGCAGTAGCAAATACAATAAAACTTGACTATCCGTTTGTATTCGACTTACTCCGTGCAGCTCTCAGGAGCCGCAGGGAAATTCTATGGATAGAACAAACATCCAGTGTTTTGTAATCCCTGACAAAGTGTACACCACACAGTATTGCCTTTAGTAAACCCACTTCAAAGCACAACTTTATATCATCTCATTATTTCAATATATAGTTTGTTTGTTAAAAAGATACCCATATAATTTCAACTGTGCTCAGAGTTTGAAGACAGGCTCTGAAATTTCACTCATGTGGACAGTCACGTCTCAAAAGCACAAGTCTTCTCCTGTGTGTACTATTTCATCAGCTCTGCCATCTCTAGTGCCAACCTGGCCCATAACATTTGTTGTTTCTTTAAAAGATTATTCTTACAGAATATAAAATGCAATTCACTTTAAGTTAATTATCTGCATAATCAAAATCATTTGTATCTCTAAGAACACTCTCTCCTGTTTTAAAAATGCTGAGTAGTTTGATTGAAGGTTTAACATTCACAGAATGTGGCAGAAAGCTCCAAACTTTCCTTTTTATCTCCTTTATAACACACCGTCTGATAAATTTTTGAATTCGTTGAGCCACTCTATTCCTTTCATTTTCCCACAATTAAGTTGTAAAATAATTGCCATGATCATTAAGGGTCCATATAATACTTTATACATTCAAAGTGTTTTGCAATTATTTATTTTACAAAGTACATTGTTCTGTAAGTCAAGTTTTATCATGTCTTATGTTAATCTAAGAACCATGTTCAACATGACCAGATTAACAGGTGGGATATCAATTCTAGAGGCAAAGGTTGCTCTTTATTCAGTATGCACACCCGTTATTTATTTGTGTCCCTTTGACCTTTGTGCAGCCTAAACAAGTCTTTGCTTTCTCAAGAGCCAGAAGAATCGTAGAGTAGACCAAGAGAAGTAGAAGTGTCTTGGGTGCCACAGAGACAGCTTGTGAAGTACCCTTAATGGGGTCTGAGAACTATTGCCATTCAGGGCACCCAACTTTCAGTATTTGCCCCCCCTAGTTCCGCTCTATTAGAAACTGGTCAATTGTTATAAAATCATGAAAGAAACCCAAGTGACTCTAAATGTTCTCTGTGCAGAACAAGTATCTACAGGGAAGATGTTGGCATTTCCAGGTAACATATATCTCTCTATATAAAAAGCCAGACCGGAACACCATAATGACCAGAACAACCTGTCACTATGATGCCAACTGCAGCCAGCAAACTGGCCCGATGAGGGGAGTTGGGGAGGGCCGGCCAGCAAACCTCCCGTGGCCCCTCCCCCCAGACAGCCCCGCCCCTGATCACCCCCCCCCACCCCAATAGGGGGCAGGGCCAGCCAACCAACCTCCTTCAGCCCCTCCCCCTGGCCGGTCCCACCCCCGATGGTTTCCCACCACCCCAATCTGCCTGCGGCCCCTCCCCCCAACCAACTCCACCCCTAATCAGCCCCCCCATGCCAATCAGGGGTGGGCTGGTCAGCCAACCTCCCACAGCCCCTCCCTCACCCGCTGACTCCCAATCCGTCCCCCCACCCCATTTGGGGCAGGGCTGCCCGGCCCACTGCCCACAGCCCACCCCACGGCCAGCCCCACACCCAATCGGCCTCCCACCCCAATCAGGGGCAGAGCCCACCAGCCAATTCCCCTTGGCCCCTCCCCACAGCCAGCCCAGCCTTGATCAGGCCCCAATCAGGGCAGGCGGCTGGCCAACCTCCTGCCATCTCCTCCTCCTGACAGGCCCAGCCCTGATCTGCCCTGATTAGGGCTAGGCCGACCGGACCCCACCCATGCACAAATTTGTGCACTGGGCCTCTAGTTTATATATATAAATGTCAGACCTCTCTTTTTTTGGCCCAAAGGTAGTATGTCTCACATTCTTTTTTAGCAGAAAATGGGTGCAGATCTACGAATTTATTTTTATTCTCATACTTAGAGGGCCTTTTTTGCCATTGCTGCCACATTGGTCCTTAAACTTTCTTCCTTTAGTACTGACATCCATTCCCCATCAGATCCCTCCTCCCAGTAGAATGAAGGCCGATATGTCCCTTCCCTTTTCCAGACCCTGACTTGCCAGGTAAGATTGTAGTTATTGCAGGGTCAGGGCCATCTTGAAATCATAGTATGAGGAACAAAGCAAGAATGTTATCTAATGTCATTGTTCCAATATAACACAACAGAAAGTCCTGACTGCCTTAGATGTCTGCAACAAGAGTGCCCCCTGAAAAGGCTCTCTTTTTCATGGCTGGTCTCTTCAGATGCCCCCACCCCCCCCACACCCCCCACCCCTGCCACACACACACACACACACACACACACACACACACACTCAATTGTGGCTTTTTTCTTCAATCTGTCAGTCCTGTTCCCTCATCCCAACCCCTCCCTTAAGAAATGCAACACTCCCTTTTTCCAACAAGAAGAGATTCTACTCCTAAGTCCTTCCTGCATCCAGCCAAGTCAAGCAACACCTCCAGGCCTGGCTAACACGTCAGGTATGTCTCTTTTGTAGATGGGGGGTTGGGGTGGGAATGAATCCTCCTATTCTGAGCAAAAGTGAACATATAGGCTCTAAGTCCAGTTCAATCTTGCTACCAGAGACAGCTGCAACTGATTCCTTTACTAGAAATGTCAACTAAGAATAGGTAAGCACACCTCACCAAGGAGAACAATAATATTTTTCTTGGACAAAGCACAGTCTAATGTCACATTGAGTTAAAAATAGTTCTCCTGCAGGTTTAACCTGGCTTTAGTCTTGCCCTTTTCAGTAAAATTAGCCTGCATTATTAAGTAAACAAATATAAAGTACTTCCCTACCTCCATCATCCCCCTACTACTTTATTATGCCAAATAAACAAATAGGTTGGTAAGTAGGTGGACTGGAGTAGACAGACAAACATCTTTTTTTTTCTGCCTCTTTGTCTGTGGGGTAACATTCTTTTCCTATTTTCAATTCAGGGTTTTGTTGGTTAGTCCAATTAGATTAATCTTTCTTGAACACAGAGATTGATCCCATGGTTTATTTTCTATCTATATCTATATCTATATCTATATCTATATCTCCTCTACTAAAATTTCAGGCACAAAGGATTATGTAAGCCTGAACTCCAGGGTCCAATCTTCCAGAATAAGCAAAAATTTTGCCTGAGAATAAAGCCAGCAAGATAAAAGCACAATGAAAGATGGAGCGAGAGGTATAGACATATATACAGTTGATAATTGTTCAAATCTCTGAGAAGCCACAACTTCCCTTTCTGCTATGCCTAATCTGAGTTTGAGTCTAACACTTGAGAGATTTTTGACTGGGAAAGATCATACCCAGATGCTAACAGTGGCACCCATGAAGTTTGTGTTTTCTGCTTTATCTGTATTTCCTTCTCTTTTTTTTTCTTTTTTCTTTCCTTTTTTACAATGACTTTCTCTTACCTGTGTGATAAAATCAACTCATATATAAATAGAATATATTATATATAAAATTGAGTAGAGGTGGGGAGTGTATAGAAATAGGTGATCCAGAGGAACACCCCATTTTTTGAATCCCTATTCTCATGATGGAAAGGCAGCAACCTCCTGTGCCAGATTCCTCCACAGCACCTCTCCAGTTTGATTCTAGCAGCTGTGTACTTACCTGCTTATCTCTGGACAGCTGGTCCCTAGGGCAGCGGCCAGGTCTTATTAATGTTGCAATCCTAAAACCCATACCTAACACAAGTCATCACTCGTTATGGTTTTGTTGACACTCTGACAAGAAGCCACTCAAAATATTTATAATCTAACAAGAAGCACATGGAGAAGGGCATGTGCACCTTTCAAAGAATCTTTGCCAAAGTTGACCATTTCAGTACTTACAAGAAATAGAGTGAATGAGACAATCTAGTGAGGAGAAATACTCCCATTCCTTTCCAGTGCTATGTCTAAAGCAATGCCATCCAATTGAAATATAATTTGAGCTACATATGTATTTTCAAATGTTCCAGTAGCCATATTTTTAAAATAGTTAAAATTTAATAGTATATTTTATGTAACCCAATATATCCAAAAATATAATTCTGACATATATTGATGAGACATAGCTATTTTACATTATTTATTTGTACTCAGTCTTTGAAATTGTGATGTGTATTTTATACTCACAGAGCATCACAGTTCAGACTAGCCCCATTTTTTAAAAAAACATATTTTTATTGATTTCAGAGAAGAAGGGAGAGGAGAGAGAGATAGAAACATCAATGAGAGAGAATCATTGATCGGCTGCCTCCTGCATGCCCCCCACTGGGGATCAAGCCCACAATATGGACATGTGCCCATGGGAATCATCCCAGGACCCTTCACTCCATAGGCTGCTGCCTTATCCACTGAGCCATACCAGCTAAGGCAATCTAGCCCCATTTAAGTGCTCAGTAGTCACATGGGATTAGTGACTCCATACTGCAGAGCAGCATTTTATACAATTAAAATTCCCACACTATGTGTAGTCGAGTAATCTGTCCTTCCATGACCCAATATTACAGTCTCTGAGCAGTTTATTGCAATCTGGAGGCCTACCTCCAAAGGCAGCAATGCCTTTTCCCCGGTGGAGACCTGGAGTGAAAAGGTAAGCAGTGATGCCATCTCCAGCTTCCAACAACCCAGATTGAAGGCTCAAGACAATTCAGTTCAATGTTGAACCACTATTCTCTTTTCTTTCCCAAAGAACCCAGACTCATCAAACCACCACCAGTTCTCCAGCCTTTACTATCATTTTTTTTTCCCAAAAGGAAATTCTAGGACATATAAGCAAATGTGGAATCTCTGAAGCCCACGTGAAATGAGAAATCAAAAATAGAAAGATGCACCTTCAATGGTCCTTGAACATCTCATTCCAGAGCGTTCTAAAAATTAGACTTTGGAGGCAAAGTTTCTTTCAAATAGAGAAATGTGATTTCACTGTCAAATGGAAGAATGAAGTTTTCTTGTCAGAAATCCCTATATTTTCTCTATGTGTGAAAGGTTCAGAGCAAGAAGTGGGAAAAGTTTTCCTGGCCTCCATTTATGATTGCTGACATATAGGGCTACCTCTGAGGACAACCAGAGAAATCTTAGATGCCTTAAGGAAATCTTCATGCCTAGGTTAGAGTCCCTATTTGTAAGATTTCCAGAAAACCATGTAGCTGAAGACATTCACGTCATTAACCGCCTCAATGTTTTCCAGGCCAGGTGAGGGGGCAGCCCCACCATTCGATTTCCTCCTAAGTGCACAGTCATCAGAGCAGCAGAAAGACAGACCTGCCAGCCTCAGATAAGGACTGGACCTTGTTCGGGTGAATAATCCCAAATCCAGATATCTCTTTTAGGTAAGAGGAGGTTTTCATGAAGACACCTCATGCATAATGCTACCATTAATTTATGGCTCTCAGGTGGGTTTAAGTATTTTCTCACTAAGAGGTGGGAGAAGAGAGAGAATGAAAGAGTGAGAAGTTCAAGCTGGTCTTTTCCATCACAGTTCTGGAAGGAATCTGGACAGCTCAGCCACTCTCTGCCTCTGGCACACTCAATACCATATTTAAATCATTTCAAATTGATGAGAATATGTTATTTTTTGTAAAGACCTCTAGAGGAGATAACATTCCCTCAGTAAATTATCCTCCGATCCAACAGCCCTCAAGAAACATTTCCTTCACTCAGTGTGACTTAAATACCAACCACTGCTATGAACAGCCTCTCTGTGCCTTTAACACACAGTCACTGGGTTCCTATTAAGTGCAAGGCCCACGCTGAGGGGATCTGAAGGGGAAGGAGGCAAGAGCTGGGCTCCACACACCAGCAGTTCAGTAAGGAAGATAAAGCCTCCTACATAAATAATCACAATCCAAGGTAGAAAGTGCTAAGTGCAATAAGATAACGTGCTGGAACAGATCAGAGGACAGAACTCTTTGTCCCCGGGAAGAATGGAGAACAGCTGGCCTCCATTCTTCTTGTTTGTCCTGGGTAATCTCTCTTCCTCACTTTTTATTTGCTCTTTTACATCATCTCCTAAGGCGGTCAGTATTTTGAGACATATGGAAGACACTGTACAAGTTGGGAACATATCCTATCTGATAGTAGAATGTTCTCTCTGGGGATGAGTGTGGCTACTAGACACTGGCCAGCTGCCCACATGGCCACTCCACCTGTCCCAGAATTTTCCTTTCTCTCGCCAATTTTGTGACCCACCTGCTATATTAAACCTGAGATGATAGATCACAATTACTAAACAGTGTCTTTTTTAGCTAATTTGATGTTACATAACATCTCTTTTCTCTCCCACTATCTTGTGTCTTTCTCTGATCCCGTAGGAGCACCAAGGAGGGTATTCGTCACAGAGGACACCGATGTTCTCACATTACTTGGTGTGCTTGTCTTGCCTCCCTCGTGGGGTATAGTCTTGAAAATAGAGAGACTTCATTGTTTATCCTTTTCTGTTTTTCTTTCTGCTAAACTCTGTGGCTCTTAATGAAAATATCTGTTTTTGTCAGAAGAAATCAGAACTACGGCTCTGAGAATTTAAGAGACTTATTCATATTCATACGACTACTAGTGATGACGTGGGGATTTGAACTCAGATTTTCCATATCTGTTCTTTCCATCATGTAATGCTTTCTCTGCACTATCAGATCTCCCCACGATGCTGTGTGCTCCTGCAGAATACAGACCATGACCAATTTAGCACAGGAAATAAGAAAAGTTATACCTGCTAAGTGGTGTTTTCTCTGCCCTGATACAGATTCCTGGAGACTAGTCTTTATATTATTTGATTTACCCCACAATGTGCTTTCCCCTCTGGTTGAGTGTGGGAATGTGTGTGCCTATGTGTATGCTTTAAACTACATGAAGAACAAAATCAAGCCGATATGGGAGGTGGTGAAGAGAAAAACAGAAAGGTAAGTACAAACACCTCTCCAAGGTACAAACCCAGAACTATTAGATGTCCTGAACACATGAATGTTACTTTCTATTTCTCCTGATATAATACTATAGAACCAGAGTTTCATCAAGAAACAGCACAGGTGAGGGGAGTGTTAGCACCTCAAACAGCCAGCGGAGGAGAAGCCCACCAGGTCTGCAATCCACCCAGATCCTGACTCAGACCCTGCAGATCAGAACAGGCTGTACACAAGGACAGGCCACAAAAGTTCATGGAACAAATTCAGGACCTGCTTACGAGGTGTACCAGTTAATAATGCAGATTTTTTTCAATAGATGGAGTTACACATATGTTGATATATGTGCGATTTGATATGTATGCTATTTTGTTGTATTCTGATCGATGGCACACGCACTTTCTGAGCAGCACTTCAAAACATACGAAGAAGTGGAAAATTGGGTCTCTGAATGGTCTGCCTCAAAACAAGCAAAGTTCTATTGGGACGGTATCCACAAATTACCTGAAAGATGGGGAAATGTGTAGCTAGCGATGGACATTACTTTGAGCAAAGCACTTTTGATGTTTCTCTTGAAATTATCATGTTTTCTTTGATTACAAAATCCACATTATTATGGTTAATAATGTGGATTAACTGTTAACTGGTTAATAATGTGGGTTAATTATTAACCCATTAATAGTGCTAACCAGCTAAAAATGTGGATTAATTATTAACCGGTTAATAGTGTGGATTAAATATTAACCGGTTAATAATGCGGATTAACTGTTAAACAGTTAAAATTCGGATTAACTGTTCACTGGTTAATAATACAGATTTTGTAATCCAAAGAAAACACGATAATTTCAAGAGAAACATCAAAAGTGCTTTATTCAAAGTAATGTCCATCACTAGCTACACATTTCCCCCATCTTTCAGGTAATTTGTGGATACAGTCCCAATAGAAATTTTCTTGTTTTAAGGCAGACCATTCAGAGACCAAATTTTCCACTTCTTTGTATGTTTTGAAGTGCTGCTCAGAAAGTGCGTGTGCCATCCCTCGGAACAAGTGGTAATCTGAAGGATCAAGGTCTGGTGAATACAGCGGGTGAGTTAATACTTCCCAGGCAAGATCTTTTAACGTGTCTTTAACTGGTTTTGAAGTGTGTGATGGTGCGTTATCATGAAGCAAAATTACTTTGCCTTGTCTTCTGGCACAGTCTGGTCATTTTACGATCAAAGCATGGTTCAAATTGATTATTTGTTGTCAGTAGCGATCAGTATTAACGGTTTCACCTGGTTTTAGAAGCTCATAATACACCACACCTTCCTGATCCCACCAAACACAGAGCATTGTCTTCTTTCCAAGGCGATTTGGCCTTGCAGTCCATGTTGATGGTTGACCTGGATCAACCCATGATTTTGTGCATTTGGGATTCTCAAAATAAATCCACTTTTCATCGCCAGTCACAATTCGATGCAAAAAAGACTTTCTTTCATGCCATTGAAGCAACATTTTACTGATACTTTTCGGTTTTCCATTTGTCTTTTGTTCAGTTGATGTGGCACCCATTTTCCTTCCTTTAAAATCGTTCTCATTGCTTGTAAATGATCAGAAATTGCTTGCTGAGCAATGTTTAATCTTTCTGCAGGTTGTTTTTGAGTTTGACATGCATCTTCATCCAATAATGCTTGTAATTGTTGGTCTTCAAACTTTTTCAGTTTACCTGGACATTCTTTGTCTTTCACATCAAAATCATCACTTTTAAAGCATTTAAACCAGCGTTAAAAAGTATCTTGAGATGGAGCATGTTCACCATAAGCTTCCCGAAGTATACGATAACTTTCAGCAGCATTTTTCTTCAAAATAAAGTAACGAATTAAAACTTCCCACAAATGCTCTTTTTTTAGCATGAAATTCAACATTTTTAAGCATAAAAATATCTATGATGTTAACACCTTCAGAAAATTTGACATGAAGTTTTGAAGTTTGTTATCAATACAACAAAATAGCATACATGTCAAATCACATATATATCAACATATGTGTAACTCCATCTATTGAAAAAAATCTGCATTATTAACTGGTACACCTAGTAAGCTTCAGAACCAGGGTCAAAGTTCATGAGGAGTAGGGAAGATTTGATCTCATTCATGGTTTTTAATTTTCAAGGGCAGGGCTGGCCAAAGCAAGGGAAGCTGCCTGCCCTGCTGTGCTTTAAGTGCCCAAGGCTGACAAAAACTGGAGGGGTTTTTCTTTTTAAAATAAAGAATTCAAGAAAAGGAAAAGATATCTCATAACAAAAGAATAGTGACCAATAGAGTTGGTAAAATTTACAGTTAAGGCTAAACAACTGTTGTTAATGAAATGGTGACACTTGACACATTTGTTTGAAAAGATGAGGAGAGTTCTTAAAAGTGTATAATATAAAATAATAATGCTCTGAAACAAAAAGTTCAGATTATTTCAACAATTTCTGGGTATTGGGATGGTGTGTTAAATTCCTCATTAAATTTCCCCAGAGAGTATCCATACTTTTACATTATTTTTAAAAATATATATTATTATTGATTTCAGAGAGGAAGAGAGAGGGAGGGAGAGAGAGAGAGAGAGAGAGAGAGAGAGAGAGAGAGAGAGAGAAACTCATTGATCAGCTGCCTCCTGCACACCCCACACTGGGGATCAAGCCCACAACCCAGGCATGTGCTCTGACCAGGATTGAACCGTGACCTCCTGGTTCATAGGTCAATGCTCAACTACTGAGCCATGCTGCCCAGGGCCATACTTTTTTATTCTTGATGTTGGTAGAGAACTACATATGTATATTAAGTGGACCTTAACCATAAAAAATAGAAATGGAATGTATAATTTTGAATCACTAGAGAGGAAAAGAAACTAAGTTAAATGCAATGGTAAGGTAAAATTGTTTGAAATAATGCATGCTAAACAATTTTTGTCAAAGCTGACCTGGTATTTTCATTCTCACTTTTATTCACTTGTATTAAGTTTGACACTTTATATAGCTCTCAAAAATTTTATAGGATTTTTAAAATGTAAGATAAAGTATAATATTAAAAATATTTTTAATGAAATAAGACCAGACATTTAAAATAAGGAGAATACCAAAAGGTTTAGTCCATAGAGAAAATGACTTACTCTGGTTTAAATTTATCTTTTTGAAAGGAGGGATGAGAGATTTGCTGCCATGGAGTTTGACAACACATGCCAGGTTTCATCACAGGAAAAAATATATAGTCTTGGTTGGGAATATTCCTAGATGAAAAGTTAGGTGTAAATTGAGATTCTGAAGACACGCCCCCGTCCTTAACATGATAATTAAACTCTCAGTGTAAGAAATAACAAGACTTGAAAGGCTGGAATTGAGACCAGAGGGAAGAAGGGGAATAAAGAGGAAGATTACAAACCAGGCAGCCTGCTTAAAACAAGTAGAGTATGAAGTTCTCAAGGACCTTCAATAATATGTACTTCATTTTTATGACCTATAACTCAAACTTCTTTTAATGAAACAACTGTATTGCCCTAAACGTCAGCGAACGTCTGCTATACATCCTTGGAATATGGAGAAGAAGGACCTGGGCAGCACGCTGTGTGGGGGACAGCGTGTGTAGAGGGAGGTGGGTGAGCCATGAACTGAGCTAATCAGCAGAAGCAGGCACCCAGCCAGATGAGGCCCGGAGCAAGGAGGTGCCCTGTTCCCTTGATTCCCTAAGACATTCGGAAGGACTGTCTTTCACTGAATATGGAACACAAGATTTGAGCCAAATTTCAAAGGACGGTTTGAATATAGAATGTATATTCTCTCATCAGGCAAACTGAAGATCAAAATTTGGACATTAGAGGTTTTCTATAATAATACCAAAATTAACGTTACCAAATAAAATATAAAGCCTCAAGCACAGTTTTTAACTAAAAAGAGAAACGATAAGAAATGTTTTATATTAGTTCAGGTAACAAAATAAGTTTATAAAGAAAGGTAAGGAATTCTAGATTTCTAGATAACTATAAAATACTGAGTCCTCATCCAGAAAAGTAAAAGGATAATAATGCTTAAAATGTTCAAGTTATGATATGGAATAAAAGGTCTTACTAATAACAGATAAAATATCATCTTCTATTGGAAATAAATTTAAAACAAGCATTGTAAATCTAAAACATAGTTGATAGTAATTTAAGGATTGGATGAAAAGGAAACAGTCAATCCTGTAAGGATTAGCCCTGATATTATAGTGGTTCATTTTGATATTTCCTGATAAAGGAAATGAATGAGTCAAAAGAATAGGTATTTCTGGTTGATGAGAGAGCAAGGCTGAATGTGCTCCAACCAGCAAAAACAGAAAAGAAGCAAGAGAACAATAAGAAGAGTCCCTCCGATGATTCAAGTAACGATTAACAAATACCTCAAGATTTCCAAGCCTGCTGAGCAATAGGCTGTCCAGAATGGCTGAAGGGAGGAAATTCTGCCACCTCCACAAACCAAAACAATTCTAAGGCCCTCCCTTTCCAAGGGTATGGGATAGGCCAAACTTGCATCATGGAAAATGGCTTGACATGATCCCTGTATGAATTCCATCGAACCTGTTGGACCTAGAAGGCCAGAGGAAAGTTCCTTTCCTTCCTTTAAATCTTAAACTCTCACCTTCAGAGCGTGGTCACCTGTGTTTTCACTTGCTTATCACGCCACTGAATGCCTGCTTTATAGGCATCGAATTTACCTGTGTAGAGTCCATGCTTTTCTCTTCCCACTGCACCAGGTTCAGTATGGAACATACCGTACATGTTCAGTAAACACTAAGAGACAACTTATTAAATGGTCTGAATATTTTCAATAATTATTTCCTCCTACTTAAGATAAGAAAATCAATCAAAGGCATTTTTTGTCAATTGCATCTCAATTATAAAAAACAAATATTCTTCCCTTGTTTAGCTTACATTCTAGTGAGGGGAGACCGACAATAAAATAATAAGCATTAGTGAGCAAAAATAAAGACATTTGTTTGCTCTAGGTCACGCTTAGAGATATCCACTCATCCCTTCACCTTTCTGGACCTTGATTCCTTATCTACATAAGGAAGTTTGACCAGAGATTTCTAACTCTGCCTTTCACCTCCAGCATTTTGGAACTGCCTGGTTTTAAGTATGCAATGGCATTTACCCCAAGACATATTTCTTCAGCTCCCTAATTCCAGACAGAAGCGAGACAGGAGGAGGAGTGAGGTCTGGATGTGCAGCACACTCGAGAAATTGAACATCGAAGAATGAGGATCAAGCCTAGTTCTGCATCTGCTTCCCCGCTTTCTCTTCTTCCTTTGCTCTTCTCTCTGAACTGGCATTTTCACATTCGATTTTCTCCCAGTCCTGCTCCTTCCTATCCTTTGATTTGTACCTCCAATAGAGGCCTGGAACAGTCCAAGGAAAGGTTTATCGAAAGAGAAATGTACAATAAGCAATGTTTGTCTTCTGGGCCCGGCAAATGATCCACCCAGACCTCCTGACAAAGTGTCTAAGGAAGTGGTCCTACCAGTTCACCCTTTAGCTGTCACTGTCCATGACCATTTCCAAAGGTTTGTCATTAAAGGCACTGGAAACTCCTCAACAATCTTTCCCCTCACCCCTACTTTGACTGAATAACCTGTATCACTTGCTGTGAACAGGGGAAAGGGGGGATGGATCAAAACGCACGCCAATCTACTGTTGTCATTACTTTGGTTAGAAGAAATTGGTGAAGTTTCGCTTAAATGAAAGGCTTGTGTTATTCGTGGAATTCACCATCACTCCTATCTTCCATCGTCAAAACATCTATTAAAGGTCAATTAATCAAGACTTAGACACTAAGGATTAACTAGAAATATTCCAAATTAGCTTTGTGACTCACACATTCATGAAATCTAAGGCTTGAAAATGACGGGACTATAGGTGATGCTAGAAGTGGTAATATTTTAAAAATCATTGAGTCAATGTTGGACAATACTATGATGACACCCAAATGAGTTCCAATGAAATCATTCCCAGAGGCCATTAATTGATCCCAATAGACACCTATTCGCCTATTAAAGTAGAAGACTACACTGAAATGGAGATAAGACATTGCTAATGACATAGCTATTTTATGCAAGGTGAGGTATTTGGAATTTGACCTCCTAATTTTGATTCCTTCTCTGCCATCTCTACCAAAAAGGTGTAGGAATTACACCTTTATTATACATTATAAATTGACTGTAGGTTCATATTTGAGACATTTTATCATTTATCTCTGGCTTTGATATACATTTGGTGTTTTGCTTTGTGAATATTCAATAAAATGATATCTAAAGACAAGGGAATGTCAGCACAACAGATAAGTTTGTTTCTAAGATATATCAGATGTTCTATAATTATGATCATTTCCTTCCAAAATGGAATGCAAAATTGCCTGTAAAGACTGCTAAAGCCATATGTCATTTTTAAATGTCAATCTGCTGTGCAATCTCACTCCATCTAGTAAAATTGTATCTCCAAAAGGAGAGAATTTTAAGGTTTGCTGTGACAGGAAAACAAAGGACCAACACTACTCTGAGAACTCCAGAGCCTTCTTCACAAAACTAATCAAATCATATTGTGTGCTTAATTCTTTACATTGTACCTTTAGACTAAAGAATTATCTATTGGAGGGTTTTGCCTTGTTTTTACCAATTTGTATTAGGATTTTGATGTATGGGCTTCTGTTTATTTTAATAAAATCGTGCTACTCCATTTAAGAAGTATTTGCCATGAAATAAGTGTTTTATCATGCTTTGGTTTTTTAAAATCTTAAAGGTCTACTCCATGATTCCCATTATTCATACTCTTGGAATAAATTACTACAATTAGACCACATAGGGAGAAAAGTTAACTCCTGATTACAAAAGGAATCCATCCAAGAGGTCAAGTATTAATCAATGTTACTTCTTCACAATCCCACTTCCCTTGTTAGAATGTGTATTCCCATCAGGCCATGTTAAAACAGCATTTTCATCAGTCACTCCTTTACTATTTGTTTTCTACTAAAATTAGGATCCCCTATGGTTACTGTGAATGGCTAACCTTACACCCATCTCCAGTGTCGCCTTGATGGCTTTATCTGACTATTACAATTTGTCATTGTCAAGCCATCACGCCTTTGGCTTTGGTCTTATTTTTCCTGCAGGTGTCAAAAATGCAAAACCACAATTTACAAAACACAAGATGACAGGATCCATTTGCACTGGTTTTGAAATGCCAGAAGGTAACTTTATTTAAAATATTACAACCTTCTCTCCCAACTAGTTTGCATGAGTTCCAGGGTGGTCTGCAGAGTTGATTCAAAAAATAAATGCCACTACAGCAACTTACAATTCCTAAAGCCAAACAACCAGATGTGTCAATAATCTGTGTAAATTAGAAACAGATGTAAGCCCTTGTTGAAAAATAAATATAATAGAATTATTTCCTTTTGCCTCCTCATGCTTTCGCACACTTGAATTTATTTCTTCCACATTTTTTTAAGTTGGTTCATTTGGTTCATATTTTAAAACAAAAGCATTTCTATTTTTTACATGGGGAGTGGAGCTATGTACAAAGTTCTCTAGAAAAAGAAAAGAACGGTCAATTTTGTGCCTTGTTTCATGCCCAGTGGAGGGAATCCAAGCACAGAGGCTTTCTGGAGTCAGTGGGATCCACAATTCAGCCCAATCTCCGGGGGTATATTCTAGCTTACTATCGCCACGTAAAGCAATTGCCATAATGAAACCCACTCTTTATTCCCAGAAGGTTACTCCCGTTAGAAGACAAAATAAACCTTTCAAATGGGGTAGAACTACATTACCGGCAACTTCTACTTACCTTCATTTGATGTAATGATAGGATTTTGTCAAAGTTAAGAAAAGTTTTTTGTTGTTTTAGGATTTTTTTAGGCATGAATGCCCTACTTAACTTCCATTAGTGTATGCTGAGTGGGGGTGAAGGACACGTGGAGTTTTGTGATGGTTACTGGTGGACAGAGGGTTGCAAGATAAATATCAGAGGTTTGTATTTCTTTAGAGTATAAATACCACAACCAACTACACAAAGTTGTTTATTACACCATTGACATCAGTTAGAAAAGTTCTAGTGATCAAAGAGTTCCCTTCTGAAACCCCTGGGGCCATTTTGTTTCTATCATATGGCATCCTGGGAAACAAATTCAGCTGCTTATGGGTTCTCTGAAAAATAAGTTTAAACAAAATGAGCCAGTTCCACATTCACCTCCTCAGTCTCAAACACCATTCAAAATAGTAATAATAATAATTATTATTATTAAAATTACTACAACCTTCTTGTTTTACTGATTTCAAAGGGGAAAGGAAAGGGAGAGAAAATAGAAACATCAATGAGAGAGAAACATCATCGATTGGCTGCCTCCTGCACAACTCCCACTGGGGATTGAGCCCCAAACAGGGCATGTGCCCTGACTGGGAATCAAATTGTGACCTCCTGGTTCATAGGTCAACACTCAACCACTGAGCCACACTGGCAAGGCCCATAGTAACCTTCTTAAAGGAAGGACAGCCCTATAGAAGTATGTGATCAGTCAGTATCAATATTCAATTCTTCCATAATCTCCGAATTTCCTGTAATTGTTTGCCCTAGTTACTCAGCCATACCTGGACATAGTGCAATCTATACTAATAAAAGGGTAATATGCTAATTAGACCGGGAGAACTTCCAGACGTCCTTCTGGACAAAGCCATGGTGGTGGGGCTGAGGCAGAGGCAGTTAGGGGCGATCAGGCCAGGAGGGGAGGGCAGTTGGGGGCAAGCAGGCCAGCGGGGGGGGGGGGGGAGTTGGGGGTGAGCAGGCCAGCAGGCAGAGTCATTAGGGGCGATCAGGCAGGCAGTCAGGTGAGTGGCAGTTGGACATTCTCTGAGGGGTCCCAGATTGGAGAGGGTGCAGGCCAGGCTGAGGGACACACACACACACACACACACACAACACACACACAAAACACATCCGTGCACGAATTTCTTGCACCGGGCCACTAGTGTTATAATATTGATTGTTTAATGTCCAGGGCTAAACTGTATTAAATAAAAAGGCAACATTTGCATTCTGAAAAAAAAACTTGACCCTAGCTAAAATAATAAACCAGCATGGTTTGCCTTCAATGCCATTAATCTATTGCTTTCCTTCCCACTTCACTATGTCAAAGACAACTAGATTGCCTGGCCGGCACAGCTCAGTGGTTGAATGTCGACCTATGAACCAGGAGGTCATGGTTCGATTCCCTGTCAGGGCACATGCCCAGGTTGCAGGCTCCATCCCCACTGTGTGGCATACAGGAGGCAGCCAATCAATGATTCTGTCTCATCATTGATGTTTCTACTCTCTCTCCCTCTTTCTTCCTATCTGAAATCAATAAAAATACATATTAAAAAGAAAAAAATAAAGACAACTAGATTCTACCCAATGATCATTCTCCCCTACTTCCTTATTAGCAGAAATATTATGGGAGGGAGATGGGTGCCCAGTTCAGAAAACTATCTTTCTTAGGCCCTTTGCAGATAGGCATGTTATCAAGTACAGCTTCAAGGAAAACTCTTTAAAGAAGACTGTCTCGGGTAGCAGATCCCCAGGTCCCCTCTGCTCATTCTCTTTCTCTTTCTTTTTTTGTCATCCCGAGTCATGGATGTGATTGCTGGAGCTCCAACAACTATTTTGTAAGTTTGAGGATGAGAGTAGATAGCCTGATCCCTGATGATGTCAGGGAGCTTCCATATACCAGACCAGCTGGCCTACCCCTGGATTTGTGATTAAAGGAGATAAAGGTAAATGTCCTCATCTTATGGAGGACACCATTTCACAGTCCTCATTAGCAGCTGCAGAATGTAATTTTTTACATATTCTCTGAGAAGTTCCCACCCCAACTCCTGCCTGGGTTCCACCTTCCTAGACACTCACCAAAGAGTCTATCACCCACTTCTACCGCTCATAAATTATTATATTTTCTCTCCATGTCTCAGGTCTTATCTCTACCAAATTCTTCTCTAGTGAAAAAAAAAAAAAAAGAAAGAAAGAAAGGAAGGAAGGAAGGAAGGAAGGAAGGAAGGAAGGAAGGAAGAAAGAAAGAAAGAAAGAAAGAAAGAAAGAAAGAAAGAAAGAAAGAAAGAAAGAAAGAAAGAAAGAAAGAAAGGAATTGTTTCCATCCTCTCAAAAATGACTTTGGTGCTTGCACTATTTTGTATTTTAGTTGGAATGTATTTATAAGCCACCTCCTTTTCAAAAGACTTACATAAGGCAGTTTATCACCTAGATAATCCCATTACTTAATATGGGTTGTTGGACTGATAGAAGAAGTCATGCTAGAAAATAAATAAAAAGTAAAAATATAGAGACAGTTGTTTTATGCCAATGATAGCTAAAGAGATATAAATAGAATGCTTCCTATCCAAGTACCCTTCTAAAAACAAAGAAGCAATATTTTAAAGTTTAAAAAAAAAACATCTGGTGAGAATGATTTAACTAGAGTGAGATTAAATAAGCATAGCAAATTAAAGAAATTATTGATTTCTTCAGGGGCCAAAATACAGCAAATTAAAAGTTTAGAATTATTCTTCAAAACATGGCTTTCTTCTTTCGAAAACCCATTCCTTGCTGAAGTGGCTTCTTCATTGGCTCTGTTTATTGTCATTACACTCTCAACAAGTTAGATGAAAGGCACTTACAAACATGTGCAATTGTGTGGGCTAAGCCACAGCTGCTCATCAGCAGTTCATACTGACCCCATCTGGAAGGCTGGCTACTGGAGCAGCCCTCTTTCCCAAACCCTTCTCCTGTTTTCTTTTCAGAGACAATTAATACCTACCTTCTGCACCTGATCCTGCTGAGAGGCCACGGAGATGCTGATTTTCCTCTACCCTCCTCCTCGGAGCTGTTCTCCATTTATCCCCTTGGCCTGATTAAAGCTTAAACCAAATTGAGGACTGGACTCCAAATGTTTCTTTGGATTTCCCTTGCAGCTCTGTAATTGGGTCTCTGCCTTTAACAACCTATATATTCACCCTCTGCTTCCCCCATTGGGAAATGAGAATCCAGGGAGAAATGGGAGGAAAGAAGAGTGGTGGGATAAAGGAAGGAAAAATACTGTGCCTAAAATGACAAATTTGTTACTATTGGGTTAGAAGGACTGCATCCAAAATATTGTGACTCACTGTGCTGAATGGCATTGCCCTCTTACTAATAAATAAAGGCAATTGGCCAAATACACACTGCCCACAGGTAAGGAATTTATTCCCAGGAGTAGAGATATCATGAACTTAACATTCAAACCCACAGACGTGATTTTGATTTTGCACTCTTGTATGGGAATGTTCTCAAGGAGATTTCTTTCCATCCTGCTCAACCTCTCAGCTGTTATTTCACAAGACGTATGAGGAAATGCAATACACTCAGGAAAGTCTGGGCAATTCTGATCTACCACTCTCTCAATAGTGCATCTTTCGTTTCTCTTGTAGAACATTTGCCTAAAATAGGTGGACTTGGGTGTTTTGAGACATGTTAATGTATCAAAATAAGCATTAGAGGTAATCATCAATGTTTTATTTCCATTCTAACTTAAATGATTTTATCACAAATTTATGAATCATGTACCATACACAGCATCTCCACATTCGCCATGTAATAGAGTTTTATACTGATAACTCTCAGATCCCGATCTCCCTCCAGATCACTCTCTCCTGAGATTCATGTGTACCAAGAGGTAACATAGCACAATGATAAAGTGAACAATTTCTGGAGCCAAAGTGCTTAGTTGAATCTCAGCTCCTCTACTCACTAATAATGTGACTTTGCATAAGTTACCTAATTTCTCTGCCTCAGTTTCTTTATCTGTAAAATGGGAATAATACCATATTTTATCAGTTCTAGGAAGGACAATTTTAACATCTTCAATATCAGGATGTGTTTTACAATTGATAAATTTATTAAATTTGATGAAGTTAACTAGCATAGCTATCATAGTGGTGTGAGGATTAAATCAGCTACAACATACAATTTATAATATTTAGCACATACTGAGCTTTCAATAAATGCTGACCAATAGATTAACAGATTTATCCTTTTCAGTTTTTAAGCATCTCAAACACATTCCCTTCAAATGTGCTTTTTCCCTTATATTTCAGTAACACAAGCCACAAATATGATAATTATCACTGATTCTTCTTAACTCTCTGCATCCAATCACTTAAGTTCTCTTAATGTTACAGTGTAAATATCCCTTACCTTTCCTCTTCTTGCCATGCCCCTGCCACTCCAGTCATCTCTTGCACCTGGATGAAGACAGCCTCCAATCAAAACTCTGCTTTGCCTTTAGAGTCATCTTTCTAACATGAAAATCAGATCATAGCCCTCCCTGTTTTCAGTCTTTCAGTGGCTCCCCACCACCTATGGGATGAAGTCCAAACTCCTTGATATGGCTCTGAAGTCCTGAGTTATGATGCTGGCTTCCAGATTTTGATCAGCCTCATCTGCCACAATCCCTCCCTCACCTAAGCTCCATCATCACAGGTCACCTGCCACTCCCTGACCTGCCACTAATTAATGTCTCTGGGCTCTTCCCTCTGCTGGAACAGTCTCCCCACTTTGATTTACTTACCCTTGCGCTTGGAGACTCAGAAGGCTGTGATAATCGTTCTCCTGTCTCCCCTTCCTCTTAGATACTTATATATATATATATATACCCTTCTTTGTGGCCCCATAACACCTTGTTTTTCTCTAATTATTCATCTATTTATCTCCCCCTGTTGACAGAAAATAGTTTTAAGACATATGCCTCTATCCCTAATACTTAGCCTTTTCCTGTCACATAGTAGTTAATCAATAATGATTGTTAAATGAATGAAGGAATAAATGTAACAACATACATGGCATTGTATCTGACAATATATTGGGGGGAAATCAAGAGAGATTTAAGATATAAGAAAAAATCTAATTAAATCTTCCTCATTAGTTGCAAAGATCAGCTTCTTTCCCAAAATATGCCTTCTTCTCATTTTCTTTTCCTAGAAAGAGCCATCTCTGGTAAACAATGTTCTCATGCCCTCAGGCCAGGGTACTAATGCTCCTTTTTCAAATATTGACACCAGTACTCTGTATGGTCACCTGATAAATGGAAATTTCTTTTATTTCTATTGCAAGACAGCATCCTTTAATGCACTGCCCTGTTTTTAATTGAAAAGGTGACAAACTATCAAAGTGCTTTTAGGAATAAAAATTGCATGTGGTAATAATAAAAGAATGAAAAATGTGGACAAACACCAAAATCCAGTGCATTCTCTGATTTAGATTACTTCTTAAGTGCCTGGCACTTACTGGGAAAGGCCCATTGCACAAGCACTTCCACAGACTCTCAACACAATGTCAACCCCACCCACGGCCCCGTGTATGCTCACCAGTAAAATCCTGGCTTAATATGACAAAAACAGTGTACCAGGAAAGTTCACTTGTTAGGTACACTTAGGGATTGTTTTGTGTTATGGAAATAATGCAAAGTACAATAAAAGTCACCTCTTAACCCAGATTTCGCCATGATTGAAATAATTAAAAGGTTGGTCCAGGAATGCACCACCAACACACTGGACTAAAGTCTCCTCATCAAAGGCTAGCTTAGCACTTATTGGCCAAAGGCCACTAAAGAAAGTGCCAAGAGGTTCAAATTACTGGCACTTTCCTAGCATAAGCCATGAACCCATATGCAGCAGTAGAAAATCATGACAGGAAATCATATCCAGCCTTTAAAAAGTGGCAAGTGCATAAAAACCCTCGCTGGTTTAGAGGGGTGAAAAAAAAAGATTACAACTAACACATCTTGCCAACTGGGTCTTATCAGACTTTCACTATGTATATACTAATATACAGGGTGGGGCAAAAGTAAGTTTACAGTTGTGAGTACGTGAAACACGGAGGTTATTTTTGTATATTATATATTAACTATTGTATTATTTTCCATACAAACAACTGTAAACATATTTTTGCTCACCCTGTATTCTTTTAATGAGAATAGGACAATGACTGGTAGAGAATAGAAGTAGTTGTACATTGATTTTTAGGAAAAGAAGATATTTAAATCCATAGAGTAACCATCTGAAATGTAATAATATTCTACAGTAGCTGCCAATGATTGCTTTTCAAACTGTGTTTTATCTCAGGGCCCACACCAGGGGGGAGATAATTAAATGAGAGCCTCCCTATGGTATCGTCTTCTAGATTTAGGCCTCAGAACTACATTATCAGCAAAGCAATGCTGTAACCAAGTCCCTCTGGCAGCTTCAGCACTAAGTATCCCCACTCCTTGGAAAGAATCCAAGACAGAACCATGTCCTATCAAATCCATTCTGCAGCAAATTGTACCATATTTTATTATACTTTAGGTTTTGCTGATTATATTAGAAAAGCAAGATTTCATTTTTACTCAAGTCAAAGTTCATCAAGTGAAGAAAAGAAAGATTTCCCCTAAAAAGATGTTGAACCAGATTCTTTCAACCACTGTGTTACTCCCTGGAACATTACCAAGGCTCACCAGTGTTTCCCATTCTCTTCCCATCCCTAGACATATAGCAGAAAGACTCCTGGTGAAATTGAAGATGGCCATTTGACTTATTTGGCCTAATGAAGTGTGAAGTGAAAGTGATACACATCACTTCTGAGCAGAAGGATCCACTCCTCAGCCACATTGATCGCAGACACAAATAGTAAGATGCAGGGACCTCAAGATCAAATGTATGGCAAGTCACCGGAACCTCAAGTGGATTTGATGTGACAAGGAAATTTTGTATTGTTTGTCACCGTAGCATAACCTAAACTCTGTGGATAATATAACTCTGGATCTTGGAAAGCAAAATTTTCTTTTGTAGTCTGTCTGCTAGTCATCAATAAAATGCCAAAGCTTTCAAGATTATTCAACTCCCAGAGAGAAGCTTGAATCTGTTTCATCTAATAAAAATCAGATTCCAGTGTTTCCATTAAAATTGGGTTGCTAGACTATATCAAAATCCCTTGCCATAGATCGTAATCTGCACTCTAATTAAGGTTCTGTGTGTTGTACTGAAAAAATTGACCCCTTGCCTAGAGTGATTGCAATTATGAAGCAAGTTTAAGGTTATAATTAATTTAAATCAGAGTATTTCCTCAACATTATCAATTTGGCCTCTGAATCATAAAAACCAAAACTATAAGCATTTATGCAAAAATGCCTGGGGCTAATTACTGAACAAATTATTTCATATCCATCATAATAGTCTAAGAATATGAAGAAAATATTTTGAGTTAATATTTTGTGTGCTTCTGTGGGCCTAAATAAAATTAAATAATCTGAAAATAGTTGTAATGGATAATTAAATTTTAGGCTTCTGAATAATTTTTTTCCAGAAAATTCCTCTTTATCTTTGACAATTCTGAAAATAAGCAGATGATGAGGTGAATCCATCTTCAGTGTTGTACAAAAGCTACACAAACAGAATTTAGGTTGATTCATACAAACAGTATTGATTGAGCATTTTCTCTGTGTTCAGTTATGCATGCTCTGGAGATACAGTGATGATAGAGATGTGGTCCCTGGCCTCCTCACACTTATAATCTAGCAGTCTCTGCTTCTGAGTGTATATATTGCTATTTTCTCTCCAGGTTTCGAGTAGTGAAAATGACATTGCCAAATCTTAATAGTAATATAGTAGAACATAATTTATCTGAACAATTTAATTATCTTGAACACAGCTGAAAATCAGGAAGGCACGAATAGGATTCTTTGAGAATTCAAACTTATTTCACACAAAAAAAATAGCTAAAAGTTACAGAGTACTTATTCTGTTCTGAATGCTTTATATCAAATACTTTATCATAAAATCCCATGATGGGATACTAGCATGGTCCCCATTTTATAGATTAGGAATGAAACTCAAAGAATTTCTAGAACTTGCCTGGGGTGCAGCAGACGGAACCAGGATTTGAATTCAGACCTGTCCAACTCCAGCGCTCAGTATCTTAACCACTCCCTCACACAATGTTTTACAGCGTGGGCACTAAAGCTCTCGGTCTCCACTTGCAGAGGACTCCCTGGGGCTTTGGTACAGTTACCATTGCTGCATAGCAAACCATTCCAGATTCTGTGCTCCTCAAATTTGGAAAGGGCACAGCAGGAACTCTTTGTCTCTGTTTCATGATATCTGAGCCCTCAGTTGGTAAGACTCAACAGCTGGAAGAAGCGGGGCTCAGGGAAAAGATTCAGCAGATGAAGGCTGGGATCATCTGGAGGTGTCTTCACCCAGGTGTTTGGGGTTGATGCTTGTCCGCTAGGATCTCAGCTGGAGCTGATGGCTGTACCACCTCACTATGTGCCTTGGGCTTTCCTGTAGCATGGAAGTCAGATCTCTTACATGATGGCTCAGGACTCCAAAAATAAGTGGCAACACAGGAGCTTCATCGCCTTGTCTGACTCAGCCTCAGAAGACACACAGTGTCGCTTCTGCCACACTCACCATAAACCTGCCCCGATGTAGACCCCCATCTCTCAAAGGGGGTCAAGGTCACAGTATAGAAGGGGATGTGGTATGGGAGATTTTGGGGAGGGCAATCTGCCACAAGCCCTCACCTGAAGTGTAATTGCTCCTGTGTCCCATCCAATCCACTTTGGGAATATCCAAGTATAGCCCCAGCAGAGAGAAAGGAATAAGCATTGTGTAAACATTGCCCAGCTTCAGTAATGACCAACAATTTGTCGATTCAAACAATCAATGTCAAGGATAGCTAATAGGGCAGAATTAAAAACAGGAATGTCAGTTTTACCATCAGACAGAAATAGAATAAGTATGGACAGCAAATAAGTAAATAAACTCAATAACTACACCCTGCAGGGCATTTAAGTCAGGTCTACATCTCCACATAGCTCAATAACCCACCAGCATCCTGTATTCTTGCACTGAAAAAAATCCAGTTTCCTAATCATGACTCTACTCATTTGGATGAGGTTAAACTCTATCTAGTATATTCCACAAAAATAGGCTGCAAAGATTTTATAAAGATTTGCATTTGAAAGAAGTGCTTTAGGAGGGCAATCACAATTATCTCACGTGGAACTACTCACTTCTCAGTGCTCAATTCTGGATTAGGAAATGGACACAGCAAGAACTCTGTCTCTGCTCACATGGGAAAGATAAAATCTTGGTTGCTTTTTTTTTTTTTTTTTGGATGAGAAAAAATAAATAAATAAAACACCCCAGGCTGCATTCTCAAGCTAATGCCCAAATTCCACCCACAATTTCCAAGCTGGCACACACTGCACATTCAAGTAGTGAGGTGCCAATGCATGCGCACATTTGTAGACATGCACCTGTTCTGGATATTTAATTTTGATTCTTATCTCCTAAACTATTAAAAAAAAAAAAAAAACACCCTATGACTTTGAGTTCCAAAACCAGCAAAAACCAATGGAGTAATTGGAGACAGTTCCAACATCCATATGCTATTCACCATAAGGAAGGCCAGTAGTCATCCCTATTGGATTTTCCCCCAGAAAATTTGCCTGCCTTAAATAATCTGCTTAGATGCATATAAAATGTCACTTTCCATTGCTTGATCGCATGCCAGCTGACAGCCGAAAAGAGCCAACTGCAGGTAAAGAGTCTGGACAGACCATGTGCAGCATTGACACCAAAGTTTACCAAGAAAGGACAACATCATATCATGTGATCATTAACTTACAAAGAGACATTTGGTGGTATTAAGTTTGGAGCTGATCTTTTTTAACCTCTCAATACTGTAAAGAATACATAAAAAGTAGTCTCTTTCCCCATGGTTCCTGTCCATCCACAACTTTAATTTTTTTTCCACAATTTAATTGTTTATTCTCTCAGTGGCTTTCAGAAAATGTTTCTCATTGAGCAATGGAAAATGTGACGTTATTTTATAAAGTCACTGAACAGCATAGGTTCTTGAATAAGCTGCAAAATAGAATTCTTTAGACCAGGGATAACTGATTGGAAGTGAAAAACCTGGAATGGAAGCGCACAGGGACATGTGGCAAAACAAACAAAACGGATTGGTATCTTTGAGTGTTTAAGAAAAATTCCATGAGCTTTAAAAATCTCTGTTTCTCTCGCCCTCCACCTCTATCCAAATCTGTAAGCTTCATTGTTTGTTTGTTTATTATATATCTCTAATATGAAAGTGTAATTGTTTCTTTGTGTGAGTTGCTAGAGTGGGCAGGTGTGAATGGCCGTGGGCTACTGTGTTGCTGCTGGTAAAAAAAAAAAAGAATGAGTAATGGTTTAGTAAGAGAATGGAAGGTGGGCAGCAAGCTTTATGCAAAAGACCCAGGATCTGCAGAAACTAGGCAGCCAGAAAAAATCCGGACATGGTGAAAAGGAAATACAAACAGGGAAAAAAAGAAGAGAAGAAAGTCATTATTAAATCAGTTTATGAGAAAAAGTTGTAGCGTTTTCATGCATGTCTCAAGACAAAAACTTGTGCTTTATGCAAAAGTTCAGATTTTTTTCAGCCCTCAGACAATTATTGGCATCAAATGGTTGACATATTTTATTAGTTTTGGGAGTCATAAACCTAGCTTCTACGTATGCTTTTAATTGTTAAATCCACAGCCACACTTCAGCTTTGTGAACAGAGTGGAACATTACATTTTTATTAAAATATAAAGATCTTCTGAAAAGATAGTAAATTTCAAGTATTTTCACTAAAGAATAAAAAAGAGTATAAAAAAAGACAAGTTGAAAGTTAAAGACGATAGAAGCAAGTCAAAATACATCCTTACTTCCTTATTTCTTTTAAAGAGATACTTCACAAGAGACACTCTACAAAATGTGCACATAAGAAAAGGTCAAAGGTAGAAAGAAAGAAAAACTATGTTAACAAATACTAATCAAAATTATGACAACTAGGGCCATAAAATTAACATAATACAAAATGGACTTTAAAGCTGAAAGCATTATTAAAGATAAAGTAAATCTCTATTACAGAATGAATTTTTCAAAACATAATTAAATCAGTATGGTATAATAATTCTACATTTATATGTACCTAATAAAATAACTTGGAAATTTTTAAAACAAAAATTAACATATTGCAAAAATAAACACATCTATCATCACAGTACGAGCTTTCAACATAGCTGTCTCATTTATTGACAAATCAAGCAGATGAAAATTTTAAAAGAAATATATTTCAACAACAAAATCTATGTGCTTGAACTAATAGACAATATAGAACTCTGGATCACCCCATTAGAGAATAAATACTTTCCTGAAACACACATGAGAAATTTACAAACATTGACCAAAAGTTGTTATAAAACCAGTTTCAGCATACTAGTATTTCAGAGAATGGATATATAAAGGCCATTTTCTCGGACCATGCTATAATCAAGTTAGACACTAAACACAAAAATAAATGTTAACCCATGCAATTGGAAAGTCAGAAACATACCCTCAAATAATTCATGGGATGCAAAAGAAATCATATTGGAGAATTTTTAAATACTTCGAATGAAGAAGAATGGAAGTATTGTTAACAAGACCAAATCTCAAGGAGAAATACATAGCGTTAATATACTTTCAATATACAGGAAGAAAGGCAAAAAATAAATGAATTTTAAGAAGTGTTGTACCACCCTAACTGGATTTACTAAGTGGATAGAGCATTGGCCTGCAAACTAAAGGGCCCTGGGTTCGATTCCGATCAAGGGCATGTACCTGGCTTGCAGGCTCAGTCCCTGGTCCCGGTTGGGACACATGTGGGAGGCAACCATTCGATGTGTCTCTCTCACATTGATGTTTCTTCTCTCTCTCTCTCTCTACCCCTCCCTTCCGCTCTCTCTACAAATCAATGGAAAAATATCCTCGGGTGAGGATTAATAAAAATAAAAATAATAATAATAATAATAATAATAAAGAGGTATTGTACCAATTTGTTAGCTTTGTCCATGCGCTAACCTCCTTTCCCCCGATAACAGACTTCCAGTAAGAGCTCCATCATCCAAGGCGTCTTGGAAACAGCAATTAATGGCATATCGTGTCATGTGGTACTGAGGCACAGCCTGGACCTGAAGTCACACTCTAAGGGTTTCTTGGCTTGCACTTACTCTGGGAAGGAAGGAACAGTAGGAAGGATTTTTTCTTTTTTCAAGAAAGAAAAAAACAATGTGAATGGGTAGAGAACTGGAAAAATGATTTTTCTTTGATCTCTAACTGAACTACCATCAATCTCTACCATAGTCAACCATGCACAACCATCCAGTTTATAATTTTGGATCTAGTAAAAAGTAATAAATTATAGGTCACATCAGCCATAACTAAACTATTAACATTGCTTCTATGGCCTCATCAATTTAAAGTCTGGATTTACTAAACGGTGTGTATTTGGGAAAATCATTTAAATTATTCAATTCTCCTTATTTAATTTCCTCAAAATTAAAATTGCAATGCATTTTTCAAATGTCTTCTGGTGAGATGAGGTGATAAAAATATAGCACAGAGACTTGTGGCTAGTGCTGGTAGTCATTATTTCATAGTTAGTATTTGTCTCAGAGAGCCACCTTGTAAAGGAAATATCTGGAAAACACTTGACATCAACCTGGATTGAAGGTTTTACCTTATCAGCCTTGAAATTAGAGGGGGAAAATGAGAGTCGTCAAGGCACACAACAGAACCCCTAAGAGGACACTGCCCAGGATTCCTCTTGTCTGGTAGAAATAGCTACAAAACTCTCTCATGAATGAGAAATCAGGCTAACAAACCACAGGCCTCCCCATCTGGGTGATATTTTTGGTAGAGTTAAAAGACTCCACCTTCCCCTCAACATTTGCCACAGTGTGGGAAAATCTAACAATAACAAAAGTCCTTGCATTCAGGCATTTTGTCCAAGAAGACATAAGATATAAATGCCATTGGTGAAACTATGTTAAATAGTTGTGTTGCTGCCAATCTGAAAGAATGGGAAATATCACAATTATGTTTTCTACTTCTAATTCTGGTTGTGTGACCTTGGGCAAGTTATTTATGCTGTTTGAGGCTGTTCCCTTATATATAAAACAGGGGTAAAAAATATCTACCTCACAAGCTGAGGTGGAGTTTAATGAGCGCTTGTGCAGTGTGGGACATGCTCAGCATTAGATGAGTGATAGTAATTACACCTGAAAGGAAAAAGTAAGCCTGGAGCCTACGCCTGGCTGAGGAAGATAGGCCTGAATAGGAAGCCATTGCAGGAGAGATGGCGTCCACTAAAAACATTGTACGTGTTCGGGGTATTCCCTCAGAAGTAGTGAGAAAGTTGGGTTTTACCAAGAAAGGAGTGGACACAGGACTGATTCTGCCTCCTTCCTGGTAGAGCTTCAGACCAGACTCAGGAGAGAGAGAATGCTCTCAATTCAGAGTGAAGGCAGTTCAGACATGGAAGATCCAGCCAGGTAGGGCTGCTGGTTAAACCCCTGGTCAAAGAGCCCTGGCCTGTCTTGAGTCTTGGCTGCCAGTGAAAAGCAAATTGTTTCCCATTATACACCTCATATTTCCCAGGCAGGATCGACCTACTGAACACTACACATAAATTCCAGATGAAAGCAGGGCATCTGTTTCCAGTAATGTAACTTTCCCAAACACTGCACCTACAGATTTATAGCAACATTGGGCAGCCATGCAAAAGGTTGCATTGTGTTCAGTAGTATTGCTTCTAATTTCAGGAGGATTTCGGTTGAGCACCTTTGAAGTGGGAGCTTGAATCATGAATCTGTAAATTCCTCATTTTCCACAGTTATTAAAACACCCGCCAGTGCCAGGGTGTCCCATTGTTCATTCACTCCTTTGGCACGCCAGTGTGGGGGTGGATGCCAACCACACAACAGCCACAGAGTCACAGACAAATAGTAGGTGAGGCGGCAGGCGTCTGGAGACGAGAGACTGCATGCCAAAGGGACACATGCTTGGGACCAGCCACAGTGTCATCACTCAGAAGTCCTTTAACTCCTGTGTTGAAAATCCTTCTGAGCCATGTGAGAAAACATGGAAACGCGCTGACTTCATCAAGGGATGACTTATACATTTAGCAAGGTTTCAACCTTAAATAATAATAAAAGCATTCATGTATGCCAAGATTGGCAAACATTTTCTTATTGTCCCTCATCCACTATTTTTTGGCCTGGCCACACTTCATGGGTCCAGGACAGAGTATCCAGTAGGGTCTCCCAAGGTCATAGTCAGAAGGCATATTTATAGTTTAGGAGATCAACCCTGGTCACAGAAATACAAGTTAGATGCAGAACAACACGTTTGCCTTAATTAGTTCTTTTCTTTGGAGTATATAAAACGTGTTCCTCCATACCTGAGATTACCACTACTAATTATCATTATTAATGCTTTAATAGTAATTTTCCCACTCAAAGAGTTCAAAACTCTTCACATACATTATCTCCTTTTTCTTCAAAATTATCTCTATGAAATAGCTGGAGGAAAGCTATTATTATGTCACTTTAACATACAAATAAACTGAGGCAAAAACCTAGATACTTAAACAGAGCATAGCCAGAAACTAATAAAACTAATCTTTAGGTGTAGCTTATGGAATCAGTTTCATTCCGCCTGTAGAGATACTTGTTGACTTGCCTACTATCATCTCTTTTCAGTAATGTAACCAGGACTAATTACTGGGGCCTGAGCTCCAGAGGTAACTATGTGGACACAGCATTCATTCTAGGCAGGTTCAGCAAACATGCTACCTGCCACCAAAGTGTACCTATTATCAGGTAGAAGGGGCAGCCTTTAAAAATCAAAACACACCTGAATTGTCTATTACAGAGTTACTCAACATAAGCTCCATTGTTATTGTGACTAACTCTGGTGTGGAGGGGGCTGTCTAGTGCATTTTACTATGTTTGGAAGAATTCTTGGCTTCTACCCACTGGAAGCCAGTAGCACTGTTCCCAGTTGGGACAACCAAAAATGTCTCCAGACATTGCCAAATGTGCCCAAGGGTGGTTAGGAGGAGGTGGACAAAACCATCTGCCATTGAGAACTGCTGGCCTAACCAGTTAAAGGCAAGTAACAATGAACACTGCTCTCTGCCTAGCACTGTCAAAGCTTGATGCTAGAGGCTAATAAATAATGTGGTTCTTGCCTTCATGAGACAGGAGGTAAATATGCAGTTTACATTCACAGAAAATCACAAGAATTAAACTATGCAAAGGCAATTCTGAAATTGGAGAATCCCAATGAATCAGGGCAGACTTCATGTAGTGGGTGGGCTTTGAATGAGACCTTGAAAAATGTGTAGACCTTCAAACATGAAGTGATGAAAGACTTTAGGGCATTGCTGAAGGGAAAACATGAAGAAGGATCCAAATGCCAAAAGGAGCACAAGAAGAATAGAGGGCCGAACTGGCAGGTGCTGGGGAGTGGTCTCCTTGGGATGGACCGATGTCAAGCAGAGAGGAGTGCCAACACTGGTCAAACCTCTGCTCTGTTTATTAGTTGTATTTGCTTAGAAAATATGGAGGGCAGGCTGTCAAATGAGCTGGGGAAGTGAAGCCAGAAGAAATAGTGAGTACAGTGGTTGGCAAAATCAATCTTCAAAAAGATCTTTAGCAACTGAAGCAATGGACTGAATTCAATAAAATGCTATTTAACTGCAACAAATTAAAGATCTGTGTTTGCATCCAAAAACAATCAAACAAACAAACAAACAAAAAAACCCAACTGCAGAAGCAGAGTATGAAGGTAACAAGCTATAGCAAAAGCAAATGTGAAAAGATTTATGGATTTTTGTCACTAGTACGTTTAATAGAAATAACTATAAAATACTATTGCCCCCTCCCTAACATCCTAAAAAATGCAATGAGATGAGGAACCAAGATGGCGCCATAGGTTAAACACCTAACCTGCAGCCGGGCACAACAATTTCAAAAATACAACTAGAGGTCAGAACGGACATCGTCCAGAACCACAGGAAAGTTGGTGGACTGAAATGCCCACAGCTGGGGGGAAGGAGAAGGCCACGGGGACAGTCGGGGAAGCCGTAAAAGCCTGAGGTATGGAGAAACGGGCGGAGACACGAGCACACGCGCCTGCGGGGAGGATGGAACCGGAGAGGAAGGGGCGGCTGATGACCTGGCCGGAGTTCACTGGCAGGAAGGAGATAAAGGCTCCGGAGTGCGCTGAGCGCCGGCTCCGATTGCACTGAACCCCATTCCGGGCGAAACCCTGGGAAACTCACTCACTTTCGCAACTCCGCCGCCCCCGCAGGCTGCCAGGCCCGGGACGCTGGGGACGCCGCCGCAGCGGCGGCGCCCCGGCGGCCTCCCAGCACCCGTCCCCGCCGCGCAGCCCCCGCGCGCCTGGTGCCGCGGGCCGCGCGCCCCGCCCACCGGACGGAGGCCCGGGCGCCCTCTCCGTGCACCTCCCGGCGGCGCTAGACTTCAGTAGAGTTGACTGAATTCAAGGGATTAAGAAGTACAAATTGGGGGGACGCCGCGGCGGCGACGTCCGGAACGCGGCGATGGCGGTGCCTGGAGCTCGGCGGCCGCCCAGCGCCCGTCCCAGCCGCGCGGCCCTCGCGCGCCTGGTTCCGCGGGACGTGCGCACCGCGCACCGGACGGAGGCCCGGGCGCCCTTTCCGTGCACCTCCCGGCGGCGCTAGACTTCAGTAGAGATGACTGAAATGAAGGGATTAAGAAGTACAAATTGGGAAGTTTGAAAAAGATGGCGGTGGAGGTTAAAGGCTGTTCTGTTGCATCGCACCCAGCGAAATCGGAGGGGATGAGGTGTGGAGGCGCGTGGGTCTGGCTGGTGGCAGGGGAAAGGGGCTTTTGTTCCAAACCTAGGGGAGATTAGCTCTCCATCACCCTGAAATCCATCTTCTGGCGAACCCCGGGAGACCCAGATGCCTGCGGGGAGAGGCGGGACTCTTGCGGAGGTGCGCCCAGCAATCAGTGTTTGCTGCGCTGGAGTGCGGAACGAGGGGACTTAGATACGTGGAAGGCAGAAGGACCAGACTCACAGCCATCGCGGCTCGCCGCACCATGGCCTGTTGGCGCCCTGAGACCCCGCCCCGCCCTGGGACCCGCCCCGCACGTTTTGAAGACCTGCCCCGCAAGTCTTGCAGGCACACCTGCGCCCCAAGCAACGGCTTATGCTTGTGGGTGGCCTGCCCTCTGGCAGCGGACCAGATGAACTGCTGTTCTAGTCGGACTGCTCCAGGGCCACTCAGACAGGAGGAAGAAACTACAGTTTTTGCTGTAATCCTTGCTGAGTGCCTAAGGCAGTAGCTGATCTACACCCCATTGGAGACCCAGAAACGAGGGCATCTAGTGGTCTGTGGGAGATGACACCAGATTTCAACCACGTGCATAAGGGACACATTCAACAGGAATATTCAGTGAGCGCCAAAGCTTTGCTGCACCAAGACCCGGCCCATAGAAGAGTCTCCTGCACAGCAACTCTTCCTTTATAGACAAAGAGAGCCCCCCCAGTGACACCAACAACAATCAAGACTTAACTATACAAAGGAGGACCAAGATGGAGGCATAGGGCGGAAGCCTGATCGTTGCCTACCACAACAACTTTGAGACTACGACAAGAGAGCAGAGCAGACACCATCCAAGACCACCATAGGGCTGGCTGAGTAGATGCTCTACAACTAGAATAAAAGAGGGGTATGTGGGATGATGCTGATGCCGGTGACCCAAAGACCACACTTTAAGAACTACGGCTCAGGCGACACAAAAGAACTATGGCTCAGGCGATACAACAGCGGCCTGGAACGTGCTCGGCGCAGTTCCCCCGGCGGTCTCCGGCTGAGGGGATGGCTCCACTGGCAGCCAAGCACGGACAGACGAGCCCCTATGAGACATGGGGTGGGAGACTCCGCGCTTGCTGACCTCCGAGTCCGTCAAGAATCTCAACGCCCCGGAAGCGGCCAGGTGCGCATGCTCGGCGACCGGCCACCGATGCAGACCCAAGGGCCGACGCAGCGACGCCAGACCGGCCCACCGCCATGCACCGGGTGCACCGGAGCTTCGCCGAGCCGCCGCCCGACGAGTTCTGCAGCAGCCATACTGGAGCTCTGGAAGGATGGCCAGGGGAATTGCTGAGGGGGGATTGACCGGCAGGAATTGGGATCGGGAAGACGGGGCCCCGCTGAGACCCGGGTGCGGGCGGGGTTGCGCGCCTCTGGGCTCGGGTGTGGTCACACGCCTCTGGGTATAAGTGAGGCCTCACGTCCCTGGGTCTAGGTGAGGCCACATGCCCCTGGGTCCAGGTGAGGCCGGACTCCGGGTCCGGGTGAGGCCATGTGCCCCTGGACCCGGATGACGCTGGATCCCGTGCCCGGGCGAGGCCAAGCGCCCCTGGGTCTGGGAGAGCCCACACACCCCTGGGTCCAGGCGAGACCATGTGTCCCTGGATTCGGGTGAGGCTGCGTGCACCTAGGCCCGGGTGAGCCCAAGTGGCCCTGGGTCTGGGAGAGGCCAAGCGTCCCTGGGTCCGGGTGAGACCATGCGTCCCTGGATCCGGGTGAGGCCTCGTGCACCTAGGCCCGGGTGAGCCCAAGTGGCCCTGGGTCTGGGAGAGGCCAAGCATCCCTGGGTCCGGGTGAGACCATGCGTCCCTGGATCCAGGTGAGGCCTCGTGCACCTAGGCCCGGGTGAGGCCACGTGCCCCTGGGTCTGGGAGAGGCCAAGCGTCCCTGGGTCCGGGTGAGACCATGCGTCCCTGGATCCGGATGAGGCCTCGTGCACCTAGGCCCGGGTGAGCCCAAGTGGCCCTGGGTCTGGGAGAGGCCAAGCGTCCCTGGGTCCGGGTGAGACCATGTGTCCCAGGATCCGGGTGAGGCCTCGTGAACCTAGGCCCAGGTGAGCCCAAGTGGCCCTGGGTCTGGGAGAGGCCAAGCGTCCCTGGGTCCGGGTGAGACCATGTGTCCCAGGATCCGGGTGAGGCCTCGTGCACCTAGGCCCGGGTGAGCCCAAGTGGCCCTGGGTCTGGGAGAGGCCAAGCATCCCTGGGTCCGGGTGAGACCATGTGTCCCTGGATCCGGGTGAGGCCTCGTGCACCTAGGCCCGGGTGAGGCCACGTGCCCCTGGGTCTGGGAGAGGCCAAGCGTCCCTGGGTCCGGGTGAGACCATGCGTCCCTGGATCCGGATGAGGCCTCGTGCACCTAGGCCCGGGTGAGCCCAAGTGGCCCTGGGTCTGGGAGAGGCCAAGCGTCCCTGGGTCCGGGTGAGACCATGTGTCCCTGGATCCGGGTGAGGCCTCGTATATTAGGCCCGGGTGAGCCCAAGTGGCCCTGGGTCTGGGAGAGGCCAAGCGTCCCTGGGTCCGGGAGAGACCATGTGTCCCTGGATCCAGGTGAGGCCTTGTGCAACTAAGCCCGGGTGAGGCCACGTGCCCCTGGGTCTGGGAGAGGCCAAGCGTCCCTGGGTACGGGTGAAGCCAGATCCTGGGTCCGGGTGAGGCCGTGCGCCCCTGGATCCATCCGGGTGAGGCTGGGTCCCAGGCCCGGGTGAGACCACGCGCCCCTTGGGTATGGGTGAGGCCACGTGCCCCTTAGTCCGGGTGACGCCGTGCCCCTGGGTTCGGCCGAGACCAAACCAGAGGGAGTCGGACCTCCATTACCACCATTTGTCCACCATCCAGAGCTGAGGGGTCAGTGCTGACATGTACACATAAGGAACTACTGGACATCGAAATTGGGTCTCAAAAGAACTGTTGGTCCAGGGGGAAGCTCGCTACAGATTGATTCATTTGCCTGTCAGCATAACTATTATTGCTCGTCTCACATTCAGTTCTTATTAGTATATATCTAGTGACATATGATCTCGCTCATCTAGGGGAAATGATGAACAACATAGACTGAGGAACAAGAACAGAACCAGAAGCAAGGAGGCATCGATCGGACTATCCGGCCTCAGAGGGAGGATAGGGGAGGGTAGGGGGAGGGTGGGGGGAGGGGGAGAGTTCAACCAAAGGACCTGTATGCATGCATATAAGCCTATCCAATGGTTAAGTTCAACGGGGGATTGGGGCATGCGTGGGGAGAGGGGTGGAATGGGAATGGGGGGATGAGGACAAATATGTGACACCTTAATCAATAAAGAAATTTAAAACAAATAAAAAAAATGCAATGAGAGGAAACCAAGATGGCGGCATAGGTTAAACACCTAACCTGCAGCCGGGCACAACAATTTCAAAAATACAACTAGAGGTCAGAACGGACATCGTCCAAAACCACAGGAGAGCTGGCGGACTGAAATGCCCACAGCTGGGGGGAAGGAGAAGGCCACGGGGACAGTCGGGGAAGCCGTAAAAGCCTGAGGTATGGAGAAACGGGCAGAGACACGAGCACACGCGCCTGCGGGGAGGATGGAACCGGAGAGGAGGGGGCGGCTGATGACCTGGCCGGAGTTCACTGGCAGGAAGGAGATAAAGGCTCCGGAGTGCGCTGAGCACCGGCTCCGATTGCACTGAACCCCATTCCGGGCGAAACCCTGGGAAACTCACTCACTTTCGCAACTCCGCCGCCCCCGCAGGCCGCCCGGCCCGGGACGCGGGGGACGCCACTGCAGTGGCGGCGCCCGGAGCCCGGCGGCCTCCCAGCACCCGTCCCCGCCGCACAGCCCCCGCGCGCCTGGTCCCGCGGGCCGCGCGCCCCGCACACCGGACGGAGGCCCAGGCGCCCTCTCCGTGCACCTCCCAGCGGCGCTAGACTTCAGTAGAGTTGACTGAATTCAAGGGATTAAAAAGTATAAATTGGGGGGACGCCGCGGCGGCGACGTCCGGAACACGGTGATGGCGGTGCCTGGAGCTCGGCGGCCGCCCAGCGCCCGTCCCAGCCGCGCAGCCCTCGCGCGCCTGGTTCCGCGGGACGCGCGCACCGCGCACCGGACGGAGGCCCGGGCGCCCTTTCCGTGCACCTCCCGGCGGCGCTAGACTTCAGTAGAGTTGACTGAATTCAAGGGATTAAAAAGTATAAATTGGGGGGACGCCGCGGCGGCGACGTCCGGAACACGGTGATGGCGGTGCCTGGAGCTCGGCGGCCGCCCAGCGCCCGTCCCAGCCGCGCAGCCCTCGCGCGCCTGGTTCCGCGGGACGCGCGCACCGCGCACCGGACGGAGGCCCGGGCGCCCTTTCCGTGCACCTCCCGGCAGCGCTAGACTTCAGTAGAGTTTACTGAATTCAAGGGATTAAAAAGTATAAATTGGGGGGACGCCGCGGCGGCGACGTCCGGAACACGGTGATGGTGGTGCCTGGAGCTCGGCGGCCGCCCAGCGCCCGTCCCAGCCGCGCAGCCCTCGCGCGCCTGGTTCCGCGGGACGCGCGCACCGCGCACCGGACGGAGGCCCGGGCGCCCTTTCCCTGCACCTCCCGGCGGCGCTAGACTTCAGTAGAGTTGACTGAAATGAAGGGATTAAGAAGTACAAATTGAGAAGTTTGAAAAAGATGGCGGCGGAGGTTAAAGGCTGTTCTGTTGCCTCGCACCCAGCGAAATCGGAGGGGATGAGGTGTGGAGGTGCGTGGGTCTGGCTGGTGGCGGGGGAAAGGGGCTTTTGTTCCAAACCTAAGGGAGATTAGCTCTCCATCACCCTGAAACCCATCTTCTGGCGAACCCCGGGAGACCCAGATGCCTGCGGGGAGAGGCGGGACTCTTGCAGAGGTGCGCCCAGCAATCAGTGTTTGCTGCGCTGGAGTGCGGAACGAGGGGACTTAGATACATGGAAGGCAGAAGGACCAGACTCACAGCCATCGAGGCTCGCCGCACCATGGCCTGTTGGCGCCCTGAGACCCCGCCCCGCCCTGGGACCCGCCCCGCATGTTTTGAAGACCTGCCCCGCAAGTCTTGCAGGCACACCTGCGCCCCAAGCAACGGCTTATGCATGTGGGTGGCCTGCCCTCTGGCAGCGGACCAGATGATCTGCTGTTCTAGTCGGACTGCTCCAGGGCCACTCAGACAGGAGGAAGAAACTACAGTTTTTGCTGTAATCCTTGCTGAGTGCCTAAGGCAGTAGCTGATCTACACCCCATTGGAGACCCAGAAACGAGGGCATCTAGTGGTCTGTGGGAGATGACACCAGATTTCAACCACGTGCATAAGGGACACATTCAACGGGAATATTCAGTGAGCGCCAAAGCTTTGCTGCACCAAGACCCGGCCCATAAACGTGTCTCCTGCACAGCAACTCTTCCTTTATAGACAAAGAGAGCCCCCCCAGTGACACCAACAACAATCAAGACTTAACTATACAAAGGAGGACCAAGATGGAGGCATAGGGCGGAAGCCTGATTGTTGCCTACCACAACAACTTTGAGACTACGACAAGAGAGCAGAGCAGACACCATCCAAGACCACCATAGGGCTGGCTGAGTAGATGCTCTACAACTAGAATAAAAGAGGGGTATGTGGGATGATGCTGATGCCGGTGACCCAAAGACCACACTTTAAGAACTACAGCTCAGGCGACACAAAAGAACTATGGCTCAGGCGATACAACAGCGGCCTGGAACGTGCTCGGCGCAGTTCCCCCGGCGGTCTCCGGCTGAGGGGACGGCTCCACTGGCAGCCAAGCACGGACAGACGAACCCCTATGAGACATGGGGTGGGAGACTCCGCGCTTGCTGACCTCTGAGTCCGTCAAGAATCTCAACGCCCCGGAAGCGGCCAGGTGCGCATGCTCGGCGACCGGCCACCTATGCAGACCCAAGGGCCGACGCAGCGACGCCAGACTGGCCCACCGCCATGCACCGGGTGCACCGGAACTTCGCCGAGCCGCCGCCCGACGAGTTCTGCAGCAGCCATACTGGAGCTCTGGAAGGATGGCCAGGGGAATTGCTGAGGGGGGATTGACCGGCAGGAATTGGGATCGGGAAGACGGGGCCCCGCTGAGACCCAGGTGCGGGCGGGGTTGCGCGCCTCTGGACTCGGGTCTGGTCACACGCCTCTGGGTATAAGTGAGGCCTCACGTCCCTGGGTCTAGGTGAGGCCACATGCCCCTGGGTCCAGGTGAGGCCGGACTCCGGGTCCGGGTGAGGCCATGTGCCCCTGGACCCGGATGACGCTGGACCCCATGCCCGGGCGAGGCCAAGCGCCCCTGGGTCTGGGAGAGCCCACACAACCCTGGGTCCAGGCGAGACCATGTGTCCCTGGATCCGGGTGAGGCTGCGTGCACCTAGGCCCGGGTGAGCCCAAGTGGCCCTGGGTCTGGGAGAGGCCAAGCGTCCCTGGGTGCGGGTGAGACCATGTGTCCCTGGATCCGGGTGAGGCCTCGTGCACCTAGGCCCGGGTGAGGCCACGTGCCCCTGGGTCTGGGAGAGGCCAAGCGTCCCTGGGTCCGGGCGAGACCATGCGTCCCTGGATCCGGATGAGGCCTCGTGCACCTAGGCCCGGGTGAGCCCAAGTGGCCCTGGGTCTGGGAGAGGCCAAGCGTCCCTGGGTCCGGGTGAGACCATGTGTCCCTGGATCCGGGTGATGCCTTGTGCACCTAGGCCCGGGTGAGCCCAAGTGGCCCTGGGTCTGGGAGAGGCCAAGCGTCCCTGGGTACGGGTGAGACCATGTGTCCCTGGATCCGGATGAGGCCTCGTGCACCTAGGCCCGGGTGAGCCCAAGGGGCCCTGGGTCTGGGAGAGGCCAAGCGTCCCTGGGTCCGGGTGAGACCATGCGTCCCTGGATCCGGATGAGGCCTAGTGCACCTAGGCCCGGGTGAGCCCAAGTGGCCCTGGGTCGGGGAGAGGCCAAGCGTCCCTGGGTCCGGGTGAGACCATGTGTCCCTGGATCCGGGTGAGGCCTCGTGCACCTAGGCCCGGGTGAGCCCAAGTGGCCCTGGGTCGGGGAGAGGCCAAGCGTCCCTGGGTCCGGGTGAGACCATGTGTCCCTGGATCCGGATGAGGCCTCGTGCACCTAGGCCCGGGTGAGCCCAAGTGGCCCTGGGTCTGGGAGTGGCCAAGCGTCCCTGGGTCCGGGTGAGACCATGAGTCCCTGGATCCGGATGAGGCCTCATGCGCCTAGGCCCGGGTGAGCCCAAGAGGCCCTGGGTCTGGGAGAGGCCAAGCGTCCCTGGGTCCGGGTGAGACCATGTGTCCCTGGATCCGGGTGAGGCCTCGTGCACCTAGGCCCGGGTGAGCCCAAGTGGCCCTGGGTCTGGGAGAGGCCAAGCGTCCCTGGGTCCGGGTGAGACCATGTGTCCCTGGATCCGGGTGAGGCCGCGTGCACCTAGGCCCGGGTGAGCCCAAGTGGCCCTGGGTCTGGGAGAGGCCAAGCGTCCCTGGGTCCGGGTGAGACCATGTATCCCTGGATCCGGGTGAGGCCTCGTGCACCTAGGCCCGGGTGAGCCCAAGTGGCCCTGGGTCTGGGAGAAGCCAAGCGTCCCTGGGTCCGGGTGAGACCATGTGTCCCTGGATCCGGGTGAGGCCTCGTGCACCTAGGCCCGGGTGAGCCCAAGTGGCCCTGGGTCTGGGAGAGGCCAAGCGTCCCTGGGTCCGGGTGAGACCATGTGTCCCAGGATCCGGGTGAGGCCTCGTGCACCTAGGCCCGGGTGAGCCCAAGTGGCCCTGGGTCTGGGAGAGGCCAAGCGTCCCTGGGTCCGGGTGAGACCATGCGTCCCTGGATCCGGGTGAGGCCTCGTGCACCTAGGCCCGGGTGAGCCCAAGTGGCCCTGGGTCTGGGAGAGGCCAAGCGTCCCTGGGTCCGGGTGAGACCATGTGTCCCTGGATCCGGATGAGGCCTCGTGCACCTAGGCCCGGGTGAGCCCAAGAGGCCCTGGGTCTGGGAGAGGCCAAGCGTCCCTGGGTCCGGGTGAGACCATGTGTCCCTGGATCCGGATGAGGCCTCGTGCACCTAGGCCTGGGTGAGCCCAAGAGGCCCTGGGTCTGGGAGAGGCCAAGCGTCCCTGGGTCCGGGTGAGACCATGTGTCCCTGGATCCGGATGAGGCCTCGTGCACCTAGGCCCGGGTGAGGCCACGTGCCCCTGGGTCTGGGAGAGGCCAAGCGTCCCTGGGTCCGGGTGAGACCATGCGTCCCTGGATCCGGATGAGGCCTCGTGCACCTAGGCCCGGGTGAGCCCAAGTGGCCCTGGGTCTGGGAGAGGCCAAGCGTCCCTGGGTCCGGGAGAGACCATGTGTCCCTGGATCCAGGTGAGGCCTTGTGCAACTAAGCCCGGGTGAGGCCACGTGCCCCTGGGTCTGGGAGAGGCCAAGTGTCCTTGGGTACGGGTGAAGCCAGATCCTGGGTCCCGGTGAGGCCGTGCGCCCCTGGATCCATCCGGGTGAGGCTGGGTCCCAGGCCCGGGTGAGACCACGCGCCCCTTGGATATGGGTGAGGCCACGTGCCCCTTAGTCCAGGTGACGCCGTGCCCCTGGGATCGGCCGAGACCAAACCAGAGGGAGTCAGACCTCCATTACCACCATTTGTCCACCATCCAGAGCTGAGGGGTCAGTGCTGACATGTACACATAAGGAACTACTGGACATCGAAATTGGGTCTCAAAAGAACTGTTGGTCCAGGGGGAAGCTCGCTACAGATTGATTCATTTGCCTGTCAGCATAAATATTATTGCTCGTCTCACATTCAGTTCTTATTAGTATATATCTAGTGACATTTGATCTCGTTCATCTAGAGGAAATGATGAACAACATAGACTGAGGAACAAGAACAGAACCAGAAGCAAGGAGGCATCGATCGGACTATCGGGCCTCAGAGGGAGGATACGGGAGGGTAGGGGGAGGGTGGGGGGGAGGGGGAGAGTTCAACCAAAGGACCTGTATGCATGCATATAAGCCTATCCAACGGTTAAGTTCAACAGGGGATTGGGGCATGCGTGGGGAGAGGGGTGGGATGGGAATGGGGGGATGAGGACAAATATGTGACACCTTAATCAATAAAGAAATTAAAAAAAAAAAAAAAAAAAATGCAATGAAATCCTAAGTTCCATTAATAGAACTATAATATCTAGAATGAGGGAGGTGACAGTCCCTTTTGAATATGCATTTAGCAACACACAGGCAGATTACTGTGTTCAGTTCTTTAAAGTTTATCAACAATATGGAATATATTCAAAGAATAGCAAGTCCAATGAGGAAAAAGTTTGAAATCAGACCGTGTGAGGAATTTGAATTTTTAATCAGGAGACAAGAATATAATCTGCAAACAAGAAAGCTATTTTTGCATATTTTGAACCCTTTCGTGGCAGGGGTAGAATTAGGACCAGTAAGCAGAAGTTGCAAGGAATTAACTTGTGGATCAAACATAAAAAATAACTTTTCTTAGCTCGGATTACCCAAATATATTCTTCTCAAGAGGAAGTGGGTGACCATCTGAGAACATTCTCCAATATAAGCAAGATGACCACTGAACAAGAAACTTAATATCTCTATAAACCTCCATTTCTTCTATCTATAATTAGAGGTAAGAACAAAGAGGCTTATGAGGTAATGTATGACAAGAAGTTGGCATCTAGAGACTACAATAAACTGTATCCATCCCTTCTCATTTGTTGCCTATAACCAACTCCCCACCCTCTACCACAGAGCTGAAGGCAGGCCAACTAATGCATGGGGTTTCCAGTATCTTCATCTACCGATATCTTCATTATCTTTAATTATTGGAAAGAAAATCAGTATCTAAGTGTGGTTATAGGAATTATAAGTCTAGAACTCCAATTTCTTAAAGAAGTTATTAAAGAGGTGATGTGGCATTTACTGATATTATAACCAAGCAGTATAACCAAAGTCTTGCATTTCCCAGTTTACTTTTTTTATTAAAGGCTTTTGTAACCACTCATCTTCATACCCGATACATGTGAACCATGTTACTCTCAGACTAAAAACACGACACTCCCCTCCCCCTGCATCCTCCCTCCAGTGTTACAGGGGAAAAGCATGAAGTGCTCATGTCCGCTGACTGTGTGAGCATGCGCATTGCCCACACAAGGAAGATGCCGCACGCACACACAAACAGGTGTCAGCTACATTAACATCATAGCAAATGTCCTGAATGTTTCTTCATGTCGGGATCTGAGGTGATTAAAATACTACTCAGAATCTCAGAATATCCATGGCAAAATGAATGTAAGTTGTCTTTGGTGAATGGTCTATGAGAAATTACTCTGCTAGTTAGCAGCAAACTTCTTCCTTTCTTTGAAGGATTGCCAGATTGTTATGTGGAACTAACCTACCATGCTGGGCTTTCTTCTTGACATGCGTGGGAGCAGTCTTCTGTTTCTTTGCTTGAAATTTGTAAGGGCCAACATCCCACTCTTGCCTGCCACCAGTCTCCTTAACATATCATTTATTCAAGTCTAAGGCTGCAACTAGAGTTAGACAACTGAGGCAACAAGGGCCCAAAATTTCTGCACTCATCTAACATGGGCAAGACCCAGAGACTGAGTGCCTCGGGCTCTCCAGCTTCAATATCCCACTTTTCTCCTACTCGAAGAATGATTTTGAGTGTTGCCTTCTTCTGAAAGCCTTCCATAGCCCATCCAGCTGGGCCTCCAAAGAAATCAACCTGAAGCTCCTTTAAGGCATATAAATCTCTTTACCTTATTCTACAATTTCTTACAGATTTACCTGTGACAGAGGATCATTTCCTACCTCAATGCCTACCTTCCTCTTTGCTTTAGTAATAGAACCCTGATAAACAGCTGGATACATCGATCCAGCTGTTTATCAAGCTAAAAATCTATATTTCCCAGCCTCACTTGAAGCTAGGTGACTAAACCTTGACCATTCAGATACAATGTAGTATAGAAAGCCCAGAAAAAAAAATCTCAATGAAAGAGAAAGGGTACACCCGTCTTCTCTCCCTTCCTATATCTCTGTGTGTGGAGAATGGAGGTGATGGCTGGAATTCCAACAGCCATTTTGAAACACAAGGTCAATGCCCTCACTCCAGGCAGGTGGAGAGGAAAGCTAGAAGATCATGAACATTCATGACACTGCAGAGCCTTTATACTGGCTCTAGACTGCCTCCTTCAAAATTATTTTACAAGGGCCCTACCTGGTTTGGCTCAGTGGATAGAGCATCAGCCTGCAGACTGAGGGGTCTCGAGTTAGATCCCGGTCAAGGGCACATGCCTGGGTTGCGGGCTCCATCCCCAGGGGAGGGGTGTGCAGGAGCCAGCCGATCAATGATTCTCTCTCATCATTGATATTTCTATCTGTCTCTCCCTCTCCCTTCCTCTCTGAATCAATAAAAATATATTTTAAAACATTATTTTACAAGGGAGAGAAATAAATTTACATAGCATTAAGCCACTGACATATGCACCCAAACTTAATTCTAAGTAACATAGGTTTTGAAACCAAAAGAGAGCTACTGCATTCGCTAAAATGTAAGATTAGTTTAAAGGAGATGGATAAGTGACATCAACAAGGACAAAACCATTGCAGAATGGTGAATTGGCAATCCTGGTAAAACAGTGGCTAGCAGAACCTTGGAAGGTACAAAGGACTGTTGCATTAATGAAAATGGTAGGAAAGTTTTAGAATGTTTGTGTTGACTGATTCTTGACACTGTCAACAACACTACACGAAAGAGATGGGCCCAGGCTAGAGCAGCCAGCAGAGTGGAGGGGAGTACAGTTTTGCTAAGCACCTATAGGCCACAAACTAAGTTAACAGAGAGTCTGATTTGGAGCTTTTTTAGATCAAGAAAAGCTGAATACTTTCTAAGTGAAACTACAGGCCATGGCCAGAAGCAGGAGCAATGCTCAGCTTTCGCAGGAGATAAGAACAATGGCCCCATGCCTTTTTCAAACTGTGGAGACAATTACCAAAGATCACCATGGCTGTTTTTTAAACAGTCTCATGTTCATTTGGGGGAGAGGGAGCTGGCAAAGCACAGAGGCCTGTATGTAATTATATAATAAACCAGAGTCTTTAGTCTGAGAAACTATGTCAAGACAAGACCTCTGATTCTGGTTATTCACATATGGACTGGAATAGCAGCAAGTAGATTGGAAACCCGCTCGGGCTTTTAGAGAATTTGTACTAGTGAAATCCCAAGCATAGCCAGCAGCATCATGACAGTCCAATCCCTAAAACAATCCCCGAGTCCTCAAATTTATCCCAAGAAAGAGGTGGGGTGTGAATGCAGCCCCCAAGAAGAGTCTACTCTCTAATGTCCACCTTGGAAAGAGCACAGAGGAAAGCGGACCATGGAGAGCACCCCAGAGGGCAAAGCCATGGCACACTGAGGACAGTAACTATGGAAAGCACTCCGCTGCCAGTGCTGTCGTCTTCACTGTTCTGACCCAATATGATTTAAAAATTGCCATGGCCTAATGTCTACGGGTTTCCCCTTTTCTACAAGGAAGTTATAGTGCTGTCATATGTTTCTACTCTACCATCGAATACTGGGTACGATGGGCAGTAACGTTTTGCTAGACCATGATGATCTGAAGAAGCCCACTGCACATAGGCAGAGATCCTTAACCTTGAGCTGGAGGCTGTAACGGTGTTGTACTTTGTGGTGTCTGCACCTGGGAAAGATCTTACAGATGAAAGAAAAGGTGTGCATGCACATTTGGGGAGTCAGTGGAGCAGCCTAGCAGAGACTGATAGATTTTTTACTCACCCCTTTCTTTTTGTATCAGAACCCTGAATTTTATTTAGCAGGGCATGAACATGTGGTAGGAAAAACACTTGATGTTTTTTATTAGAATTATGCTTTAGGAAGATTACTCTAAAACAGTCAATAGTATTCATTAAAGAAGGGAGACACTGAAAGAAATGATTCTGGCAAGAAGGCTATGGCAGTATACAAAGGAGAATTAATGAGACCTAAATAAAGCTGGATGCAAGGGAAATAAAAGAAGAGATGGGAATATTGAAATGCATAGGTAGTTGCTGTTCAATTTGGCTATGAGGCATAGGGAGCAAGGGAAAGAAAAATAGACTCCATGGGCCCATTTAAATGTATAGTGAGTAGTCGTGCCAGGAATAGAAACAGGGAAAACAGGAGGAAGAGCAGGACTGCAACAACCCAGATAAGTGCTGGTCTGAATATATAAACACCTATATATAAGCGTTGCTGGCAAGACACCGAGGTTGGTATCTGACACAGAGTTGAAGTCACTGAGGACAGAAGGAGCTAAACTGAAGCCTGGAAAATCATCTGCCAAGGAAAATAATTAAAACAGAGAAGTAGGAAGGATCATCAAGAGAAAGTTGGTAGAAAGAAGGAAAGCCAAGGATTGTCTCACACAATTGGGGAATGTCTTCTCAGAAGTCATTTCCCTATCTCACCAGTTAAGTCCAGACAGTGGTTCTCAAAGTGTGGTCCCTGGACCTACAGCCTCAGCATCATATGGTGTTATGAACTGAATTGTGTCTCCCCAAAATTCATATGTTGGAGCCTGAACTCCCAGCTTTTCAGACTGTGACTATATTTGGAAGTAAGGCCTCTAAAGAGATAATTAAGTTAAAATGAGGCCATTAGGATGGGTCCTGATCCAATCTGACTGGTATCCTTATAAGAGGAAACTTGAATACAAAAAGAGTCACCAGGACCCAGCTGGCATGGATCAATGTTTGAGCATCAACCTATGAACCAGGAGGCCACGGTTCCATTCCCCGTCAGGGCACATGCCTGGATTGCAGGCTTGATCCCCAGTGTGGGGCATGCAGGAGGTAGCTGATCAATGATTCTCTGTCAACATTGATATTTCTCTCTTCTTTCTCTCTCTCTCTCTCTCTCTCTCTCTCTCTCTCTCTCTCTCTCTCTCTCCCCCCTCCTCCCGCCCCCCCCCCACTTTCCTCTCTGAAATCACTGAGGAAAAACCATGTGAAAGAAGAGGCAGTTAGAGAGCGGCTATCTGTAAGGAAGGAGAACAGCACCAGAGAAACCAACTCTGCCAGCACCTCAATCTTGGGCTCCCATCTTTTAGAACTGTGAAAAATAAATTTCTGTTGTTTGCAATCGCAACCCTGGTGGACTAATACATGTGAGAACTTGTAACAGATATAAACTCTCAGGGCCCATCCTAGATCTATGGAACCAGAAACTCTGGGGATAGGGCCCAGCAATCTGTTTTTAACAAAACCTCCCAGTGAGTCTGATGCACTGTTAGGTTTGAAAACCACGGGTCTAGAATATTCTAGCTCAAGATCAGAGGAGGCTAAAATAAATTATATGTTCTCTTTTACCCTGAGTTGTCATATTCTTTATAGAGAATTCTTTAAGCAGAAATAGGCAATAACAGTGTCTTAAATAATCAGCTTTAGTTTTCATGAAAATAAATTCAGGTCATAGTATTATTATCAACTAAAGCATTCATTATGTGTGGCTATTTGTTCCTATACCACAAACTAATGATTCCAAAATTTTAGGATGCCAAAGTATCACTTAGAGAGCTTATTAAAAACACAGTTTCCAAAACTTGAATTCTATTGGTCAGTGAGGAGTCCAGACTTGTATCTTTAAGAAACATCAAACAATTTTTTAAATTTATTTTTCAATTACAGTTTACATTCAATATTATTATGTATTAGTTTTCAGGCTATACAGCACAGGGGTTAGACAATCATATACTTTACAAAGTGTCGCCCCCCCTCCCCCCAATACTTCCAACATAAGATAATCTTGATGCAAGTGTCAATAAAACAAAAACTGTTTTTTCTCTTATTCAGTCAATGAATAGAAAGACAAAAACTGCTATCTAGAGGAGCTGAGGTAGCTATGGCGATTAAGTAAAGAAATTTGAATGGCTTAGAAAGAATACTCAGAATGCTATTTCAATTCATCTTGGTCTTCTCAAACAACTATTTTCTCCAGGAAATAGTAACTGCGGAAATTCTGTAAGACTATACATGCACCCTGGGAATTGTAACCTCCAAGGCTGAAATTCCAGGTAACAGGTTCTGACTAATGTTTCTCAAACTCTTCCACCACTTGTAGATGTCACAATTTTTAGTTCTAGTTGCATCTGAAGAAGCCACATCAAGGCAGGTTACTACTGGCAACATCAAACAAATTTGATTTTTTTGGATCTTAATCCTAGACCACTTCCTGTTCTCCAAATAAGGAGAGTTAGTCATCTTTCTTAGTCCTCTGTTGCAATAAAATACAGAATTTCATTTTTTTGTGCAACTCTACTATGTCAAATAACACTGGGGGAAAATGCTACATTTTACCACAAACCAAGTTTTAAACATGTGCTCAAATACTGAAATAAGGTATACAATACTTTTGGTTAAATAAAAGTCCCTTATATTAAAGATATTTTAAAATAATTATCCACTTCCCACATGGCTATAAGTAAGTAAATAAGTAAAAAAAAAAAAAAAAAAAAAACACCAAAAACTTACATAAGTAGTTAGATTAGAACCTTTCACTGGTAACAGTTCTATTCTATTTTTTTCTCCTAAACAGTAAATGTATTAGCTGTCCTATCTTCAGTTTTTCCAATCTAGCAGTAAAAACACTTCAGTTAGAACATTTAATCATTGTAAGGCAGTGATTTTCAACCGGTGTGCTGAAGAGTTTTCATTTTTTATTGTATTTTATTTTTTTAAATATATTTTTACTGATTTTTTACAGAGAGGAAGGGAGAGGGATAGAGAGCCAGAAACATCGATGAGAGAGAAACATCGACCATCTGCCTCCTGCACACCCCACACCGGGGATGTGCCCGCAACCAATGTACATGCCCTTGACCAGAATCGAACCCAGTCTGCAGGCCGACGCTCCATCCTCTGAGCCAAACCAGTTTCGGCAAGTTTTTAAAGCATGCAATACCTGACTATTTAGTCAGGGCACTGACCTCTTTTCTCTTAGATTGTCAAATAATAAAATGACAACAGCCAATGCAACAATAGCCATCTGGTGTGAATGCATCCAAATTATAACCTTTTTTTTGGTCAGATCAACAAAAAAATATATGTTTTGGTGTGTCACAGAATTTTGGTAATTAGGTTATGTGTACCATGAGATGAAAAAGATTGAAAATCGCTGTTTTAAGGGTTTCTTTCTAGAACCATGTCCCCAGTGACAAAGTTTCTGTTCAAAACTTCAGATGTTACAATGGAGAAGCCCCGAAGACTTAAGAATGACCCACTGATCTCCAGGGAAGTCCACCCAAGAACCTTCCTTCCTGAGAAGAAGACTCTGAGGACTCACACCGTCAGCTATGCTGATGTCTGTGGCATGCCTGCATCCAGTATGGAAACCTGGCATGAAATATTAAGTAGTAACAAAAAACTAACTTGAAATTTTAAGGGGTTTGGGTTAATTTGGACAAATAGCTGAAATGATGAGATTAGCTCAGAAACATACAAGAAGATTAAAATTACACAAGAGAAAAGAATAGCTGGGGCGAGCCATGATTCACCCCGTTTGTGGCTTTGTTGAAAAGCTCTGCGCTGAAAACTGCGGCCAGCCCTTTCTGCCGCACAGGTTTCATGTTTAATCGTGCTCGGTGGATAAAGGCAGAATTACGTAAAACTGTATTCTAAGCTCCATCCGGAGCTGGGTGGGAGTTGTGAAGCCAAGTCTCCCAGCTGACAGCTGAGCCTCATGTAACTGACTTGACTAAGCCACACTAGGCAAACTCCTTTTCTAGCTGCCTGTGCCCCCTACAGTCCTCTCTCTGTTGGCCCTCCCAGCCGTTGCTGAAGGATGTCACTTCTCTCCACCGCCCTGATCTGGTTTTGGTCAGCCAATTCTTTCACTTCAGCTGGGTGCCAATGGACTTCCTAGGGACTCCTTGTGAGGGGACTTGTAGGTCCAGGCCCCACTAAAGAGAAAGGAACCTGGCTGGTGCTTCAACCTCTGTTCACCTGGGTTGTTCCTCCTGTTAAAATGACCTTGACTTTTCTCCTTGAGAAAGAGTAACCATGGCCTTAGCATGCTACCCTGTGCTTATCTCTTTTTTGGCTAGCTTTTTTTATTTGTTTGTTTGTTTTTTTCATTGAAGAGGGTCTCACACCCTCTCAGAGACATCCTCTGGCCCAGCCATCCCAGTGAGTGGCATATGGTCACACAGTACTTCCCTACTGTCAAGTTTTGCTCCTCTTGACTGGAGGGGTATTTATTAAAAACCAAGAATTCTAGAGGAGGCACTTTTCTTAGCATTGTAAAGCCTCAATTGAGTCTGGAAGAGAAGCCATGCAATCCTGTGTAGAGGAATTGGCCCAGACCAGGTGAATGATCCTGTGCCCAATGCATAGAAGTAGGAGAGACAGTTGCACTGCTCCTGCTTGTGGACACAGGTGGCCCAAGAACTCCTAACATGGGACATGCTCTTGTCAAAGACAATGGATGAAGAAGGGCTGCTAGACCAGGCTGAAGAAGAAAAATACAGTCGACCCTTGAATAACCTGGGTTTGAACTTTGTGGGTCCACTTATACGTGGAGTGTTTTTTTACAATAAATACAGTCATCCCTTCCTTTGAGGGTTTCCGAATCAGAGGATGAGGCAACCACAAATAGAAAACAGTATTTTCCCATTCCCAATCACAGATTCCCAACCACGAATGAAAAGGATGTTTTCAGTCTGCAGTGGGTTGAATCTGCAGATGTGAAAGGCTGACTGTAGAATCAAAACTAAATTGGGTTGTCACCCTTAACCCCCATGTTGCTCAAGGGTCAACTGTACATTAAAACTGAAAGTAAAGCCCTGGCTGGGAGGCTCAGTTAGTTGGAGCATCATCCCACACAACAAAGGGTTGTGGTTGGGTTCCTAGTCAGGGCACATACTCAGGTTACAGGTTCAGTCCTTGGTCAGGGTATGTACAGGAGGCAACTGATCGATGTTTCTCTCACATCAATGTTTCTCTCTCTCTCTCTCTCTCTCTCTCTCTCTCTCTCTCTCTCTCTCTCTCCTCCCTCTCTAAAAATCAATAAAAACATATTCTTGGATGAGGATTTAAAAAAAAAAAAAACAGAAAGTAAAGATGTTAAAGGAAAAGGGGCAGAAAGAAATTAAATGGGTGTGACTATAAAAGGTCTATAAATGAATAATAAATTAACTAAAAGGCAAGTCTAATTGTGCTTTGTTTAATCTATTCTATTTAATTCATTTTATCAATAAATATGTATTAAACTCCAACCATGAGGTTCTGTGCTAGACAGCGAATAAGATAAACACAGTCCCAGCCCACATGGGAATTATAGTCTTGAGAGAAAAAGACATTAAAAAATAATTATCCTACCCTGGCTGGTGTTGCTTAGTGGTTAGGGCATTGGCCCACACACCAAAGTGTCTTGGGTTCGATTCCTGGTCAAGGGCATGTACCTAGGTTGCAAAGTTCAATCCCCTGCACCCAGTCGGGGCACATGTGGAAGGCAACCAATCAATGTGTCTCTCTCACATCATTGTCTCTCCTTTCTCTCACTCTCTCTCTTCCTCCCTCCCACTCTCTCTAAAACTCAATAAAAAAATATATCAAATAAATTAAATAATTATGCAAGTATTTATATGTTATTGAGGGAAAGTACAAGATTTAATGAGAGTGTATAACTAGAGTAATAGGTTGGACAATGGGCATGGTAGATCTCCCTGAGGAAGTGACATTTAGACAAATGGCTAAAAGGGGTGAAGAAGAAATAACCAGGTATGGAGGGGATGGGAGAGAAGCCTGGGGGAAGCTCTAAGAAGGAAGCAGCTTGATATGTTTTAGAAACTACACCAAGGCCAATGTGGCTGTGGAGGAATGAACAAGAGAGAGGGAATTAGGGGCAAGAAGAGAGGGAGAGGCAGATAATCAGGGCCTTTAGGACTCAAGAAGACTTGAGGCCAAATTTCAGACCAAATCTCATATCCTCAGAGCCATTACTTTCCCCTATCTTCTCTGCTATTCTTTTTATTTTTAATAAATATTTATTGTTCAGATTATTACAGTTGTTCCTCTTTTTCCCCCTAACTCCCCTCCACCTGGTTCCCGCCCCACCCTCTGCCCTTACCCGCCCTCGACTGTCCTCATCCACAGGTGTACGATTTTTGTCCAGTCTCTTCCCGCACCCCCCACACCCTTTTCCCTCTGAGAATTGTCAGTCCACTTCCTTTCTATGCCCCTGATTCTATTCTATTCACCAGTTTATTCTGTTCATCAGATTTTTTTATTCACTTGATTTTTAGATTCACTTGTTGATAGATATGTATTTGTTGTTCATAATTTTTATCTTTACCCTTTTCTTCTTCTTCCTCTTCTTAAAGAATACCTCTCAGCATTTCATATAATACTGGTTTGGCGGTGATGAACTCCTTTAGCTTTTTCTTATCTGTGAAGCTCTTTATCTGACCTTCAATTCTGAATGATAGCTTTGCTGGGTAGAGTAATCTTGGTTGTAGGTTCTTGCTATTCATCACTTTGAATATTTCTTGCCACTCCCATCTGGCCTGCATAGTTTCTGTTGAGAAATCAGCTGACAATTCTATCGGTGCTCCCTTGTAGGTAACTAACTGTTTTTCTCTTGCTGTTTTTAATATTCTCTCTTTGTCTTTTGCTCTTGGCATTTTAATTATGATGTGTCTTGGTGTGGTCCTCTTTGGATTCCTTTTGTTTGGGGTTCTCTGCGTTTCCTGGATTTGTAAGTCTATTTCTTTCACCAGGTGTGGGAAGTTTTCTGTCATTATTTCTTCAAATAGGTTTTCAATATCTTGCTCTCTCTCTCTTCTGGCACACCCATAATTCAGATGTTGGTACACTTGAAGTTGTCCCAGAGGCTCCTTACACTATCTTCATATTTTTGGATTCTTTTTTCTTTTTGCTTTTCTGGTTGGGTGTTTTTTGCTTCTTTGTATTTCAAATCTTTGACTTGATTCTTGTGATCCTCTAGTCTGCTGTTGGATCTCTGTATATTAGTCTTTATTTCAGTCAGTGTATGCTTAATTTCTAGTTGGTCCTTTTTCATATCCTCGAGGGTCTCACTAAATTTATCGGCAATTTCTAGAAAATTCTTGAAAAACCTTATAACTGTGGTTTTGAACTCTATATCCAGTCGTTTGCTTTCCTCCATTTCCGTCATTTGTGACCTGTTTCTTTGTCTCCACATTTTGGCTGCTTCCCTGTGTTGATAGAGTGGCTTTGTGTGCTAGGTGTCCTATAGGGCCCCGTGACTCAGCCTCCCCAGTTACCTGAGGTGGACACTCTTGGTGCTCCCCTTTGTGGGCTGTGTGCACACTCTTGTTGTAGTTAAGCCTTGATTGTTGTTAGTATCACTAGGAGGAATTGACCTCCAGGCCAATTGGCTGTGAGAATCAGCTGTGTCTAAGCTGGGAGAACTTCTGTGCTGGAGACACCCTTATGGGGCAAAACTTGCCTCAGTGGGGCTTTGGTGCTCACTGAATCTGCCCCCTGAGTGTGTCCCTTATGGATCTGAGAAGTTGTAATCTGGATGGTCCCACTCTGACCACTGGGTACACTGGCTCTTGGATCTCCAAGGAGGTGCTAATTTAGCCTCTGCCTGAAGCCACCCAGCAGTAGCTATGGAGAGATCTGCAGATTCCTCTACTTTGTTTGAGGTTTGGAGGTTTTCAAATGAGGCCTAGCTATGAAGCAATGCAAGCTGCTGTAGGGCCTTGGGCCTTCTTTTGGATGTTCTGGGTCTCTCTGACCCAGCTGCAGTTTGTTAGGTAATTTTAGATTGCAAAGGGCCAGGCCATTCATATGCAAAGGCCTCTGCGTACAGCTTGGGTGAGGCAGGGTCTCAGGGAATTAACAGGGCAGAGCTAACAGCAATGGCTGATCCTCAGCCCTTCCCTAAGAGGCCCTGGATCTCAATGTCCCACGGTAGTTGCTGCAAGCACCTCTGAGAGAAAGCCGCCCTCGAGTTCTGCCCACTGCCAGACAGTCCAGTTTCTCCCCATATGAGTCTGGATCCCCAGAGTCTCGCCCAGAACTGGAGTTCAGAGCAGTTTGGAGCTTGTGTCTCCCTCCCAATTGAGAAAGACAACCACATACTCAATTGTCAGCTCTTTCCTCTCGTGCGCTTCCGTACCTCTGCACTTTACTTCCACAGCTCCTCTGAGTCTCAGTGTGCTTTTCTCTTTCCTTCTAGTTGTAGAATTTCCACTCAGCCAGCCTTCCTGTGGTTCTGGATGATGTCCATTTTGTCTTTTAGTTGTAGTTTTGAAGTGGTTGTGCAAGGCAGCAATTTCAGGTGTTTACCTACGCCGCCATCTTGGTTTCTTCTTCTCTGCTATTCTTTATCTCAACTATTTACTATGCTTGAAGCATTGGAAGATACACTTGTAGGGGGAAAAAAACATAAAAATACCTGTCTTTAGGGAGGATTCTAGTGGACATGTATCATAAATGATAACAAAATATAAAAACGTAATATTTAAGTCACAAGTGAATATAGAGTAAGTTATAAAGTCAGATCATGTTAGATTGTCAGAGGGGCTATGAAAAAAAAAAGGAAGAAAAATTGGAATAGAACAAGGAAGGGTGGAGGGAGTATTATTTTATTTTTTCCAATTACAGTTTACATGCAATATTATTTTGTATTAGTTTCAGGTGTATAGCATAATGGTTAGAATCATATACTTTACAAATGTTCCCCCTGATATTTCCAGTACTCCCCTGGCACTGTACATAGTTATTACAATATTATTGACTGTAATTTCTATGCTGTACTTTACATTCCCATGACTATTTTGTAGCTACCAATTTGTGCATTATTAATCCCTTTACCTTTTTCACCCAGTCCCCAAACTTTACCCCTCTGGCAACCATCAGTCTATTCTCAGTATCTATGAGTCTGTTTCAATTTTGTTTGTTTACTTTGTTCTTTAGATTCCACATGTAAGTGAAATCACATGGTATTTGTCTTTCTCTGCTGACTTATTTCACTTAGCATAATACCCTCTAGTTTCATCCATGTTGTCAAAAATGGTAAGATTTCATTCTTTATTATGGCTGAGCAATATTCCATTGAATATATGTACCACACCTTTTTTATTTACTTGTTTATTGATGGGTACTTGGGTTGCTTCCATATCTTGGCTATTGTAAATAATGCTGCAATGAACATACAAATGGACACCAAAGAAACAAACAACCCAATTAAAAAATGGGCAGACACTTCTCCAAAGAAGACATACAAATGGCCAATAGATATATGAAAAAATGTTCAACATCACTAGTCATCAGAGAAAGGCAAATTAAAACCAATGAAATATCACCTCAAACTTGTCAGTGATGAGGAAATTGGTCTTGCAGAACTTGTTATCTAAATGCAGAGGCCAAGGAACTGTGAACAATGCACTGCCCTGGGGACGTAGGGGAGAGGGTTGTTATGCTGGTGCCAGGACAGATCATCGGATATGGCCTGGGGACCCCAACACCTGGGGGCCTTCCTGTAAGCCCAGGAAAGGGGTGGAACCATATCTGCAAGACAAAGACCCCAGAAGGTTATAAAAAGTGAAGCCCTCTGCATGTTTCTTCACTCTGATTTGGAAATTATTCCCAGAGTCCACTAGTGTTAATAAATGGGGTCCCTCCCTTTCTCTAGGAAGCGTGATTGGTATTTCTTTGGTCTTCTGTAACATTAAAATGGCTATCATTAATAAATCAACAAACAAGTATTGGCAAGGATGTGAAGAAAAAGGAATGCTTGTGCACTGTTGGTGGGAATGCAGACTGGTGCAGCCACTGTGCAAAATAACATGGAGGTTCTTCAAAAAAATTAAAAGTGGAACTGACCCAGCAATTTCACTTCTGGGTATATATCCAAAGAAATCTGAAACACTCATTCAGAGGGAGTATAATTTTAAGTAGGAGGATCAGGGTAGGCCTCATTAAAACTGATGACACTCAGAAAAGACCAAGAAAATTAGTTACTCCATGGAAACTTCCAAGTTTGTTTCCCTTATAGCCTTTATTATAATTTTTAATGATCATATTTGTTTCTTTTCTGGGAATATAAGTTCCATCAGGGCAAGAACTATTGTCAGTCATCTTCATTCTTGTATCCCTAGACATATATTGTGTCAATACATGAAAGGAAGCAAATAATCAAAGTGCTCTCCCATCAGCTTCCATATCAATCAAATAAAAGCAAGATGCCTGATCTGAGCCAATGTAAATGACTTTCCAGAATACTCAGTATTTACTTGGCAGAAAGCCATGCTAGCTAAGGTGTTTGTCTGATCACCACACACTCTCTTTCCCCATTTTTTTGGTAACAAACTCTTCTTTATTGTGAGAATCTTCCCCCTATAGACACTGGATAAGCACCTTCTTAGATGGCAAAGTTCCAACTACTGTGGTTACATCATGGATCATGGGATGGATGTGTAACCTAACCTAAGTGCTAGTCAGGACCTTTAAGAGTTGTTGATATTGTTGCCATATATAAGCAACATCAGCTGCCTGTGGCCTACTTGTCCTCTATGTAGGGAGATCCTGCCTAAGAATGAAGTCAACTCAAAGCCATCATTGATAAAAGAGAAGAAAGAAACATGGCTTTATAACTGCATACCATTCATTCCCAAAGTCAAGTTTACTCTTTGAACTTTGCAGTTAAATAGGGCAAAAAACAATTTTAATTTCAAGATATGTTTTGTCATTGCTTTCAACTCACTTATAGCCTTTATTAAATATATCCACCAAACAAAATTTAAGGAGATATAATAATTAAACTGAAAATGGGATTTTTTTTTCTTCTTTAAACTATCCATCTTCCAATTTAACAAGTAAGTATTGAGATAATAACAACTAATAGCCTAGTGACAGAAGGACCATAATTAATTCTATACAAAGGACCATAATTAATTCTATACAAATTAAGATCTGCTCATTCAATTCATGAAACATACAGTGAGCATCACTATACCTGAAGTTCTGTGCCAGGAGCTGGGTATTTAGAATGTTGGCATGACAGCTAAATCTTTGACCTTGTTTAGAGAATATAAGCAGCAATAAATTTCATGGGAGGTCATACAAATGGAGAAGCTTAGGGTGTGATAAAAGTTCAAAGTAGGGAGACCAACCTAGTCACCAGAAGTGGGAGGAATGGGGTCCTCAGGGCAGCCCTCAGAAGAAGGGATGTCTAAGGTAAGACCCAAACTAATCCTAAGATTTTGTCAGAGGGAGGTAGAGGAAAGGGAGGGAAAAGAATTTTAGTCAGAGGGAAGGACATGTTAAAGACTTAGAGGCAGGAGGATGTGGGGTCAGGAATGCTCATGTGTGATAACATCAGCAGAGTCTGTGAAGAATATCTCCATGGAATGACCTGCCACACCTGTTCAGCATTTGCACCTCACTGACACTTTCCCTTTTCAAAGCTCACACCCATCATTTTATCCCACATTTTATATTTTCCCTTTTTTAAATTTCTTTATTAAACAGAAGCAATTAGGATGGATTGCTTATTAATAATATTATTTAGTACTCTCATTATGGAGTAATACAAATGATCGCATTTCTATTAAATGCTGTCAATGTTTTAATATTGAACTGCGCTTATAACTTTATTGAAGTAATTTCTATATAACGCTCCTAAAGATGAGGTTTCAGCTGCACAGCATATAGTCTAAACTTGATGAGGGCTATGCCTTACACCCTCTGTAAAACATTATAATCATATATTCCAATAATAAGTTTCTGTAGAGATGAAGTGGTTGTTTTGTGTAATAAGATCATATATCTTCCAGCTAGAATAAAATGAGATTTTGAAAACAAAGTTATTGTGTTGTTAAATGGGACATAGGAAAAACATTTCTCCTCCTCAGAACGTTTGTTATAAATTTAAACAGAAAATATTTTTATGGGAACAGCAATCACAACTTATGAACAATTCTATTTCACTGAGGGGTTTTTTTTTTTCAATGAATCAATATTTTTGGTTGGAAAGAACATTCTTCTAACTTGATATGTTAATGTTCCATAAAATATCTTTGAGTTGAAATACTGCATCACTCATGACTTTCATTTTGCCTAGTGAAAGCCAAATCATGTTAATTTTGTGCAAACCACCATCTGTTTTATTATGAAAGAGCACTATTTCTCACTTGCTAAAAATATATACAAGGGGTGGGGGGCGGGAAGCCTCCAAAGGCTACACTAGTACACATTTAGCCCTGCTACAAACATTCTCTGGTCCCTGAATTGAGCAGATCACCAACCAAATTGGCAAACGTTAATATTGCTGCCTGCTTTTCATAGAGAGAAGTGTTTTGTTTCTGTTGGACACATTTTCAGGAAGTGAGGTAATGCTCAGTTTTCCCCTAGGAAAGTAATCCTGGGGCCTGCTCAGAACTGGCTTGATGGGGCCATTGTTTGAAGGTGGAGGGAGGCGGTGGGTGGTATGATGAAACCAAGATAAGACTTAAATCAAAGGCAATGAGTGTGACTGTTCAGTCATTGACGTCAATTAGACTTTTATAGAAGAAGTGGCTATAGTGCGCAGCTTCATGATTAATAAATCCTATTGAACACAGAGGTCTTCCTTCCCCTTCTCTACATCTGGCCCTTCCCATAAAATATACCCTTTCCTGAGTAACTTGGAGTTGCCTTTCCCTCCATAAAAGGGGGGTGAGGAGACCAAAGAGTTTTCAAGTATTTCTCTATATTGGTTGTAAAAGGAACCGAATATTTTTCAATATTTACTGCTTATAGCCCTAGCTGGTTTGGCTCAGTGGATAGAGCATCGGCCTGTGGATTAAAGGGTTCTGGGTTCGATTTCAGTCAAGGGCACATGTTGGGGTTGTGGGCTCAATCCCCAGTAGAAGGCATGCAGGAGGCAGTCAATGAATGATTCTCTCTCATCATTGATGTTTCTATCTCTCTCTCCTTCTCTCTTCCTCTCTAAAATCAATAAAAATATTTTTAAAAAAGAAATAGGGCTTTCTATCTATTAAAAATGGAAGATGTAACAACTTTGTATTGATCATGTGACCAAAATTCCACAGTGACAACTCTTCCACAGGTCATTATCAGAGATAGATCATATTTATTAAATACTGTGTGAAATTTAACTTGTGAACTTTTTTAAAATAAGTAATTTGTAGGAGAATTTGGATTTTCTAAATTCAGTAGTTGCCCTAACCAGTTTGGTTCAGTGGATAGCGTGTTGGCCTGTTTGCTTCTGGTCATGGGCACGTACCTCGGTTGCAGGCTTGAGGCCAATCCTCAGCCTTGGTTGAGGCTCCTGTGGGAGGCAACCAATCAATGTGCCTATCTCACATCGACGTTTCTCTCTCTCTCTATCTCTCCCCCTTCCACTCTCTCTAAAAATCAATGGGAAAATATCCTCAGGTGAGGATTAGTAAAAATAAAATTTTTTTAACAAATAAATTCAATAGTCTACTGTCATTATGCTGCTCAGCCATCCCTTAATATTTAAATCACTTGGAAAGACCTTTAATTTGTAAATCTGATTTTTCCTGCTATTATATTTAGCTTCCAAACCGACTAAAAAAGAAAAGAAAAAAGAAGAATTAACAAAATTGACTCATTATTTTGCCCAATTAATTCTTCTTGTCTTGCAGCTGAGAAGAAGGCCTCAAGGACTTTGTCAATCAGGTTTAAAGCTCTCAGGTAAATCCAAATTCTCACTTAAAGTATTCAAAAGAAAATTAAGTCTCAATATGGCCTCATGCTTGTCCTACTGGGAGAGCAGGCACTCTCAGATTTTAATTTCTTAGTCTTTTTTCATGAAAAGTGTTTTTAAATCTCAGAGTAATATAATCCTTTGTGATTAGATTGATCTCACTTGAAGACAATTCTCTATAACTTTGCTGAGGTTTCCCGCTGGTACAAAAATGACTATTGCAACACCTTATCTCTTCCTCCCCATAATGCAGCCCACTTCTGATCATGCGTTTGGCACACAAATGGATGAACAACACCATGTTGAGTTGGCATTTGTGATATAAATGTATTGTTCACAATGTAAATTTGTAGTTAACCAACATTACAATCATCTGATTGCTCCTCCACAGAGGATAGAAAAGAAAAGAAAAACCAAGGTTTCAATGCTCAATATTTGGTTCCTATCTGAGATAGATTTTTTTATATTAATTTTTTTAATTTTCTTAAAAATTACTTTTACTCACAAATGACTTAGTTATAAAACGCAAGTTCCCATTACTAATAAGTAATCTATTCTTTTCATCTTCCTTTGGCATACAAGAGCCAAAAATGTGTTTGGTTTATTTATTTGTTGTTGTTTTTCTCAATTTTTACATTCTGTGATAGAAGTAGCCACCAGCCCGGCAGGCGTGGCTCAGTAGTTGAGCATCGACCTATGAACCAGGAGGTCAAGGTTTGATTCCCAGTCAGGGCACATGCCCAGGTAGCAGGCTTGATCCCTAGTGGGGCACCTGCAGGAGGCAGCCAATCAATGAAACTCTCTCACCATTGATATTTCTATCTCTCTCCCCCTCTCCCTTCCTCTCTGAAATCAATAAAAATATTTTTTAAAAAGAAAAAAAGAGAGAAGTAGCCACCAAATTAAAATGATTCTAAATTGTTTTGGTCTTTCATGATCATATGCTTTGAATCTCTACTGTTGAATGAAAATGAAAATGGAAGTAAATTACAAGTCACTCCAAAACTGCCCCATAGACAGGAAGGTTCACACTGGGGCAATTCCAATAGTCCAGAACTATGCCGTGTTTAAAGACTTCCTAAAAGGATGCTGGCAATTTGCCATCTGGAAAAGATGTGAGCTGAATTTCCTGTTGTGTTTAAGACTAGTTGGTCATTTCAGAACAAAATAAAAATTAAAAGAATGGGGGCCTTAGAATATAAAAATACCATCCTCTCTTTTTAAGAAAACCAAGAATTTGACTTTTTCTCTGTCATTATAATTCTGACTGAGCTTAGAAAATGATCCCTACTCAGGGTCTAGAAAAGTTCTAGTTAATTTTTTTATTGTATCCCTGATGCATGAAAAATTTTTTTCTTTCATTTTGAAACCTTCTAAGAATTGTTGGTGCATTCATCATGAAGGTGGACCAGATGCCTCTAAGATTCTTTCTTGCTCTAATCTTATTGATGTGAGTTCATGTTCTTCCACTATGCATTTGCAGACATTTACCATGGACAAACAACATACAAGGTATCTGGATGTATTTAAAAAGAGAAGGTTTTTCAGAAGCTTATCCTACCTTTTCTCAGGAGAACTTTACTCACATAGATATTACATGAGTACGTGATCCTTAAATTTGCTCAACTTTATCAGCTTTCCACGTTTCACCTAAAAGTTATCAAATACTTTTTCATTTTCCGGTACCCAAAAGCCCTGATATCACTGAGTTCTAAGTCTTTGCTAACTGCCAGTATTATACCAGAGAGCCTTGACTCTTTCACTATTCTACTTTTTGTTGTTGTTGTTAATCCTCACCCAGGGATATTTTTCCATTGATTTTTAGAGAGAGTGGAAGGGAGGGAGAGAGACAGAGACAGAGAAACATCAATGTGAGAGAGACAAGGCAATTGGTTGCAGGGATCGAGCCAGCAACCGAGGTACATTCCCTCAGGACCAGACCCAGGACCCTTTAGTCCTCAGGCCGATGCTCTATCCCCTGAGCCAAACTGACTAGGGCTATTTCACTATTCTTTAGACACTTCGGGTAGGAAAATTACTGAGACCTTGCCATTTGATCTTCAAACCAACACTGTGATCCTGGAGACACTAACCCAATGACATATTTATTTATTTACTTATTTGACACCTTCAGGAGCGTCTTTTCTGAGCCTATGGTGCTCACAGGACTCTAATGAGAGAGACAGGATGCTCCAATCAAGCGGGAACAGTAGGAGCCACGGCACAATCTCTATGTCAGGCGTCCTCAAACTACGGCCAGTGGGCCACATGCGGCCCGCCGAGGACAGTTAACCAGCCCTCCGGGTGTTTTTGCCGTTTTGTTTTTTTTTACTTTAAAATAAGATATGTGCAGTGTGCATAGGAATTTGTTCATAGTTTGTTTGTTTTTTTAAACTATAGTCCGGCCCTCCAACGGTCTGAGGGACAGGAAACTGGCCCCTGTTTGAAAAGTCTGAGGACCCCTGCTCTATGTCAAAGGAAAGTGTCATGAGCAGAAAAGGCTTTCGGTGGAACTGGACCTGAGCTGAGATGAGAACGAGGAGCACGCATTAACTACATGGAGGAGGGTGAAGAAAGAGGGAAGGTGAATTCCAGACAAAGGAAACAATCATTATTCAACAAGTATTTCTATTAGATGCTCGAAACCCAGCAATGCCAATATAATGCATTAGTTGTATTTGTGTCTGGGGTTACAAAGGCGAAGAACACAGTACAGCATAACGACAGCTATTTCTGAACCTGTCTGCTTCCAGGCGATGTTTTAGGCACTTAGGACTATTTAATTCTCAGAACAACTTTTAAGAAAACAGACTCAAAGAGATCAGGTTGCTTGCCTGTGATCACATACATGTTAAAAGGTAGATCCAGCCCAGCAGGTTTGGCTCAGTGGTTGAGTGTCGACCTATGAACCAGGAGGTCATCATGGTTCAGCTCAGGGTCAGGGCACATGCCCAGATTGCAGGCTTGATCCCCAGTGTCCCAGTGTGGGGCATGCAGGAGGCAGCCAATCAATGATTCTCTCTCATCATTGATGTTTCTATTTCTCTCTCCCTCTCCCTTCCTCTCTGAAATCAAGTGTGTGTGTGTGTGTGTGTGTGTGTGTGTGTGTGTGTGTGTGTGTGTGTGTTTAAAGGTAGAGCCAAATTCAAACTCAGGCCAAATATCTCTTAACCATGAAAAGATAGTAGCCTCTCCTCTCCTCAGACAGAAACCAAGGGTATGTGTGAGAGTTGACAAGGACAGGGAGATACAACAGGGAAAGTTTTTATAAAATGGTTACTGAGTAATTAGTTTGGACTTAACCAGATGAGGAGATGGGACAAGTGCAACCAACAAAAGGATAGCTATGGAGAGAAAACCCCTTCTCTGACCACTGTGCCTCATCATCAAACCTATGATAGAAATGCTGCCCCTGAACTTTCACAGCAATAGGCTGCAAAGATTTTTGGATTTTTATTCTAAGAACAAAAGGAACCCAGTGAAAAGTTTAAGAAGAACACAATTAAATTTGTACTTTAAGAAATCACAGTAATTGATGAATAGAGAATACATTGGATGGGAACAAAAGTGGGTGCAAGGAAACTAGTTGGAAAACTATTTTAGTAATCCCAATAAGATGTGATGGTGGCTTCCATCAGGATGGTAGTATGGAAAGGCAGTAGACAGATTTGAAAAAGTATATAGGAGCGGAAAAAAAAATTAGAAGGTGACACTAAAAAAGAAGTAAACACAGCAGGAAAACCTGCCATGGTTATGTGGTTCCAACATGTAGTTCCAGTGAAGGGGGTATAATAACGTGGGTAGGTTTATGGGAGATGGGACTAGAGAGAAGGCAGGCCCTAACCCATAAATGGCCTTGTCTGTTTAGCCAAGCAGTATAAAGCTAAGAGCTGCCATTAAAGATGTTTTTTTCTGTGTAATGTTTTTTCATATAATTTTTTAAAATTCTGGGATAGCCCTGGCTGGATGGCTCAGTTGGTTAGAGCATTATCCCATATACCAAAAAATTTTCAGGTTCAAATCCACGTCAGGGCACATACTTAGCTTTCGGGTTCGACTCTCGATCAGGATGCATAAGGGATGCAACTGATAGATGTTTCTCTCTCACCCGATGTTTTTTTGTTTTGTTTTGTTTTGTTTTTCTATCTCCCTCCTCTTTCTCTCTCTAAAATCAATAATAAAAAGCAAACATATCCTCAGGTGAGGGGAGGGAGAGAGAGAGAGAGAAATTTAGAGAGAAATTTAGACTTACAACAAAGTTGCAAAGATAATACAGAGAGTTCTTATCTATCCCTCACCTAGTTTCCCCTAATGTCAACATCTTACACAATCATGATGCATTTGTCAAAACTCAGAACTCAATAATAGTACAATACTACCCATTAAACTCCAGATTTTATAAGGTTTCACCTGGTTTTCCACTAATGTCCCTATTCTGTTCCAGGATCCCATGCAGGATAGCACACTACATTTGAGGAATCCTGTCTCCTTTTGTACCTTTTGGCTGGGACAATTTTTCAGTGTTTCTTATTTTTATGACCTTGACAGTTTTGAGGAGTATTGGTCAGATGTTTTACAAACTATCTTTAAATTCGGTTTCACCTGCTGTTTTTCTCATAATTAGATTGGAAGGTTAAAGGATTTTAAGAATGGGAATGATGCTGATTGAGTTTTAACTTAGAAAGATGACTGTGTATTGAGAGAGAACTAGAATGTTGTCTACTAATTTAGCGATGATAATTCCTGCAATATGAGACTAGAGGTGATTTCTAAACTTTCATCTTTGTAATTCTTTTATCTTGTTTCAATACTTTATATGGAATGCAAGCCCTTTTATTTTTAAAAAACAAAAGGGTGATTTTTCTGTCAGAAGTAAAACTGGCACTAAGTAAATAATATGTCAACAGTGATTAATTCTGAGTGATTAGAATATGAATTATTCTCTTCTCTTGGATTTTTCTCAATCTTAAAAAATTCCAAAAGAAAAGTAAAAAAAAAAAGAAGAAGAAGAAGGGAAAAATGCTGCTAGAAAATGAGAAGATGGGCAACAGGGGCAATAGACAGGAGACTATTGCAGTAAATATTTGATGTAAGAGAGATGCTGGAGGCCTGAACTCAGTGATGAAGAAATGAGATACTCAGTAATGGAGGCCATGGTGACTGACTGGATGGAGGGCTCAGGAAGAAGGAAGAGTCTTTGGTTTCTGGCTTAGCAACTTGTGGTAATGTCATTCATATAACCAGTTTGAATGGTACAGCAGGTTTGAGGAGGAAGGAATTAAGTTAGTTGTAGATGCACAGGCAATGGGATGTTGCATCTGACACTATTTCCATTTAGTTCTTTCTAGCCTTATGTTTTTAGATGTTATTCTTCCTTTTTTAAAATATAATTCTCTGGCATGTTATTCAGCATCTTTTTATAAAATTATTATCCTATCTAATAAAGAAGGAATATGCTAATTGACCCTCATGCTGCCGAAAAGATGGTGGCGCCCACAGCCAATAAGGAGGGACTATGCTAATTGGCTGCCCCACCCTCAAAGATGGAGGCCCCCACAGCCACAAGATGGCAGCGCCCAGTCCCCTCAGCCCCGCCGGGGTGGCAGGCACATGGCAAGGCCAGGCCCATCCCTAGGCAGGCCCAGCTGCTCCGCGCACCTGCCTTCTGAGTCCCCCGGTCCCCTCAGCCCCCCAGCCACCCAGGGCCGCCCAAGGCTCAGGTAACCAGGGCAGGCCAAGGCTTGTGCTGCTGACAGTGGCAGCAACAGAGGTGTGATGGGACATTGCCTTCCCCTGATCGCTGGGTCGTCTCCCACCCCTGAGGGCTCCCGGACTGTGAGAGGGGGCAGGCCAGGCTGAGGGACACCCCCTCCAGTGCATGAATTTTCATGCACCAGGCCTCTAGTTTATAAATAAGAATACAGGTGTTATAAAATAAAAATTGTTCAGGTTTTTCACAACAGGTTTGCTGCCAGAACACAGGTGTTGTGAAAACTACCAAACCCAAAATGGGAAAGGAAGACCCATATCAATATCGTCATCATTGGACACATAGATTCTAGCAAGTCTACCACTACTGGCCAACTGATCTATAAATATGGTGGGATCAACAAAAGAACCTTGGAGAAATTTGAGAAGGAGGCTGCTGAGATGGGGAAGGCTCCTTCAAGTATTGCGTGGGTCTTGGTTAAACTGAAAGCTGAACATGAGTGTAGTATCACCATTGATATCTCCCTGTGGAAACTTGAGACCATCAGTGATGCCCCAGGACACACAGACTCCATCAAAAACACAATTCCAGGCATCTCAGGCTGACTGTGCTGTCCTGATTGTAGCTGCTGGTGTTGGTGAATTTGAAGCAGATATCTCCAAGAATGGACAAACTGTGAGCATGCCCTTCTGGCCTACACACTGAGTCTGAAACAGCTGATTGTTGGTGTTAACAAAATGGATTCCACTGAGCCACCCTATGGCCAAAAAATACAAGGAAATTGTTAAAGAAGTCAGCACCTACATTAAGAAAATTGGCTACAACCCTGACACAGCAGCATTTATACCAATTTCTGATTGGCATGGTGTCAACATGATGGAGCCAAGTGCTAATATGCCTTGGTTCAAGGGATGGAAGGTCATCTGTAAAGATGGCAATGCCAGTGGAACCACACTGCTTGAAGCTCTGGATGTTAGCCTGCCACCAACTCATCCAACTGACACGCCCCTGCATCTGCCCCTCCAGGATATCTACAAAATTGGTGATATTAGTTCTGTCCCTGTGGGCCGAGTGGAGACTGATGCTTTCAAACCCGGCATGGGGGTCACCTTTACTCCAGTCAACATTACAAATGAAGTAAAGTCTGTTGAAATGCACCATGAAGCTTTGAGTGAAGTTCTTCCTGAGGACAATGTGAGCTTCAATGTCAAGAACATGTCTGTCAAAGATGTTCGCCGTGGCAATGTGGCTGGTGACAGCAAATATGACCCACCAATGGAAGCAGCTGGTTTCCAGCTCAGGTGATTATTCTGACCCATCCGGACTAAATCAGTGCTGGCTAAGCACCTGTGCTGGTTGTCACTCTGCTCCTATTGCTTATAAATTTGCTGAGCTGAAAGAGAAGATTGATCGTCATTCTGGGAAAAAGCTAGAAGATGGCCCCAAGTTTTTGGAATCTGATGATGCCACCATCGTTGGTATGATTCCTGGCAAACCCACATGTGTTGAGAGCTTCTCTGACTACCCTCCTTTGGGCCATGTTGCTGTTCATGACAGGAGACAGACAGTTGCTGTGGGTGTCATCCAAGCAGTGGACAAGAAGGCAGCTGGAGTTGGCAAAGTCACCAAGGCTGTCCAGAAATCTCAGAGGCTAAATGGATATTTCCCCCAACACCTGCCACCCCAGTCTTAATCAGTGGTGGAAGAACAGTCTCAGAACTGTTTGTCTCAATTGGCCACCTAAGTTTAATAGTAAAAGACTGATTAATGATTATAAAACATTATAAAACCTTCAGAAGGAAAGAATATTTTGTGGACCATTTGTTTTTTTCTCTCTGTGTGTGTGGCAGTTTTTAAATTATTAGTTTTTAAAATCAGTATTTTTCAATGGAGACAACTTGACCAAAAATCTGTCACAGAATTTTGAGACTCATTAAGACAAAATTTAATGAGGGGGGAAAAGTAATTACTCAGATTGTCCGCCTCACTTTCTAGATTCATGACCATGACACATTAGTTAAAACTCAGAACCAACATCAGTACATTACTACTTACTAAACTTCAAATTTTATTCAGATTTCACTATTTCTTTTTACTGATATAATTTTCCTGCACTTTTTTCTGTTCCAGGATCCTGTAGGTTTCTCTATTTCTCATGGAAAAGGCAGAATGCAAAGATCTCACTCTACCTTTGCACTTCCCAGAAATATGAACTTAGGTCTAAATTAAACACTCTGAAGATGTTCCTTGATTCATAAAATAAGAATGATAATGTCAGCTCTGCCTTATTCAGAATGTGTTTGTGTGAATTATAAATGTAGATATGGGTACCACCTTAGTCCATTCAGGCTGCTATCACAAAATGCCACAGACTGGGTGGCTCATAAACAACAGAGATTTATTTCTCAGAGTTTGGGAGGCTGGAAGTCCAAGACCAAGGTGTCAGCATGGTCAGGGGAGGCCCCTCTTCTAGTCACAGACTTCTTGTTGTATCCTCACATAGAGGGAAGGGGCAAAGTGCTCTGTGTGGCCTCTTTTATAAGGGCACTAATACCATTCATGAGGGCTCCATCCTCATGACCTCCAAAGACCCCACCTCCTCATACCATCATTTTAGGGGTTAAGTTTCAATATGGTCACATGCTGAATAATCACTTTTCGGTCAAAAAAGACTGTGTATACTATGGCAGTCCCATAAAATTATAGTGGAGCTGAATTTCCTGTAAGAAATAGAGAGTATGTTGTTCAGGAAGAATTTTTTTTTCTCTGATGGAAGCATTATCTATGAGGCTTGGCAATAGATTTCTCTCACTCACAACACCTCAATTTTGAGTGCACAGATTACTTCCCAGTCAGCCTCTGACCTGTTTCAGCACAGAGGAGACTGTCTCCCCAGCACTACATATTCAGAGGGCACTACTGCCATCCCGGATCTAGCTTGGTCTTCATAGTACATCGCTGTAAATTTTTGTTGAGGACCCAAGATCCTGTCCAAGAATACAGGTCCAAAGAAGCGATGTTAACAAGCCTTAAATGACACTGCCACCTTAGTAAAAGCTTTCTGGGGCAGTGTGGAGTCAGCCTGTCCCTGTACTTAGGAAATATTTTCAGGTTGTAAAGATATAAAGCACAGATAAGTTTTATTTCTTCCATCAGTTCAATGCCAGAGAGAGCCCTTTGTGTCAGATAGGGACAATAGAACCAAATACAGACTTCCAAATCAAAATATTGAGGATCTTCAGTTCCACGCCCTCTCCATGTTAATCATCCTCTTTTTTTTAATGAACACCACAAAGTTTATTAATCTAATCACTGCACCAACATGCAATAGGCAAAATCACATTGCCATGAAAATCCCCTATGTTGTCATATCTGGGTGTCTCAGTTAGTTGGAGCATCCTCCAGTGCATGAAAAGGTTGCAGGTTCAATTCCTGGGCAGGGCACATACCTAGGTTGCAGATTTGATCCCCAGTCAGGATGTGTAAAGGAGGCAACCCATCAATTTTTCTCTCACATTGATCTCTCTCTCTCTCTCTCTCTCTCTCTCTCTCTCTCTCTCTCTCCTCTCCAATAAAAACATATCACCATGTGAGAATTGTTTAAAATTCCTTCACCTCTCCATCTTGATTTCTTATTCCTCCTGATCCTCAGGCCACTTTTTACTCCCTCCTGACAGTGTCTATTATGGTGATCTACACCTGGGTAAGCCAGTTTCTTCTAGGTATTTCCAGTCAGTCCAGTCCACAGCCCTGTCCATGGAGAAGCATTGAAAGCTTCAGTGTTCTATTTCTGACCCTGTCAGAAGGTAGCAGGAGAGGGCAGGTGGGACAGTATTTATAAAGTCTACAGTACTGTACAGGCCTTCACATTCACTCACTGTTCAATCACTGACTCACTTCCAGTCCTGCAAATTTCATTCATGGTAAGTGCCCTGTACAGGTGTACCATTTTTTACCTCTTATGCCATATTTTTACAGTATCTTTTCTATGTTTGGATATGTTCAGATAACAAATATTTACCATTGTGTTACAATTGCCTATGGTATTCAGTACAGCCATATGCTGTACACGTTTGTAGTTAAGAAGCAATAGGCCTGCTGAAACCAATTTGGCTCAGTGGATAGAGCGTCGGCCTGTGGACTCAAGGGTCCTGGGTTCGATTCCGGTCAAGGGCATGTACCTTGGTTGCGGGCACATCCCCAGTAGGGGGTGTGCAAGAGGCAGCTGATTGATGATTCTCTCTCATCGATGTTTCTAACTCTCTATCCCTCTCTCTTCCTCTCTGTAAAAAATCAATAAAATCTAAATATATATATATATATATATATATATATATATATATATATATATATACAGACACACATAAAAAAAAAAAAGAAGAAGAAGCAATAGGCTATGCCGACCACTGGGATAGGGGCTTAATCACAAGGAACAACAACAGCCTGTAATTATTGGAATCAAGAGTCTAGGTCAGTGGTTGGCAAACTCATTAGTCAACAAAGCGGCAAACCGCGGCTTGCGAGCCGCATGTGGCTCGCAAGCGGCAGTTTGCCGATCACTGGGCTATACCATCTAAGTTTGTGCGCTCCCTGTGATGTTCACACAATGACGAAATGGAATTTCCGAGAATGTATCCCCACCCTTAAGTAAGACATGATTGTATATGAATTTGGGTGGACACATTCAGAGCATAACAGATTCCCTGATGCACATTAAAATGTCTAAAGCTGCACAAACATAGGCACACTATTTTGTGGGTTAATGCTGACTATCATTTACTGCTAATAGGAATAGAGCTAAGATGTGGGTGACTGACAAGATCAGATCAACAAAACATGTATGTATTGTTGGCTTAGAAATGTATTTTTGAAGCGTGTTGATATTTAAATATGGGTGTTTCTAATATTTTGGCAATTTCGTTCAAATAAAATACTGATGCCAAACTGAAGATCCAATCCAAAAGGTGCTAAAATGTCTACTCTCCTCTTTGAGCCCGGTCAGTTGCTCTCTGCCAACCAGTTCATCCTGGGAATGAAGAGCCCAGTCTTTACTGTCATTCACCACCAAGCAAACTTACCTTTTCTCCAGTGCTCCCTCAGATGGCTTCATAAAAACCACTTAGTGAGCTGAAACCGGTTTGGCTCAGTGGATAGAGCGTCGGCATGCAGACTCAAGAGTCCCAGGTTCGATTCCGGTCAAGGGCATGTACCTTGGTTGCGGGCACATCCCCAGTGGGGGGTGTGCAAGAGGCAGCTGATCGATGTTTCTGACTTCTCTATCCCTCTCTCTTCCTCTCTGTAAAAAATCAATAAAATATATTTTAAAAAAAAAACACTTAGTGAGATACAAAGTAATAAAGGAACAGCGTGAAAGGTTTACAAAACCTTTATCTACTTAAACACACCTCTGAAAAACAAATTAAGTTTTACACCAGCTGTTAACAGATGTGACAGCAAGATGTGCTTACAGCAGTGACGTGGGATATCCATCAGAAGGAAACCATTTAATGTCTGCAGTTAACTGCTCTATCAGCCTCCTTGCCAGCTGCCCTCTCTCAGCCTTTGACAGTTGCTCTTAGATGCCTCTATGGCAAATGAAACAACAATATCTAATATTTCAAGCTGAACTTATAGCCTGTCTCTAGCGAGGGTATAAAATTCATGCCACTCGGTTTATGTTCTGAGTCCCTTTGAGGCTTCTTTTGTTCTAGTTTCTTATTTTGCCTTTGCTTCATTTTTCTTCTTCTCTTTTTTAAATTTTTATCTTTTTATTTTTAGAGAGAGAGAGATTTGTTGTTCCACTTATTTATGCATTCATTGATTGAGGTTTCTCTGTGCCCTGACGTGGAATCAAAACTGCAACCTTGGTTAACCAACTAAGGACCCAGCCAGGGCTGTCTCATTTTTCTTAAACCTAATTTTTACTTATTTCAATCTTGTAATATATGTGCCTTCATAAAGTACCTTTGTAAACTACTTTTTTATGATATGCATCTTTGCAAACTATCTTCATAATTCCTTTTAGGAACAAGATAAATAAATAAACAAACAAACGGCTTCTCTGTTCACTTTTCAAGATTCAGCATTCATCTTCCCCAACACATGAGTGCCACATAGATTTTTCAGCATCTTCTCTGCCTACCCTACCCCTCCAAATATTGTATGTGCAATTCCCTATCTTAGTACTATGTACCTTTCACTGTCACAAATGTTATCTTGTTAATCCTCCTCCTCCAAACCCCTGCTCAGAAAAGTTAAATTATTTGTCTAAGTACATTCAGAGTCTGTATTTGAATCTTATGGTCTTGCCACCATTACACCCAACTCTCTGATGTCTGTAGGTTTGGCATTTAACAGGGTTGAAATACCATTGAGCCTTCACCATCATGTATTTCCATTGCCACATTAGCTGGTATAAGCTTGGGCAACACTTCTTCAGCCTGGCTCCTTGTCTCCATAAATCTTCTGACTCCCATTTTAAACTTTGTCCCATTATAGGCAGATTTGCCAAAATAAAATGTATCCTTGACATTCTGTGAAATATTCCATTCCCATTATCAGGATATTTTCTAACTTACCACTTTAAACATAAAGAATGATTATCAGTTTTTTTACTCTAAACCTCAACTCTCAATTCTTCCCTGAGTTTTCAGATCTCTGTCACATATCCGCTGATTACTAATTTCATTCTTATTCTAAACTCCAGATCCTAGTCCCTAAAACTGATCTCCCTTCAACGATTCTGTTTCTATCAGTGGAGCAATATCTCCCTCCATTCCCCAGGTATAAACATCTTAGAGTCTTCGTTTATGTAGAGAAAATAGAATTAAGTTTAACAGTGACTCCTGCTGCAGAACATGTTTTCTCCGGGCTGGAGTGGCTCAGTTGGTTGAAGCGTGGTCCATGCACCAAAGGGATGCTGGTTAGATTCCCTGTCAGGCAGGGCATGTACCTGGGTTGTGGGCTCGATCCCTGGTCAGGGCACATGAGGAAGGCAACTGGTCAATGTCTCACCCTAAGCATGTCCTCAGGTAAAGATTTTAAAAACCTTTTTTAAATAAACATGTTTTAGACTAGTCATTTCAGCCACCTTCCTCCACATTAGTAAAAAGTTGATAATATTTATAACTTTATGAATATTATCATAAAAAAGAATGAAGTACTGATACATACAACAAGGTGGAATGCACCTTGAAAACATTATGCTAAATGAAAGAAGCCAGACACAAAATGTCACAAATTATACAATTTCATTTCATAACATTTCTAGAATCAATAAATCCAGACTGGTGGTTGTCAGAGGCAGGAAAAAAAGGGGGAGGAACTGCTTTTAATAGGTAAGGAGTTTTATTTTGGAATGATGGGAATGTTTTAGAACAAACCAGATAGAGGTGATAGTTGTACAACATTGTGACTGTACTAAATGCCACTGAATTGTTCACTTTAAAATGGTTAATTTTATGCTATGTGAATTTCACCTCAATAAATTACTTTTTTAAAAAACAGACTTCTAACAAATCTATCAGCCTTCAATATCTCCCTATTCCATTCCAATCTATCCCTTGCTGGCAGATTTATTTTTCTGGTATAATACTTTCATTAGGAATCCACTATGGTTTCCCTTCTTTTTTTTTTTTTTTTTTTATCAACGTTAAACTCATCTGCCTTCAATGATCAGGGTCCTCAAACTTATTTTCCATAAATACTACTACACATTATTGCTTGTCTCCTCAACAAATTTCAGATGTGGCCCCTCAGGCTCATTTGTCAGGCCAGGAGTCTCAACGTCCACCTAAAATTATCTAATGACCATCTTTAAGTTTCCCTCATCTTGTTCTAGCTTCTCTATGCATCACTAATATCTTCCTTCTTTGAACTCTTTGCCCATTTCAGACAGTATTAAAGAACGTAGTACTTTCATTTGATATGTAAAGTTCAAATTACCTAACCAGATCGTAAGTTCCTTTAAGGCAAAATATCATGTCAAAGACATTATTGATTCTCACACTGTCTACTTCACTTTTGGGAATATAAGAATAACTTAGTAAATGCTTCATTGATTACTCATTAACTACTACTCAGGAAATTTAATCATCTGTTTCTCCCACTCCTGCTAAGCTATAGTATACCCTTTGTTTGGGAAAATCCCCAACCTACTCTGAGAAGACTCTTTTACTTCCTTCATTTAGCAAGTAATAGTTTCTCTAATTTAGGGGAAATTTACTATATGCCATCGAACAAAGCATCGCCATTAATACACACAGTCCCAGGAGTTATGGGGTACAATAACATGGCAATTTACATTAGTCATCTTTTCTTCATAGGGAGTTCCTGAAGCCACTTTTTTTACATTTTTCTGTAAGAAAGAACAGGTAGTCATAAGTGGAAAGACAGATATCTACGAAACCAATGCTTAGGAAACACACTTCAATATATGCCCCTCAATTTGTTAAAAAAACAAACAAAACAAAAAATAAATCATTTTTGGAAACACTAAATCTTTTGTCCAACCAACTAGTCTCTTACAGTCCTGTTCACTCCTTTGTCCCATATATTTATCATGTGGCATAATGGAAAAAGCATTACTATGCTGAAGCATTTTTAAGACGTTATGTTTGGGTAAAAGGAGGACATATGGAAATCAGTTAAAACACAAGTTCAAGTCATGAAGCTGGAGTAAGGAAAGTCATTTTGCCTCTAAACTAGGGACATCCCAGTGATTAATTTTTAATAAGCCCAATGAGAATAAAGACAAGGATAAAAGGTCTTCCAGTTTTAAGTAGCTTTCTTTTCTGAGAAGCAAGAGTGCTATGCTATATAACAAAGCTGTAGAGGTGAAATGGGAGTGGGAGCAAATTATAAACATATCAACACCCAATAGACATAGATCCAAACACACAGGAAATCTGATAAGACAAATCAGCATAATAAAGAGATCCCAATTATTTCTAATAACAGAGATTTGCAGTTTCATGATATCACAATGATGTCATTGTGCTTATATAATACATGCTGGTAAAGTCCATAAACTATGTTGTTTTATACATTTACATGTGTATTTTTCCATGATTAAAGTTCTTTTTTACTGTATTTTTTATGCTATATTTTCATGAGCAATTCCAGCTTGGCTTCAGAACAACATTTTTTTCACCCACATGGGAAACGTTGCCAAGCCTTCAAGGTTTTGCAATATTGTTTTGTAGTATTCATTCTATCAGAGAATCAAGAAAATATTAATTTTTTTTCTAAAGAGAGAAGTATGCTTCCCTGCCAAACACCCCAGTTACAGTATGATATAATATTAACACATTCAGTATGTTCTCCAAAGACTTCAGTGGAGATACCATGGTAGCTGTTAGCTTCAATGAGAGGTGTCTGTGTGGAATTAAGGAGCTGAATGTGGCTCAGAGCCCTTAAGCCTTTTCATGAACAAATACATAATTTAAGATTCTTGCTATCTTTTTTCCTAGCCAGTTCATATGATCAATCACTTCATTTTTCACAGCCGCAGGACTCCTAAGGTGCAATGTTTCTTAGATGTCCTGCAGTGGGACCTTTTATTCAACACAGAGTATCTTTACCATGAAAAACCATACAGGTTTGAAAGCAGAGATGACCTGTTCTCAATTCAGAACATTAGCCCCAGGAACTACAAAGTGCCTTTACTTCTTGAGGTTTAAATACATTTAAAAGCCACCATGGCAGCAGTTTGAAGGAGAAGAAAGAGGAGAAAAATAAAGAGGACTGTGTGAGAAATAGAAGGAAAAAATCAGAGAAGAAAGAATTTAGTCTCTAGGACACACTGAAGCTTGAGATAGCAAACCCAAGTTATGTTTCTCTCCAAAACTCCTGGGTAGAATTGCATTTATGGAAATCCTGACTTGAATGTGCCCTCTTGGAAAGCCAAAGTAACTTAAAATTTAGAATTGTTTAAGTTTTAAATACCAGCAACATCAAACCAGCTAGAAACTAGAAAAAAGAAAAGAAAAATGAGATTCATTGGAGAAAACCACAACCAACACCATGTGCAACACAACTTGAACTCACCAAGAAAAGGATTATTCTCCCACAGTTTAGACTAACAAAGCCACATTCTAAAAGTTCCCCAGTCCTTTAATTAAAAGAAGCCCACTTGGATGATGGAAGTATGCCTATACATAATGAGTCATCCCATGGCATATAATTTTAAGCCTGTAACTCATTATCAAGTTAAATCATATAGAATCTGGAATGCAATGATAGATGCTAAGGCTGGCAAAGGAATGAGGCCTCACACTAGTAACTAGTAACTGTGTGTGTGTGTGTGTGTGTGTGTGTGTGTGTGTGTGTGTGTGTCCCAACCCCAACCATGAATATGCAGTATTGACAAATGAGGCCAATATGGAGCATTCATTTTCTGAGGTTCCTTGTTCAATCAAGACACAGTGGTTATTTGATCAAGCCATTATAGGTATTCCTGTTTTCCAATAAGGAAAACAAGATGAATAATGAAATTTTTCTCAAGGCCACACATAGAAACATACAGTTTCCCTGTAAAAACTGAGCTCAGTCTTGGATAAGAAAAATATCACCCATTCATTGCAATATTCCTAGTGAACATATCCCACCAATTAGAGAATTAAGCAAGTATTGTCCATCCAGCCACTAAGTAACCTAGCCCTACATGTTCATAGGGAAAACTTTCTCAAAAATGGAAGAGTGGGGAAGTTACTAAGTAGAGCATCAATGCTCCTGACTGGTAGTGCTAGACATGAAACTCCTTGTATAAGAATCAGTGGGGGAAATGGTGACGGAAGGAGACTTGACTTGGGGTGGTGAATGCACAATACAATATACAGATGGTTATTATAGAATTATACACCTGAAACCTATATAATTTTATTAACCAATGTCACCTCAATAAATTCGATTTTAAAATACTTTTTTAAAAAAGAATCAGTGGGGAAACCTAAAAGCAATACAATTTCCTCTTTTCATGACAACCAGTATACTATGAATTACCGCTTGACTGTCAATCACTTTTTAGGAGTTACACATTGTCCCAGGAAGGGATAGGATAGTGAGCACTGCCAAGGGTAGACTAGCATCCTTCTTCATATAAAAATGGAGTCCAACCTGATACTATTTTATATGATTTGTTTGAACATAGGAAATGTGTTTTATTTAATACTTCTCAGTAGTCAATAAATTCATAGAATAACACTCTGGAGAGATTATAAATTCTACTTGGTAGATGAGGGAAAAAAAGATAAATTACTTGTCTTTGGTCATAATGTGAACCAATAGCGAACTCCGTGCAAATAAAATAGTATAAGTAGTTTTCATTCCACTCTTTTCGATGTCAAAATCATGGTCATAATCTCTTAGCTATTAGGGTCAAACATATTGCTATGAAGTAGTTGCCTATAAAGTCAGTCCACAGTTCAGATTTTTATAAAGTACTCTATGATTATAACATGAAGGTAAATAGACAATATGTAAAGAATCTACTTACCTCCACTTTGGGGGTCAGTTGGATAACCATTAACAAATATCTGTTGATTTGAATTCAAGATGGTGGATTTACACCAGTAAAATTTGCTAAACAGATGTACAGATGTAAGCTCAAAACAATAAAAAGAATTAGGGGGAAGAGAAAGAGCATTAATGAATACAAGACTTTTAACAGATTTCTGGGAGACAGCAGATGTGGCAATGATAACCAATAAAACTAACTGATTTCTTAAAGATGTTTAAGAATATGTTAAAATCATAAAATAAGGACAGGGTACTATGGAAAGTGAAAAATAAAAAATATGACAAAGATCTAAGAAGTTAAAATATAATCATTACCCTTATGATTCAGCAATTCCACTCATAGAATATATCTAAAAGAGGTGAAAATATATGCTTGCACTAAAATTTATACTTGAAAGTTCATAGCAGTAATACTTTTTAAAAATAATGTAAACAAGTCAAATGTCCATCATCTGATGAATGGATAAACAAAATGTGATATGTCCAAACAGTAGAATATTATTCAGTCAGAAATAGAAAGGAAGCACTGATATATGCTACTGTGTGAATCAACCTTGAAAACATGCTAGGTGAAAGAAGCCAGATACAAAAAGCCATATAATGTATGATTCCATTTATATGAAATATGTAGAAACAGACATCCATAGAGAGAAAGCAGATAAGTGTGTGCCAGGAGCTGAGGAGAGGGGGGAAATATGATGTGACTGCTAGTGGGTACAGAGTTTCCTTTAAGGATGATGTAAATATTATAAAATTCCATAATTGTAATAATTGCAAAACTCTGTGAAGATACTAAAAGCCATTGAATGGAACACTTTAAATGGGTGAACTTATGGTATGTGAATTATATATCTCAATAAAGATTTAGACATATCTAAAATCTTCAAGCAAATAATCAAGAGACTATTCCAGAGCAGAAGAATCAAAAACTGCCCTCACCTAAATATGTCACTGGGAAATTTCCAAACCCCAAGGATGACTGGAAGTTGCTAAAATCTTACAAATTCTCATCTACAAAGGAATGAGTCATCAGCAGCACTGGACACCAGAATACAGTTGACCATTGCTTTCACTGCTGAGAGGGAAAATGATTTTTAACACAGAATTCTCTATCCAACCACACTACAAATCAATTATAAATCAATGAGTACTAAGAAAATTTCGCTTTTATGCATCCTTTATTAGGAAGTTTCCTGAGGACACACTCCCCCAAAAAAATGTGGATGAAAAACCAAGAAGTAAGAAGTTATGAGATTTAGAAAGAAGCAAATTCAACCAAGTAGAACCAAAGAGAACAGTCCCAAAATGCCAGCTCTGTAACAACCTTGTGAGGGAACCATCCAGATTGCAGCAAGAGGACAGAAGGCTCCTAGAATGTGTTTGAGAATATTCCCTTTATTCCAGGGACTACATACAATCTTTGAGAAAGAAAAACAGCTTAAGCGTAGGATAAAGGCAATTAAAGATGTAAGTTTAAAAAATTATCCTCTTCCATAATGGGCATTTTCTATAACAGAAAATCAATAGAAAATGCTAAAAATTAAAAAGAAATAGAGAATTAATGTGTTTTGGGGTGGTTTTTTTTTTGTTCGTTTGTTTTTTGTGTTTTTTTGGGTTTTTTTGAGGGGGGTGTTGGGTTTTTTTAGTGAAATGAAGGTAACCATCAGAAGAACTTAATCTTTTTTAACTCAAAAACAGTTAAAAATTAAATGTGGCCAACCTGTGTGGCTCAATGGTTGAGCGTCAAACTGTGAACCAGGAGGTCACAGTTCAATTCGAGATCATGCACATGCCTGAGTTGTGGGCTCAGTCCCAAGCAGGGGGCATGCAGAAAGCAGCCGATCAATGATTCTCTGTCATCATTGATTTTTTTATCTCTCTCTCTCCCTCTCCCTTTCTCTCTGAAATCAATAAAAATATTTTTTAAAGAAATTAAATGTGGTTCCCTCTAATAAGCAAGATTAGTGGTAGAAAAAGGTGGAAAAAAGTGGGCTATTATTTTATTATTACCAACCTTTCAATAGAATTTTATCAACTATGATTATGTATTATTTTGTAATAATTTTTTAAACATTGAAAAATAAAATATATTCACTTACTGACTAGTTACCACATGTGAAGTACTATGTTAAGGTACAAAGGGAAGTATAAAGTTGAATAATTTATAGTTTCCATGGAATAAAACCAAATATACACACCAACTATGGGACTTGATAAATTGAAATAAATATCATGAGATGTCACTCCTCTCCCAAAAAAGGTGCAGTGAGTGATTAATTGTGCCTAAAAATAAAGCAAAATTGTATAAAAGTGGTAGCATTTGAACTAAACCCTTAGTATTGGTTAGGATTTTGATGAATGGAGAAAGGAAAAAGTATATTACAGTTTGTCCTAAAATACATTCCACAAAAGGACAATCATTTTTAGACATTCCTAACCAAAAGCCAATTACACCTTCCAGGAAAGAGCTGTTATTTTTGAAATACTCATCTGAAGAGGAGAAGAAATATTCAGAGTATTTCATGCTAAGCTCAGACTTACCTGTACTAGAAAATATTTTCTGAGCTTATGAGTCACTTAGTTACTTAAAGAATAAAATCCAGAGAGAAACAACATTGTTGTGTGTCAGTGACCATGAAGATTAAATTCATTTACCTAGAACAGTTTCTGTTGACTTAAATACACTTTGAGTTGACTTCTCCAATTCTGTAGGAAAAATAGCAGGGCTTGTTTCGTGGAAAATGTTCACACTGAATCACAGTCTGAGTGTTTTTTTCCTTTTTATTTATTTTTTATTAGTGGATATTTTGGTCATTTTTAACTTCAAATACATATTTATTGAAGACTTAGATTTATAACCAAATATGTTGCTATCTATGCCAACAAAATTGATTTAAGTATTTTATTTATCATTGATTTTTTAAGAGAAATTAGGTTTTTTTCCAAACCAAGTCAATTTGCAGTCAAAATAGGTGATCTATACTAAAACTTAATGAGATTTGCCATGAAGTGATTTGAAACAAAAAAGATCACAGATAACTTTTTTATTAAAACAGTTTATTTTTGTTGTCAAATATTTTTAAAGTAATTATTCTACTTTTTAACACCTGTGTGCTTTTTATTACTTAATTATACAAAAAAAAATTGCTATGAGGATGAGAGGGGGACTTTGAGTATTTTAAAAGCTTAAAGAACAGATTTAAAGTTAATGATGATTTTTTTTAAATAACTATAAAGTTTTTATTAAAATCTCCTGTCTCCTATTTATTCTTCCACTTTACCTGCTTAATCTCAACTGCTTTCACATATCAACCTCATTTACTCAGGCAGAGATAAGGCTAGTGGGAAAGGAAAAAATGTACCTTAATGTTTCAAGTTGACAAATACTTACTGAGTGCCTATTTTGTACAAAGAACTATGCTAGGTACTCTGGAGAATACAAAAGTAGTATGGTACCTGATCTCTGTCCTCAGTCTTCTATAGAAAGATTAAGTAAACATGAAATTGCAAAACAATGCACTATAAGAATAAGTGCCCATGGGAGGGGCACAGACAGCAACTCAGAGTTTCAGAGAAGGAAGCACTGGGAATGAGCTGAAGTGGAGTGAACTGATGGTCTCCAAGGATGATTCGGGCCTGGAGGGCTGAGTTTAAAGAGTTAGGTGGCCTGTCAGTGTGGTTCAGTGATTGAGTGCTGACCTATGAACCAGGAAGTTACGGTTGGATTCTCAGTCAGGGCACATGCCCCTGTTCTGGGCTCAATCCCCAGTGGAGGGCATACAAGAGGCAGCTGATCAATGATTCTCTCTCATCATTAATGTTTCTCTCTCTCTCTCTCTCTCTCTCTCTCTCTCTCTCTCTCTTTCTCTTTCTCTCCCTCTCCAATCCTCTCTGAAATCAATAAAAATAGTTTAAGCAGCGCCCAAGGACCCTCCACATGCTGCCCGTGGACCTAAAGCCCAGCAGAGCCACCCTAGGGCTGTGCCCAGACTGGAAAGGGAGATTACAGTCACAGTATTTTTTTTCGCTGTATGTTTGGACTGCTTTTTTGTGAGGGACTTCCCTCATAGCTCTGGTGGATCCTTGGCTGTCTATTCATGAGCGTTCCATATACATTTTCAAGGCTAGTCTTCTGGTGGGCCTCTTGGTCTTTTATCAGGATTTCTGGAGGGAGCAAAGAACAACTCTTGCATATATTTCATCAGGTTTAACCTTTTGCACTCAGTTGTAGAGTGTGACTCGACATGGTTAGCATCGGTAGCAGCTCTTTTTATACTCTTTGAATGTATCAATAATTTGAAATACAAAAAAATCCAAATAAATAAGTTTGTATGAAAAGAAACTCCGGTTTTTTATTCTACTGCCGCACTTTGTAAAATCTGGGGTATTTAAAAAATTAAATCCCAAGTAGAATAAAGGAATCGAGAAAAAAGCAAGCGAGTGTAAAGGGTTAATGGAATAAAAAAATAAAAAAGGCAGAGGGAGATTTGAAACAGACACACAGGGAAGAAGGCCATGGGACGAAGGAGGCCATGGGATGAAGGAGGCAGAGATTGGAACGATGCAACCACAAGCCAAGGAATGCCAGGAGCCCCAGAAGTTGGCAGAGGCAAGAAAGGATTTTCCCTTGAGTCTTCAGAGGGATCTTGGCTCTGAAACACCTGCATTTCAGACTTCTGGCTTCCAGGACCGCAAGAGAATAAATTCTTGTCTTTTAAGCCCCCACCCTCAAAATATATCTATACTAATAAAAGGTAATATGCTAATTAGACTGGATAGACTGGACATCTTCCAGACATCATTCCGGATATCCTTCCTGACAAAGCCAGGGTATGGCTGGCCTGCAAACCACCCGCAGCCCCTCGTCCAGGATGGTCCTGACCCCCAGTAGGGACCCCCACCCTAATTGGAGGTATGGCCTGCCTGAAAACCCCCAGTGCCCCTCACCCAGGCTGGCCCCGCCCCCCAGCAGGGACCCCCACCCCGATCGGGGGTGTGGCCAGCCTGCAAACCCCATGGCCCCTCGCCCCGGCCAGCCCTGCCCCCCAGTGGGGACCCCTCACCCCAATCCGGGACCCCCTTCAGGGCAGACCAGCCAGCCCCCACCCGTGCACCAGGCCTCTATCTTATATAATTAAAGGGTAATATGCAAATTGACCATCACAGCCTCACAAGATGGCTGCCTATGACCAGGCTGGCAGGGGGTTAGTGAGGGATGACCAAATGACTGAACAAGCAGGCTACGTGGGGCAACCAGGCCAGCAAGGGGCTTAGTGAGGGACAACCAAATGACTGAACAGCAGGCTGCATGGGGCCACCAAGCCAGCTGGGGAGCTGTGAGAGGCGACCAGGCCAGCGGGAGGTAGGGGGGCAGTTGGGGGCGACCAGGTCAGCGGCAGAGGGCAGTTAGGAGTGACAAGGCCGGCAGGGAGGGGCAGTTGAGGGTGACCTGGCCGGCAGGCAGAGGCAGTTCGGGGTGACCAGGCAGGCAGGCAGGTGAGCGATTAGGAGCCAATGGTCCAGAATTGTGAGAGGGATCCCGGATTGGAGAGGTTGCAGGCTGGGCTGAGGGGACCCCGCGCCCCCCCCCCCCCATGCACAAATTTCGTGCACTGGGCCTCTAAAAATAATAAAGGGTTGGATGGGTAGAAAAGAGAAGCAAGCTCAGGCCACACAAAGACGACATGAGCACAGTTGCAGACAGGGAGGAGTATATTGTATTTGAAGTTCTAACTTGACCAAACCGAGGCAAACTCTCAGGAAATAGAGGGATAAGTTTGGAGTGTTAGAAGCTAATTTGTAAGCAATCTTCAAAGTATTATGTTGGCAATAGGAAAGCACTGAAATGTGAGATGGAGAATGACATAGCAAAACCAGCTTTTGAGTAGAGTAATACTGCAACCTAGTACAGAGTGAATATTAGGAGAAGTATAAGACAGAACAGTATTCATCTTTCCAAATGTGATGTGATGAGAATCTAAATTATGGTGGTAGAAAAAAAAAATAGAAAAGAAAGGGCAAATATGAACCCAAAAAAATCAAAGAATTAATTAACAAGATTTGTTTGCTGGCTAATTTAAGGCAGCCTTGGGTATATATGTAAATATAACTGTAAACTTACTAAATTTCCTCAACATGTCTAAAACTGAGTTCAGACTCTCCCTCCACCCAAACCTGTTCTTCCTTCAAGTTCTTTATCTCAGTAAATGGTATCTTCATCCATCCAGTTGCCCAAACCAGAAAACTAGATGGAAAATGGTGCCAATCCTTCACTCTTTCCTATTCCCATTCCCATCTCCAACAAGCACCAAGTCCTAATATTCCTCTGTTATTTCTCAAATCTACTCTACTTCCTGCTATTTTTTCCCTGGTCCAGGTCACCATCAGCTCTTTATCACCAAACAGTCTCCCTGTCATTCATCCCCACGTTCCCCATTACATTCTTAAAACGGTAGCCTGGATTAACTTTCTAAAATGTAAATCTGATCTGATAATGGCAATATTTTAATTTAACCTATTCACATAAGCATATTAAATATAGCTTCTTTATTTTCTTTAATCTTCTTCCTATAAAGTAATGGAAGAGTAGGAAATACTTAAACTTGCCAATTGAAAGCATTTTTATTTCTTCTATTTTACATCTCTTTCATGTAGTTCAAACTCCCCTGGAATTTTGTTCTAATTGGCAGGCATCTTCTCTTTTGTCTTTTTTTTTTTTTTTTAATATATTTTATTGATTTTTTTACAGAGAGGAATAGAGAGCTAGAAACATCGGATGAGAGAGAAACATCGACCAGCTGCCTCCTGCACACCCACTACTGGGGATGTGCCCACAACCAAGATACATGCCCTTGACCGGAATCAAACCTGGGACCTTTCAGTCCGAAGACCGACGCTCTATCCACTGAGCCAAACTGTTTTCGGCTCTTTTGTCTTTTCAATAGCACTATCTTATAGCCTCTAGGAATCTTCTCTCCACAAGTCAAAAAGATGAGATTCCCCCTGGTAATAGTTCCTCAATAGGAGTTCCCTCTTCACTCCTCAATCCACTAAATCCATTTATTCTTTTTGTGGTGGTGGTGGTGGTGGTGGTGGTGGTGGTTGAGAGTCTTACAGTTGTCCTCCCTGTTTTCCCTCATTGCCCCCCTCTACCCAGCTCCTGCCCCACCCCAGGCCTTCACTGCATTATTGTCTATGTCCATGGGCAATGCATATATGCAGTCTTTTCTTTGTGTAAAACTGGGCCTATTTGGAAATAGCAAAAATCTAGTCTGACCCTGTCCATGTTCAAGTTATGTAACTGGGGGTGTATTTGTGACCAGTGAACACAGTCCATCAGCCCCTGTAAAGGCTCTGAAGTGGCACCTGGGGGCAGCAGTAAGGCGCCCTCGGAGAATTTTTTAACAAGAACATTAAGATTATCCTGTGAATACTAAAATTATTTTGCCTCCCAGATTTTACCTTTTTTCTTTTCTGATAAAACTATTCAATTTATGGTAAAACTAAATCCTATATTTAAAAATCACACATATGGAGGCACAGTAGTTATTAATTTTGTCTCTCCATCACTCTTTTCCCCTCCTCCTTACATTAACAGACACTACTAATTTTATAAAAGGGTTTTATGGAACTCAGATTGGAGTCTTTTCCTGGACACATCAATTGGTCCAGGGAGATCACATGAACCAAACAGCGCTACTGAGAATCTTCCCAGTATTTCTCTGCTGAGGATGCCAAAAACAAAATATCTTATTTCTCAAGTCACTAAATCAAAGTTTGCCTGCAGGCAGGTCAACTTCTCCCCCATTTGCTTCACCATGAAGGGAGCAAAAATGGGCCAGGCCTCAGAGGGAAGCAGAGACAAAGTAGACAAATCGGGAGCCCTGACATCATTCAGATCTCTAGTCCTAATCATTGCTAAGGTCGGTGAGACCCTTGCCCTTTCAATTACATTTCCTTTTGCCGTGTAAGCTGACGTGGGCTTCTATCAGTACAACTGAGAGTCTTGACAATTGAGGAGGAAAGCAAGGCCATACAAATTCAGAATGCTGATAATAACTATGGACTTTGGAATCAGGCAGATTTAATAATGTGATATATTATTAAAGTACCAATAATATACTACTTACTCTGTTCAAATTTTAACTCTTTCATTCATTATCACGTAACCTTGGATAAATTACTTAATTTTCACATTTCTCAAGTCTCAAATGGGAAGAAATAACACTTACTTTAGTATGTGGGGATTCCTTGATAGACTATATATGTCAGTTGATAACACCAACAAACGTCCAATAAAGATTGTTTTTTAAAGTTGTCATTATTATTATCATTAGTGCCATGATCTAAGAAAGTCAAGTTGCTTTCAAGCCAGAACAAGGCTTGACCATAAGCTTAGATATTAATATATTATTATATTTATTAGAAGGTGGTCTAATCAGAGAGCTATACAATTGTGAATATACAAAACAGTTTATTCTTATATTATTATTTATTAATGATTGTATTATTTTCCATATGAACAACTATAAGCCTACTTCTGCCCCATCCTGTACTTTGGCTGGTCCCTGGTAGGACAATGTAAACACGGAGTCCTCTTGGAAGATAATTTGAATTGCTCTCAGGGAGTGCCACTAATCCTTTGGTTCACAGAAACTACTCCTTTGCTTTGATTCCATATTACCCAAAGTGTCTTTTGATATGGTCCACTGGACAATATCTCTAAGAGAGATCAGTGAGATCAGTGGGGGCTAATAAAACCGGAACCCCTCCTGTAGCTGCTTTTGCAGCTGGTTTTCAAGGATGTCCTTTCTCGTTGGCTGCTTGCCCCCAAGAAAGGTGATGTCCAGTGTTTCTAGCCTCTGAGGCTGGATTGCCTACAAGGGCCAGGCCAGTAATGTAAATGAGAAGGAGGCTGGGTGGGAGACAGGTGAAGGGGACTTATGGATACACAAAAAGCATGCCTTATCTTCTCATTTCCAGCCAATTGCTGCATATGAAAACGCAGAGCTAGTTTTGAAAAGAACCTGGAAATGTGGATTAATAAAATAAATAATGATAAAAATCTATTTATAGAAGAAGGCTCTTTTTATAAAATTTTAATGTTATATAGACCAGACAATAACTACTAGATTTAGCCTACAGGTACTGGTTTGAATATAATACTCTGAATACGGATAACCTTAGTCAATCTTTTTCACGCGCTATTTCTCTACTGCTGGGTAAGCATATATCCCTTTGAGACTCCCTAAGTAAAATTTTATTACAGAATGCCTATGGAAGGACCACATGATGCAGGTGGATATTTAATAAGACCTCTTAATAATTTTAAATATCAATTTGAAATAGATATAAGCCTCCACTATCTTGCAAACTCCACCAAAATAACACCAAAGGACAAAGAATATGGGAGATATGATGACAGTTACTAAATTTTAGAAACTAAAAAAGCAGAAAGATTAGTGGTAGGTGACCTAGCAGATCTCAGAAAGCAAACAGTAGGGAAAGCCAATAATTAATCAGATTATACCAAGCCTTGGAAGCTAACAACATTGAGTAATCTAAAACTGAGGATGAAAGTAGGGCTAAAAACCAAGAGGACTGGTTGCAAGTGTGATTGAGCAGCAATTAAAATTCTCCTATTCCTATCCTCCTGCAGAAGAAAACTAAAGGCTCTCTGGAGATAGTAGAGAGAAGATCTATGAATCAGAGGATAGCAAGTAAGTCAAGGGCACTGGGACCATTCTGAAAATGAAAGGATGAAGTGGCAGTGTGCAAACTAAGTGCTGGGAAATTGAGCATTCTTCAGGCTTAGATAAAAGAATTGAAGGTGCTAACACTACGGGTTCTCCGATAAAATATCCAGTGAATCAGACAGCTGGCAAGGCCCATTGCCAAGCTAAAAACTCCAAACAACTTTTAGGGCCCCACTCTTAAATATGAGAAGACAACCAAGAATAACCAGCCATTTGATAAGGTATCTAATATAAAAGACAGCATGAGGGAAAGAAACAATGCAAAGGACACAGAGACAACAAAATGAGAAAAACTTTACCAAAACGTACCATTAGCATCCTCACAGAGGTAGATTACAAAAATTCAGAAAACAAAAAGGATTTTAAAATTAAAAAAAAATAAAAATAAAATAGCAGAAATGAGAAACTCAATAGAAGAGTGAAAGATCACATTAAGAAAACAGCCCGAGAGCTGGAGAGGACCTAGGGAGCTCCGCCATCTCTCTGCTACTCTTTATCTCACTGGTGACCCGAAGCACCAAGCCTTGGACTTGATTCAGTTCCAAATGTATCTTAGAAGCCCTTTGAGTTGTTTTACATTTGTTATAATTCTTAGCTCCTCAAAGCTTTGACAAGAGTTCATTTTGGGAGGAAATATGGAAACCAAGATGGCGACATAGGTTAAACACCTAACCTGCAGCCGGGCACAACAATTTCAAAAATACAACTAGAGGTCAGAACGGACATCGTCCAGAACCACAGGAGAGCTGGCGGACTGAAATGCCCACAGCTGGGGGGAAGGAGAAGGCCACGGGGACAGTCGGGGAAGCCGTAAAAGCCTGAGGTATGGAGAAACGGGCGGAGACACGAGCACACGCGCCTGCGGGGAGGATGGAACCGGAGAGGAGGGGGCGGCTGATGACCTGGCCGGAGTTCACTGGCAGGAAGGAGATAAAGGCTCCGGAGTGCGCTGAGCACCGGCTCCGATTGCACTGAACCCCATTCCGGGCGAAACCCTGGGAAACTCACTCACTTTCGCAATTCCGCCGCCCCCGCAGGCCGCCCGGCCCGGGACGCTGGGGACGCCGCCGCAGCGGCGGCGCCCGGAGCCCGGCGGCCTCCCAGCACCCGTCCCCGCCGCGCAGCCCCCGCGCGCCTGGTCCCGCGGGCCGCGCGCCCCGCACACCGGACGGAGGCCCGGGCGCCCTCTCCGTGCACCTCCCGGCGGCGCTAGACTTCAGTAGAGTTGACTGAATTCAAGGGATTAAAAAGTATAAATTGGGGGGACGCCGCGGCGGCGACGTCCGGAACGCGGTGATGGCGGTGCCTGGAGCTCGGCGGCCGCCCAGCGCCCGTCCCAGCCGCGCAGCCCTCGCGCGCCTGGTTCCGCGGGACGCGCGCACCGCGCACCGGACGGAGGCCCGGGCGCCCTTTCCGTGCACCTCCCGGCGGCGCTAGACTTCAGTAGAGTTGACTGAATTCAAGGGATTAAAAAGTATAAATTGGGGGGACGCCGCAGCGGCGACGTCCGGAACACGGTGATGGCGGTGCCTGGAGCTCGGCGGCCGCCCAGCGCCCTTCCCAGCCGCGCAGCCCTCGCACGCCTGGTTCCGCGGGACGCGCGCACCGCGCACCGGACGGAGGCCCGGGCGCCCTTTCCGTGCACCTCCCGGCGGCGCTAGACTTCAGTAGAGTTGACTGAATTCAAGGGATTAAAAAGTATAAATTGGGGGGACGCCGCAGCGGCGACGTCCGGAACACGGTGATGGCGGTGCCTGGAGCTCGGCGGCCGCCCAGCGCCCGTCCCAGCCGCGCGGCCCTCGCGCGCCTGGTTCCGCGGGACGTGCGCACCGCGCACCGGACGGAGGCCCGGGCACCCTTTCCGTGCACCTCCCGGCGGCGCTAGACTTCAGTAGAGTTGACTGAAATGAAGGGATTAAGAAGTACAAATTGAGAAGTTTGAAAAAGATGGCGGCGGAGGTTAAAGGCTGTTCTGTTGCCTCGCACCCAGCGAAATCGGAGGGGATGAGGTGTGGAGGTGCGTGGGTCTGGCTGGTGGCGGGGGAAAGGGGCTTTTGTTCCAAACCTAAGGGAGATTAGCTCTCCATCACCCTGAAACCCATCTTCTGGCGAACCCCGGGAGACCCAGATGCCTGCGGGGAGAGGCGGGACTCTTGCAGAGGTGCGCCCAGCAATCAGTGTTTGCTGCGCTGGAGTGCGGAACGAGGGGACTTAGATACATGGAAGGCAGAAGGACCAGACTCACAGCCATCGAGGCTCGCCGCACCATGGCCTGTTGGCGCCCTGAGACCCCGCCCCGCCCTGGGACCCGCCCCGCATGTTTTGAAGACCTGCCCCGCAAGTCTTGCAGGCACACCTGCGCCCCAAGCAACGGCTTATGCATGTGGGTGGCCTGCCCTCTGGCAGCGGACCAGATGATCTGCTGTTCTAGTCGGACTGCTCCAGGGCCACTCAGACAGGAGGAAGAAACTACAGTTTTTGCTGTAATCCTTGCTGAGTGCCTAAGGCAGTAGCTGATCTACACCCCATTGGAGACCCAGAAACGAGGGCATCTAGTGGTCTGTGGGAGATGACACCAGATTTCAACCACGTGCATAAGGGACACATTCAACGGGAATATTCAGTGAGCGCCAAAGCTTTGCTGCACCAAGACCCGGCCCATAAACGTGTCTCCTGCACAGCAACTCTTCCTTTATAGACAAAGAGAGCCCCCCCAGTGACACCAACAACAATCAAGACTTAACTATACAAAGGAGGACCAAGATGGAGGCATAGGGCGGAAGCCGGATTGTTGCCTACCACAACAACTTTGAGACTATGACAAGAGAGCAGAGCAGACACCATCCAAGACCACCATAGGGCTGGCTGAGTAGATGCTCTACAACTAGAATAAAAGAGGGGTATGTGGGATGATGCTGATGCCGGTGACCCAAAGACCACACTTTAAGAACTACAGCTCAGGCGACACAAAAGAACTATGGCTCAGGCGATACAACAGCGGCCTGGAACGTGCTCGGCGCAGTTCCCCCGGCGGTCTCCGGCTGAGGGGACGGCTCCACTGGCAGCCAAGCACGGACAGACGAGCCCCTATGAGACATGGGGTGGGAGACTCCGCGCTTGCTGACCTCTGAGTCCGTCAAGAATCTCAACGCCCCGGAAGCGGCCAGGTGCGCATGCTCGGCGACCGGCCACCTATGCAGACCCAAGGGCCGACGCAGCGACGCCAGACTGGCCCACCGCCATGCACCGGGTGCACCGGAACTTCGCCGAGCCGCCGCCCGACGAGTTCTGCAGCAGCCATACTGGAGCTCTGGAAGGATGGCCAGGGGAATTGCTGAGGGGGGATTGACCGGCAGGAATTGGGATCGGGAAGATGGGGCCCCGCTGAGACCCGGGTGCGGGCGGGGTTGCGCGCCTCTGGACTCGGGTGTGGTCACACGCCTCTGGGTATAAGTGAGGCCTCACGTCCCTGGGTCTAGGTGAGGCCACATGCCCCTGGGTCCAGGTGAGGCCGGACTCCGGGTCCGGGTGAGGCCAAGTGCCCCTGGACCCGGATGACGCTGGACCCCATGCCCGGGCGAGGCCAAGCGCCCCTGGGTCTGGGAGAGCCCACACACCCCTGGGTCCAAGCGAGACCATGTGTCCCTGGATCCGGGTGAGGCTGCGTGCACCTAGGCCCGGGTGAGCCCAAGTGGCCCTGGGTCTGGGAGAGGCCAAGCGTCCCTGGGTGCGGGTGAGACCATGTGTCCCTGGATCCGGGTGAGGCCTCGTGCACCTAGGCCCGGGTGAGGCCACGTGCCCCTGGGTCTGGGAGAGGCCAAGCGTCCCTGGGTCCGGGCGAGACCATGCGTCCCTGGATCCGGATGAGGCCTCGTGCACCTAGGCCCGGGTGAGCCCAAGTGGCCCTGGGTCTGGGAGAGGCCAAGCGTCCCTGGGTCCGGGTGAGACCATGTGTCCCTGGATCCGGGTGATGCCTTGTGCACCTAGGCCCGGGTGAGCCCAAGTGGCCCTGGGTCTGGGAGAGGCCAAGCGTCCCTGGGTACGGGTGAGACCATGTGTCCCTGGATCCGGATGAGGCCTCGTGCACCTAGGCCCGGGTGAGCCCAAGTGGCCCTGGGTCTGGGAGAGGCCAAGCGTCCCTGGGTCCGGGTGAGACCATGCGTCCCTGGATCCGGATGAGGCCTAGTGCACCTAGGCCCGGGTGAGCCCAAGTGGCCCTGGGTCTGGGAGAGGCCAAGCGTCCCTGGGTCCGGGTGAGACCATGTGTCCCTGGATCCGGGTGAGGCCTCGTGCACCTAGGCCCGGGTGAGCCCAAGTGGCCCTGGGTCGGGGAGAGGCCAAGCGTCCCTGGGTCCGGGTGAGACCATGTGTCCCTGGATCCGGGTGAGGCCTCGTGCACCTAGGCCCGGGTGAGCCCAAGTGGCCCTGGGTCTGGGAGAGGCCAAGCGTCCCTGGGTCCGGGTGAGACCATGTGTCCCTGGATCCGGGTGAGGCCTCGTGCACCTAGGCCCGGGTGAGCCCAAGTGGCCCTGGGTCTGGGAGAGGCCAAGCGTCCCTGGGTCCGGGTGAGACCATGTGTCCCAGGATCCGGGTGAGGCCTCGTGCACCTAGGCCCGGGTGAGCCCAAGTGGCCCTGGGTCTGGGAGAGGCCAAGCGTCCCTGGGTCCGGGTGAGACCATGCGTCCCTGGATCCGGATGAGGCCTCGTGCACCTAGGCCCGGGTGAGCCCAAGAGGCCCTGGGTCTGGGAGAGGCCAAGCGTCCCTGGGTCCGGGTGAGACCATGTGTCCCTGGATCCGGATGAGGCCTCGTGCACCTAGGCCCGGGTGAGCCCAAGTGGCCCTGGGTCTGGGAGAGGCCAAGCGTCCCTGGGTCCGGGTGAGACCATGCGTCCCTGGATCCGGATGAGGCCTCGTGCGCCTAGGCGCGGGTGAGCCCAAGAGGCCCTGGGTCTGGGAGAGGCCAAGCGTCCCTGGGTCCGGGTGAGACCATGTGTCCCTGGATCCGGATGAGGCCTCGTGCGCCTAGGCCCGGGTGAGCCCAAGAGGCCCTGGGTCTGGGAGAGGCCAAGCGTCCCTGGGTCCGGGTGAGACCATGTGTCCCTGGATCCGGATGAGGCCTCGTGCACCTAGGCCCGGGTGCCCCCAAGTGGCCCTGGGTCTGGGAGAGGCCAAGCGTCCCTGGGTCCGGGTGAGACCATGTGTCCCTGGATCCGGGTGAGGCCTCGTGCACCTAGGCCCGGGTGAGCCCAAGTGGCCCTGGGTCTGGGAGAGGCCAAGCGTCCCTGGGTCCGGGTGAGACCATGTGTCCCTGGATCCGGGTGAGGCCTCGTGCACCTAGGCCCGGGTGAGCCCAAGTGGCCCTGGGTCTGGGAGAGGCCAAGCGTCCCTGGGTCCGGGTGAGACCATGTGTCCCTGGATCCGGGTGAGGCCTCGTGCACCTAGGCTCGGGTGAGCCCAAGTGGCCCTGGGTCTGGGAGAGGCCAAGCGTCCCTGGGTCCGGGTGAGACCATGTGTCCCTGGATCCGGGTGAGGCCTCGTGCACCTAGGCCCGGGTGAGCCCAAGTGGCCCTGGGTCTGGGAGAGGCCAAGCGTCCCTGGGTCCGGGTGAGACCATGTGTCCCTGGATCCGGGTGAGGCCTCGTGCACCTAGGCCCGGGTGAGCCCAAGTGGCCCTGGGTCTGGGAGAGGCCAAGCGTCCCTGGGTCCGGGTGAGACCATGTGTCCCTGGATCCGGGTGAGGCCTCGTGCACCTAGGCCCGGGTGAGCCCAAGAGGCCCTGGGTCTGGGAGAGGCCAAGCGTCCCTGGGTCCGGGTGAGACCATGTGTCCCTGGATCCGGATGAGGCCTCGTGCACCTAGGCCCGGGGGAGCCCAAGTGGCCCTGGGTCTGGGAGTGGCCAAACGTTCCTGGGTCTGGGTGTGACCATGTGTCCCTGGATCCGAGTGAGGCCTCATGAACCTAGGCCCGGGTGAGGCCACGTGCCCCTGGGTCTGGGAGAGGCCAAGCGTCCCTGGGTCCGGGTGAGACCATGCGTCCCTGGATCCGGATGAGGCCTCGTGCACCTAGGCCCGGGTGAGCCCAAGTGGCCCTGGGTCTGGGAGAGGCCAAGCGTCCCTGGGTCCGGGAGAGACCATGTGTCCCTGGATCCAGGTGAGGCCTTGTGCAACTAAGCCCGGGTGAGGCCACGTGCCCCTGGGTCTGGGAGAGGCCAAGTGTCCTTGGGTACGGGTGAAGCCAGATCCTGGGTCCGGGTGAGGCCGTGCGCCCCTGGATCCATCCGGGTGAGGCTGGGTCCCAGGCCCGGGTGAGACCACGCGCCCCTTGGATATGGGTGAGGCCACGTGCCCCTTAGTCCAGGTGACGCCGTGCCCCTGGGATCGGCCGAGACCAAACCAGAGGGAGTCAGACCTCCATTACCACCATTTGTCCACCATCCAGAGCTGAGGGGTCAGTGCTGACATGTACACATAAGGAACTACTGGACATCGAAATTGGGTCTCAAAAGAACTGTTGGTCCAGGGGGAAGCTCGCTACAGATTGATTCATTTGCCTGTCAGCATAAATATTATTGCTCGTCTCACATTCAGTTCTTATTAGTATATATCTAGTGACATTTGATCTCGTTCATCTAGAGGAAATGATGAACAACATAGACTGAGGAACAAGAACAGAACCAGAAGCAAGGAGGCATCGATCGGACTATCGGGCCTCAGAGGGAGGATACGGGAGGGTAGGGGGAGGGTGGGGGGAGGGGGAGAGTTCAACCAAAGGACCTGTATGCATGCATATAAGCCTATCCAACGGTTAAGTTCAACAGGGGATTGGGGCATGCGTGGGGAGAGGGGTGGGATGGGAATGGGGGGATGAGGACAAATATGTGACACCTTAATCAATAAAGAAATTAAAAAAAAAAAAAAAAAAAAGAAAGAAAACAGCCCTGAAAGACAAGCAAAATGATGGTGATGGAAAATTGGGAGACTGTGTCCAAATTAGAGGATTCATTCAGTAACTTCATTGTCAAAAGAATGAAAGTTCCAGAATGAAAGAACAGAGAAAATGGATGAAAATAAAATCAGCAATAAAATAATTTAAGAAAATTATCTAGAACTAAAAGCCATGAGTTTCCTGATTAAATGGTTCTCTGGGTATCCAGTCCAATGGACGGAAATAGCTGCATACTAAGATGTATCATGGTGAAATTACAGAACACAGGGCCTGAGAAAAGTTCATCCTACAATTTTCCAGAGAGAAAAAGACAGGTTGCATATCAAATACTAAAGATCAGAATGACATGTAACTTCCTAGCTAACACATTGGAGAAAACAGTAGTCATACATTCATATTCTGCAGAAAAATGATTCCCAGTCTCAAAATCCATTCACAAGAAAACCACTAACTGCATGTGGGGTTTAAGATAAAGACATATTCAGACACACGAAGTGTCAGACTTCTTGTCTGCCTTGCACTGATGTACAGAAAGCAAGTGGAGGAAATGCTCTGAATAAATGAGGAAACAAAATGAGTAAATGTAAAACCTGGTATCCACAGAAAAAGAAAACAAAGGAATCCGAAAAATATCTGGATTGGAATGCCATAAATTTCCAGAACACCGGAGGAAAATAAAACTTATGTAGGAAAGAGAAAGTACCAATAATATACTACATGGCTTACTCTGTTTAATATGTATGCAATGTATCATATTATTTGCAATATATTATGAATTATTTAATTGCATTATGTGAAGACTGAATTTTAATCTGACCAGAATAACAACATAACTCTATTTAAAAGAGGGAAGCAGGGAAACATGGTTGAATATAGCAGGGGGTAGAAAGTATGTGTGAAGAGCTAAATCCTCATCTTTCACTAGATGATCAATAGAGATTCTTTAAAAAAAGTGCCACACCCTACAAATCAGCTAATAAAATGAGTAATTGCCTGAAAAGAAAGAGAAAGAAAAAGACTAGAGGAAGAGGAGGATGTTGGGGGTGGGCAGGGTTGGAGGTGTGGAGGGTAAGAGGTGGATAGTGAGTGGATGAAAGAAGAATCATTCTCAAACGTATCTTGAAACACTTTTTGAATCTCTGAGTTTGTGCATCTATAACTTTGTTAAATATAAAAACCAACTAAAAATAATTTTAGCCCGACCTGAGTTGCTCAATGGTTGAGCATAAGACCATGCACCAAAAAGTCGCTGGTTCCATTCCCAGTCAGGGCATATGCCCGGACTGTGGGGGTGGGGGGAGTTAGGAGTGGAGGTGTGTGCAGGAGGAAGCTGATCGACGTTGATGTTTCTCTCTCATCGATATTTCTATCTCTCCCTCTCCCTTCCTCTCTCTATAAAAATAAAATAAAATAAAAACATATTAACAACAATAATAATTTTAAACAATGTTATTTTAGACTACTCCTAGTTAGTGAGAAAATAAATTGAGAGAAAAATTAATACCCAGCACCATGTCTGACATATAGTAAGAACTTAAATTGATTTTGATACTTAAATATATTCATAGATAAATCAATCAATCAATTAAAGATAAATGTTATTTATTTTAATTAATTGTAAAAATAAATGAATTAATTAAAGATGCAATCAGTAAATGAACCAAGTAAATTTATGAATAAATAAATAATGAATCAAATGACAATGAGGTACCATCTCACACCTGTCAGAATGGCTATCATCAACAAATCAACAAACGACAAGTGCTGGCAAGGATGCGGAGAAAAAGGAACCCTCGTGCACTGCTGGTGGGAATGCAGACTGGTGCAGCCACTGTAGAGAATAGTTTGGAGTTTCCTCAAAAAACTAAAAATGGAACTCCCATTTGACCCAGTAATCCCACTTCTAAGAATATATTCCAAGAAACCAGAATCACCAATCAGAAAGGATGTATGCACCCCTATGTTCATAGCAGCACAATTTACAATAGCTAAGATTTGGAAACAGCCTAAGTGCCCATCAGCAGATGAGTGGATTAAAAAACTGTGGTACATCTACACAATGGAATATTACGCTTCTGTAAAAAAAAGAAGGAACTCTTACCATTTGCAATAGTATGGATGGACCTGGAGAGCATTATGCTAAGTGAAATAAGCCTATCGGAGAAAGATAAATATCACATGATCTCACTCATTTGTGGAATATAATGAACAACATAAACTGATGAACAAAAGTAGATCCAGAGTCATAGAAGCATTGAACAGACCGTCCAACCTAAGAGGGAAGGTGGGGTGGTGGGGGAGGGATGGTAAGAGATCAACCAAAAGACTTGTATGCATACTTATGAGCAAAACCAATGGACACAGACAGTAGATCAGTAAGTGCATGTACTGGGGAGTGGGAGCAGTTGGGGAGAGGTCAATGGGGGGAAAAGGAGACTTATGTAATACTTTAAACAATAAAAAATTTAAATAATAAAAATGAATCAAAAAAACAATGTTACAAAAATACCATCAACCTGTTTTAACTTTCAACTTTTAGTATTTGTTTATGTGCAAATTCCTATCATCAATTCAGTCACTAATCATCCCTGGCATAGAGTAGATATTAAGCAGTGTTTGTGTTTTTAAATGAACACACAAATAAACGTTGTAAAAGAATTTCTCATCAGTCACAAAATTTAGAGTAAAAAGATACTTTCACTTTCCTATAAGGTCTCTCATTCACTTGCCATTATCTGGCACCATACCGCTTTCAATTTCTTTCCTGCACTCTTCTTACTATTACATTTTCACAAAAAGCTTACTTTAAATTTCCTTAGCACATCATTAGGGCCTTTGCATTAAAAAAGGAAACCTTTAAGAAATGATTAACATTTTCTATTCCAAGTCACCAGTTTCTCCCATACCGAGGAAAAGGATGGAATGAAAGCCTCATAATAGAATCCAGAGAGAAAGAAAAGGCAGAGTCGCTTGGATTGATTCCATGAATCAATCTGAGAAATGAGGCTGTCTGACCTCAGCGGAGCAAAGTGGGTAGAGCAGGTGGGCTGGGACTCACGAGAGACAGATCAGGTGCACTGGGGACTATCCTCACCCTGGGTCTCCTTGCCTAGTTCCTTCACTTGGGTTGGAATGCTATAAATTTCCGGAACACCAGACACACCCAGGTTCCAACGCAAGTACAAAAACATATTCTATCGCCAAATCCAAATTATTTTTGTATCATCTACCATTTAAGATTATGTCCTGTTCTTTCCTTTCCCCTCAGAGCAGATAAGCAAGAATCAACTGTGTAGTCATTAACTGAGAAAAAGAAAACGGATTAATGGATTGCCCAAAAATGCTGCAGGGTCACCATGGACTAGGGAATAGAATGCTGTTTAATATCACATCCCCAACTCAATCAGTGCCTTATGCAAGAGAGTAACTGCTTACCTCAAGTTCAGCTGTTAGGTGAGAACAACATGTCCTTAGCATGCTGTGAAAACGAAAAAGATAACATCTTAAAATACTGAAATACTTGGGGGAAAAAATGATACCATAGAAACATGATCTTATCACCACGCTCCAATGTAGCATATATTTATTTTTTTCATACACAGTACAAACAAAATTCTTCCATTAGCAGACACAAGCATTTGAAAAGCAAGACACTGCAACCTGCTTTGTGAGTAGATTTTTTTACTGAGACTTTAGAGAATATACATTTCTACCCTCAGTCCTATGCATTTATTTGATTTTAATAAATGTTACACATATTCAAGTGAGAGAAAACCTTGGTCAATAACTTTAACCAAAGTTTAGAATTAAGTCTTTACAAATGATGTATATATGTTCCCTGAGGTTTAGAAGAAATAGCAAAGTACAATTTTAGGCTACATTTTATTTCAATTTCATTGTGAGCTTTCAAAGTTACTGATACCTTTTAAACATAACATTTTAAAAAACATATTGAAGGGCAAATATGACAACCTGGTCTTTATTTTGCACAATAAAGGATGTTACTGGCTGGTAGTATACATAGGAGATTGACATTTTCACTTTCAAACTGTAGTCCATATCTATTGATCTGAATGGCAAAATGCTAGGAAGAATTCTATACCTGTGTTGTAGAGAGCTAAATACACGGTAGGTGAGAATATAAAATGTGTTTCAATGTATGTGCAACACATACATTGTTAGTAGTTTCCAGAGCACTGTACTGAAAAATTCTGAGGCCACTTCTGGTTTCTGTGATAGAGTGCTATGATCAACTAACACTGTCTAATTACATGCATTCTTTGTTCCAGCTCTGGGATAGAACGCAAAGGTCCCTTCACATAGGGACACTTTCGTTATTAGTTATTACTGTTTCACTTAGATGGTATTAATATTTATTTGCTATTGAGAACCTACTAATTATCACACCCCATGCTTTTGACATTTTCTAAACAGATTCATCTCATTATTTCTCACAATAATCCTCTTTTGGATGTATTATCCGTTGTTCCCATGTAAGCAAATGAGCAAAGACGCTAAGCTATTTTTCCAAGGCCAACAGCTAATAAGTTGGGGGAAGTTGGGATAGATGCAAACTCTAGTCTATTGACTCCCAAGTTATTGTGCTTTGCTTTACTCAAAGATCAGGAACTCTGAAAGGACTCGGAAGGGCCTTATTCAATGGTACTTTTCTGTAGTGAGATGACTCAAAAGTTTGTCTAAAAACTGTTGGCTTGAAGTTTCCCCAACCTCGCTGCTTCAAATAGCTTTTCTCCACAGAGCCTCTTCAAAACTTCCCTCTCTAATTGCTTTCTTCCCCTCTAGATACAAATATGCACTGGTCTTCTCTTTTCTATGCTAAACTTAATCTACACAAGTATCTCTACACTAAACATTCCTGATTCCACCCAATTTCTTCAGCTCTGCCTCTGCTGAGGGGCTGCCAAGCAGGGTGTTTAACAGGCCCACGCTATCTCTGCAGCTGAGTGCTTGAAACATTAACATTACCTGACATTTCAGAATTCATCCAGAGAGCTTCCTATGTTGACCCACAACACCTCACTGGGGCATGATGCTTGTTGTATAGTTTGCTAGGGCTGCCATAACAAAGTACTACAAACTGGGTAGCTTAACACAACAGAAATTCATTCTCTCATACCTCTGGAGGCTAAAAGTCCAAAGTTAAGGTGTCTATGGAGCCATGCTCTCTCTAAAGGCTCCACGGGAGAGTCCTTCCTTGTTTCTTCTGAGCTTCTGGTGGTTGCTGGCCATTCTTGGTGTTCCTTGGTTTGCAGCTTCATCACTCCAGTGTGTGTGTGTGTGTGTGTGTGTGTGTGTGTGTGTGTGTGTGTGTGTATGTTCACATGGCATTCTTCTCTATGTATGTATGTCTCTTTCACTCTTTTCATAAGGACATCAGTCCTATTGGATTGAGGCCCACCCTACTCCAGTATGACCTCATCTTAAGTTGATTACATCTGCAAAGACCTTATCTCCAAATAAGGTCATATCTGCAGGTCCCAGGGGTTAGGACTTGGACATATCTTTTTGGGAGACACAATTCAACCTATACCAACACTACATCAGCACAACCTGTAATTCTTTATTGGATCCAATTCATATATTCTCTATTTACTAAGACCATGGATAAGAGACTCTGGAACCACACAAACATAAACACACACATACATTTTGGCCTCCACCTAAAAAGCTGACCAATTAGACCCAAAATGGGACAGGGGTTAATTAAAAAAAAAAATCTAACCATAATTTTTAAAATATTAATAATAGTATAGCTGAAATGGCATAGTTACCTGAAGTTTAATAATCACCACCACAACATTTTGTTGAAGTTCATCCTGTCCCTAGTTATAACCCATTAAATCTACCTGCCTTATCTGGGTATAACTAAGCCAAGGAGCCTACTTGAAAATATATCAAAAAGGCTCTTTTTTTTTTAATATATAAACCAATAAATGTTAGACATCTAAGCTTTCTGGTACAATTTTCCACATGTAAAGATGAAGCTTGATTCATCCCTAAGGCTTGCACTTGAGTTGTATATCCAGAAGTGTGATGGGTTTTTGCTAATCCACTACATGGACTTTCCTGGTTGGCCCGGTTCAGGGGCGTGGTCTCAGGCCATACAATGGAGTAGAGCTGACTGGCCTGTGTGTGATCTCATCTGTTCTATGCTCTCAGCAATTGAGCTATTCAGGCTTGAATTAGGTTACATATGAAACTGATTCTCATTTGAAAGCACTTTCAGTGTATAACACAAGTGACATATTCCCTTCAAAGTACATCAGTATAATCATTACTATTAAGACTTGTTTTTTGAAGCATTCCCAAGCAGTAAGTCAGGTCCCTGTGTTGAATGCTGGTCTCAAGTTCAATCAAGCCATTACATGTTCTACTTTACTTTAATACAAGATCCTATCCAGAGAGCATGAGCGTTCCATAGGATGTGGTCACAAAAAATCATGTTGTAGCCTGGATGCAAAACCTTATCATTCCCCTTGAATGTTTTCTAGAGGCTTTATCTTCCTAATCTAAAATAACAAATGTTCTAAGATCACGTGTATCTAATAACATATTTTTTTATATTTATAGCAAAGCAGATCAACAAGTGCCATAGAATCATAACAGTGCTTATTCTCTGGATTTAAGTTTTCTTCAAAATCACTTACAACTTGGAATATAGGTTACAACAGGGAACCACCCATGAGCTCCTATTCTGGGGGGAAATTCTTATCATTATTAATTATGCTTCCATTATTTATCTAGATTTTAATTCCATTATTTTATCTTTATAGTAGGCTGCTTTGGCATTAAACATGGCTCTACCACTAACAACCAATATGGACCTTGGACAATATTTTTAACAACTCTGTGCCTCAGCTTCCTCGCCTGTAAAATGGGATAATAATAGTACCTTATAGTACCTTAAAGGGCTAATTGAAGATTTTAAAAGTTAATATATGTAAAATGCTCAAATCAGTGGCAGGCAAATAGCTCTCTGTGTTAGCCATCTCCAGTGAAGGCAGAGGATTTTTTGTTTGTTTTGTTCACAGCTGAATAGATAGCACAGAGAACATTGCCCTAGGCACTCAATTAATTTGCTTTTTTAAAATATATTTTTATTGATTTCAGAGAGGGAGAGAGAAATAGAAACATCAATGATGAGAGAGAATCATCGATCAGCTGCCTCTTGCATGCCCTCTACAGGGTATTAAGCTGGCAATCTAGGCATGTGCCCTGACTGAGAATCGAACCTTGAACTCCTGGTTCATGGGTAGATGATGATCAACCACTGAGCCACACCAGCTGGGCTGAATTTGCTCTTTTGAAAAACTTAATGGAGCCCTGGTCAGGTAGCTCAGTTGGTTAGAGTGTGTTCCCAATACACCAAGGTTGTGTGTTCAATCCCTGGTCAAGGCACATACAAGACTCAACTAATGAATGTATAAATAAGTGGAACAAATCTCCCTCTCTCTTTCCTTTCTTCTCTCTAGAGGGAAGGATCAGAATGGGGGGCGGGGAGGAGAGAATAACCAAATATGCATATATTTATAACCCATGAACACAGACAATAGTGTGGTAAAAGGCCTGAGGGAGGGGGCAGGGACAGGTGGAGGGGGTCAATGGGGGGAGGGGGAAGGGAACATCTTAATACTTCCAACAAAGTATACATCTAAAACACTTAATGGATATTTGACTTTATTAAAGTCACTGGTACTTAACATTGGATACTAATGTCCTAACAGCCTAAGTACATAAAATATTCAACTTTCCACATCACAGGAGAGACTTGGTGTTTACTATAAATATTTATTTTACCAACTCTTGAATATAAGATCATAACCAAACAAATTGTTATTATCCATCACAGTAGATGTATGAGCAAGACTATATATCAGGAATTTTCACATTTCTTCTCTTACACCTATTTATGTATGCATAACTTCCTTGCTCCAAGAAAGATTTCAGACAATTTTATAAATATTTTACTTTCAGTTCTGTATTTTACTTTCAACCTGTGTCTTTCTTTCCATTCCACTTAAATGATGTGAATACATTCTCCTACTTCACAGGGAGATCTACTAGATGTGTTTTTGTTGTAGATCTTTGTTGCTTTTTTGAGAGCCAACATTTGTGGATTCTAAAGAGTGGAGACATTTAATATTTAAAAATAGAATGAGTGGCATACCTGATGCAATTTGATTGGAAAACATGAATCAGGAATGACATTAACAAGCCATATACTCCTGAATGATAGAATAGTCTTTATATAGGGTGAGGTGGATGATAAAAGCTAACTCCACAGGTGAAAAAAAAGACAGATGCAAACTTTTTTTTTCTTTTTTAGTTTTGTACTTGTCAAGATGTGAATCAGAAAATCTACAGCACACTGAATAACTGGTTGGCATGGAAGGTTCTTTCTTCAATGGTGTGTGAATTTTGGAAGTGATTACATTCTACCTATGCTAAATCACTCAGTGTTAAGTGTTCTAGAACAATATTACACGAGATGAGGTCTTTCCTACACAACACGTCTAATGTAGGAAAATTCTGTGGTCTATGTCTGCTTCATACAATGGCAGAAGTTATCAAATAAATGGATGAATCCAGGGATGAACTGGATTTCTCACCTTTTCTTTTGGTGTCATGACAAATGGTCTAGACCAGCCTAGCTACAATGTACCCCCTTCTCTCTTATTCTCCTCAGCCCCTTCCTCAATGGGATGATGCTTGTCCAGCTCCTCTGTTTCTGATCCCTCTCTCCTTTCTTCCTTCTGAGCAATAATGTGAAGAAATGAAATGTTTACTCAACTGCAGAAAAATTTGGTATCTACTGATCTAGATATAGTCAATAGAAACCAACAGGTACTCACTCATATTTTAGTGTAAGGAAAAAATAACAATAAAAAACCCCACAAATTTTGTACACATGTTCTTTGTTTCAGTCTTCTTGCACTGCACTAAAATATGAGGAAGAAACTACAAACTCTAGGCTATAAGGTCAAAATCTAAAGAGAGCTTATGTTCAATCTAAGTCTCAGAGAATAAATACAAAATTCTAGAGACATTTTTCTACATCTCATTGTTCAATAGTCTAAAGCTCTTGTTTTTCTACCTTTGGAAAGTTTTTTTAGTGTCATGTTATCTTCCCTTCAGTTATTTTTCTGCCAGGATTTTTTTCACTACCAAACCCTTCTAAAGTGTTTAAAATATCATTTTCAGTGGAAAGATAGTGAAGATCTTTTAAAACAGGAGACCATTTTGGTGTTTTAGAGTTATGTCTTAGAGAGGCTAATAGCAACTGTGTAGAGAGGAAGTATTATTGGAAAGAAGAGAGGTCAGGAGAGACATGACTCAAAGATGACGCCAATGTTTCTAAACCTGGTCCATGGTGTTGCCATTACCTGAGATGGAGAGCCCAGAGGGAGGGAAAGCAGGGCTGAAAGTAGAAGATAGTGTGTTATACTTGAGCACATGTTGAGTTTGAGATACCTGAAAGGTATTCTTGCAGACATTTCCAGGAGGCTGCTGGAAATTTGGGTCTGAAGTTCAGGGTAAGTCTGAATATATAGACTTTGGAACCATTCAAACATAGGTTAAGTATAAAATTAACCTCTGGCAAAGTGTACTAAGCAAGAAGGTAGCCAAAGACAAATCTTTGGAGAACATTGAGGAGCCCAGGCAGGATACTAAGAACAGAGAAGAGAACAAAACTTGCCACAAAATCCAAGTTCAGGGGCTGTTTCAAGAAGATAGTCAGCAGTGTAAACACCAAGTAGAATGAGAGTTCATCAGAAGGCAATTTGGTGGTTAGGAGCTAACCGTAACCCACTGAAAAGGCTATTTCAGCAGATGGTGACGTCAGAAGCCAGACTGTACTGCACTGAGAGGAAAAGGGAAAGTAAAAATGTAAAAACAATTCAGTAGTCATTTCTAAACCCTTGTCTCAACTACTTTTTTTCTGAGATTTATTTCAGAGAGCTTGTCTTGCCATATAGAAACGGCTATCTCAGGCAAACATTTAAAATTTATTAATGTATGTTTAATATAAACAAAGCAGGTACAAAAAATCAATACGATGGAAAAGGCAAGACTGAAGTTAGGAACCTTAGAAAAACTCAGTGTTAGCATAGGCCCATTAAAGAAGAAAGGGGCCATTTTTAAAAGTCTCATTTCAACTTCATTGCGATCTATTATGTGTTTATGCTCACTATAAAGTCTAGCAGCACATTAAGTTAAGAACTGCTGAGAAAAATAAATAATTCTGACCTTCAGTCTTATTTACAGATTAAAATGTTCTGAAATACCATATCTTTTGATACTGTATTGGTAGGTACATAATAAAATACGAACAAATCAAATGACTCAATACAAATCCCTCAGAATAGAAATCTAACTTTAAAAAGGAAGGAAGGAGTGAATGGATAAGTAAATTGTGGTACATCCAAACAATAGACTACTATTCAGCCCTAAAAAGAAACAACATGAAGGGGGGAAAAAAGATGTGAAGGAACCTTAGATGCACATTACTAAGGGAAGGATGCCAATCTGAAAAGACATATTCTCTGGTTCCAGCTAGTTGACACTACAGAAAAAGCAAAACTACGGAAACAGTAAAGAGATCAGTGGTTGCCAGAAGTTATCAACAGGGAGGGAAGAATAGGGGGAGCAGTAAAAATACTTTGTGTGATACTATCATGGTCGATATGTATCATTATACATTTTTTCAAACCCATAGGATGTTTCAAACCAAGAGTAAATCCTAATGTATACTATGGACTCTGGGTGATTATGATATGCCAGTGTAGGTTCATCAATTTTAATAAATGTACCACTCTAATGAGGGATGTTGATAATGTGGGAAGCTATGTATATGTGAGGCACAGAGTATATAGAAATCTCTGTACTTTCTTCTTTTTTTTCTAATATATTTTATTGATTTTTATAGAGAAGAAGGGAGAGTGATAGAGAGTTAGAAACATCGATCAGCTGCCTCCTGCACATCCCCTACTGGGGATGTGCCTGCAACCAAGGTACATGCCCTTGACTGGATTCGAACCTGGCACCCTTCAGTCCACAGGCAGCACTCTATCCACTCAGCCAAACCGGTTAGGGCTCTGTCCTTTCTTCTTAATGTTGCTATGAATCTAAAACTACTAAAAAAAATAGTCTTTGAAAAAAACAGGAAGGAAGGTGGCACTTAGAAATAAGAAACCTAAAAAGATGGTTGAACTATCATATCAAAATATAATTATTCAGGAACAGAATAGAGAACCCAGAAATAAACCCACTCCTCTATGGTCAACTAATATTTGACAAAGGAGGTAAAATCATACAATGGGGTAAAGATAGTCTATTTAATAGATGCGTTGGGAAAATTGTACAGATACGTGCAAAAAAATGAAACTAGACCACCTTCTTACACTATACACAAGCATAAACTCAAAATGAATTAAAGACCTAAGTGTTAGACTCAAAACCATAAAAATCCTAGAAAAAACCAGGCAGTAAAATCTTGGACATTTCTCAAAGCAGTATTTTTTCTAATATATTTCCTAGGGCAAGGGAAACAAAAGAAAAAATAAACAAATGGGACTACATCAAATTAAAAAAAACCATCAACAAAATGAAAAGACAACCCACTGAATGGGAGAATATATTCACCAATACATCAGATAAGGGGTTAATATCCAAAATTTATAAAGAACTTATACCTGGCTGGTTTGGCTAAGTGAATAGAGCATCGGCCTGTAGACTGAAGGGTCCCAGGTTTGATTCCAGTCAAGGGCACATGCCTGGGTTGCAGGCTCGATCTCCAGTGTGGGGCATGCAAGAGGCACCCAGTCAATGATTCCATAAAGAACTTGCACAACTAAACAGCAACAAATAAATAAAAAAGAACAATCTAATTAAAAAATGGGCAAAGGACAGGATGGCTGTCATCAATAAGTCAACAAACAACAAATATTGTCGAGGATGTGGAGAAAAGGGACCCCTCATGCCCTGTTGGTGGGAATGCAGACTAGTGCAGTCACTATGGAAAGCAGTATGGAGTTACCTGAAAAAATTAAAACTGGAACTGCCTTATGAGCCAAGGATTCCATTTCTGAAGGATTATCCTAAGAAACCCAAAACACTAATTAAAAAGAATATATGCACCCATATGTTCATTGCAGCATCTATAATAATAAAATGATAATAAAATGGTAATATACTAATTAGACCGGACATCATTCTAGACATCATTCCGGACATCCTTCTGGATGAAGCTGGGGATGGAGGGAAGCCCGGGTCCTGGGTGCCAGAGAGCAAGCCGGTGCTGGCAGCTGGAGGAAGGAAGGCCTACTCTTGCACGAATTTTGTGCATCAGGCCTCTAGTTATTTATAACAGCCAAGATATGGAAACAGCCCAAATATAAATGAGTGGATAAAAAAAAAAAACTGTGGTACATTTACACAATGGAAAAAAGAAGGCAATCTTACCTTTTGTGACAGCATGGATGGACCTGGAGATTATTATGCTAAGTGAAATAAGCCAGTCAGAGGAAGACATATTCCATAGGATTTCACTTATACGTAGGATTTAAAGAACAAAATAAACTGGCAAAATAGAAACAGACACGTAGATACAGAGAACAGGCTGCCGTCAGAGGGGAGTTGTGTTAGGAGACGGGGTGAAAAAAGTGAAGGGATTAAGAAAAACACACACACACAAACAGAGACAACAACATGGTGATTACTAGAGGGAAAGAGGGGTTGGGAAAGGTAGAAGAGGTAAAGGGGGAATAAATGGTGATGGGAAGAAACTTGACTTTGGGCAGGGAACACACAATACAATATACAGGTGATGTATTATAGAATTGTACACCTTAAACCTATATAAGTTTATTAACCAATGTAACCTCAATAGATTCAATAAATATACATATAATCTTTCAATTGATTTGTTAGCAAAGATGTTTCTTTTGCCCCCTACTCTGTTCCAGCCACAGTGCTCATCACAAGGGTATGGTGGAGCATACAAATCATAACACAGTCTTTTTTTTTAATCTTTATTGTTGGAAAGTATTACAGCCCAGCCAGCTTGGCTCAGTGGTTGAGCATCAACCTATGAACCAGGAGGTCACAGTTCGATTCCCGGTCAAAGCCTAGATTGCAGGTTTAATTCCCAGTAGGGGGTGTGCAGGAAGCAACCAATTAATGATTCTCTATCATTGATGATGTTTCTATCTCTTTCCCACTCCCTTCCTCTCTGAATTAATAAAAAAAATATTTTTTAAAGTATCATATAGGTTCCCTTTTTTCCCCCATTGTCCTCTTCTAGCCCGCCCCCACCGCCTCCCCAGGCCTTCACCACCCTATTGTCAGTGATCATGGGTTATGCACATATGCATACAAGTTCTTTGGTTGATCTCTTCCCACCCTCCCTCCCCTCCCTTCCCTCTGAGATTCAACAGTCTGTTCCATGCTTCTATGTCCCTGGATCTATTTTGTTCATCAGTTTATTTTGTTCATTAGATTCCACATATGAGTGAGATCATGTGATACTAACCTTTTTCTGGCTGGCTTATTTTGCTTAGCATAATACTCTCCAGGTCCATCCATGCTGTTGCAAATGATAAGAGTTCTTTCATTTTTACAGCTGTGTAGTATTCCATTGTGTAAATGTACCACAGTGTTTTTTTATCCACTCATCTGCTGATGGGCACTTAGGCTATTTCCAAATCTTAGCTATTGTAAATTGTGCTGCTATGAACATAGGGGTGCATATATCCTTTCTGATTAGTGTTTCTGATTTCTTAGGACATATTCCTAGAAGTGGGATCACTGGGTCAAATGGAAGTTCCATTTTCAGTTTTTTGAGGAAACTTAATACTGTTCTCCACAGTGGCTATACCAGTCTGCATTCCCACCAGCAGTGCAAGAGGGTTTCCCTTTTCTCCACATCCTCGCTAACACCTGTCATTTGTTGATTTGTTGATGATAGCCATTCTGTACCTATATTACCTTTTCAATTTTCATACTAACCCTATGAGATTGGTACAGGAGCAAACCAGGTTCTATGGGGCCTGAAGTATATGCAATTTGAGGAGCACACTTTAAAGAAAAGAATACTATTAACCACTGAAATATAGTGCATTATATTGATTATTTCCTTCAAAGATTCGCAGTATGAGCAGGAAGAGAGACTGAGTAGGAAGAGCTAACATGTGCTTTGAAAGAGATATTTATTCAACCACAAATATTTATAAGTATCTAGGCACTTGGGCTAAACAAAGACTCTTGACCTTATGAGGCTTCCATTCTAACATGGAGGTAAAAAATAAATGTAGTGAATAAATAACTATATAGTATATTAGAAGTTGATAGGTGCTTTTTTAAAAAAAAATAAAAGGGAGGGGGAGCTGAAGGATAAGAAGGTCAGGTGTTGAAGGGAGAGTGGAAAACAGATCGTAGCTTTAAGTAGCATAATCACGGTAGGTTTCATTATAAGGTGATATTTAAGCAAAGATTGAAGGGCCAAATGTAACCTCATGAATACCTGGGGGCTACAGGCTGAGGGAACTGGTAGGATATGTCTCATATGTTTAAGAAACTGCAAGTGAGGTGAGCTGGTGAGTGAGTGATAAGACTAGCGGGACATAGGTGTGAGAGATAAAAGGGTAGGGGGAGTTGTAAAACTCCATATAAAGAAGTTGTTTCCCTTTAAGATAGGAAAACATTGATCGAAACTTTTTGAGCAAAGGAGTGGCAAGATCTAACTTGTAATTTTAAAATATTATCTTGGCCACTGTGTTGAGTTTTTATAGTTCAGACCAGAAGGGTAACAATGCAGGTGGTGAGAAATGTTCAGATCCCAATAAAATTTAGATTGTGTTGATCGGGTGTGAGATAAAGAGGGGAGTTGAGGATGACTTCACAGATTTTGACCTAAGCCACAGGAAGGATGAAATCACCTTCCAATGAGCTGGATAAGGGCACAGAAGCACATTGGGGGGTTGGGGGAAAGCGGGATATCATTTATTTGGGGACATGTTATGTTTGAGATGTCTGCAAAGCAGTCGAGTTCAACTGCTAAGTAGTGATATCAACTAGACACTTGAATAAATGAGTCTGAAATTCAGAAGATGCCATGGAGAGGTCGGTGAAAGCCGCCTCACTAGAGAATTCCCAACCTGAAAATTTTCACTTAAAGATCTTCCAAAGAGAAGTCCCCTCGAATCCTAACCCTGGAATTTTGAGACTAGTTGTTCATAATGAGGAGTATGTTAAATACAAAATCACATGTTGCTCAAAATGAAAGATGGGCGTAAAGGCAGGGACTAAGAGTCCTGAGAGAAGAAAAAGTGAGGTGGCTGTTCTCATTCTTTACTTTGTTGAACGAAGGACGGACGCATACATCTCTGACACACTGAGTTCATCTCGCATCCTAGACCCTCCACCACATCTCCCTTCACTCTTCACTAGCCAAGTCTTTCACTTGAGTAAGTGAAGCAGAGGATCCACAGCTTGGGACTCAGAAATCCCAACCTGCTCCCTTGAGAAGAAGATACATAAGCCTCTGATTAGGACAAGATGCCAAGTTCAAGGCAAGAGATGTTAAACTAATAACATGAAGCCATGAGAACTGTAAGTAATCTCCAACATAGGGGAGGCTGGAAAATTCCAGTATTCTCTCCCTACTTCTTTTGCAAACCTTATACTTATAACAAACCTGAAAAACAGGCTTTGTGACATTTGTCCTTCTATTCTTTTCCCATATGTTTGCTGCGTGTAATCACACTGGTATCCTTGGTTACTTTTGTAATTTTCAAGAGACCCTCAAATAGAACACAATAAGCCGATAAGTGGATACAGCTTCAAGTAAATAACTGTTTGTCCCTATGATTTCTTCTCCAAAATTCTAAGCACACATCCTATTTATTCAACAAACATTTATCATTCATTCGTTAGGTTGTGGGAACTGTGCTAGGCCCTAGGAAGAGGATTCAAAGATGAGCCATTCATATTCTTAATTCTCGACTCCTTTCATGGCAGACACTACCCTTTCTCAAGCTCCACACCTGCTGTGGTTGCCTTTTCTCAGGTCGTAAATCTTCACCCTGGCTCAGCACATTTCCAGGCGTAAAGAAACCATGCATGTTACTAGGTCATTCTACCTACTGTAAAGCAGTAGAGTACAACTGCTGATTTTGTCCCCCATGCGGCATTGGGCAATGTCTGGAGGCATTTTGGGTTTTTCCAAATGGGCCAGTGGGTTGGGGGTTCTACTAGCATCTAGTGGGGAGAGTCGGGGATGCTGCTATTCTACAATAGACAGGATGGTCTCCATCCCCCTCAAACAAAAAATTATCCATACCAAAATGCCAACAGTGCTGAGATTAAGAAACCTATTATAGATGGTCTTCATTTTAGTCTTTATAATATATGCCAGTTAGTCATCTGTTTTGTTGTCTTAGCAACAAGAGCACTAACAAAGCTTTGTGCCTGTCATTGACTAAGATATGTGAAGTAGGAGAAAAATGAAGGAAGTTTATCTTCCTCCCATATCTTGCTATAGTCAGCTGGAAGTCTTGCTGGGACTCATTCTACAAAACTCCTGCAGGAGAAAGCAAAGAATCTGGTCTAGTAGTTATATGACAAACATATATATTTTGTTTTTCCCAATATTTTTCACCATTTTCTTCATATTCAATATTCATTCCCGTCTTTGAATTTTTTTCTCTTATTTACTTGCTGCATAGCTATTTCTTCTTCCTGGTAGTTTTTACCTAACCAGATACACCTGCTTCCTCAAGATTTATTCAAATACTGACTCATTCATTTATTCCAGCTACTCCAGGCAGCAGTGATAAACTACCCCTCCAGTTTAACCCCCACCAAAACACATTCCTGCATGTATTCTAGCCCTCCCTTAATAAGTATCCCCATCTCTTGGAACTAAAGTGGTAGAGTTTTTTGTGACTCTCCAGCTAAATTATAAGGTCCTTGAGGTCCAATTCCTAATTAGAAGAATATGAGTATTTTTTCTTAATCTTATTTGACTGAAAGTTCAATCACATAGCACAAATGAATGGAGAAAAGTGATACCGCATTTCAGAATACTTACTGCCCTAAATGTGTTATCTTTGGAGGGGGAAAAAAAAAAAAAAGCATTGGTCTAGAAATCTCCCAAGTCAGCTAAGGTAGCTTCACCTATCAAGTTCTGAAAGTATCCTTTTTCCTTAGGCAAGACTGGAGGAGAAAGGAGACATTCCTGCTTCTAAGCTGGAAGGTAAAGGAGTTTTAAAAGTTTAATTTAAAATGCAATTTTAACAAAGGCAATTTAACAGATTCATTTAAGGTAGGAGGAGTGGGTTGTGGGGGAAAAAAACCACACAATACGTTTTTCTTTTGTTTGCACAGAAAAAAATTCTGCTCTGACTTTATCAGAAGTAATGACTCATCATTGCTCACACTGAGAGAAAAGCAAGGTAAGTCTGTATGTCACACATTATTTCCTTTCTATCCAGAAGAGCAAAGAAGCTCTTTAGTTTGGCTAAGCCAACCAAGAACACTGAAATTTTCAGCATTATTAATAGCCATTCATTATCTTATCATTGAAAAAACAGACCAAATCCAAAAAGGCACTTCTACTCTTTTGCCCTTGAAATATTAAAGCTCTTGGGAGCAGGGATCTGGGAGGCCACCACAGAGAGAGCTCCATCACAGAGGTAGGTAGCCTTGGCACACAGGCTGTGTTGGAGTTAAACCACAATAGGCTGTAATTGTATATCAACTACTTCCTTGCTATGAGAACTTGAGCAAGTCATTCACCTTTTTTTAACCCATGTTCTTGATATTCCATGGAAGCTTATCAAGGATTGAATGAGATAATGAATGTTAAGTGCTTAACAAAATGCCTGGTATCTAACAGGTGCTCAGCAAATAGTCTCTTCACTTTAAATGCACTTGCTTTTGCCCTCAAACTTATATGCCCTTACCATCATTTGATCCATTTTCCCTCTGGCTCTCCAGAAATAGAACCCCTTTCAGTTTGTTAACAATATCCTCTGTCTCTCATCCTAAGGACACATTTGGCTTCCTTTTCATTGCCCATATATTTCTTAAAATACACCTTGGGAGAGATGACATGTTTAAAATGCAGTGGAGCAACCTGTTCAGAAACTCTCAGGGCAGAACAAAGTGAGAACATGATGAGTGAACATGAATTATGCACTGAATCGCACAATAATTCTGAAACAGGGAAATTGACTCTCTTGGGTGCGGTTCCACAATTACATAATGTGGTTTACAGTTTAAAATATGGACTATAAAACGCATCTCAAAGTGAGTTTTGGTTTGGCTATAACCACAGCAAAAAGAAAGCCCACTCACACTAAGAATGACCTTTACACCTGTTTGGGTTTCTTAGTAACTTATTTAAACAGATTGTCTATAGAAGATGGAGTTTTATGACTGGTATCAGTCCAAAGGTGGAGAAAATGTGAACAAAGAGTGTTTAGCCATATTTTTTAGTGAATTTTGTTCTCGTGAAATGTAGCAACAGATGGATTCCTGGAATTTTTTCTTTCTTTTTTAATAAAATAAGTACCCAACAAGAAACTATAAAATGAATATAACTGTTCTTCCGATTGTCCCAATGGGGAAAATAGTCTTTTAAAAGTATTCACTCCAGCCTTAGCTGGTTTGGCTCAGTGGATAGAGCGTGGACCTAAGGACTGAAGGGTCCCAGTTTCTATTCCGGTCAAGGGCACATGCCTGGGTTTCGGGCTTGGTCCCTAGTGGGAGGTGTGCAGGAGGCAGTCAATCCATGCTTCTCTCTCATCAATGATGTTTCTATCTCTCTCTCCCTCTCTCTTCCCCTCTGAAATCAATAAAAACATATTTTTTTAAAAAAGTGTTCACTCCAGTTATCAAACAAAGAATAAAAGCTCCTACCAAACAATTTCCTTTTTTCCAAAAGTCCTGCTTATATTCGGTCTGATGAGTCTTTTCACACAAGCAGGAGCACACAACACCCAGCAGAGTATAGGACAGCAAACTGCCAACCAGTAAACACGAACAAATGTGAGAAATTAGGTTCTGTCACAGAAAAAAAAGTCACATTGGAAGACTGGAAACAATGACCATTTCATCCTCCTGGAGAAAGGTGCATAATAGCTATGCATTCGATGTGAATTATTTTTGTCCCATGCACATTTCAGGAAATCAAAAAGGGATTCAGAAAGACCTGAGGGTTGAAAGGAGGGGACAGATGGTAGATAAGGCTGTCTATCCTCTGGGGAGGAGCTGTCAAAAGCAAAACCCTCTCACAGATCCACTGCTACCTGCTAGGAAAGAGTAAAGCAACATCCAGAAGAGACCTGAACTCCTCCAAAGTGCTGCTGCTTCTCGCCAGAATCCCCTGGTATCTCGTTTGTTATTGCCTTTGTGTGCATCCGTTTCCCCTGAAGTAGAAGTTATCAAAGGACCACAACAAATGTCAGTTCTCACAAAGTTCCTACCTGTCCCAGACAAGGAAGTAGGAAGACTTTCACACTGGTACCTGGTTTTGGGAAATGTGCAGAACAAAGAAAAGAAAGCAAAAACAAAAAGGATCAGATAAATTCTGATGAGGCAGACAAGCTTTATAATGTTTATCCAAATTAAATCTCTTAACACTGATGTTTACCATCATTAATTCTTGTGCAGTCACACTCAGGAGAAGGACATCATCCATCAATGGCTGCTGACGCTGGCTTTATATCAGTGAGTTACCTTTTCCTACAGCAGCTCTGCAGCACACTATACTGAGGCTTAAATTGGTTCTTCAAAATCCACTGGCCAAATAGAAGCCAGAGGACAGTCCTGACAGAGAATCAAGGACCAAAGAAGGAAATCTGAAAAGAATCTGTTTAAAACACTTGAAAGCCATTGGGATTGTAGTCCCCAGGGAGGAGAAATAACAAGGGCTGGGAAAACCTGAGATTTCTTGTCCTTTGTTTTTTGTATTCCTTTTTAATGCCTGTTGTCTATGTCTTGGCTAACACCTCCAGAACAGCCGGGTGAGGAATAGATGCAAATAGTTTCCTCTTGGTCCCATTCACTCCATCCATGCCTGGTCTGGCTGAACAGGAGGAAAGCAACCCCAGTCTCGGCATGAAAATAAGACAGCCTGGCCTCCCACTTTGCTTTAACGATTTCCATATCCAGTATGGCAAGTTTTCCTGAGACAGGCCTGCAACCACAGGCACAAGTCTCACCCTGTTGAGACTCCATAGAAGCTAAAGCAACCTGAACTCCCCATGGTAGAGTTGGGCACAAAAAGCCTACACCCACGTACAAAAGCAAAGGAAGCCAAAGTGGGCAAAACTTTCCACCCATTTGCTTCCAAAGCACATATTATTCAGGGGCAGGGAGGTGGGGGGGGGGGTCTCATTGTGCAGAGACATGCTCAAACCTTTCCATTTGCTTTTCTGTTTGCCTGCTCCATGCATACCAGTGGGAATCTAAATAAGATGAGGGGTTAAAAGCATCACTTTAGAAACTCCCAGGAATGAAAAGCTACCTTTTCTTTAAAAAGTCCTACTATTCTTTTTTCTTAGATTTCTCTTTTATGGCATTCCTTTTCTCTCCCTACTTCCTAAGTCCACTGTCTTCCCCGTATTTGGAGCTAATCGATGACACAGGTAACCCCCTCCAACTCTTCTTATTCACACTGAAGGTTTCTCTTGTCATGCTGGTTGGTGAAACCATGGTTAGGTCTAAAACATTACCATTGTCCAGTTCTGTTGATCACATTTTAACTCTTGACTGAGTCATGGGGGCCAGGTTGAAGAGGGGGGTCCTTGGTTAGCTACTCTCTCACTCATTCAAGCAACAAACACATAGCATTCTAATTAACAACATGGAGTTAGGACAAACAACAGAAATGGTTTCAAATCCCAGGTCCAACATTTCACTAGCCATGTGACTGTGAGCAGATTATGAAGATCTCTAAACCTCAGTTTCTTCACAAAATATGGACAGAATATATTGTTGTGGAATTCAAGGCAATGTACACAAAGCGGTTAATATACTGTCTGAATGTGGTAAGCTTGCCAATTATCTCTGTCACACTATACAACTTGCCATGCCAGACGATAGGAAATAAAGCTGAATGCGGTTCTAACTCCAAGGAGCTCATAGTCCTCCCTAGACACAGACATGAAAAACAAATAACCGTGTGGCAATAATTTCAATCTAACCATCTGCCCCAATTTTTCTGAATTCCTTATATTCAAAAAGTATGGACCCATGACTTTGAATCAAACAATGAATTGAAGCTAAATATTTTTTTGCTCAATATACTCATCAAACCTCCATGAACTTAATCTACAAGGTTTCTTTTAAAAAGTTTTTTCACTCTTTTGTGTTCTTAATTCCCCTGAACTATTATAGTTTTGTTTTTCTCATGCATAGGTACTGCCATAGGAAAATGAAATGGAAAGAAGCTCATTCTCCTGTTCAAATAAAACATTAAAAATCAGAACAGCAGATTCAAGATCCTTTCTCCCCCAAGCACAAATGAACACATTCCCAATCCCATTAAACGTAGGCAGCTTCTAAAAATCTAATATTAGTGGCCAGCATCGCTGCCTCTCAGAATTGCTAAGCATGCTAGCAAATGAATCATTCACGAAAGAGATCAGGGCTGGTATTCTGACACTAATTTCCAAGATACAGAACACAAAGCTGAATCATATCTGCCATTTTTAGGTGACTCTGACAGTTGAGCTTAAAGTACCAAGTTTTGACAAAATACTGAATTTCTCTATTCTGTGCCCTTAAGCTTTATAGCACAATAATAACAAGGTATGCTTTTGTTGCAACTTAGCTGGGAACAAACAAACAATCTTTAATTTTTTTCATATCTACATGCTCCAAATTTTTGTAGACGTCTTTATGACTGTTACTTTGATGTATATGCCAAACAGGATAAACCCATGAAAAGCAACACTGCTAATGAACACAAGGAACTTTATGTAATTGTAAAGCCAGTTTGGCTAGTTTTATGGGTGTGTGTACATTTAATTTTGAATTGAGCAATATCCAATTTGGCATTGAGATAGAATAATATGAGTCTTTCTGCTTGTTTGTTTTAATTACTAACAACCAGAGACAAACTATTCACAGAAGCCAAAAGAATTAAAATCAGAAATACGCTCTACTATTTGCAGACTGCCATTAAGATGGTTAAATGATATTGCTTATTCAGAAGTTGTAAATGTCAAGAGGGGAAAATTTAAAGCTGTGTTAAGTAAGGAAAACATACATAGATAGATGTTCCCTTTTTTGAAGGATAAAGGCTGTGACAGATGTCCCAATAATAATCATTCATTCAATAATACTTAATGTGTGCTTATGGGCCAGACCTGTTCTAGGTCTGAGGATACCACAGTGAACAAGTAAACAAAGTCCTCTCTTCTCAGAGCTTACATTCTAATGAGTAATATACACAATAAACAAATAGACAAACAATTCATAGTATAATTTCAGGTAGTGCTGAGTGCCATGAGGATAGCTAGATAACTAGTCAAAGAATGGCTCTCTGAGGAGTTGACATTTGAATAGAGATTTGGATGCCACTGGGGAAGTGGCATTGTGCAGCCACGATGGAATCTGAAAGAAGAACATTCCAAGCAGAGGGAACAGTAAGAGCAAAGGTACTGAAGGCAGGAATACACTACAACTGCTCAAGAAACAGCAAGAGGCCAACGAGGATGGAGCATATAGTGAGCAAGACCAAAGGAGGTGGGAGACAGATCAAAGGTCTTGGCAGGAACAAGATCATATGGGGTTTTGTGGGGTGTGAAGAGGTGTTTTGATTTTAATTTAATTATCCTGGGAACCACTGAAGGGTTTAATGAAGGTGCATGGTGAGACCTAACTTTGATTTTCATGACATCACTCTGGCTGCCATGTGTGTATAGAGTATCAAGAATAAAAACCATGAGCCCAGAGAAGAGGCTATGAAAGGCAATGGACAAGAGATAATGGTAGCTCAGACCTGGGTGCTCCACAGGAGCACTATAAAGAGGTCAGATGCAAGAATATAAAGATTGAGCCACTAAGATAAGCAATAGATTAAGTTTGGGAATGATCATTTTCCCTTCACCATGTTCATTAATGGTTATACCTACCATACCTAAAATACTCAAAAATACTCAAAACATTTGTTAAATGAACTAACTGCTCTGAGAGTCAGAAAACGTAAATTCAAGCCCCACTCATTTACCTTCTGCCTAACAGTACTTTGCTTCAGTCCTACTTTGAGATGCCTGGTGGTGGTCAGGAAGACAATAATGAGGGTTGAAATTACTCTGCCATAGTTTTCAATCTGGAGTTAGAGTCAGGCTCTAACAGCCCATGTTGAGTTTATGGAGGCGTAAGTGAAATAAAAGATGTTCTTCCTCCAGGGCCCCAATTTTTACTTAGATTTTATTTAATAGGTTCCCCATTGCCTACTGAGTAGAATTTACATTCCTTGGTTTGGTATTTTAAATTATCCATGATTTTCTCCCATCTTACTTCCAAATATTCCCCTTCAAATGCCTTATATTCCAGTCAAACTGAATTCTTCATGATTAAGCCCTGTATTTCTTTTCTGCTTCCATATCTTTCCCCCTGCCCAATCATCTTCTATTCATCCTTCACAAAATCCCACTCAATCTTCCTAAACATTTCCTCAACAACCTCCCCTCACTTCAAACTTCTCCATTAAAGCTGAACTCCTAAAATCTGCCACCCTAAAAAGAATAGGGGAAAGCTACCCACTTGCCGGTCATCTTGTTGTGTGTGTACTTTAAGGGCAAAGAAGAGCCTTGCACAGGTCACCTGTTAGCATGTGTCAAGAAAAGCCTGGACACGGGCTCTTTTTTATTATCTCTATCACAGTATAAGGGTTTTTGATCAATGCTTCATTAAACTCCACTTCTCCATGCAAAAGTTAGAATAAAACCATCTATAGGAACAACCACAGACTAATCTTATAGCCTTTCTAAAGGAATGGGTCATAGCATAAGTCTAGACATGCAGGTTTACACCCGGCCACATCTTTCCAAACAGACACCTTTGTGATCTCTGTAAGTTACTTGACCTCGGTTTTCTCATCTGTGAAAAGCAGGGTAATCGTTATACCTACTTCATAGGGTTGTTTTGTGGATGAAGTTAGTTAAGATGGATAACATGTGTTTAATGCTATCATCTACATCAGCTCTTTTCTGGAAGGAGAAGAAACCATGTAACTGACTAGTCATAGCTGTTGATACAGAAGAACAGTCATCTATTTGGTAGTCAGTTATTGTTCAACCTGAACGGTGGCTGGAAACCACCTAAACTTTGTCTTGCATCTGCACCCCACCTTACACCTTAGCCAGTGATAGATTTAGACACATCACACAAACCTGTGAACCAAGCTGCATTTCAATAAGCCCAGAAGTCCACCTTACCCTAGGGTTACTGCTATATAAGTAAGCACTGCTCATGGGCCTCTCCAGTAACTAATCACACACACACACACACACACACACACACACACACACACACACACACACAATCAAAGCAGGGCTGGGAAGATCAAAGGGAAAAGCTAATGCTCTATGTCTTCTATGGTGAATGGATCCAATCGGCCTACGGCACTCTTGGCAGAAGGTCTATGACCAGAAGACTCTCACCCCCCTCTCTTTCCTTGGTGTTTTATTGCCATCATTTCTCCCCTCCACCATCCCATTTCTATACTCTTGAATCCTATAGAGTACGCCACCTTCCAAAAGATATGTTTAAGATACAAGATAAGAGGTGCACCCCCATGTATGAATCATTCAAGCTATCTTGCAATTAGGAATCCTATTAATGGAGACAGCCCACTCTCACTAAGGGAACATATAATATATTGCCTGATTTAATTCTCTTGCTTTTCCACTTAACCTCCTCCCATAACTCAGGCTCTGAGAGTTCTTCATTCTATAGAACAATTCATAATGCCTCTACTACAAACCCTTCTTGTTTTGATGATGATGATGATGATGATGATATTGAACACCCACTAGGAGCCTGAGACTGTGCTCAGGGACTGAGAAATGTAACTCCTCACAACAAACTAATTAATATTATTATTATCCTCATTAAGCTCATGAGGAAACTGAGGCTTAGAGAGGTAAAGTAACTTGGAGAAGTAGTTAGGAAGCAACAGAGCCATAACTTAAACCCGAAACAATTAGGCTCCAGAGTCCATAACATTAACCACTTTGAGCTACTTTCTCTCCTTTGGATGACCCATTTTTATTCACATCTTGATCCCAGCCTGCCTACTGACACTTTAACGTTGCATTTCCTCGGGGGCACATTTGGCACACCCAGTAAATTCTCTTGAATCTAACCAGACAAAGAAGCCTACCTCCTGACTTCTTCATCAGGGAAGATGAACCAGACAATGAAGCAGAATTAGAAGTTGCTATAGAATACTACTTATAGTTGTCATATGGATTTACTCCTGGGCTACATTATATTGAAGCTTGGCTAACTCAACACATCTTTGCCCGCATCTGCTATAGAGGAAAAAACAAACAAACAACTATATAACTCTTTCCAAGTTCCTTTCCAGACAAGAGTGAATGTATGACAGAGTTCTGACCAATAAGAAGTAGAAAGTCTAGAGGTCAGGGGTGAACAAGTTTCTAAAAAGCACTTATTCACCTCCCCCAAAAAAGGGAATAAAATCACCAATACTGACCCAGGTTCCTGTCTAGAATACAAATGTGATGCCGGGAAACAATGCAACAATCTTGAGACAGTGAGTCCGCATCCCAATACACTAATGATGGTGAAGCAGAAAGTCAGAGTCTTGGACTTTGAAGATATTGTTGAACCTCTGTTTACCCACTTGCATGTGAGATAATTAAACATCTTTATTGCTTAAGCCAGTTAGTCAGCATGCTTTCAGCATAAAGCATTTCTTACTTGCACAATAGTAACAATAAATGGTTTGCATTACATATTATGGACTCAATTATTCTAAGAAATCCTTTGTTAGCTTCTAAATATACCAAGTTAACCCCTCTAGAAATGATCATATGGCTTCTGGGCTAGGAGGAACCTAACATCCTTACTGTAAAGATTCCAGTGCCATGGGCTGGCAAATCCTGGTAATGAGCCCACACAGAAGGCAATCTATTGAGTTGTATGTGATAACACTGAATGAAGCAAAATGTAAGTCCAAAAAAAATTGATCACTTCTATGAATTCAAGCCAGACAATATCATCATCACAGGAGGGGAAAACTATAATAGTATCCAGGATTCAGTAGGAATCCTGGGTTCTGATCCCCATCTAGTTGCCATAAGCATTATCATTAAAGCTCTCTGGGCTTCAGTATCCCCATTTGTGAGATGAGAAAAGGAATCAGATAACTTATTGAAGCAAAGGCAGATCTAAAACACTTTAATTCTTTGAATCTATATATTTTCCCATGTAAAGTGAGAACATATGACTTAGCAGTCAGTAAACTTTCCTTTTGCTCACAAAGAACATGGAAATATATAACCTTACAGCTAAGCTTTGTAGATACATTGAGTGCAAAGGTAAATATTTCTTAGCAAATTGTGTGGTCAAAATTATAGCAGAAGGATCTGCTGACAATATATATCACTATACAAAGTTCAACCAAATCATAAGGCAGGATCAGGGTTTACCTCACTTAATGTTCTTGGTGACATAGGGCAACCAAGGACTTAAGTCGCTCCATATCTAGGGACTCACAGAGAGGATCTGTCTGCATGAGACGTTATATAACTAAAATCAAATCTGCCCAAAGACCAACTCATAAAGTGAGTGACATTTTCCTTTGCTACTCCTGCCAGGTTACCCATCCACTCCTATTCTAGATCTACCCACCTACCCCTTCTACTCCCACAATTCACTTCATCTCATTTTTTCTCTTATGTCACTGCCCTGTGATTTCCCAGGTGATATGATTAGATTACCAAATAAGATAGTTCCTGTGTTATTACATCAAAAGGGAATTCTAGCCTCACAGAATATTATATCAAGAAAAAAAACTGGGTGAAAAATCCAAAAAGATCAAAAATTCTGAAATACAGTTATTCAATCCTTTCATATTCTTTCTTCATATAGCATGACACAATTCAGCTTAATAAGTAGTTGTTGAAAACTTTCTATGTTGAAAGAGGTATGCTAGACACTATAAGGAGCTTGCAGATTAATAAAATGTTGTCTGCTCTCAAGAAACTCACAATTTATCATGATAGGTACATAAAAACTTCTAATACATGGCAGTCTACAAAGCGATATGAAAATGAAAGAAGAAATTAATTTCAACTGAAAAGCCATGAAAAGGCTTCAATGACAAATTTAAATCTAGATGTAGACAATAGTTCATGTTTATGTTCTATTCTGAAATATAGTTTCTGGTTTTATTTATTTTTGTTTTGTTTTGTTTTCTAGTTTCTGAAATGCCAAACTGTCCAGAGCATAACTCAGATAAAAAAGCACAATACTTGCCTGGCTGGCATGACTCAGTGGTTGAGCACTGACCTATGAACCAAGAGGTCACAGTTCCATTCCCAGTCAGGGCATATGCCTGGGTTGCAGGCTCAATCCCCAGTGCGGCGCATACAGGAGGCAGCCAATCAATGATTCTCCTTCATCATTGATGTTTCTATCTCTCTCCCTCTTCCTTCCTCTCTGAAATCAATAAAAATATTTTTTTTAAAAAAGACTAACTCCTAAGGAAATGGATTTTGCCCTGCCCTCCTTATGGCTGCTTTCTTGCCTTCCTAAGGAAATAAGGAGAATGTGGAACCCAAAGTCAGGAATACCAATGGCACATACAGAGCCAGAATGTGCATCTGCCAATCTCGATAGCATCCTTTCTGCCACTACCTAACCCTACCAGTGAGAGAAACTTCCCAGGAACTAGGGTTCCAAAAATCTCGACTGCAAGAGCAATTCCTTCCTTTCACAGATTCCTTTCTCCCTCAACTCCCACCTCTGACCCTCCTCCAAGCCCCTCCTAGCCAGTATGCTATCCTTTGCTGCTGACAAGCTTCCTCCCAATGCCTCAGAGTCTGTTTTGATCAAAGAGAACATCATGTTATAAATGGTGCTGACGCTCCGGCAGTGAGCAGCCAAGGAACTATAAAGATCTGTTTAGAATCATAGCCACTTAGCAGGCACACGGCCACTAGGACTTTATGACCATTAATTAGTTTATCCTCTCTGAATCCCTCTAAGGCATCCCTTATTATCTCCATTTGACAAATAGAGCAAGACTAAAACACAGAGAAATTGACTAATTGACTGGGTTGCAATAAGGGAAGACTGCAACAGACTGTACTGTAATGAAACCTGAAGATTCTGAATGCATGCCTGACTTTCTGCAGCATATTAATGCCCAAGCTTTTTTAATCCAGAAGGAGATTCTTGGAGATTCTCTAACTTACTCACCTCCATTTTCCAAACCAAAATATTAAGGCCTACTGAGATTGAGGACTTGCTCAAGGTCATGTTGTAGGAGGTAATGCTCCAACCCAGGTGTCCTGGCCCCGAATGCAGTGTTCTATCTTCATAGTGGCAACCCAAATGCAGAGGCATGAAGTCACACACCTTGCTGATGGCAGCGCTGTTTCAGAGTCCCAGGAGAGGTACAAGAACAGATATACTCTTTCTCCATAGTGCAAAGGCCCCTGGCTAAGGAGGCAAGCAGTGACTAACATCCAGCCTGCACTCTCTCAACCAGGCTGTGCGTTTTGAGATGAGAGTGCATCCACCCAAAAAAGGGTGTCATCTGCCCCCAGGGCTGCTGCTGCCCAAAGAGGTCACCTTATAACATGCACTGAGACACCACATAGACCAACAGCAGCTCTGAATCCAAGACTCTTGACTCCTTTTCTCATGCTAACTAGGAAAGCAAGGTTGTCTTTGGAAAAATGGAAAAAGAAAAACCAAAAATGATATGTGGTTTCTAACGTCTATGGCATTATTGTACACCAAGCAAGTCAAACTTGCGGCCCACGGGCCACATGTGACCCACAACGAATATTTTTGTGGCCCAGCCAATATAACGGTATGTAAGAAACGTTTTAGTAAAAATTTCATAACTTAATTCTGACAATATCCTGTTATATGTAATTATTAATAACGAACTACAACGTTCGCTAATGACTGATTACTATAATCATGTTGCGTTCATTTCCCTTACACACCTTTCGCGCAGGCGCACCATTTCTCTCCACTAATACTAGCAGCGAATATTTTAGCAGCCAATGGCCACGTCATTAGTCTTGGATTGACTTGTTTAGTGTGTGCAACAGGAAATATTTCGCTTTCAGAGAACAAGAAAAATAGGCTTATTTGTGTTATGATTATTAATTTGTGCAGTTATTCAGTGTCTGATAAGTTAATGTTCAAGAAAAAATATTAATTTTATTAAAATGTTCTATTATTTTATGTTAATGATTACTCATTTATTTCAGCCCTTTGTATTTAGCATTTCTCTATCGAAATAAACCTACGTTTCTATGAAAATTGAAGCTTTTGTTTTTTTGCAGCCCGCATAAACTTAAACCTTGTTTATTTGGCCCGTGTTAGCCTCTGAGTTTGACATGCTTGTTGTACACCAAGAAGAAGGCAATGCAACCAGATTGCCTGGCTTAAGAAGTGCCAGGACACTTCCTTCTGATCAGAATATAACATATTCTAAATGCAGCACACTTGATTCAGCTCCATGTTTATTAAATATGTTTTGAACTTTTTAAAACACTTTTGGGGAAATGTGTGCAGTTGTTTCAGGTTTTGCACAAAGGAGGATGCCTGAATAAGTCTTGTCGTATTTAAGGGAATGCCGCCTCCTTCCTTACCCAGCTCTGACTGTAATCCATCTTCATCCAGCTAAGACTGGAGGTGGAAACAGGGGACAGAAACCTATACCCATCCGCTATGGAGGTAAAACTACCAGAAGAGAGATTTTTTTCCATCTTGGCTAGAGGCCTAGCTACTGCCTCTTTTCTAAAACAGGTCCATGCTGCAGCTGCCTAGCAGTCTCTAATACAGTTGTTGTAGTAGGTCTCCTGACCTTTAGACCATCCCCTTTCCAATGCAGCCGCTGCCAGGCTGGCCGCAACACTATGGTAAATGCACATGGGGAGTGGGAGTGAAGCGAGAGTCTAAATGAATCTGATATTTCTAACTTGGCCAACTGGGTGCATGGCAATATCAATAACCAAAATGGAGAAAGGGGGAAAGAAAGGGGTTTTGAAGTGAAAGTAAAGGAATTCTGCTTTGGAAATATTGATAGCCAGCTAGAAACAAAAGTCTGAAGCTCAGAAACATGCAGGGTAGAGCCACAGGTGCAAAAATCATCATGGTCCTTCAGGATAGGGGACATGAGGCTTCCTTCTATCTTTGCGTCTATGGACCACAGAGCCAGAGGGAGGGGAGGGAGGGGGAGGAGCAGGAAGACCACTTTCAACCATATCAGTGATCTATTATTGCATCACAAACCACCCCAAATTTAGTGGCTTATAATCACCATTTATTAGTTCTCACCATCTAAGAGCGGACTAGGTGACTTTTCTGCTTCAGATGGGATGACCAGGACATTAGAATGGCTGGAGCATCCCATATGGCCTCGTTGCACATGTCTGTCAAGGGATAGTGGATGCCATCAGGGAGCACAGCTGGGGCTGTCAGCCAGGTGACCTCATTTCTCCTCCACGGACCTTTCTCTGTGGCTGCTTGGGCCACTGCTGGCAGCTGGGTTCAAAGAAAGAGGCTTCCATGGGGAATCTCGGAGGGAAGATGGGGGGAGGGTGGGTGGGAGGGATGTAATCAACCAAAGACCTTGTATGTATATATGCATAACCCATGGACAATTAGGTGGTGAAAGCCTGGGGCGTGGGGAGACGGGGATGGGCTGGAGGGGATTAATGGGGGGTAAAAGGGGACATATGTAATTACTTTCAACAATAAAGATTTTTTAAAAAGAAAGAAAGAAAGAAAGAAAGAAAGAAAGAAAGAAAGAAAGAAAGAAAGAAAGAAGGAAAGAAAGAAAGAAAGAAAGAAAGAAAGAAAGAAAGAAAGAAAGAAAGAAAGAAAGAAAGAAAGAAAGAAAAGAAAGAAAGGAAGAAAGAAAGAAAGAGGCTTCCAAGAGAATAAACCCAAATGTGCAAATGCTTATCGAGCTTCCACTTGCATTATGTGTGCTAATGGTAAATTGGCCAAAGCTGGTTAAATAGCGAAGTTTAAATCAGAGTGGAGGTATAGTTCATTGGGGCAAAGCAGCAGTCTACCACACCTTCTGAAGGAATTAAGGGCTCTCCACTTCCAATTAAAATCACGAGGAGACTTTTTAAAGGAGCATTCAAAATCTGATCCAATCTCATCACTCACGTTTTCACTTGAGCTTTCAGCTCTGGATAGACTTGACTTTTTAGGATCCTAGATTCTGCGATTGGAAGGAATCCTAAAGTTCACCCATTGCGCAAGCACGTACGCACGTGCCTCAGTCCCATCTCTGGGACTTTTCTCAGCATGTTTTTATTTTTTTGCTCCATCTAAACTCTGGCCTTTTATTTTCTTGCATCCTGCTCCAAGACCAAAACTGTTAACTATACTGTTCTTTAAAGAAACTTTATGCGCTCGGATCGTCTGATTTCATGAAGAAGTCATTTTGTTCCTCAGGAATAAAGGAAATTAGGAGTAACGTAAAGGCAGGTTGCGACGCAGCTCTGGCTCTGTAAACAGGCCAGACCTAGGACTGAATCCTTGCTCTGCCACTTGCTGGCCCATGACGCTGTACTTGTCATTTCTCTGGGCCTCGATTTCCTTATGTGTAAAATGAGAATTATAATGATGGCTATCGACAATGATTATTGGAAGGACCAAATACTATAATGAATGTAAAATCTTTGACATGAAGCCTAACACAAGGTGACACTCCATAGATGTTAGCTCTTATTACCCAAAGGACATAATTCGAGGGAAGTCAATAATATGTGAACAAAGAGGTTACAACAGGGCTCTCTCATTGAGAGACCAAGCCCTCAATGCAAACAGACTTAAAAATAAGGATTTAATTGGTTCAATAAATGAAGCATCAAGGCACATAAACAGGCTAATGTCAGAGTTCAAAGAATTTTGTTAAAAGTCAAGTTTTGTTTGCTTTTGTTGTTGTCTGTTGTTTCTGTTTTTTTGTTCCACTCTGCTTTCCTCTTGAGTGTCATTCTGAGACGCCCCATGGTGGCAAGATGGTCTAAGCAGTATCACTTTCCTGACGTCTCATGTGTAACTCCTCTGAGGAAAGAGTGTGAGTCTCTCAGAAGTCTCAGCCAGGGAATCATTGCACCTAGTTGGCTCTTTTGAATCACAAGCCTGTCGCTGAGCCAATCACTGCAGGCAGAGGAATCCTGTGGTTAGACCTAGGCCATGTGCCCAGCTCCTGAGCCTTCTTCTGAGTGCCTGGGCTAAGAGTGCAAGAATGTGGCGCCAGAGAGCATGGGACGACTACTACTAGAAGAATAATTCTGGGCAGGCAGGGGGAGTAACATGCTCCTGCAACACTGTAGATCACAACATTATTTCTAATGATAAAAATGTAGAAATTACCCACAGAAGAGTTAGCTGAATTATAGAAGAAGACTGAAAAGTGGAGAGAATTAGGTAGAAAGCCTGCAGAGTGGATTGTCATGGAAACCAAAGGAAGAGTTTCCAGGAGAAACTCTTTTATCCATTCCTTATCAATAGATGAGTGGATAAAAAGGCTGTGGTGCATTGACACAATGGAATATAATGCAACTATAAGAAAGAAGGATCTCTTATCCTTTGTGACAACATGGATGGACCGAGAGATCATTATGCTAAGTGAAATAAGCTAGTCAGAGAAAGACAAATACCATATGATCTCAATTATCTTTGGGATCTAAATAAGCTGACGAACAAAATAGAACTAGAGGCATGAAACGTGGAACAGACTGACAAATGTTGGAAGGAAGTGGGGTGGGGAGTACTAGATGAAAGAAGGTAAAGAGATTAGCCAAAGAACATATATGCATAGCCCATGGACAGAGAACAGCGTGGTGAAAGCCAGGTGGGGGAAGGGGAGCAGGGACTGTGTGGAGGTGAGCAAAGGGGGGAAAACAGGGGACATTGTAATAGTGTCAACAATAAAAATCAATTTTTCAAAAGAGCCCTGGCTGGTTTGGCTCAGTGGATAGAGCATCGGCCTGCAGACTGAAGGGTCCCAGGTCCGATTCCGGTCAGGGGCACATGCATGGGTTGCAGGCTCGATCCCCAGTGAAGGGCGTGCAGGAGGCGGCCAATCAATGATACTCTCTCATCATTGATGTTTCTATCTCTCTCTACCTCTCCTTTCTTCTCTGAAATATATATATATATAAATATATATATATATATTTTATATATATAAAATAAAAGTTTCCAGTGGAAGCTTATCAACAGTGGCAATGCTGCCAAGAGATCAAATAATACAAGATGTGAAACTGGATTTAACTATGTTCATCACCTGAAGTTAGTTTTCCAAAATCAAGTTATGGAATGCCTACAACATGCAGGGCCTTTTTCTGAAGAATGTAGAAATTTCCAGGCCCAAGCTGCTGCTCTCCAGGGCTGATCATCTAGTTTACAAGCAAAAATGCAAAGGCACAGGAAATAGCCCCTCCCTCCTCCGTGGCCAAAATGAAATAAAATAACCTGTAAATACTACAGCGCATAATGAGCCAAAAGAGTGATACAAATAGATCAAGTTCTCTAGAACGAATACTATGGACCGAGAAAGTTGTGTTTTTCCTGGAATCTACATTTTAAAATTATTAACACCTGGAGATAAAACAATCAAGGTGGAGAATTATTTAGAAACCATTTTAATATAAAAAGTAACTACAGGAATGGGGTTGTATTTGGATTAGTCAAGATAGCTATGATAGCATTCATCAAATATGTGAGGGTCTTTGATATAGAAGGAAAATATTTCTTTTGTATTGTTTCTGAGGACAGATCAAAGACAAGTAAGGTATAGGGAGGCAGAAATCAGAGACAGAGACAGAGAGAGATTTTAAAAAGGAAGGAAGACATTCTTGTCAATAATAGCTGTCCAAAAATGCAGTGAGCTGCCGTGTGTTCCCAAGCTTGGATATGTTCAAACAAAGATCAAAGGGTTTTGAGGATAGATAATTGGGTTCAAAATCCTACAAGATGCTTTCAAACTCTAAGGTTCTGTGACTCCATTTCAAAGACGGTTACTTCTTTCCAAGGTGGTCAGAAAAGTCTTTCTGGAAGAATTGGGATGCCCAGTCTAGCCTTGGGAGATAGTTGGGATCTTGATGGGTAAGCAAGAGCAAGGAAGGGCATTTCATGTAGAAGGACTTGCTGGAGATGAGTTCACGCGAGGCTGGGAAGTCATTAGAATCAAAATGACAAAAGCTTTCAATGCCTTGGTGAGATATTTGAACAAAATCTGTTTTGCAGCCCTTTGCAGATGCCGTGGCCCAGAGCTGCCCATGACCAGCCATGGTGAACCCCGCCATGTTCTTCGACATTGCTGTCTATGGCAACGAGCCCTTGGGCCAAGTCTTCTTTGAACTGTTTGCAGACAAAGTTCCAAAGACAGCAGAAAACTTCCATGCTCTGAGCACTGGGGAGAAAGGATTTGGTTATAAAGGTTCCTGCTTTCACAGAATTATTCTGGGATTTGTGTGCCAAGGTGGTGACTTCACATGCCATAATGGCACAGGCGGCAAGTCCATCTATGGGGAGAAATTTGAGGATGAGAACTTCATCCTGAAACATACAGGTCCTGGCAAATTCTGGACCTAACACAAACAGTCCCCAGTTTCTCACCTGCGCTGCCAAGACTGAGTGGTTGGAAGGCAAGCATGTGGTGTTTGGGCAGGTGAAAGAAGGCATGGATATTGTGACAGACAGGGAGCGCTTTGGGTCCAGGAATGGCAAGACCAGCAAGAAGATCACCATTGCTGACTGTGAACAACTCTAACAAATTTGACTTGTGTTTTATCTTAACCACCAAACCATTCCTTCTGTAGCTCAGGAGAGCATCCCTTCGCCCCCATCTGCTTGGAATGTTCTATAATCTTTGTGCTCTCGCACCATTCATTGGGGTCCATAATTTCCTTACCCTTCCCAGTCCAGCTGGATTGTAGAGTTAAGTTTAGGATTATTAAATAAAAACTAAACAGTTGTCTGTCAAAAAATACATATATTTTTGTAGACAAGGAGCTATGGAAGAAGTTTGTGCAAGGAAATACAATTCAGTTCAGCAGAGCCTCAAGGAAGGTTGCTCAGGCATTTACTTAGGACAAATTAGAAATGGATGAAACTGGAAAAAAGCAGGGGATTTTTGGGAGTAAGAAAATAAGAACCCAAATTCAGGCAATGGTAATAAATAAAAGCTTAGAATCAGAGAAGCTTTGGGAGAAGAAGTATCCACAGGACTTGGTGATTGGTTACATTGGGAAAGAGGCAAAAGAAAAAAAAAAATCAAATGAAAAGGTTTGAGTCTGTCTGAGAAGAATGGTGTGAGAAGCAGTGCCTTTAAAACAACAGGGTCAGGGAGTGTAATGTGAGAGGCAAGTCACGGTCCCAACATGGGAAGCCAGTTTAAGGAGAACTCTGGCCAAGACGACATCACCAAGCCGGGGAGTGTCTCACTCTCATCCAGTGGAATATTACCAGCTACTATCTCAGAGGAAACTGGGTTCCTTGATTTTCCAAATGAGCCAAGCGGTTGTGCTGGCAGCCAACACACATGACAGGCACTTAGCCAAGCATAAAGCAACAGGTTTAAAACATGTTAGTGTGTAGATAAACCATCTCCTGCCTTAGCAACCAGCTAAGGGGAATTCACAAAAACAAATGAAAAAGAAACCTCCCAAACTCCAGAGCCATCTACTCCTTAGACTGTTGTCTTATATAATAACGGGTAAATCTATTGTTACCCTCCCCTCGCCGGGAAACAGCGCTGAGAGGGATACTTTAAAGCAAAGGCATTTTGTGAGGTAGTTGGTACTTGAGATAATATCGGGGTAAAAACTCTTCAACATAACTTATGCTCAGTCTACGTAGAAAAAAGTAAATACAGATGCAGAGCTGGTGAATTTGAACAATGTAGAGAACCAGACTGGATGGTTCAGGCTCCTAACGCTGCCTTTTTCCCAACAATGGTTGGTTTTATTTTGTTCCGTTTTGTTTTGCTTGGATTATCTGGACAATTACCTCAACTCTCCATTTCACTCTGGTTCTATAGACATAGTCCTCTAAGTGTTCTATTTTTATCATGTTCCAATAAGAACTGAACACAATAGAGCTCATTGAAATGAGTCTCGCTGAAAGGATTAAGCCAGTTAAAAGGATGTTTCCTGCACATCCTATATTTTCCGTGATGCAGACAAATGAGCAGTTCTCTGCCCTCTGCATTACCAACACTTTCCTCCTCGGAATAAAGAGTAAAGCAGAGTGAAACATTTAGGCAAATAGTCGTGTGAATAAGGGCAAAAGGGAGCACAGCCGTCTGGGAAGTACACCTAATTGACCAAGGCATGCAGCCCCCAGTTCGCAGCTCTGGAAGTTCCCTGGAAGGCTGAACAGGGTTTCCCCTGCACCATGGCCTTCCCTGAGCAAAGTTGAAATTCAGTGGCCCCCTTCAGGTCTGGGGTCAACGCAAAGACTGCAGCAGGGGCTGAGAGGGACTTGCTGCACCGAAAGCTCTGAATGCGAATGGGGTCCAGTGGCTGGGAACGGCTGGAAGCTCTGAAGGTAGTTCTCTTTCTTAGCCCTCCTTTGGTCTGGTGACTTTGGGCTTTGGTTTTCCTCTTCATGTAAAAACCACTCTTCCTTTTAAGTGAGCTCGAGACAAACAGCATAGGTGCTGTATGAAATATCACTTTGCAGAAGGGCAGCATTTATTTGATCTGCAGGGAGAGAAATGGTGGTGAAAAGGGACTGAGCAGCTTCCAGTCCCAAGGCCTGGACTCCTCCATAGCCAGGTGCATGGAGCTGAAAAACAACTCCAAGAGCATGCTCTGTGCTTGCCTTACTGCCAGCACAGCCTGTGCTGTGGGAACCAGCACAGACTAAATATCCACACAAATTACTTTAAGATCTTGAAATCCCTGTTCCCCTGGGGGTGGGGACTCTGGGGCACTCTAGGCTTACTGGTCTCTCAGCAAAAGGACTTTGCATCATGGGTCATATGTCCAGTGGCCACTTCAGAATGACTTCCGGCTGGCAATGCGATTGGGAAGGCAAGCACAGGGTTTGTATTTACACTGAGTTTTCATAGCCGTCACCCTGTTTTTATTCAGAATGAATTTTTAAATAAATAAAACTATCGCCCCGGCTAGGTGGCTCCGTTGCTTGGAGGGTTGTGGGTTCTATTCCTGTCAGGTCACATGCGTAGGTTGCTAGTTCGATCACTGGTCAGGGTGCACAAGGGAGGCAACCACTCGATGTTTCTCTCTCACATCAATGTTTCTCTCTCTTCCTTCCTCTCTCTCTAAAATCAATAAAAAACAAATCCTTGGGTGAGGATTGAAAAAAATATGAACAGTTTCTAAAAATGCTTTTATGTAAAATCTGTGTAAGATCAAGGAATTATCAATAGTTCATATTAGTAACCACTTTGATTGTATTATTGTTATGATTACTATGTTGGGTTTGTAGAGCTGATGGAGGTCTAGGTTAAAACCTTTCAGAGCCACAGATCCTATTCTGAAAGAGAACTTCAAAAAAATTCCTTATGAGATGGTGCCCAGATTCCATTTAAAGATATATAAACTTCAGAGAAATGGCTGGTCCGGGAAGGAATCAGTCCATTTATGACGGCAACATACTTTACAAAAGCTCTCAGAGGGGGCTGACGGGGCAAGCAAAGAAAGAACTTTCTTAAGTAAATATCAAATCAATTAAAGGAACAGATCCATGGAAATAAATCATTTACAGAAACAGGTCCTACCTGTGGTTTCTAATACAACATACACGAAATGCTGCACCTCAAGTAACTAAATAAAAAATGGATTCCAAAGTGATTCAGTCTCCACACACTGTAAGAGGCAGCCTGCTAAAGCAAACCCTGCAAAACAAAGGCGTTCAAGATATAAAAATTCATAAACCTTTCTTATCAGAAAAGAGGCTGAATGAATATTGTGGTGTTCTTATAGCATGTTTGCTTTAGCATTTGTCATGTAGCTACTCTGTGCAAAGGTAAGGTCTGGTATGCAGTGTAATTATTTTCCCACCTACTTCTGTCACAAGGTCTACTTAAAGGGCAATTTCTTTCTTTAGTTCTTTAAATGCTTTCAAAAGATATCTTAAGGTCAAGAAACTCCAACAATGTGCAAATATCTTTCAGGGGTAGTTGATTTCCCCCTCGTACCATTAGGGGAAATTTTATTGTAGTGAGTCTAAAACAAGTTAATGGAGGGTCATGTTTCTATTTACTCTGGGACAGTATTAGTAATCAGAACCAGGAGGAAGCAGGGCCCCGCAGTACAGCCACTCACTCTGCCAGCCAGGCAGCCTGAGCTCTCCAGTCTCAATTACAGAGCATGTTAAATGACATTGTACATCATTTATCTGCAGTATATATTTACATATCTATATAGGCATGTCTCTAGACTTATAGGTATATGGATAGTGTCTATTGAGGCGAAGGCTTGATTATAAGATTTGGATTAATTAGAGATGCAACATTTTCATGAGCTTTGGTAGCTGAGGTGTTCTTGGATTCTTTGCAAATCAGTCATTGTAAGATGGAGTTTGATGACATTTTTCTCCTCCAATATCCTCTTAGTAACTGAAGTCCATTAAACAGATTAATACTTCTTTATCCAAACAAATTAGAGAAATTCCTGCAGTGACATTTAGCTTCGTACTGGTATAGTCAACAAATATTTATTGGGTGCCTGTCATGTACCTGACACTACGCAGGACACTATGGAGACAAAGGGAACAATACAGACTAGTCCTCATAAAGGGATAGCAAAAAGGAGTGTCTTCGTGGTAATGAAATAGTTCTGCATCCTGACTGTGGTGGTCGCAATAACCTATGTTTGGGGTAAAATTTCATAGAACTATACACATGTGCACATACACATACATATACACACAAGTGAAATCCCCATAAGGTCTGTAAGTCTAGGCAACAGTACTGGAGTAATGTCGGTTTCCTGGTTTTAATAATTTATTACAGTTATATATGAATGTTATTCTTCAGGGAAGCTGGGTGAAGAGTACACAGAACTTTTTTACTACCTTTTCAACTTCTGGTGATCATAATATTATTTCAAAATAAAATGTTTAATTAAAAAAAAAAAGAAAAGCTTTTGTTTTGGAGGTTGCGCTGTGGTGGGAGAGACAGACACCTAACAAGGAGACTAATAACTCATCACAGATTATTTTATGTAGCATGAAGAACACTATTTAATAGTGCTGCAATATGAAGTAATAATGGAGCCCTCTCTTAGAAAGAGCAATCAGGGAGGAACTCTGAGGGTGGGACATTCAAGCTGAAGAGTGAGCCAGCCAGGTTTAAAGAGATGACTAGCCAACACATTAAAAGAACTTGGCCGGTGTAAGTCATCAGAATGACCTTCAAAACTGTGAGTCTATTAAGGCAAAGCATAGAAGGTTAGCCAGCTTTTATTAGGATGACCTTATGTTATGGGCATGTTGTTTACATTTTTAAGCAGAATAAGATTTATAAGCTAACCTTAAAAGCTTATGGAAAAATCAAGCATTTGTGATTCATAATTTAAATGTGTAGATGATAAATTTATTTTCAATATATTGATTATTAATTTTTATATGTTTAAAGTAAATTCAAAAAAATCTTTTTTTCTGCATAAAAACTACCCTAGGAAAAACTTCTCATATTTATAACTTGAGTACCAAGCTCCCCAAAAGATTTCCATGGGGTAGCAGTCCCTACAATCCCTGGAAAAAAAGTTGTGACAAATGGATGCAGTGGAACAAACCAACTTTTGCTGTGTATTAAAGGAAGTGGTTTGTCCTGAGGCTATCTATGGAGCTAAAATGCCCAATTTTTATCTTACAAAACAACAAGAAACTCCCTTAACAAGGATCACCTCAATGTCATCACAATTTCTCCTAAGCACATGCATTAGTTCCTTCCTCTGGATCCCTTAATGCTGTATACATATGTTTTAATACATCACTTCTTAGACTGAAGTGTAAGTTTCTATTATATATCTACTAGTGGCCCAGTACATGAAATTCATGTCGGGGGGGGGGGGGGTGTCCCTTAGCCCGGCCTGCACCCTCTCCAATCTGGAACACCTAGGGGAATGTCCAACTGCCCTCTCGCAATCTGGGACCGCTGCCTCCTAACCGCTCACCTACCTGCCTGATTGCCCCCAAATGCCCCCAGTGCTGGCCTGATCACCCCCAACTGCCCCCCACTACTGCCTGCTCACCCCCAACTGGCCCCCCCTACTGGCCTGATTGCCCCCAACTGCCCCACACTACTGCCTGCTTGCCCCCAACTGCCCCCCACCCCCGCTGGCCTGATTGTCACCAACTGCCCCCCACTACTGCCTGCTCACCCCCAACTGGCCCCCCCTGCCAGCCTGCTCACCACCAACTACCGCCCCTCTCCCCCCCGCTGGCCTGATCACCCCCAACTGCCCTCCCCTCCTGGCCTGATCACCCCTAACCACCTCTGCCTCGGCCCCACCACCATGGCTTTGTCCAGAAAGACGTCCGGAAGGTCTCCTGGAAGGTCTCCGGGCTAATTAGCATATTACCCTTTTATTAGTATAGATTTTCGCACCAAACCATGGGTTCCTACTAGGTTAGGCATCGTTTCTTATTCATCTTTGTATCCCAATAATTATGACACTCTGAGCACCTTACACTGGGTGAAATGTTGCCATAAATGTCCTTCATGGACTTGGGATTAATTCAAAGGTTTTCTTCCCACCAGCCTATTCAAAAATTCAAACACTACCCTAATTGGCTTCATGCCTTAGCTTCCTAGATTCGTCCAGTCCTATTGGATTTCTGACCTGGTTTCAAACTGTTTACACTGGCCCTGACCTGGCACTAACTGCCTTAGGACACAGCTTCTGACATTTTCCCACTGACTCCACCCACACCAGCAACAGGACTAAGTCTGTCAGGGAAGAGCAGGAGACACTCAGAGCTTGGGAGAGTGTCTGGAAATAATAGCAACCCAATTAGTCTTTAAAGATTAAAGTTTAATAATCATCTAACATTTCTTGAATACCTACACTGCTCCAGGTACTCTCCTGAGAACAGGGGTATTAAAAACTAGTAAGATGTGGTCCCTCTAATCAAGAAGATAGTGAAGAACAGAAGTGTTCTTACAGAGGTTTATACAAAGTTCCAGAGGATTACATAAGACAAGACCACATTCAAACTAGACAGAAAAGTAATAGAGGAAAGATTTCTCATAGCCTATGGTCCTGTTAAATTTGGGTGGCTAGATCAAATTGGCTTTGTGACTGCTTCAATATCATGAAGTAAAAGAGGCCTACAAAGACTTAGGGAATAGTGTTTGATACTGAAAATGCAGAAGGACGTTCTGGTCTCTGAGTTATGTTGATTAATTCCGTTTGAGACACATTGAGTTTAAAATGCATATGAAATAAGTTCAGATATACCAGTATGCAACTGGATAAAATAGTTTACAGTTTAGAAAAACTCCATGGACTGAAGTTGTAGATTTGGGAATCATCACCATATACAGCCTCAAGGATAAATGAATTGTTTCAGAGATAACTGAACAGTGAGAAGAGAAGAAAGCAAAATTGGTACTCTGGGGCTCATCCACATTGAAGAGCTAAGCAAAAAAAGAGGAAACTATTAGGGAACCAAGAAGAGCAACATGCAATTTAAAAATGTTTTTTAAAAAGCCAGCAGCCCTGGCAGCTGTGGCTTACTTAGTTGGATGTCATCTGGGTTTCGGACTCAAACCCTGGCAGCCAAATGACGTTTTGCTCTCACATTGATGTTTCTCTCTCTCTCTCTCTCTCTCTCTCTCTCTCACTCTCTCTCTCTCTCTCTCTCTCACTCTCTCTCTCTCTATCTCTATCTCTCTCTCTCTCTCCCTTCTTTCCTCTCTCTCTAAAAAATCAATTTAGCCCTGGCAAGTGTATTTAAGTGATTAGAGCATTGACCTGCCCCTGAAAGATCTCAGGTTCCATTCCCAGTCAAGGGCACATACCTGGGTAGCAGGTTTGATCCCCAATCCCAGGTTGCGCCTGTCATGTCGATGTCTCTCTCTCTCTCTCCCTCTTCTCTCTCTCTCTCTCTCTCCTCCCTTCCTTCCATCCATTCCACTCTCTCTAAATATCAATGGAAATAATATATCTTCAGGTGAGGATTAATCATTCTAAGACCAAAAACATGCATTAAAAAAAAAAAAAAGCCAGGAGATAGTAGTTGTGGTGGACATTGTTGGTTTCCTAACAAGAGTCAATTTCCTGCTCTCCTTCATACAATCTCTCCCTTCATGAAGTCCAGGAGCCTTTAGGAAAGCTGAATGTCTATAGTTCCAAGGGTTGACCTAATTGATCTAAAGATAATCTCACCCCCTTAGGTGGGTGAGGGCTGTAAAGGGCAAATAACCCAATGACATTCAATGAAAGTTTGATGAAATGGGTGAAGGTGTCAAAAGTTACATACTTCTAATTATTATAAGTTCTGGGATGTAATATACAAAATGGTAACCATAGTTAACAAAATTGTATTGTATATTTGAAAGTTTCTAAGAATCTGTCTTAAAAGTTCTCATCATGCCCAGCTGGTGTGGCTCAGTGGTTGAACATTGAGGTCATGCTATGAACCAGGAGGTCATGGTTCAATTCCTAGTAAGGGCACATGCCCAGGTTGGGGGCTCGATCCCTAGTGAGGGGCATTCAGGAGGCAGCCCATCAATGATTCTCTCTCATCATTGATGTTTCTATCTCTCTCTCTCTCTCCCTTCTTCTCTGAAATCAATTAAAAAAATATTTTTTAAAGTTCTCATCACAAAAAAAATAATTGTAACTATGTGAGATGATGGATATTACCTAAACTTATCATGGTTATAATTTTGTATTATGTACATATACCAAATCATTATGTTGTACACATTAAACTTATACATTGTTATATGTCAATTATATTTTAACTAGAGGCCTGGTGCATGAAATCGGTGCATGGGTAGGGCCCTTAGGCCTGGCCAGCAACTAGGGCCAATCAGGGCCTTCCTTCATTCTGTGCCACCGCCTGGTAGTCAGCACATGTCATAGTGAGCGGTCAAACTCCCGGTCGGTCGAACTCCCAAGGGGACAATTTGCATATTAGCCTTTTATTATATAGGATAAAACCAGAAAAACAATACATAAATAAGAAAGGACAGTTTGATGAGACTCCAGATAAATTCTTCATTATTCTCTTAGAGGAACTTATAGAAGCAATGATTTCCCTTCCTCCAGATGTCATCCTAAGTAGCTTTGAGGTTCAGACTTGCTGCAGACCTCTCTCCCTGCCAGTCTGAGAAAGAAGCCCACTGAGGAAGAAAACCAAGTCAAGAGAACCCCAGAGATACAGAGCTGGAGCTAACCCTGATACCTGCTCTACCTCTAGACTTCCCATATAACCTACAAAGTTTCTTATTGCTTAAACCGATTTGGAAAATAATAATAACAATAATAATAATTAAACCAATTTGGGTTGAGTTTTCTGTTACTTTCTTCTGAAGCAGAACTGTTATAGTTGTGTCACAGAAACTGTAAGAAGCGAGAACTTCTGCAGGAAGTGATCAAGAGTGTTGAGTGATGCCTAGAGGCCAGGTGATGGACCTGAAATGCATCCAACAAATTTGGTAAGCAGGTCTTGAAGGAACCAGTTTCAGTGGTGGTAGCTGTGATGGGGAGATTCCAGTGAGTTGAGAAATTAATGGTAACTGAGCTAGCAGAGATCCCTCTTCAGTGAAGTTTGACCACAATTTGAAGAGAGCACTGCAATGAGAAACAATTACTATAAAGGAATGTAGTGTTGAAGAAGATTTTTGTTTGTTTATTTTGAAGATGAGAGCTAATTAGTGGATGAGTCTACAGGTGGATCTCCAAGTTTCTTACCATTACCATGTTCTCGCCTCCCCCAAATTCATGGAGAATCTCAGTGGAGAGAGTTAAGGGTTCAATTAACTATAATAGCTTCTTATCCTGGATCTAGCTGTAAAAACTTTAGAGAAGTCAAAAGCAATACCTCAGTATTACATTCCAACCTTCTTTTTTTTTTTTACATTCTAATCTTTATATTAGATATACAAGACCAAAAACATGCATAATGAGCCTACTAAAGCAATTAATAAGAAAAAATTGAAGCTCTTGAGAAAACATGTACAAGAAAGTTTATGCTACATTTTTTGTAACTGAAATATTGGGGGGAAAATATAAATGACTTATTAATAGAGAATGGTAAAACTAAAAGAATGCATTAAGTAATATTCTATTGACTACTTACTCTGCGGCATTTAAAAAGAATGAGTTGGAACTCTATGCACTGACAATAAAAAGTCCAAGTGAAAACATTATCTTATAGAACAATATGTGTGATATGATCCCACATATTAAATTCAAAACAGAATTGTTTATACTTACGCAGAAAAGAAAGGTCAAGAATATATGACAAAGTGATTACTTCTTAGATGGAAGTGGGATATGGGATTCAGGGCAAGGGGAAGCTTCTTAGGAAAGGGAAATTTCATATGTATCTTAAACTTCTATGTAAGTTGAATTTTTACAAGAATCATATTTTTGTTTATTTTGTTGCATTATAAATTTTTAAAATGATAAGTGCTTGAAAAAAAGTGAGATAGTTTCATGTGATACTTATCTTTCTCTGACTGGCTTATTGCACTTAGCATAATACCCTCCAGATTCTTCCATGCTGTCTCAAAGGGTAAGTGATTCTTCTTTTTTACAGCTGCATGGTATTCCATTGTGTAAATGTACCACAGCTTTTTTATCCACGCAAATACTGATGGGGTACTTGGGATGCTTCCAGATCCTAGCTATTGTAAATTGTGCTGCTATGAACATAGGGGGTGGGGAGGAGATAGGGAGGAGAACTTATATGCATGTATACATAGCCCATGGACACAGACAATAGTGTGGTGAAGGCCAGGGAAGGGTGGGGACATCTATAATACTTTCAACAATAAAGATTAAAAAAAAAATTTAAAGTGAGGCAGTTGAAAAGCAAGAACTAAATTTGTACCAGTCAGCATATCACATTTTCCCTTAAACAGGGAAAAGAAAAGACCACAAGACTGATCTTTTTTTTTTTTTTTTAATATATTCTTATTGATTTCAGAGAGAAACAGAGAGGGAGAGAGAGATAGAAACATCAATGATGAGAAAGAATCATTGATCAGCTGCCTCCTGCACACCCTACACTGGGGATGGAGCCCACAACCCAGGCATGTGTCCTGACTGGGAATCAAACCATGACCTCCTGGTTCATGGGTCAACACTCAATCACTGAGCCATGCCAGCAAGGCAAGACTGGTTATTTTTAATGCCTTTCTCTCACATTATAGAAGCCAAATAGATATGATTTTGTGTGCTACACTTTGGGAGCATTTTAACTAATTAGTTGTTGAATATATGTAAAACCATTGGCATCAAGTTTATCTCTAACTCCCATACTCACCAGCTGGTTAAATTTGGCATTATTTATTTTCAAATTGTAAGGCTGCTCAAATGAAATTGGCTGCTGCTTCATGAAGATTCCCATATGAGCACATTTGCATGTGTGAAATATACACTGTGAGGCTGACTAGGGAGCCCAAAAGGCTCAACTTGATCCTAAAACAAATCTCATCAGTGAGCCAAGCAATTCAGCTGAATTCTCTGACAACTTGGTCACACACCTAGGAAGTAAGAGAAGGGTAAGTCACACAAATGGAAGTACTACCCACTGTGATTTCTTAATCAAAGTCGTCTGAATAGAGGGTTTCAATAAACAGAACACCACCAAACACCTAGAGAAATGAGACAGGGAATCCAACGCTCAGAGACGGAATTCGCATTCTACACAAACATGCAACCATTTTATAAATATACTAGAGGCCTGATGCACAAAATTTGTGCAAGGGGCTCGGCCCTCGCAGCCCCAGCTTCATCAGGAAGGTCATCAAAAGGTCGTTTGGATGCCTGGTCTAATTAGCATATTATGCTTTTATTATTATAGATTGACAGCAGTCTATTTCTATATAACTATAGTTATTATTGCAAATCTAACATAATTTAAAAACCTTTTAATTAAATTAGGCCAATAATGACCTTTAGTCATAGGCTATCAATGGTTTACCAAATAATTAACCCATGCACAGTGATTAGTTATCAGTTCCTAATTACAAAGGTCAATGTTATATTCTCTCCACATAGTTAATTCAACAAGGTGTCAGACATCACCTGCTCAGTCTCACAGAGAGAAAACTTCTCTAATACCTAAGGCAGACAATTCAAGAAGTGCCCACATGTGAATATCTGTCTAAATCATTCTGAGTCTGGAACAGAGTAGCAAATGCATCTGATCTGGCTCTAAATTTGGAAGGGAAAATTGCTTTTTATTGATTTATAATAGTACATTAGTTTCAGGTGTACAACATAATGATTTAACATTGTAAAACAATCACCACAATGCAAATGTTTTTTAATAATTAAAACCAGGGAAACCAAGATGGCGGCATAAGGTAAACACCTAATTGTTGCCTACCACAACAATTTTAAAACTACAACTGGAAAACAGAGCGGACATCATCCAGAACCACCAGAAAGCTGGCTGAATGGATGTTCTACAACTAGAATAAAAGAGAAAAGGACACTGAGCTTCAGGAGCTGTGGAGGTGCGGAGATCTGTGAGCGCAGAGAGGGCAGGCAGCTGAATACGCGATGGCGCGCAGAGAGGGCGGGCACCAAATGCGCTGCTAGCTTTCTCATTCGGGAGGAAAACAAAGCCTCCCTATTACACTGATATCCAGCTCCGGTCGGGGAGAAACTGGCCTGTCTGGCAACAGGCGAAACTCGGGAACAGACTTCTCTCAGAGGAGCGCAGCCATTGTTGCGGGACATGGAGAACAAGGCCCTCTTAGGGCGGGGCTGACAGGAAACCAAAGCTTGTCTGCGCCAATGTGAGACTCCGCCCCATCTAACCTGAGCACAGAAGCCCTCCCAGCGGAGACACTGCTAATCCTCACAGCCAATTGGCTTGGAGATCAACTCCCCCCAGTGATACCAACAACAATCAAGACATAACTACAGCCGAAACCAGTTTGGCTCAGTGGATAGAGCGTTAGCCTGCAGACTGAAAGGTCCCAGGTTCGATTCCAGTCAAGGGCATGTACCTTGGTTGCAGGCACATCCCCAGTATGGAGTGTGCAGGAGGCAGCTGATCGATGTTTCTCTCTCATCGATGTTTCTAACTCTCTATCTCTCTCCCTTCCTCTCTGTAAAAAATCAATAAAACATATTTTTTTAAAAAAGACTTAACTACAACAAGACTGCACATACAGCCCACAAAGGGGTGCACCAAGAGGGTCCACCACTGGTAACTGGGAGGCTGAGCTACTGGGCTCTGCTACGACACCTAACACACAAAGCAACTCCATCAACTCAGGGAAGCAGCTAAAATGTGGAGACAAAGAGGCAGGCCACAATTAAAGGAAATGGAGGAAAGCAAAAGACTAGATATAGAGTTCAAAACCACAGTTATAAGGTTTTTCAAGAATTTTCTAGAAAAGGCCGATAAATTAAATGAGAACCTCGAGGATATGAAAAGGGATCAACTAGAAATTAAGCATACACTGACTGAAATAAAAAATATTATACAGAGACCTAAAAGCAGACTAGAGGATCGCAAGAATCAAGTCAAAGATTTGGAATACCAAGAAGCAAAAAACACTCCTCTGGAAAAGCAAAAAGCAAAAAGAATACAAAAAGTTGAAGATAGTGTAAGAAGCCTCTGGGACAACTTCAGGCATAGCAACATAAGAATTATGGGGGTCCCAGAAGAAGAGAGAGAGCAAGATACTGAAAAACCTAATTGAAGAAATAGTGACAGAAAACTTTCCCCACCTGATGAAAGAAATAGACTTACAAGTCCAGGAAGCACACAGAACCCCAAACAAAAGGAATCCAAGGAGGACCACACCAAGACACATCATAATTAAAATGCCAAGAGCAAAAGATAAAGAGAGAATATTAAAAGCAGCAAGAGAAAAACAGTTAGTTACCTATAAGGGAGCACCCATATGATTGTCAGCTGATTTCTCAACAGAAACTATGCAGGCCAGACGGGAATGGCAAAAAATATTCAAAGTGATGAATTGCAAGAATCTACAACCAAGGTTACTCTACCCAGCAAAGCTATCATTCAGAATTGAAGGCCAGATAAAGAGCTTCACAAATAAGAAAAAGCTAAAGGAGTTCATCACCGCCAAACCAGAATTATATGAAATGCTGAAAGTTATTCTTTAAGAAGAGGAAGAAGAAGATAAAGATAAAAATTATGAACAACAAATAGGTAACTATCAACAAGTGAATCTAAAAACCAAGGGAATAAAAAATCTGATGAACAGTATTAACTGGTGAATATAATAGAATCAGGGGCATAGAAAGGGAGTGGACTGACAATTTTCGGGGGGAAAGGGGAGTGGGGGGTGAGGGAAGAGACTGAACAAAAATCGTACACCTATGGAGGAGGACACTGGGGAGGGCGGGGTAAGGGCAGAGGGTGGGGTAGGAACCTGGGGGAGGGGAGCTATAGGGGGAAAAAAGAGGAACAATTGTAATAATCTGAACAATAAAGATTTATTTAAAATATATATATAAAAATAATTAAAACCAGAGGGGAGGAAATGGCCAAGAGAGTGAAAAACTAGATAAAATTAGTTTATCTATGGCCAAATCAGACCCATAAATACTGTCTTAGTCAAAATAAGACATAGAAATTAAGAAAATGTGAACTAAATAATTTGGGTATATAGTAATTTGGGTATAATCATTGTACAAAAGTATATAAAGAAAGACATTTAGTAGAAAAATATATACCTAGTCAGCAATCAAACATGTAATGAGCAAACACCATATATATGACTGGTCATACAACTATAAACAAAACAGGTGGGACCTCTGTCCTTCAGGAGCTTCCAAATTTTGAAAATTGACAAATATTATCAAGAAAATCAAGTCTCACCCTGGCTGGTGTGGCTCAGTTGGTTGGGTGTTGTTGCACCAGAAGGTCCCTGGGTCAATTCCCAGACAGGGCACATGACCAAATTTCAGGTTCCATCCCCAGTAGGGGGCATGCAGGAGATAGCCAATCGATATTTCTCTCTTACATCGATGTTTCTCTCTCTCCCTCTCAAAAACAAAACAATAAAAAACATATTTAAAAAAAGAAAATCAAGTCTCCTGTCTTAATACCAGATGGCTTTTATTTTCCATTTTTAGGGTTACATCTACAAAGAAATAAACACATCAAAATTTTATTTTATTTTTATTAGACACTAGAAGAGTATATTTTAACTTTAAACATTTAACCAAATAAATTTTTTATACACACAGAGTTTAGTAAATTACAAGCATACAGCTCTCTGATGGTTCTATAGTATACTTAATGAAAAATATAGAATACACTTGGCTTCACAAGATCAGACAGAACTGAATGGATTTTTTAAATACAAAATTTACACGATAATCTCAATCTGTCTATAAAAGTTCTTTATGAAGCGGTTCTGTGATTTTTGCACTGCTGTTGTTACCAAGTGGATGACATTTATATTAATGTCTTTATTTTACTTTGGAAGTATATTTCTTATACTTTTTCACGTATCATCATTCAAATTTAAATTCTAAATTTTTAATACTAGAGAATGCACTTTCTTCTCACAGCAGTTACTATAGTATAAAATGCCATCATTGATTATAAACACTTTAAATTTTAGCTCCATTAAACCAGACTTTATTGAAAGACTGCAGGGAGAAAGCCAATGTCATATATTCTCTCCACACAAGATCTGCACGTGGTGAATTTCTCTTTAAAATATTCTATTAGTGCTGAATATTAACTATAGGTTGTAATTTGATATGCACAACTTTGTAACAATTGGCATAACAGTCAGAAACTGTCTCCAAAGAAACCAACCAATGATCCAAGAACAGGAACAAAAAAACATGTGCTGAAATTAATGCTGAGATACTTTCTTTGTAATACTTCCAAGCATTAGCATGAAGAGGTGACCCAAAGAGAGACAGATGGACAAGAATTCACCCCTTATCTAAGGGATGGAAAATCTGAGGGGCCAAGTAGTCTCCTAACCAGAGATGCATAACTTTAACTTGATAGGCACATGAATGGAACAAGAGTTCAATTCTCCATAGTCCAGCACCCACCACACCAAGATGTAGGGAAAGTGTAAAAAATAGAGAAGAGCTAAATCACCACACACACACACACACACACACACACACACACACACACACACCATCCAATCTTCTGTGATTTGTCTCTTGTATTGTCCACACTGTATGCCTTTCCCACTTACTTCAGTCTGAAGTGACTATTTTTCATTTATTCTCCTTTTAATATCTGTCTATGAGGTTAGCCAGAGTGTATTTAGCTCAAGCTCTGTTTGAATTATTTTTATTATTAATCTAAGAACTTCTTTTTAATGTAGAAGTAAAAAAGTAACATTAATTATTAAATGTAGCTCAGTGATTTAGGGTTGAATGATTGTATCCCATTATGTTCTATGTTTTTTTTAAAAGTAAAATTAAGTAGTACTATTAAAACATTAAAATTATTTAGATAAAGCAGAAACTCAATAATGTTTCAACCTTTTCTGAACAATTTTCAATACAATATTTCACCAATTTCTTCCCAGCATTTTTTCCACTTGTTATGATTCAGTAATGGGTTGGGTTCTAAGAAAAACAGAAAAGGAAACATGGTCTGTATAAAGTAGAATCACAATTTAAATTTTAAACACTGAAACAGAATGTCCTGTGCATGTGATTTTTGCCCCCTGAACGCAGGGCTCCTTTTGATGTCCTGGGAGAGTTCAGTGAGCGGGGACGTAGGAGTGAGGAAGAAAAGGAGAAAAGATGGATAGTGACTAGAAATTGGTATCAAATTCCAAAACTGGGATGCTGAATTGTTCTTACAGCCCTAAAATTATATTTTGAAATGTAAGCGCCTGCTGATTCCGAGCACACTTGAAAGAGAAAAGGCCAGGTCCCCAGGCCCCTAAGGACTTTCATTGATAATCAGAAAGAAGGTTTAAAGGCGATCAAACCAAAAAAATCTTAAAATGTTGAATCTTGTGATTTTTTTTTTTTAATGTAAGAAACTACTTTCTGCATAAACAACACTCCAAGAGAACAATAAAATTTGGAAGAAAGAACACTGTGATTATCTAATTTTTGAAAAAGTGCACAGTGGTTTTGTCAAAATAAAAATTTGTGTGCTTCAAAAGCAGTTTGACTTTTAGCCATGAATAGTACATAATATTAAATGCTAAAAATATATATATATATACTAAATGCTAGTGTTTTTTACCTTATCGATCAATGGTAAAATGTAGAAACATTCTTGGTCTTTTTCTTTTAATTTTTAAGCTTTTAGGACGTCATACAATTTGTTCCAGGTTGATCCAGAAATTAATGTTATGAGACAAATTTGACAGAGCAGGCCCAAGGTCAAAGACAGGCCTTTTCTCAAAGACGGGCCCTATCTCATCCATCTTTCCTTCCTATAATCCCTTGTGGTGCCAAAAGAGAGCCTCGTAGGCCAGAGGGGAAGTTTACCCTCGAATCAGGCTCTCAAAGAACCCTGGGCTGTTGTAAGGATTGCCTCGTCTTCATTTCATCTTTTTCTTTGCAAATGACTGGATCTGCTAAAGCTAAAGAGTCATTCAACCAAACACTATGGTGGGCACATCACTTGCAGTTGGAGTCAGAGTGTAGCCTGAAGGAAATGTGTAAAAAGAATGCAGGCTGTAGGTTTAACCCACAGGTAGCTGGACGCAAGGCCAATAGTTTCCAAAAACACTAAGAGTTCAAAAGCATCAGTTGGTGTCCCATATTGATAAGAAGCCATGCTAGTGGCTGCATATTAAGCTATTGAGAGAGAAAGAGAGAAGGAGTGGCTAAATCACACTAAACCATTTGAGGCTGTCTTAAGTGACAGGTTAGTAACAAGACAGGTATGTCTAGGTCCTAGCTGCACAGTGTGGCCATAGAGGGAAGTTACAGCAGACTAGGCCAGCAGAGTATTTCCGTCTTGTCTAATTAAGCAATTTCAGCCTTCCGTCTTGTCCCTTGGAGAAAAAGAAAAAGAAAAGAGAAGAAAAGGAGAGGTTGAAAGGAGAAACAAAATAATGTAATTATACCAATCACTTTTCTATCTTGAAGAAGAAGGGAAAAGGCCAGCTTGTATATTTATATCCACTCCAGAACCTGTTCAATGTTTCAAAATGAAATATTCCACAAAAAATAAATACATCAGACAATAATTTAAATATTAAAGATGACCAAGGAGCTACAACATAACCCTATACCCTTGAGAATTAGTCTGGCACTCTGCACTAAGATTTTTTTATTCAAAAAACCCCTAATTCTACGTCTTTATCTTAATGGCTTTCATAGAGCCAAAGTAGCTAGAAAAAAGTTTTTTAACTATATGATATTTTTGTACAGGATCAGGGGATTCTGAGGAAAAATGAAATTTTGGGGGAGATTTTCTTAAGTTTGTATCATAAATTTACTTCTCTAGGGCTGTTAAATATATCACTACAGGTGTGCTTCAGTGGTCTTCTGTTATCTAATACAAATAAATGGAAAATATTTGAACTCTTAGAATTACAGATGATGCTGGATTTTTCAAAATAGAGATTTTGAAAGAGGAGAAGAAAGTAATAACCCAAAACAACCACAGACAGTAAGTACATCCTAAAGGCCAGTCACTGCCCTGCATTATCATATTTAATCTTTACAGTAACCTGTAGGACAGGCATTAATTTTCATACATTATCACATTTAATCTTTACAGTAACATGTAGGGTAGGCATTAATTTTCCTGGTAAGGAAACAAGAGCTTATAAAGATTAACTATTTTGTGCCAGTCAATCCCATTAGTAAGTCAACTGAACTCAAGTCTCTGTGACTCCAAAGGCTACGTGTATGTTCTTAGCCACTATTCTCTACTTCCTCATACCACCAGGTTCAGGAAAGAAAAACACACTTGCTCAGGGATGTTCCTTCAGATATGCAGGTTCTCAAAGAATCATGGGGTCTCAGAGTGTGCACGCCTATCCTCTATTTGAATTACTTCAACATCCCAAATACTACTTCTATTAAATATCTAGGTTCAGCTCCCTGTATGGGAGTTTAATAGGGAAGAAAAAAAAAAAAAAAGACGTCAAGATTATCTCAGAGCATTTCTTAGTGACATTCCCTTTATGTGTATATTTATGGGGGGTGGGGGGAGAGAACAAGTATAACTAAGTCAGATTCCCATGTAGTAATATAAAACCAGCTCCCCAGCTATAAATAATTCTGTTTAAAGCAAGTAGGAGCCTCATATTAATTGAATTATGCTCTAATAGTTGCTCCCAGGCATAGAGAAAAAAATTATGATCCAAGACCAGAGGAAATATTGAAAATTGGTCAATAAAATAGTGATGTTTATCTCATTTGCATACAGAGACTTTAAGACTACACTTCAAATTTATGAGCCAGATTACTCAATCACAGAATGGTAAGCAAGTCAACCTCAATTGGGAAAAAAGAGTCCCATAAATTATGCATTGTGAACTCTATTTTCAAGGACTCTGAGGATCACAGTCAGAAGCATAAAGTAACATATGAATTAGGGGTTTGTAATTAAAGATGGTAAACTGAACACATACATTTATCTCATCTCTCTCTCCTGAAACTCCCTAAAACTACAATAAAGAGATTTTGCTAAGAACACCACTCCAAGGGCAACAAGAATGGAAGAAGAGCCCAGCCAGTGTTGCTTGGTGGTTGAGTGTTGACCTATAAACCAGGAGGTCATGGTTTGATTCCCACTGAGGGTATATGCCCAGGTTGCGGGCTTGATCCCCAGTGGAGGGCATGCAGGAGGCAGCCAATTAATGATTATCTCTCATCATTGATGTTTCTCTCCCTCTTCCTTTCCTCTAAAATCAATAAAAAGTTAAAAATAATTAAAAAAATAAAAGAATGGGAGGAGACAAAATACCAAAAGAAATTTTTTTCACTTTAAAAGTAAAGATTGGAAAGTAGAAGGACAAGAGTCTAAGAAAGCTGAATCCTAAAATCAGTAGCTGCTGGAGTCTAGTAGCAACTCAGCTGGCTTTCTATAGAGTGTTTCTTTAATTCTTAGAAGTTGGCAGAAGCAGGTAAGATTTCAATTCTATGAAATCTTCGAAGGGAAATTAGAGAGGTAGATATTATGACCCATGGAAAATAAAGCCTAATAGCTGTGCTTGGGAAATCCTGAAGTAGTTAAAAAGTAGACTTGATGACTTGAGAAATCTAGGAAAACTGGAATTTGAAGAGAAATGCTTAAAATTATTTTTATTAAAATATTTATTGTAGCCAAAACCGGTTTGGCTCAATGGATAGAGCGTCAGCCTGCGGACTAAAGGTTCGATTCCGGTCAAGGGCATGTACCTTGGTTGCTGGCACATCCCCCGTGGAGGGTGTGCAGGAGGCGGCTGATTGATGTTTCTCTCTCAATGTTTCTAGCTCTCTATACCTCAATAAAATATATTTTAAAATATATATATTTATTGTAGAAAATTTGGAAAATATAAAAAAGTGTAAAGAAAAGAAACTATCTGTAATCACCAAAAAAAAAAATTTTAATGACTCTAGAAATATATCTATTTTTGCACTTCTCCTCTGTGCTCAAGGGAAAGAAATCACCACCCAATCAATTTAGTGAACACTTAAAGAAAACTCAGAACTAAATAATAACCAGAATCGTTCCTACTGTCTAATTCTGTCTGGATCCTCTAGTTTCCACATCAGAGTGACAGTACTGGAAGAAGAAGAAGAAGAAGAGGGACTTTTACAAGGCCCTTATCAATATCTTAGAAAGTATGGTTACATGATTGTAACCACATGCTAAGTGTCAAGGTAGACTAGGAAGGCATGGAAGAAGTCATCTGTAGGTATCTCCCTTGGGCCAGCATTCTAGGCCTTATTGTTAGTAATAGAAACCATGCTGGGTTTGTTTACCCCTTTACGATCATAACAGAGACAAATGGAAACCCACTGGATACTGTCACAGTCCAGGGCACGGTTGGACCCTTTCAGACAGCAACTCTCACTGAAGATGAGTTCTGTCTCAAATATTTCAACACAAGGGGAAACCAACCACCATGAAAGGGATACACCAAATCCAAATAAAGACAGAATTTACAGTACAAAAACTAGGAATAATAGAACAATTTGAAAGAGACTTTAAAACAAGTTTGTTTAAAATGTGTAGAGCTAAAAAAAAAAAAAATAGAATCCATATGCCAAGGACAAGACATTATTTTTAAAAAGCATATCCATATTTGAAAATTAAATACTAGACAAGGAAATATAGTCACTGAGAAATTCAAGTAATTGAAGAATACTTACTTGAGCACTGTTTTTTAGTAGAGCCCCACCCTAGGGTCTTGTACAAAGTACGGTTTATAGAACTTGTCTGTGTTCACCTTTAAAGAATCTTTTACAGATTCTTCCAACTTGAACCCTTCCGTAGAGTTCCTTTTCATATAGTCATTTAAAAAACTGTTGAGCCCAGCTGGTGTAGCTCAGTGGTTGAGCATCAACCTATGAACCAAGAGGTTACAGTTCGATTCCTGATCAGGGCACATGCCCCGGTTTTGGGCTCGATCCCTAGTTGGGTGGTGTGCACACAGAGACAGCAGATCAATGATTCTCTCTCATCATTGATGTTTCTCTCTCTCTCTCTCTCTCTCTCTCTCTCTCTCTCTCTCTCTAAAATCAATAAAAATATTTTTTTCTTTTTTAATTGTTGAATGCTACCATTTGGCAGACACTGAGCTAGAAAGGGGGTAGTAAAGGTGAAGGATGGTCTTTGCCCTTGAGGAAATTACTGTCTAGTAAGAGAGTGATTTCTGTAAGAGGCATATAATCATAGAATACAGGCTAATTATAAAGGCTGTAGTTGTAACAGCTAACATGTGCCCAGCTCTATACAAAATGTCCACCTAGTTGCATTCTCTAATCCTTATAAGATTAGTGTTATCATCCCCATTGTAACAAGGAGAAAATAGATGGGTCCTTAGAACATTATAATAACTTTCCCAAGATCAGAGAGATAGTAGATTTTAGGGTTAGGATTCCAATTCAGCACCCTCCTTCTTTTTTGCTACATTTGGTTGATTTTGTGCAAAATGCTTTTAGGACACAGAGGAAGAAGGCAAGATCTGGCCTCATAAAATTCTTTATCTTCCTCTAAATTTAATCTCTTTTTTCTTCCCTATTCCATAATAAGACAATTACCACTAAAGTACATGTTTGGGCTAATATGTCAATGAGTTACAAGGCATGGTTCCAACTTGGAAGGAGCTTCTATTTTATTTTTTTAATATATATTTTTATTGATTTCAGAGAGGAAGAGAAAGAGGGAGAGATAGAAACATCAATGATGAGAGAGAATCATTGATTGGCTGTCTCCTGCACACCCCCCAGTGGGGATCGAGCCCACAACCCCAGCATGTGCCATCACCCCCAGGTTCATAGGTCAACACTCAACCTTGATGGCTGGGCAAAGGAGCTTCTATTTAGATAGACAGAATGGTGGGAAAAAATAATGTATAAATATTATAAAATATGTAAATAATATTATCTAATAAAAGGGTAATATGCAAATTAACCATCACTCCATCACAAAGATGGCAGCGCCCACAGCCACAAGATGGCAGAGCCCAGTCCTCTCAACCCCACCAGAGTCCCCTAGTCCTGGGGGTGGGGGGGGCAGCAGCTGAGAGCGGGCAGCATGAGTGGCCTGGCAGAATGCTTGCTTCGTCACCGTGGCGACGAGGCAAGCGTTCCATGCCCAGGCGCGGATGAGCCTCTGGCCAGGCAGGGGTGCAGAACACTTGAGTAAGAAGAGAAGGAACAAGCGAGCTGAGCAGAATCAAGTGGCCCCCAACTCCCAGGCAAGGTCAAGTCTGGGCGGCCATAGGGTAGAGGGGGTGGAGGATAGTGTGACAGGAGGGGCTGGGAACAGAGGCACAGGGGCGAAAGCCAGCCGAGAAAGCGGAAGGAAGCCCTTTATCAAAGTTCCTGAGAACAGGGAGGGAAGTCGTTTGCATTTCCCAGCTGCGGATGGGCCTCTGGCCAGGCCAGGGCACGGATGGGCCTCTGGGCCGCAGAGAGCCTCTGGGCAGTGTGTGTGGAGCAGCCAGGCCTCGCAGAGAGCTGCTGGTGCACGGATTCATGCACAGGGCTACTAGTGTATAGTATAATATATTAAAAATGCTATAAAGAAGAACACTGAGACTTCAAATAGTCCAAAAAAGCCTAAAGGAAAGGAAAGAGGGTTGAGAACAACTAGACTTTAAAGAAAGGTGAAGGAATCAAAGAAAGAAAGGAAAATTGTTGTATGAGAGTTGACTCAAAAGTTTGAAAAAGTCAATCCATGAGTTCCCATTCAGAATGGCAGTTTTTCATTTTTTATATACATTAAATGTTTTCATTTAACAAATTGATAATTTTAATATACACACAAAAAATATAATTGCACTATTCATAAAATTATGAATTTTAAAGAATTATTTCAGCCCTGGCCAATTTGGCTCAGTGGATAGAGCATTGGCTTGTGGACTGAAAGGTCCCGGGTTCGATTCCAGTCAAGGGCACATGTCCAGGTTGCGTGCTCAATCCCCAATAGGGGGCATGCAGGAGGCAGCCGATCAATGATTCTCTCTCATCATTGATGTTTCTCTCTCTCCCTCTCCCTTCCTCTCTGAAATCAATAAAAATAAAAAAAAATAGTAAAAAAAAATTATTTCACTGCTTGCCCTCACTGGTGTGGCACAGTTGGTTGAGCATCATCACATGCACTGAGAGGTCACCAGTTTGATTCCTAGTCAAGGCACATGTCTGGGATTTCAGGCTTGGTCGACAGTGGGGGGCAGTTGATCGATGTTTCTCTCATTGCTGTTTTCTATCTCTCTCTCCCTTGCCCTTCCTCTCTGTCTCTCAAATCAATAAAAACACATTTTTAAAAAAATAATCATTTCATTGCTTATTAGGCACTGTGATCCTAAGTGGTGCACAAGCCTAAAATTATAGGGAAGATGCCCTCTTTTTTTAAATTTTTATTAAATTTATTGGGGTGACATTGGTTAATAAAATTATATGGGTTTCAGGTGTACAACTATAATACAAAATCTGTATATCATATTGTGTGTTCTCCACCCCAAGTCAACTCTCTTTTCACCACAATTTATCCCCCCTATACCCTCTTCTACCTCTCCCCACCCTTCTTCCCCTCTGGGAATGACCATACTATTGTCTGTGTCTATGAGTTTTGGGGTTTTTTTGCTTAATCCCTTCACCTATTTCACCCAGCCTCTCAACCCCCCTCCCCTCTGACAGCTGTCACTCTGTTCTCTGTGTCTATGAGTCTGTTTCTATTTTGTTTTTCGTTAATTTGTTCATTAGATTGCACATATATGTGAAATCATATGACGCTTGTCTTTCTCTGATTAACTTATTTCACTTAGCATGGTAGTTTTTCAATTCTGGGTCTTCTATTTACCAACTATTTGAAAGGTATGATTAACCTCTGAACTTCGTGTCAATGTCTTTATCTTTCCACTGGGATAAAAATGCCTGATTCACAGGATTTTGTCAGAAGTAAGTAAGGTAATTTATGTGGCATGCTGGGTGCCCTGCACATATCAAGGAGTCAACAAATGTCAGACTTACACATGTTTATTATTCCATGTAAAGCTGAGAAACTTGAGGGAAACATAATTATAGCTTTCTGGTAATATGAAGGATTTTACAAGAAAAGATCATTGTTTTCTATGTTCATAGAGGAGATAACAAAAAAAAAATGTAGGGGGAGGGATTTAAACTGTTACATGATTGTGGTCAGTGATAGCAGTTTTGGAGGTGGGAATACATTACCTCTCAGATAGTTGGACACCAGTGTGTGTGCTGGCGGTGAGGGCGGGGGGCATAAAAAGAGAAGAGATTTTTTTTCTCTCTTTGGACACATCTTAGCAAAAACCTCATGAGGCAGGTGGATAGACTCCTCTGGTACTAAGATGATAGGATTCTGTGACTATATAAGCTAGTATTCGCCAGTAAAAACTTCCTCCTGTGTGGCCCTTTTTATCCAATAATGACTTCCTGCTCTACTTTGTCTGCCAAATGTATCCAAAATGTAATCAGTGAGTAGATTCGTAAGTCCAATTGCAAGCTTTAGAAATAAATGGCTCTGATCCTTTATAGTAGAATTTTAAAACCAGCCAATGTTCAAGGGTTCCTGGAGGTTCAGACTCAGCTGTAGTTTTGTTTTAAACTTTTTCCCTTTCAACGCTTCAGAAAGGAGCAACAAGAACCTTCTTTTCTCATTAGAATCGTATTCCCAGTTTATCTGGAGTCAAAGTCAAATTTTATAATCCTGAGCTTTTTTTTTTTATCTCTTGGATGCAGGACATCAACCAAATCCCGCAACCTAACTCTCTAACATCTTTTCCCACCAGAAAAACCAACTTGCCTCTCTTCAGCCCTGCATCAAGAGCGTCAGCTGTCACAGGCACTGACAAGAGTGGTGATTGCCAGAGAGAAAAGGGGGCGGGGGAAGGTACAAACAGGGATAAGGGATAAATGGTGATGGAAGCAGACTTGACTTGGCATGGCGAACACACAATATACAGATGACGTATTACAGTTGTACACCTGAAACCTATATAATTTTATTAACCAATGTCACCCAAATGAATTCAATTAAAAAGTGAAAAAAATTAAAAAGAGCATCAGCTGTTCAGCCTTGGCACTTTGAGAAACTGCCAAATGGAGACAAGTTAAACTGGCAGAATCTGTCTAACCAGGTGAGGCAAGGGAAGATCTAGCATAGGGGTGAGTTAATTAAACATTTGACCAAATATAGCAGGTTAATTATTCTTTAAGTTGATAATTTTGTATGACCTGCGAATGATGTTATAAATATCCAAATGGCCCTTGGCAGATAAAAGGTTTCCCACCTCTGCACCCAAGTCACCCTACAAGAATAAGAGGTAAATGTCCTGTTTAAACTTTGTTTAACCCATTTCCCTATCTAGACTGAATGGCTATTCAGTCATCAAAATGTCTACCTCTCCTGTGTTCATCTCTTAAAACGAAATAGTTTAGGATTCACACTGGGCTCAAACCTTAGTTCTAACACGTTCCATCTCTGTGACTTTGGGCAAGTTACTTAACCCCTCTCATCCACTGTTTCCATGTCAGGAAATCGGTGCTAACATGAGTTAATATTAGTGTCACCTGGAGGTTGTTGTGAGAATAAGATGCATTCTTGACACAGGATAAGCTCTCATTAAAAGCTCTATTTTTAATTAATTCTCTCCATTTCCACCACCACCCTTCTAGATAATGTTCCACCTCCTTTATTACAGTATCTGACCTCAGCCAGTCTCCCAACTTTAAGTCTTTTTCCTGTTCCAGCGATTCCTGCATATTGTTGCCAAAGAATCATTCTAAAGTGTTGCATTTATCAGGTCTTCTGTGTTCTGGTGTCTTTTTTTAAAAGTGAATTAAATTAAGTCCAAACTCCTTAGCCTGCCTATGAAAGTTCCCCATACCCTGGGAGCTTCCTCCCTCTTGTTTGCCTCCAAGACCTCGGTTACCTGGGGTCACCTGTCTCCCAGGCACCACTGTCCATACACACACTACATACGTTATTCATTTGACATTGGTCCTGTAGAAAACATGCTCCTTTAAATTCACCTCTTTGGTAAAGCTGGTCCATACTGATGGCTCCCTACTCTCTACTTCCTGTGGTCTGTTCCACACAATTTAGCCTTTAATTATATTGTTGTCTTCCATGGTCCACTAATTATTTCCTGTATCTTAGTTTCATCTTCTCAAATAGGTTGTAAACAACTTGAGGGCCGGGACCACATCGTACACTTTTCTTCTTAATAACCCCAGATATGCACATGAGTTAAGCACTTAATTCATCTTTGTCAATTAACTGAAAGTTACCGGTAGTCTAACCAGACTGTCAAGGAGAGATCACAGGATTCGTACATAATTGGTGGACACAACCTGAAAGACCTTCAGGTAACACAGTTGTGCACCTGATTTACCTCATCTACCTGCTGTCTAAATATTCCCATGCTTTACCAAATTCTCAACCTACAGCTTTGGAGGTTGAACACATTCATATTGCAGATTCCAAATCCCCCGTGACTTGTTTCTAAATAGTGATGAGGGATAAGGAGTCCAACTCAGCTCTCTTTTGAGAGCTGCTCTTCTGTCTTGGGAAGTTTATGCAAATGATGCAGAGAGTTGGTGGGAGACTTAATTACTCTCTAGTGAAAACCCAGACGGCTTGTTACCATCTGTTTCTTCAAGGAGAGCCAGCCACCACACAGCAACCCTCTGTGAAGTTACAATCCCAGTGGTAAAGTTCTTTGGGATCCTTGGATGAAAGGAAGCCCACAGGTCCAAGACACTATTATTATTGTCATAAATAATGGTGCTTTGTATTTTATCAAAGCAGCTCAGAGTGGTTTGCAAACATTAACTAATTAATCTTACAAAAAAAAAAAGAAAACCGACGCTGTGAAGTAGGTAAAAGGGAGATATTATTATCGCCATTATGTGGCTAGGGAGACTGAGACACAGACAAATTCATTGACTTACCCAAAGTCACGTGTCAGGTCTCCTGACATCCAGTTTGAATAGACCACACTGCTTCTTGTGAAATATAATATATATATATAATTTATGATACAAAAATAAACCTTGGGAAAGTAAACAGCACCTAACCTTTCAATAACTATCATGTAATAAAACAGCAGACGTGGGAACAACACCACCTTGAAGGAGAGATGTGTGGGTAGGACAGTTTAATAAATACAATCCTTTAATCAAAACATCCCAAAAGGAACTAGTGACTCTTTAAGGAATCTGATATTTAATCATTGCTGTTCCGATAGTTTAAAACAAAGGGGTGTAATCCACCAAGTTTTAAATAGAAACTAGTCTAACAAGTTCTATACTTTGTTTTTGAACTTGATTTCCTCATTTTACAGGGTTCTCAAGAACCTGTTAAACGTTTATCCGTGTGATGCAAATGTCACTTGTAAGGTATAAATATTACTCTTCAGATACTTCACATTCTTTCTGATTCAAAGTCATAGTTTAATATTAATGTAATTCAGAAATTTGACAAGGAACTGGGTATCCAAGGAAACAAGTGAAGGAGGGGGCGGAAGATATTAACCTGTGATTTGTTTAATGATTAGACACTCTGCCTTTTTGTCACCTTCACACCATCCATGAATATGCCAATAAATTGTCACAGTGTCCATGGCAGAGCCACCAAAGAGCCAGCGAATCCTGACCAGATGACACCAGGCCTGTTTCAATTTCAGAAACTTCATGTCATCAATCTTCATATTCCTTTGTTTCGTTTTTTTAATTTCAAAATTGCCCTACATATAATCTATATATATAAAAGCCTAAGCGACCAGCTGACCAGCCGACAGGCCACTGGCCAGTAGCTATGATGTGCAATGACAACCAGGGGGCAGACGCTCAATGCACAGGCATGGAAACATGGAACAGGCTGATGAATCTCAGAGAGAAGGGAGGAGCGGGCAGGGCGGGAAGAGATTAACCCAAGATCTTATATGCATACTAGAGGCCCAGTGCATGAATTCCCTTGTGGAGTCCCTTGGCCTGTCCTGCAGGGATCAGGCTGAAACCAGCTCTCCAACATCTCCCAAGGGGTCCCAGATTGCAAGAGGGCGCAGGCCAAGCCTGGGGGGCAGGGGGGAGGGAGGGAAACCCACCGGTGCACTAATCCATGCATCGGGCCTCTAGTTGTACGGTATATAATATTGCATTTCTCAATATCTGCCTTCACAACCTTGGTGTAAAATGGTACAGTAACCCAAACAATTCTATATAAAGAGTCACCATCATAAATTGAGGTCATATGAAAAGCCCTGATAAGCCATTAGACACCCTTTTGAAGTTGAGGCATTACACAACAGAATTTTCTAGCAACAGCATTCAGCTTCCATTCAAGAAAAATTTTCCAGTAATTTGTTCTGGCTTATCCATTAGGGCCACAGTTTGGCTTTTCTGTGGTGCTTATCACACAGTACCTGTGTCCTCAAGAAGAGATATGACGGAATGACAGCCAATCTGATTGAGAAGCTCTGTTGGTCCTGTACACCAAAGTCTCGGTTAAGAATGACAACCTATGAACTTTAATCCTGTCACTTACCTATCAGATAGCCATGGGCAATTTCCCTTACCCGATCAGGCTTACATTTCCATTTTTTTAAAAATCAAAACAATACTTTTACCAATGGAGGAAAAAAAAAAAAAGGCATTTGTAGGCCTAACTTATGTTAAGTGCCTGAAAGTCTTTACAAAATGGAGGTCTTGTGCAATCATGAAACAAAACACAAAGAATAACAACTTTTTAAAAAGAAAAAAAAAATCTAGATGATTAGTACCAACAGTACTTCATCATCTTCAGCTGCTTGACCATATTCCTCACATCATACGTGTTCCAGCCAACACTAGACAAGCATTTCATTTCAGAACATTTTCAACCTACTGTTAACATAAGAAAACATTGAAACCTGTAAAGAATTTTTGTGAGCTTATTCGAGCCAAACTGTCGACATAATGCCGGGAAGCAGAACCTCAACATATTGAGATAATGCTCTGGAGAATAGCGGGTTACATCTGTATTTATACATTGCAATCAAAGGAAAGGGACATAGGTAGGGTACATGAAATCCATTGGTGATAGACTAGAGAGATGGGAGAAAGCAAAGCAGGGAAACGCCTGGGATTGGATGAAAGTAAAATGATAGAAACATACTTAGGTGGGTGCAGGAACAATTAACATGATAACAATGAAGGAATTTGTGGTATCTGTCCTGGTGCCCAGCACATTAGGTTGTGCCCCAAGGGGTCCAGAAAAAGGGAAGTTACAAGTTACCCAGTAATTTCAAATGGTATGTTATTATAGATGCACAAAGACCGATAGGCTCAGTTAAAGTAAAGGGACCTTGTCAGTGAAGATACCGGCCTAGGATGTAACTACCCACCATAACTGCGTTTAGTTGAAGTTTAATTTCAGACCATCCTTTGTGGTTCCTTTAGGTCTCTGAGTTTGCAAGACCGCCATGCAGGCCTTCCCTGAGCTTGTCAGTTTAGCTTGTGGCCCCTTTTGTCCACACTACAAAAATTTTATACATTTAAATCTATAAAAGGGAACTGACCTAACCTACTGCTTAAAAGACTCAAATTTAAAGAAATGAAAATTTTCACTTTGAAAATAAAATCGTTGTTACCAAGGGCTTATCTGTGCTAATTCCTACTCTTTCCTGATAAAAAAAAAAGTAACCTATCAGGATTTAAGCATTTCTTCAAACCCAGCAACCTGTTGAACAACTTCTTAATGTGCCTATCAATCATCTGGCGATAAGAAGAGTTTGCATTCATAATAGCTAGTTGCTAAAATAAATATGACTTACTATAACTAATTCAATCAACAATGGAACCTCAGAGGTCAGCAAAGAAATAATCAAACAATAAGTCTGAATAGGTTGTAATTTTTCTGATTAACAAATGTTCTCCTTGTCATATGATGTTAAGAGCTGCTTAAAGCGCTCAGGTAAATTTGGAATGTATGTATTTACATTGGAAGGGTCTGTGTGCACTCTCCCAGTGAGAAATCCATGAGTCTATAAGTTTGCAAACATCAAGTTTTGCTTTCAGAAAACATTTTTCTATATGGTATTCTTTTTTCACAGGTTTAAATACCACAATCCATAGAATCTAACCGAGGTCAAATAAATTATCCACCCCACTTTTTCAATACATTCATGACAAACCACTCAAGATTAGCTTATAAACTGCCTGATGTATTAGGACTTCAATATAATTCTAATCAAAGAATTTTTTTTTTTTTTTATGGAGGGAAAGAGAGAGGTTTGAATCCTGAGCCAGACATTCATGCAGCCTACCACAACCCCAAATAACCAATGTCAGTTGGAGGGTGAAAGGGTAACAATGAAAAGCTGATCATTCATTGCTCTAGCCCACATTTATAATCTGGCCAAAATGTAAAATCTAGGCTTCTATTGCTTCTGATTCCTCATCTCCACTCCTACCTTCTCAACCATTTCTGTGTCCCTGAGAAGGATGACAGTCATAGCTAATGGAGTCCCAGGGACAAGATAGCACGGTTAGGCTAAAACTTTGTAGGGAGACAAACAGAAATGCACACTAATCAGTGATGAATTGGGTAAGAATAATTCCTTTAGTTTAGAAACATATCTCCATTGCTATTCCAAATTCCAGACTTTTAACAGCTGGTATGTTAGTCTTTATTTTGGCCATAATAATTTACCCTTGATTTTGTGGACTGAGTAAAAGAAGGAATGAATGGATTGAACGACTGATTGATTTCATATATTAGAGCTTGAGGCACTGCTGTAGGTTCGTTCCTGTGGAGAAATTCAGAGGGACCAACAGCCTCCTCATCTCTTAGGGCCATCAGCTCATTTTAATTATCCAAGAGGGGTGGAGATTCAAGTCTCAGAAATGCAGAGAACTGAAAAAGTTTGTCATGTGGCATTTATAAAGGAAGCCACTGACACAGTGACTATTAAACGCCGAGCTGGAAAAGCATAAATGTCATTAGACAGTCAGGTTCTTCTCTGGCAACTAGATTTTAATAGGTTTTTGATTGTCATTTCTCTTCTTGTTTCTTCATTATTCACACTTTGAAGGGATTCGCTTTCAAAAGAATTTGCTTAAACTTCCCCCTCAAAATCCAATTTGCAAATACACCTGCAATTGAATTTTCAATATGTGCAGTGGTAGGTGCCATCCTTTGCATACAAAAGAGTCCAAGCTTACAAGTCTGCCCATGGGGACCAGGCGTCCAGGTGACTGGTTCCTGCAGAAGAGAAAGGAGTGAAAGGACTGAGGCCATTATTCAGCTCTTCAGGCTGCAAGGTCATTCGGAGTGAATTCTGAATTATAAACAATACCTTCCTATAGTCTAAAGGTTAGACCTGAACTCTGAATAAGCAGACTGAATTCAGATCTCAGTTTTATTGGGGGAAAAAATGTCCAGAAGTGCAAATATTTTTTTGATGCTTAGAAAAAAATGTAGTGAGTCTAAATGATTATGGAATACATTTTTTATTCCTTTCTATAACAGATCAAAATTATGAATTCTGAGTTTGTGCATATCTAGTCAAGGTTTTGATCATTCAACCAATATTTTTTGAATGTGTGTGCCTGTCTTGCATCAGGAGCAGAAAGAAATGAAAAGGAAACAGTTCAGTGGAAAGGGCTGAATTATAATGTTATAGGCGGCAGGAACTGCACCAGAAGTTAGACTGGCGGGGTCAGACCAAACTTGGGTTCAGCAACCTCAGTACTTGAGTTCTGGCTAGGAAAGAATTCACAGCCAAGACCCAGACTGTAAGAGAACATTTACTTGGTAAATCACAGCGGTAGAAGAAGGAATTCCTAGAAGAAATGGTCTTAGGAAACAAGTTATAGAGATAAAGGAAGGGCCCTTGGGAGTGAGGAAGGTAATGATAACATGCCTTGGGGGGTGGGGGAGAGGAACGGGTATGCTCTGGGGAGGGAGAGCGCACTGGGTCCTCCATCCTAAGGGTTTTAGGGGAGGTCCTAGTGAAAGACTTTTTTATTTATTTTTTATTGATTTCAGAGAGAAAGGGAGTGGGAGAGATAGAAACATCAATAATGAGAGAGAATCATTGATCGGCTGACTCCTGCAAACCCCACACAGGGGATCCAGCCTGCAACCTGGGCATGTCCCTGACCTGGAATCGAACCCGTGACCTCCTGGTTCATAGGTCGATGCTCAACCACTGAGCCACGCTGGCTGGACCCACGGTAAGATCTTCACAGAATATTCAGCAGTTTTCCAGCTGTACCCTTTCAGTCTCCACTGATTGATTGGCGGGCACCAAGGCAAGGGGTCAGTATTCCATGCAGCTGATTCTGACGTCAGCCGTCAGCTGTGGTCAGCTGTGTCTGGTTTTGTTGCTCATCTGGGCCTGGAGCGGAAATACAATTGAGGCATAGATGTTATTTCTAGGGAGGAAAGGTCAGGGGTGTCCAAACCTTGTGACCAGCCATTTGTTAGCGGAGGAAAGTCACCCTGGGGGCAAGGTCCCACCCTTCAAGTGATTGTCTGTTGCTAGGCACCCAGGGGCTTCCACACTGATGACTTGTAGACCTGGCCCGTCTTCCTTGCTCTGTTCATGTGTCTAACTGCCTACAACATCAAGATATGTATTCGTAACTAAGTCCATGTAGCACAGATTCAACCTCCTTGTTAGAAATGAAAAGCTATATAAAAATGATTTAGGATTCCATTGCGATATTAATCTTATTTATCTTTGGTGGAAAAAGAAACGGTACCATAGTTTAAATTTTATTTGAAGCTATTCATTTATTATTTAAGTTTTATTTGAAATTGGCATCAACTTACTAAATTATAGTTATTAGTAATTTTAAATTATTAGGTATCATTCAGACTAACTTATCTACTGACTATACCAATTTGATCATTACTTTCTAACTAATCTAACAATTATAACAGTCAATTATATAACAGTATAACAACTTCCCTAGTATCTGGCAGCACTTATATTCATGCAGTTTTTTATTTAAAGGTAAAGATATACTCTCAACAAGGTGGGAATAGAAGGCTCATACCTCAACATAATAAAAGCTATATATGATAAACCCACAGCAAACATCATACTCAATGGACAAAAACTAAAAACATTTCCCCTAAGAACAGGAACAAGACAGGGATGCCCACTCTCACCACTCCTGTTTGACATAGTACTGGAAGTATTAGCCATTGCAATTAGACAAGAAGAAGAAATAAAAGGCATCCAAATTGGAAAAGAACAAGTAAAGCTGTCTTTATTTGCAGATGACATGATATTGTACATAAAAAATCCGAAAGACTCCGTCAAAAAACTAATAGACTTAATAAATGAATTCGGCAGAGTAGCAGGATACAAAATTAATGCAAAGAAATCTATGGCCTTTCTATACACCAATAGTGAACTTACAGATAGAGAGACTAAAAAGGCAATTCCATTTACCATCGCACCAAAAAAATTAAGATACCTAGGAATAAACTTAACTAAGGAGGTAAAAGACCTATACACGGAAAACTACAGGACACTGAAAAAAGAGATAGAGGAAGACGTAAACAGATGGAAGAACATACCATGTTCATGGATTGGTAGAATCAACATCATTAAAATGTCCATACTATCCAAAGCAATCTATAGATTCAATGCACTCCCCATTAAAATACCAATGGCATATTTCACAGACCTTGAAAGAACTCTCCAAAAATTCATCTGGAATAAAAAAAGACCCCGAATAGCCACAGCAATCCTGAGAAAGAAGAATAAAGTAGGAGGGATCTCAATACCAGATTTCAAGCTGTATTACAAAGCCACTGTTCTCAAAACAGCCTGGTACTGGCACAAGAACAGACATATAGATCAGTGGAACAGAATAGAGAATCCAGATATTGACCCAAACCACTATGCTCAATTAATATTTGACAAAGGAGGCATGAACATACAATGGAGTCAAGACAGTCTCTTCAATAAATGGTGTTGGGAAAATTGGACAGATACATGCAAAAAAATGAAGCTTGATCACCAACTTACGCCATACACAAAAATAAACTCAAAATGGATACAGGACTTAAACATAAGACGGGAAACCATAAAAATACTAGAGCAATCCACAGGCAGCAAAATCTCAGACATATGCCAAAAGAAATTCTTCACTGACACTGCCCCTAGGGCAATGGAAGCTAAAGAGAAAATTAACAAATGGGACTACATCAAAATGAAAAGCTTTTTCACAGCAAAAGAAACCATCAACAAAACAACAAGAAGGCCTACTGCATGGGAGAACATATTTGCAAATGGCATCACTGATAAAGGTTTGATCTCCAACATCTACAGGCAGCTTATACAACTTAATAAAAGGAAGATAAATGATCCAATAAAAAAATGGGCAACAGACCTAAATAGAAGCTTTTCAAAAGAAGACAGAAGGAAGGCCAAGAGACACATGAAAACATGCTCAACGTCACTAATTATCCGAGAGATGCAAATCAAAACAACAATGCGGTACCATCTCACACCTGTCAGAATGGCTATCATCAACAAATCAACAAATGACAAGTGTTGGCGAGGATGCAGAGAAAAAGGAACCCTCGTGCACTGATGGTGGGAATGCAGACTGGTGCAACCACTGTGGAGAACAGTATGGAGTTTCCTCAAAAAACTGAAAATGGAACTCCCATTTGACCCAGTAATCCCACTCCTGGGAATATATCCAAAGAAACTAGAAACACCAATCAGAAAGGATATATGCACCCCTATGTTCATAGCAGCACAATTCACCATAGCTAAGATTTGGAAACAGCCTAGGTGCCTGTCAGCAGATAACTGGATCAGAAAACTGTGGTACATCTACACAATGGAATACTATGCTGCCATAAAAAAGAAGGAATTCTCAGCATTTGCAGCAACCTGGATGGAATTGGAGAACATTATGTTAAGTGAAATAAGCCAGTCAATGAAAGAAAAATACCACATGATCTCACTCATTTATGGGTAATAAAGAACATTATAAACTTGAACAAAAAGATAGATACAGAGACAGTAAAGCATCAAACAGACTGTCAAAATTACAGGGGGAAAGTTAGGGAGAGGTGGGGGAGATAAGAGATCAATCAAAGGACTTGTATGCATGCATATAAGCATAACCAATGGATGCAAAACTCTGGGGGGTGAGGGCATATATGGGAGTGTGGTGGGGGGTGGCAATGGTAAGATATGTATACATATAATACCTTAATAAAAAAAAAAAAGAAAAAAAAAGCACGATGAGGGAAAATTCTGGAAAACTGGCCGTTTAAAAAAAATAATAAATAAATAAATAAATAAATAAATAAATAATAAAAAAAATAAATAAAGGTAAAGATATATGTTCCCCCTTGCTAATTGTTAAAAAATGCACTTTTAAAAAATATGCATTTTTAATTGATTTCAGAGAGGAAGGGAGATGGAGAGAGAGATAGAAACATCAGTGATGAGATAAAATCATTAATCAGCTGCCTCCTGTATGCCTCACACTGGGGATCGAGCCCACAACCCGGGCATGTGCCCCAACCAGGAATCAAACGGTGACATCCTGGTTTATAGGGCAATGCGCAACCACTGACCCACGCCAGCCAGGCGGTAAAAAAAAAAATAAAAATAAAAATGCATTTTGAATGCTTATCTTCCATTGAACAGGCCTAAGTTATACTGCCTGATATTTCCTAATTACAGCCATTTCATTGGTTGAAATTTTTTTCCCCCTGTTCTCCAATTAATTCCGTCTGTTTTCCTGCCTCTCCCTGTCCTGATACCAGCCTGGAACACCTTCGATCTGTTTCTTAATTTTTTTCTTCTTATCCAGTACACCCCCAAAACATCTTAAAATCTACTTTTACATAGTTACCATTTTATATCACAGCAATAAAATACCTTTGGTCCTCAGTGCCCAATAATAGTGTTGCAATTACAGGGGAGGTGGAGGAAGAAAATGAAGGCAAAGTGTGGTCATTTGTCACGTCCTCCCATTGAGAAAAATACTTTTGTCTTTTAAAGAAACACAAAAGAAATATCATTGGCATCTAAAAAGATTGGGAAAGAGAATTTGGGGCAGTAGTGTTTTAGCATATTCTTACTAGTATCTGCCTCTATTGTTGGATTTATCACTCTCTATTGTAATGTATATTTCTCTCTCTACTAGATTGAGGGCTTTCTGAGGACAGGAACTGTGGCTAGTGTCAACTAATGAATGTTTGGTTAGAGAGTAAATGAATTCCTTTGTGTTTGATTATACTGAAAGATTGCTCCCGGGCATGGTCCTGTTACAGGCCCTCTGCTCTCCGAGCACAATCCTATCTCCGTTCATTTTCCAGTGTGCAGCCTCCACATCTTTCTTCAACCTTTACTCTTTGCAACCCTGATCTCCCAGCCATCGGTGCTGGGGGCAGGAAGCCTCAGGGAAAGCTGGACCTGAGCTGCTCACCACAATCGCGTGCCTAGTGAATCTGGATCTCGTCATGCTTTAGCTATCTCAGCTTCTCTTCAAAATTTGCATGTCCCACTAAATGACCTTTAAGATTCCTAACAATTCTAAGATTGTAAGATAAAAGAATCCAGGACTGTTAGTTTCCATGGAAATTCCAGCTTTTAATACAAATGTAGTAGCAAGTCCTAGGACCTCCGGATTCCCTCTGTGTATTAACCATGAAAAGCATTTTTAAAATGTAGAATATAAATATGAAAGTATGCTTTACCCACAGCCTACTCAGTTCTTATGTTTGGCAGAATTCTGCAAAATGTGTGTCACCTATTACTGAGATTGTTCCATCCCTGATATATTTGTATTGGTTTGTTTCTGGTGGTAATTTGTCCTAAAATGTGTATAGAAAGCAAGTATTTTATGATGAGTTGTTCATTAGTGCATGCTGCGTGAGGAATTCAGAGGAAAACCCAGATTCAGTGATTAACAATGCCAAAAATGCATGTAACTAGCCATCGTTCAAATAACAGTGGCCTTTTAAACTTTTCCATTTTATTGGGAACCCATTTTCTATTTGGTCTTTCTTAACAGTGTTTTTTCCTACTTTAAACAGGTTCTAAATAAAATTCTGTATTAAAAAAACAACAATAAACAAATATAAAAGTAAAAGTGCATTAGATAACCATGAAGGTCAGACTCAGACTAAGCAAAGCCTGGGGGTTCCTTCTCCCTCCTCTCAGTCTCTACCAGTGTGAACTTCTCCCTTCACCCTTTGCTTACCCTGGAAGAGATTTATATCAAATGTTTCAGCTACCTGTCTGGACGTCAGAATCACTTAGACACTTAATAGAATTCAAATTCCTGGGCCTCACGCTGACCTGCTTCGCTCCTATCCACCCCAAATTCAGGGTGAGTGAGGTTCGAATGGCATCAGGAATGGTGGTTTAACTAGTTCCTGTGATGGTGACACCCAGCCAGATGCAGGAACCACGGATCTAGGGAGGGATTCTCTAAAAAAGCCCTGACTCTTCCTCCTCCAGGGACCCAGTACTGGCAAGCAGGTTTTGAGTGCCTGATTTAACTCTTGACTACTAAATCAAAGTGGTTTTCAGTAGGGGACATATCAGGAAGGCTCTAAAGTTTAGATGTTTATCATGTAGGTGATGGAGAAACATTGAAGAATTTTGTGCAGGGGAGCAACACGATCAGACTTAGAAAGACCATCTGCCTCCCAGTAATGCAGCCAGTACAATGGGGGCCAAGTCTACTGAAGGAAGAGACAGAGAGCAAGATAGAGGGAGAACAAAGAGGCAGTGGTTCAAGCTAGAGCTAATGAGGGTTTCCCTCATAATTCTAGTCAAACCAAACTCCCCCTTGTTCCTCAATTAAAAACCACAATTTCCTGCTGTATGGGTTTTTTTTTTGTGTTGTTTTTTTGTTGTTGTTCTTATAGCCAGGAACATTCCCACCCACCACCCCACTCCCAGCCCTGCCAATTCCACACATGCAAATTCAGTCCCAATCATATCTGTCCTATGGGTTTTCCCTAAAACACCAAAGGGAAAAATCTCTTCTTACTCTAATCCCTATAACAATTTATCAATATCTCTCCTAAGCCACACAGCATTGTTCCCTTGGTAGTATGCTTTTAAATACCTGTACATTATCTCTTCCTTGGCCATAAACTCACAGAGAAAGGAGAAATTTAGACATCAGGTGGGTCTAGTATAAATCTCATATGCGTGACTAACTAGCTGATTTATGGTATTTCACTTACCCCAAGGATTCTCAGTTTCCTTGTCTATAAAAATGGGCCAAGACCTATTTTACAAGATCTTTTTGAAGGATAAACAAAATAACAAATATAAGGCTCCTAGCATAGAAGCTGACCCAAAGGAGGTGTTCAATAAATGGTAGCTATTAATACTATTGATATATTAACATTTCTTTGATTCTGTATCCATGATTTATCTACCTTTGGCTCTGCCATGTCACCTTGCACAGTGCTTACTTAGTTCAAAGCCAGAATTCAGTATATATTTGATGAATAAATAACAGTACCTAACATTTTTGATCCCTTACGAAGTGTAAGGCACTGTTCTAAGGTCATTCATTATCTCTTTAACACCCCACAATAACATTATAAGGCAAGTACTATTATTATCTTCTTTCTACAGCCGAGTAAGGTGTTGCTTAACTTCTTCAGGGATCAATAGCTAACAAAAGGGGAGAATGACTCACAATTCACAAAGAGGCTTTTTCTCGGAAGGCTTACCTATTGGTGAGATAGACTGTGGCCAATGTCTTGCAGTTTGAACCTCTAGAGAGAAGAATACTTAAGAATGTGACTGGAGATACCGTCTTTAAAGAAGTAATTAAGGATAAATGAGATCATTAAGGTGACCTCTAATCCAATGTGATTGGTGTCTTTATACAGAGATTAATATACAAACATACACAAAAGGAAGACTATGTTAATGTGAATATAGTCATCTACAAGCCAAGAAGTAACCCTGCAGACACCTTAATCTTGGCTTTATAGCCTCCATAATTGTGAGAAAATAAGTATCTGTTGTTTGTGATACTTGCTTTTGGCAGCCCCAGCAAACTAATACAGTGGCTTATTTTATGGTCCTCCTCAATTATATAAGCCAAATGCTAGGAGTGCTTTCAGATGTTTTAAATTTCTAAACTGATGCTTTAAGCATGTAAATTCTCTACATTCTCATAACTTATCTACCAAGGTTAATATCAAACAATATGAGACAGCTGATGAGGTTGGGATTGTGGTCTCTGGTCTTGACACAGATTCTATAGGTTCCCTCTTCCATAAAAACAGCTATGCTACCTGTTCCCTGCTCTGTGGTTGGTGGTGAAACTTCACAACACCAGATACTTCCTGAATTATTTCGTTCTTATTTTTTCATTCAGAAACTGGCTTCTCTTCTAGTGGTGGCTAGCCTCTAGAATCAGTTATGACTTTCAAAATTCATCATCAAAATTAAAATTTCCTACTCTTTGAAAGACATGTTATGCCCTAGCAGGTTTGTTTTAGTGGATAGAACGTCGACCTGTGGACTGAAGAGTCCTGGGTACAATTCCTGCCAAGGGCACATGCCTGGGTTGCGGGCTTGATCCCCAGTAGGAGATGTGCAGGAGGCAGCTGATCAATGATTTCTCTCATCATTGATGTTTCTATCTCTCTCTCCCTCTACCTTCCTCTCTGAAATAAATAAAAATTTAAAGATTTAAGAAAAAGAAAGACATGTTAGAAGAATGAAATGAAAAAGCACTGATTGAGAGAAAAATTTGCAAAGTATATATCTGATAAAGAACTTGTATCTAGACTATATTAAGAATTGAACCCAATACTAAAAAGAACAATCCATTTTTTTAAATAGGCAAAAGATTTGAACAGATACTTCTCCAATGAAGATATACTGATGCAAACAAGCACAGAAAAAGATGCCAACATCAATAACCATTCAGGAAATGTAAATTAAAACCACAATGAGATACCAGTTCACAGCTAATAGAATGGCTAAAATTTGAAAGACTGACCAAACAAGTGTTGACAAAGACATGGATGAACTGGAATTCTCATTCACTGCTGGTGAGAATATAAAATGATATAACCACTTTGAAAAATAGTTGAGCAATTTCATAAAAAGTTTAAGATGAGACCCTGGTTAGAGCATCAGCCTGTGCACCAAAGGGTTATGGGTCCTAATACACCAAGGTTGGGGTTCATTCCCATGCCAGGGCACATATAGGAATCAACTAATAGTGAATAAATGGGTAGAATAATGAATTGATCTTGACATCTCTCTCTCTCTCTCTCTCTCTCTCTCTCTCTCTCTCTCTCTCTCTCTCTCTCTCTCTCTCTCTCAATAAAATACAAAAGCACTATGCAAACTTAAAAAATAAATAAAGAAAACATGACCCACATATATGCTGTCTATAAGAGACCCATCTCAGAACAAAAGATACACACAGACTGAAAGTGCAAGGATAGAAAAAGATATTCCATGCAAATGGAAATGGAAAAAAAAATCTGGGGTAGCAATACTTATATCAGACAAAAGAGACTTCAAAACAAAGGCCATAAGAGACAAAGGATGACATTACATAATACTAAAGGAATAAAATCCAACAAGAGGATATAACCCTTGATAATGTATATGTACCCAAATAGGAGCACCTAAGTATATATAGAAAATCTTGGTGAATATAAAGGGAGAGATTGACAGTAATACAGTCATAGTAGGAAATCTTGACACCCCACTGAAATCAATGGATAGATCTTCTAGACAAAAAAATCAACAAGGCAACAGCAATCTTACACAACACACTGGACCCGATGGATTTAGTTGATATTTAGAGAATATTTCATCCCAAAGCAGCAGAATATATATTCTTTTCAAGGGCGCATGGAACATTCTTTAGGATAGACCACATGTTAGGAAACAAAACAAGTCTTAATAAATTCAAGAAGATTGAAATCATATCAAGCATCTTCTCTGACCACAATAGTATAAAACTAGAAATCAATTACAATAAAAAAGATGAAGACACTCCAAACACATGGAGGCTAAACAGCATGTTATCAACCAATAAAAATGAACCCCAAATGTATGGGACACAATGAAAGCAGCTCTGAGAGGGAAATTCATAGCATTACAGGCCTACCTCAAGAAGCAAGAAAAATCTCAAATAAACAATCTGACCCTCCACCTAACAGAACTAGAAAAAGAATAACAGCCTGTCCAGAATAGCTCAGGGGTTGAGCATTGACCTATAAAGTAGGAGGTCATGGTTCAATTTCTGATCAGGGCACATGCCAGGGTTGTGGGCTCCATCCCCAGTGTGGGTTTGTAGGAGGCAGCCGATCAATGATTCTCTCTCATCGTTGATGTTTCTATCTTCCTCTCCCTCTCCTTTCCTTTCTGAAATTAATTTAAACAAAATTAAAAAAAAAAAAAAAGAATAACAAACAAAGCCCAGAGTAAAGTGAGGTGATCAATCCGGGGCTCCACAATTGCCCCAAAGAGGGAGGTCCAAGCCACCGACCAGCCCAGTGGGCTGCAATGGGTGGGCAGGGCCTACCTCTTTGGGGTGATTGATCACCCCAAAAAAGGAGGCCCAGGCTACCTGGCGGCAGCGCTGTGGCGGATGGGCAGGGCCTCCCTCTTAGGGGCTCCCAAACTGCGAGAAGGGGCAGGCTGGGCTGAGGGACCCCCCCCTCCCCCCCCCCCAGTGCAAGAATTTCATGCACTCGGCCTCTAGTGTTAAATAAGAGTAGTGAAAGCAGACATTCCTGTCTTATTCTTGATCTTAAGGGGAACTAACAAACAAAATAAAAACAAACTCATAGATATAGAGAATAGACAGATAGCTCTCAGAGGGGGAGGGCTTGGGGAGGCTGGGTGAAAAAGGAGAAGGGATTAAGGAAAAAAAAAACAGGGAAGAAACCAAGATGGCAGCATAGATAAACACCTGAACTTGCTGCCTCGCACAACCACTTCAAAAATACAACTACAAGACAAAACGGACATCATCCAGAACCACAGGAAGGCTGGCTGAGTGGAAATTCTACAACTAGAAGGAAAGAGAAAAGCACAGAGACTCAGAGGAGCTGTGGAAGTAAAGTGCACGCAGAAAGGGCTGGCAATTGAGTGCGTGGTTGTCTTTCTTAATCAGGAGGGAGACACAAGCTCCCGACTGCTCTGAACTCCAGTTCTGGGCGAGATTCTGGGGACCCAGACTCATACAGGGAGAAACTGAACTGTCTGGCATTGGGCGGAACTCAGAGGTGCCAGCAGTGATTACCAATTACCGAGGGACACTGAGACCTGAGGGCCTCTTAGGGCAGGGCTGAAGGGAAGTCATTGCAGTTTGCTCCACCCTTAGACCCCACCCCACCCAAGCTGAGCATAGAGGCTTTTGTATATGAAAGGCCTGGTCCTTTGAAATCTAAAATTACCTAACAAACTGCAGCTGAGTCAGAGAGACCCAGAACATCCAAAAGAAGGCCCAAGGCTCCACAGCAGTTTGCATTGCTTCACAGCTGGGCCTCATCTGGGCACCTCCAAAACCCAAACAAAGAAGAGGAATCTGCAGATCTCTCTGTAGCTCCTGCCTGGGTGGCCTCAGGCAGAGGCTAAATTAGCACCTCCTTGGAGATCCAAGAGCCAGTGTGCCCAGGGGTCAGAGTGAGACCATCCAGATTACAACTCTTCAGATCCATAAGGGACACACTCAGGGGGCAGACTCAGTGAGCATCAAAGCCTCACTGAAGCAAGTCTTGCCTCATAAGGGTGTCTTCAGCACAGAAGCTCTCCCATCACAGACACAGCTGATCCTCACAGCCAATTGACCTGGAGGTCAATTCCTCCTAGTGATACTAACAACAATCAAGGATTAACTACAACAGGACTGTGCACACAGCCTACAAAGGGTTGCACCAAGAGTGTCCACCTCAGGTAACTGGGGAGGCTGAGCCACTGGGCCCTATAGGACACCTAGCACACAAAGCCACTCTATCAACTCAGGGAAGCAGCCAAAATGCAGAGACAAAGAAACAGGTCACAAATGAAAGAAATGAAGGATATAGAGTTCAAAATCACGGTTTTTAGGTTACTCAAGAATTTTCTAGAAACTACCGATAAATTGAGACCCTCGAGGATATGAAAAAGGACCAACTAGAAATTAAGCATACACTGACTGAAATAAAGACTAATATACAGAGATCCAACAGCAGACTAGAGGACTGCAAGAATCAAGTCAAAGATTTGAAATACGCCAAAACCGGTTTGGCTCAGTGGATAGAGCGTTGGCCTGCAGACTGGAAGGTCCCAAGTTCGATTCCGGTCAAGGGCATGTACCTTGGTTGTGGGCACATCCCCAGTAGGGGGTGTGCAGGAGGCAGCCGATTGATGTTTCTCTTTCATCGATGTTTCTAGCTCTCAATCCCTCTCCCTTCCTCTCTGTAAAGAATCAATAAAATTGCCAAAACCGGTTTGGCTCAGTGGATAGAGCGTCGGCCTGTGGACTCAACGGTCCCGGGTTCGATTCCGGTCAAGAACATGTACCTTGGTTGCGGGCACATCCCCAGTAGGGGGTGTGCAAGAGGCAGCTGATCGATGTTTCTTTCTCATCGATGTTTCTAACTCTCTATCCCTCTCTCTTCCTCTCTGTAGAAAATCAATAAAATATATTCTTTTAAAAAAAAGAATCAATAAAATATATTTTAAAGAAAAAATATTTGAAATACAAAGAAGCAAAAAACACCCAACTGGAAAAGCAAAAAGAAAAAAGAATCCAAAAATATGAAGATAGTGAAAGGAGCCTTTGGGACAACTTCAAGTGTACCAACATCTGAATTATGGGGGTGCCAGAAGAAGAGAGAGAGCAAGATATTGAAAACCTATTTGAAGAAATAATGACAGAAAACTTCCCCCACCTAGTGAAAGAAATAGACTTACAAATCCGGGAAGTACAGAGAACCCCAAACAAAAGAAATCCAGAGGACCACACCAAGACACATCATAATTAAAATGCCAAGAGCTAAAGACAAAGAGAGAATATTAAAAGCAGCAAGAGAAAAACAGTTAGTTACCTACAAGGGAGTACCCATACGATTGTCAGCTGATTTCTCAACAGAAACTATGCAGGCCAGATGGTAGTGGCAAGAAATATTCAAAGTGATAAATAGCAAGAACCTACAACTAAGATTACTCTACCCAGCAAAGTTATCATTCAGAATTGAAGGTCAGATAAAGAGCTCACAGATAAGAAAAAGCTAAAGGAGTTCATCACCGCCAAACCAGTATTATATGAAATGCTGAGAGGTATTCTTTAAGAAGAGGATGAAGAAGAAAAAGGTAAAGATAAAAATTATGAACAACAAATACATATCTATCAACAAGTGAATCTAAAAATCAAGTGAACAAAAAATCTGATTAACAGAATAAACTGGTGAATAGAATAGAATCAGGGGCATAGAAAGGGAGTGCACTGACAATCCTCGGGGGGAAAGGGGTGTGGGGTGCGGGAAGAGACTGGACAAAAATCGTACACATATGGATGAGGACAGTAGGGGGAGGGGTAAGGGCATGGGGTGGGGTGGGAACCGGGTGCAGGGGAGCTATGGAGGGGAAAAAGAAGAACAACTGTAATAATCTGAACAATAAAGATTTATTTTTAAAAAAACAACCAAACACAGACAATAGTATGATGATTGCCAGTGGGAAAGTGGAGTGGGGAGAGGAAAGAAGGCAAAGTAGGATAAGTAGTGGCAAAGAGACTTGACTGAGAAGTGAGTGCACTATGAAGTGTGCAAATAATGTGCTACTGAGTTGTACCCTTGAAACCTGTATGGTTGTATTAACCTATGTCATCCAAATAAATACAATTTTTAAAGAAGTGTAGTCCATGGAATTGTCACTGGCATGTGATAATACCAATGCAAATATTGAGAATAAACACTCAGAAATTTATATAAAAATTTCACAGAGTAATTTTATATCTATCACATCTAATAGTAAAATTTTTTTGCTTGTACTTTATATACCTTTATTTCATTTTTCTATTAAATATTTAACATTTTCTTGAAAAGTTTTTTATTAATATTCCATTCCTCTCATTTTTGTCATTTTTTTTTATTTTATTATTTTTTACAGAGAGGAAGAGAGAGGGACAGAGAGCCAGAAACATCGATGAGAGAAAGACATCGACCAGCTGCCCCCTGCACACCCCCCACTGGGGATGTGCCCGCAACCAATGTGCCCTTGACCGGAATCAAACCCAGGACCCCTCAGTCCGCAGACCGACGCTCCATCCACTGAGCCAAACCGGTTTCGGCTTTGTCATTTTTTTAATATCAGTCCACAATACAGTGTGGGGCAAAAGTAGGTTTACAGTTGCTCATGTGAAAAATAATACAGTGATTAATAATCAACAATATAAGAATAAACTACATCATTAAAAATGGTTAATGGTGTGGAAAAATTATGACCTAAGTAGAAAAAAAAAAAGAAGAATACAGAAAAGAATGTAAAGCATAACCCCTGAGTTTGCAAAATGGATTTTTGAATGGCAGGACATAGTTTATCTCTGAATGGTGCCTAGAGTAGGAGAGTACCAGGTTAATCTCTGAAAAATACATGTTAGAACTATAGGAATTTATTTTCACTCTTTCAGCTTAACTATATTTTCTATAATGAACATGTAATATTTTGAAATTTGAAAATTTAATGAATAGTATCACTTTTTCTTTGGGGGTGGGGGAGGTTATAGGCTTATTGTAAGGAAGAATTAAGCCCATGTTTTGTTCTTTGTCTGCATTATTCTATTCAGTTTAGATTGTTAGATCATCATTAACTTTTCCATAAAGGAAAGGAATAATACATTTTAAAAATCATGTTTAAGTTTTTTTTTTAATGTAACAGTATATTTTCATACATTTTACAAATAAAATATCTGAAAAATTTGTAGCAGAACCTCCACTTCTGGGTCATAAATTGTATTCATTGTACACAGGCAAAATCTAAATAATTAAGTAGTACTAAATAATGAAACCAATAGAGAGAGGCTATACTTATGAGTGACAATGCTATCAGTCAAATTTCCATAATAACTAACATTTTACTGTGGGCTGTGTGCAAATGATGTGAACATAACATTTATGTCTGAAATAAAACTCCTCAATTGTTTTACTGGGGAAAAAAAAGGCTGGAGGAAGAAAACATCTAATTTTAATGTAACACTAAATCCAAAGGCAGTACAGCTGTTTGGTTGTGGTTGTTTAGCTCAGCTGTTTTATTCTGAGAAAAGCACAGCTGCCTTTTGATGTCTGTTATTCAAGACTGTTCTTCAGAGGAATTAAATGGATGAGCGCTCATAGACCACTGGTGGGTTCAGCTTCCTCTCTTACTACAGTGCCATTTCTTAGTGTGGTTCTTTACATTTCAACATCGGCTAATGCAAGTTCCTTCCCTTGTACCTTGCCTTTCCCTCCAGAATTCTGCTTCTAAGAGCAGCACTGTTGGTGGAAGAGTAAATTCATATATATATATATACACATATACATATATATGTGTATATATATATGAATTTATATATATGTGTGTATATATATGAATTTATATATATACATTTTATATATTTTTAAGGACAATTTTTGAAAAGCTATTCAGATTTAAAATGCTATCTGGATGATATTAAGAAATTATTAATTTTGATGTATGAAATGACATTGCGTGTTTTTTTAATAACCTTTAAGTGTTACATACTGAAATAGTTACAAATGAAATGATACATCTTATATTTGCTTTTTTTAAAAAATATTTTATTGATTTTTTACAGAGAGGAAGGGAGAGGGATAGAGAGTTAGAAACATCAATGAGAGAGAAACATCGATCAGCTGCCTCCTGCACACTTCCTACTGGGTATGTGCCCACAACCAAGGTACATGCCCTTGACCAGAATAGAACCTGGGACCCTTGAGTCCGCAGGCCGGTGACGCTCTATCTACTGAGCCAAACTGGTTAGGGCTCATATTTGCTTTAAAATAATCAAGGGGATTATTCTTTCAAAGAGAGGAAGACAGGGAAAGGGTGGGAGTATAGGTAAATTAAGGTTGGCTGTGAGTTGATAATTGTGAAAACTAGATAGAGGGTGAGGGAGTGTTCATTACAATGTTCTCTCCACTTTTCTGTGTGTTGGAAAATTTCCATAATAAAAAGGTTCTTAATTTGATTAATTAAATGACACAAATATAAGCATTACATTAAATTAAATGACTCTTCAGTTCCATATCCACAGATCTATCCTACAAGAAACACTCGTCCACGTGCACACATATATGTGGAAAGATGTTTCCTTTGACACTGTTTGGAGTAACAAATAATTGGAAACTGCATTCATATTCAACAATGAGGAATGGCTAACATTAACTGTAATGTATTCCGCTGTCTATTTTTATGCCCTCTTCCCCAAGTGTAGAGTTAGTTAATATAGGGTAATGTTAATAAAAGAAGATCCTACTTCCAAGGACCCTGAATGACCTTCCAAGGAGGAAATCCCGACTGAAGGGAAGCCTAGCAGCTCCCTGAGTAAGAGTCGCTGAGCACGGTGCTCAGCCCCTAAAAGGGGAGCCAGTACCCGCCTGGAAATCATATGGATAGCTATGCTGACAGCCTTGGTGACTCAGAACCAGAGAGTGCTGATGAACACATGGTGATGTCACCATTTCCTGCCTCAGGAAGTCGCCAAGAGGAGGAGTGGACAGCCAGGTAGACAAGATCAAAGGCTGGGAACATCCCCCACCTTCCCGTTATTCTTGTCTCCTTTTAGATATAATCTCAAGGAATGCACTTGTCATTCTGTTCCTACAGGGACCCATATTCTTCAGCTTGGATGAGATTTTTTTTTTTTTCAAGTCAGCGGACAAAATGCTCCTTTGGGGCCCACCCAAGCTCTGGGGTCTGTACCTACGCACGACAGCTCTGATCCTCCACAGTTTTTTCCAAGGCACAGTCAGGATCCGTGCTTCTCTCTAAACAGATTAATCCACTTACCAGCTTCTTATCAGGACTCACCTGCTACTCTCAGCAGGCCCAGGCATGCTGCACCCGAAACCACTGACTCCTGCCCCAAGGGGAGGGTGGGAAGCCCTCTAGAAGAGCTGACAGTTACCTCATGTCTAGTTTTCCAAATTCTTTGACTCTGATAGGCTACCCTATGCTTAGAGTGAGTCTCCTGACTTGAGACAGGTATGCTATTGTGGAGTCAAGAACTTGAAATCAGAACACCCATCCCTGTGTCTTGCTATGTTTCCATGAGGAAAAACAAGCCAGTTAACCTTCATTTTCCTCATGTAAAAAACTGGTATAATAATAAGAACATTATAGGATTAACTATAGGGGGTGGGGTGTGTCCCTCACCCCAGCCTGCACCCTCTCCAATCTGGGACCCCTTGAGGGCTGTCCGACTGCCCTCTCACAATCCAGGACTGCTGGCTCCCAACCGCTCGCCTGCCTGCCTTCCTGATTGCCCCTACCTGCTTCTGTCTGCCAGCCTGATCACCCCCTAACCACTCCTCTGTCAGCCTGATCGACATCTAACTGCTCCCAGGGCAGCCCGATTGCTCCTAACTGCCCTCTCCTGCCAGTCTGGTCACCCCTAACTGTCCTCCCCTGCAGGCCTGGTTGCCCCCAACTGCCCTCACCTGCATGCCTGCCCCCCCCCCCCAACTGCCCTCACCTGCAGGCCTGGTCCCCCCAACTGCCCTCCCCTGCTGACCTGGTTTCCCCCAACTGCCCACTCTGCCAGCCCAGTCACCCCTAACTACCCTCCCTGCTTGCCTGATCGCCCACAACTGCCCTCCCCTGCAGGCCTGGTTCCAACCCCCCCCCCAACTGCCCTCCCCTGCTGGCCTGGGTCCCCCCCAACTGCCTTCCCTTGCTGGCCTGGTCACCCCTAACTGCCCACAACTGCCCTCCCCTGCATCTACCTGGAAATCATATGGATATGATTCCTACAGGCCATCTTGTGGTGGCCATCTTGTGTCCACATGGGGGCAGCCATCTTTGATTACATGGGGGCGGCCATCTTGTGTCTTGGAGTGATGGTCAATTTGCATATTACTCTTTTATTAAATAGGATGTGTGTTAAAGGACCGAGGGCAGTACCCTGGTGCATAATATATGTTGGTTATGTATGACAAACTGCCTGGTTTTCAACACATTCCCTGGCTGTGGCTGTAACCATCAAACTTACAATATTGTGTCTAATCACCTGACCCCAGATTAATTTGGGTTCAATTCCCAGTCAAGGGCACGTACCTGGGTTGCAGGTTCAATCCCTCGTCAGTCAGGGCATGTGTGGGAGGCAATCAATCAATGTTTTTCTCTCACATGGATGCTTCTCTCTCTCTATTCCTCTCCCTCTTCCTCCCCTCCCTTCTACTTTCTCTAAAAAAATCAATGGAAAAATATCCTTGGGTGAGGATTGACAAAACAAAAAGTGGGGGGGTGGGGGGGGGAGATATCTCCTTGTAGCTTCTCAGTCTGTCAACATTGGATGTAACAGTTGACAAGGTAGATTTAGGTCCACCATTTTACTATTTGTGTTTTGTCTGTCTCCACTGTTTGTTGTTGTTGTTCCTCTGTTCCTATTTCCCTGCCTTCTTTTTAATTATTTAGGAAAAAATCTTTAGAACTATACTTTAATTTACCTACCATTTTTTGTTTGTTTGTTTTTTTAGCTATAGCTCTATTTTCTTACTGGTTACTCTAGGGATTACAATATACATCTTTAACTTTTCACAATCCAGAGTTAATATTGTACTACTTCATGTAAAATGCATAAACCCTACAATCATAAAAGTTCCTTTTGCTATAATTGTCAAATGTATTACATCTCTGTTATAAGTCCCATAAGACAATGAAGTCATCTTTGCTCTAAATATATGAAATTTAAAGAAATTAGCAGGGAAAAAAATTACATTTACAAAATACCTCTAATTTTATTAAAAGAAAATCTCCTTAGTAAATTGCCTAGAAGATCTAAGCATTTTATACCCAACACTAGATGCCCAGTACACGAAATTCGTGCACAGGGCAGGGGGTGTCCCTCAGCCTGGCCTATACCCTCTCCAATCCGGGACCCCTCAGGGGATGTCTGACTGCTGGTTTAGGCCCAATCCCAAGGACATCCCTCTCGCAATCCGGGACTGCTGGCTCCTAACTGCTCACCTGCCTACCAGCCTGATCATCCCTAACCCCTCTCCTCTGCCTGCCTGCCTGATCATCCCTAACTGCCTCTGCCTGCCGGCCTGATCACCCCTAACCACCCTCCCCTGCTGGCCTGATTGCCCCTAACTGCCTCTGCCTCAGCCCCCGCAACCGTGGCTTTGTCCGGAAGGAAGACTGGATGACCAGAAGATGTCCAGTCGACCCGGTCTAATTAGCATATTATCCTTTTATTAGTATAGATTATAAAATTCAGTTCCTTTTTATTTTTCCCAAGAAAGTGGCTTTACTTTTCATTTGGCTCATTTTTCATTTTCAAACCTAGCTTATCTGAAGCCATTCCAGAATTATAAGCAGTTTTTAAAAACATGGTATTAAACAAAATCTTTCCATTTGTTTAATTTTTTTGGCCAAAACATTAGCATTGCCACTAGTTTCATAAGAATCACATTGTCACGGCAAGAAACTTAACACATCTTTCAACAAATAAATACCTCACATTCTGATAGGTATGGGAGACAATCTTTGTGGTTCTATTGGCCCTTTCCATTTTGTAATAATCTGCTCATTTGGTAGATATTTTTACAATGACCAAAACAGCATTTAAGCCATCCAGCATGTATCTCCAAGGATGCTACAGTTATAAATGTAGGTAATTAAAACTTCTATTTCTGTAGAATTTGTGAAGTATTGTGGGGGAATCAGGTTAATCAGGTGAACTAGAGACCTTCCTGAGTCGCTATAACAGTGATGACCAAGGTAATCTGGTACTGCAATCCTATAAAACCTCTGGCTGTCCACCACCTGCTATAAGCCTTGTGAAAGGCGAAAGAAGACAGGTGGCTGAGGAACTCCTGGCTAATTCACCTGGAGAAGGGTAAGTGCAAGGGAATTCAGAACCCAGAGGCAATTAAAACTCAGAGGAATCGCTAACATTTGCAATGATACTTACATTTGCAACAATACTTATATTTGCAAAGCCTTTTGTGTTTGACAGAAAATTATTGTGGTTGTGTTAGTTTTTTGTTTATTGCTTTGTGTCATTTTTTTAAATATATATTTTATTGATTTTTTACAGAGAGGAAGGGAGAGGGATAGAGAGAAACATCGATGAGAGAGAAAGATTGATCAGCTGCAGGTTGATACTCTATCCACTGAGCCAAACCGGTCAGGGCTGTTTTGTGTCATTTTTAAGAGAGCTCTATAAGCCGTAGAAAATAAAACAAAGACAGATAAAATATATCCACACACACCACCCCCCCCCCCAAGAATTTACAATATTAGTTTTCATGCTTTATATTTGTGAAAGTCATTTTTTTATTTTAAACCTTAAGGTTTGAACAGTGTTTTTAAACAAAAGGTAATTTTTTTTAATTGCAATTCAATTGAGCATGCTTTTCTTTAAGAGCAAATTTCCCTATCCCTTTAGAGACACAGAAAATTAGAAATACATATCATGTTTTTATTTCAGTGTCTTTGCAGGTAGACATAGGACAAGATACTAATCTAATTCACAGTGGTACAGTGACGATGAATTATTGATTATTTTCAAAGAGTTGTGCCTTCTTAGATAAAATTTCCTATGTAAACACAAAGTGTATTATTTTCTTTGCTCATTTTAGGGTGAAAAAGAAATAAATATCACTTTACATTTTTTTAACCTTTGTTTCTTTCAAGGACATAAGAAATTGATGTACTTAGCAACGTAAGTTCATTTAAATCCAAAAGCTTTCGAAGGTGGCCATGAACCCTATTATGCTGATCCCAGTATATCTATCTTTTTTTTTAGCAGAGCGATACTGTCAAATGTTGCAATTTGTAATATTGCAATTGTCAATATTGTAAAATCCTGCAATTTATAATAGTCTAACTTTAAAATGCTTTTATTCTGCTTTCAAGACTTTTCCTACTATAACACAGAACAACAGCTTTTTAATAATTTCTGGTGAGAACTGATGATCAGTGTTTTTTGTTTTTGTTTTGTTTTAAATATATTTTTTATTGATTTTTTACAGAGAGGAAGAGAGAGGGATAGAGAGTTAGAAACATCGATGAGAGAGAATCACCGACCAGCTGCCTCCTGCACACCCCCTACTGGGGATGTGCCCGCAACCAAGGTACATGCCCCTTGACCGGAATCGAACCTGGGACCTTTCAGTCCGCAGGCCGATGCTCTATCCACTGAGCCAAACCGGTTTTGACATGATCAGTGTTTTTATTTTTTAATCAGAGTTAGATCATTCTAATTTTCTAACATACCTGAGATTTCTTCTATCTTTTATGAGGTAGTTTTACATAGTTCTTTATTTAGTCAACACGTATTTATGGAGCATTTACTATGGCCAAGCCGAAAATTTAGAAACAGAGAAAAATGGTTCATTTGTGCCTTTTTAAAAGATAACATCTTGTATATTTCTGTACTTTATAAACCATAGACCTCAACACAGCAGGCCAATGAATAAAGTTGTTTTGTTCAATGTCATTTCATTATAACGTTAATGGGGGGCAAGGGGGGGTGCAGGGGATTGATTCCCAGGGCCAGGGCCACTGTTTGCACATTCCTCCCAAGTTCGCTGGGTTTTCTCTGGCTCCTTCCATTTACTCCACATCCCAAAGATGTGCACGATAAGTGAAATGGCGGTCTAACTTGTCCCAGGCTGATGGTGGGTGTGGGTGAGATGCACCCCGAGATGGAAGGGCGTCCTGTCCAAGGTGGGTGCCCAGCTTGTGCCCTGAGTTTCTGGAATAGGCTTTGGCCACTCACAACAATGAATAGAATAAGCTGGTTGGAAAATAAGGATCTTCTCTGTCTTTAATGTCGACACATTTATAGAGTATTTAATAGCTCACATTTATTTCAATGTTTCCTATTAGAAGTGTTTGGGATCCTTATTTAGACATTTGGTGACGATTTTGTGAACAGACATATGCTGCAGGAACTTACCTCTAGTCTGTATCAATTAGCCTCGGGTAAAAATGGTTTCATTGTACCTCATTTCGCTTAAAGTCCATAGAGAACTGTAACACTGAGGACTTACTGTATTAGTTTCCAAAGCAGGTTGCTTTTAAACCCTAAATATCATTGTACCTAACTCGTAAACCTACACTTCCCCAGTTTTCACTTGTGCTGTATGCTGATCTTCATGTTAGAAACTGAGCCTGCTCTCATACAAACTATCAAAGGTGATATGATGCCAGGGGAGGTACAGAGTTGACCGTGGCAAATTATCCAGCAGTTTCCAAGAGAACTATGGGGATTGCATTTAACACTTTATGAGCTTATTGGCCTTCTTCCCTTCCTCTCCCTCCTTCTGTTTATTTATTTTTTATTTTTTAAATATATTTTATTGATTTTTTACAGAGAGGAAGAGAGTGGGAGAGAGAGTTAGAAACATCCATGAGAGAGAAACATCGATCAGCTGCCTCCTGCACACTCCCTACTGGGGATGTGCCCGCAACCAAGGTACATGCCCTTGACCGGAATCGAACCTGTGACCCTTCAGTCTGCAGGCCGACACTCTATCCACTGAGCCAAACCGGTTTCGGCTTCTGTTTATTTTTATTAAAATTATGGACATATGTGGTTTAAAAAGGTAAAGACCTCTTCAAGGCTTTTTCATGTAAAATCAATAATCCCACCTTCCTTCTACTATTACTCTATCCCTAGAGACATCCACATTCAACTATTGTAGCCTTTCTTCAGTATTTACCTCCATATGTCTACATAACACCTAGCATTGTCATCTCTTCAGTTGTACAACTTTTTGTTTTACATGGAATAATTTTGAGTTTGTGTGTGTTGTGTGTATGTGTGTCTGTGTGTGTGTGATTTTTTTGTTTTGTTTTGGTTGAATTTCCATACATAAATCTATAACACCCCAATATTCACCAGTTGTCTAAATCAGGGGTCAGAACATTTTTCTATAAAAAAGACAGATTGTGAATATTTTAGGCTTTGTGGGTCACATACAGTTTCTGCTGTGTATTTTTTTCCAACTTTTTAAAAATGTAAAAACCCCTCATAACTCACAGGCAGGAAGTTTCAGGCCTTGGGTTAGTTCTGGACTTTGGGCTACAGTTTGCCAACTGCAGTCTAAATCGTCTTGAAAGACATTCAGATGTATCAGGTATTCCATCAATTTCATAATCTTAAAGAACATTCTTCTACAGATTAAAAAAAAAATTTTTTTTTTTTAAATTTCAGAGAGGAAGGGAGAGGGAGAGAGAGATAGAAACATCAATGTTTAGAGAGAATCATAGGTTGTTTGCCTCCTGCATGACCTATACTGGGGATTGAGCCGACAACACGGACATGTGCTCTGATGGGGAATCAAACCATGACCTCTTGATTCATAGGTCTACGCTCAACCATTGAGCAACCAGCCAGGCAAAATTCTTCTAGAGGTTTTTAATTTGTTCTTGCCTGAAAGGTTGCCCTTGATGCCTAATGTACACTGTCTTCTTTATTCTGCTCTGACCATTATCCTGAAGATTCAGCTTCACCGCTCATCTGTGCAGGGTTCCATCTCCATTAACCAGTGTCTTTCTCTTTCTTGACTTATTCTCTCATTCTGGTGAAGTGCAGGCTTCAGTAGCTTTCTGAGAGGTAAGAAAGTAAAAATGTTGAGACTGTGCATGTTAAAAAAAAGTCTTATTCTTTCCTCCTCACACTTGGTTGATATACTGTGGCTGGGTATAAAATTACAGATTAAAAGTCATTTTTCTTGAGAATCCTATAGGTATTTCTCCGCTGTCTTCTAGATTTCAGTGTCACTGATGAAAAGTCTGAAGCAATTGAGCTTTCTTTATGTATGACTATTTTTTCTCTCTGGGAGTTATTTGAATTTCTTTCAGGTCCCAGGGTTTGAAATTCATACTGATGTGAGTCTATTTACACTGGTTTGTTAGGACATCCCAAAACCTTTTTTGAAATTCATGTCCTTTGGTTTGAAAGAATTCTATAAATTACTTTTTTAATTTCTTTTTATACCCTCATTTTTTCTATTTTCCTTTCTGGAACTTCTGTTTAAATAATGGACCTCTTCAACTGGAATGCTAATTTTCTTTTCTTCTTTTGCACTTCTCTGTTTACTTTTGTTCTTTCATTTCTGCTCATATTTTCAATTTTTTTTGTTTTCTGCATATTTAAAGCATCCTGCTTGTTTCATAGCTGTAATACCTTTCCTATTCCTCTGAAGCTATTAATAGGTTAGTTTTGGCCTTGGGTTAGTTCTGGACGTTTTACCCACTTTATATAGTTTTTTTTTTTTTTCCCCTCCAAGTTGCTTTTCTCTGTTTCATTTTAGATGGTTTCCTCAGATATCTGGTAATTCTTGGTTATCTGTTAATATTTAGGGGTCACAGATTGGAAGCTCAGAACATATGTGTGACATTAATCAACTGTGGGTTTCTATGAGTGTTCTGACTGGGCCATATTATTGGAGGACTTGGGATTTTCAGTTTATTTAGATCTTGCCTCTTGGATTGGTCCATTCTGAAGACTTTTCCAGCCTCCCACCAGAAAGATAAAGGTTTCATTCCAGCATTCTAGGAACTAAATGGGGAACATTAGAGAAATGGGTTCCAGCAACTAATATGCACATTCATTCAATCCTCCTATTTTCTGTTTGGCACTACTGCCCTCAATTGAACCTGTCATCTACTAATTTAGAGACCCTCTGTCTTTACCCTTTCCAAAGAATAAGCGTATCAATTTTTATTCTTCTGTTGGAGTGGGGACTAGCTGATGATTCCCTATTCACAGTGTGTATGTGTTGGGGTGTGTTGGTGGGGTAGATGGCAGGGAGGGGGAGGGAGGAGGAAAGCTAAGGTATTAAAAACTTCTTAGACAAATTGTTTTAAAAAATTGTAGTTTAGTTCCACTTCTAGAAGTACTTGATGCTACAAATTCTTGAGATCTTTCGGGATATCTGTGGGAGTTAGAATTAGGTTAGCTCCTGGTTTTCTCCACTACTATTCTAGGATTCTGCTTTTTCAGTTCTGCTCAGTTTGTTGCCTCTTCTATCTAGCTCCTTCCAGCTCCCACAAATCTGTTGGTGTTTCTATTTTTCTGTGCTCCTCACAGGTTTATTATGCCTTGGAAGTGGCAGTGCGGGGGTGGGGGTGGGGGAGGGAACCCTTTCATTTCAGTTGCGTTTTAGGAAGCTGCAAAATTAGATGCATGTAATCTAACATTTTTACCTAGAAGTTTATATGTGCTTCTTAGTTCTCCATTCCTTTCATATATATCATCATTCAAATGTCTTTGATTTTCAAATAGCATTAACCTTTTTACCTTTATATTCAAGAATATTACCATTTCTATAGCACCAAATGCTTTCATGGGTGATATGCACTAAGAGGAATAGATAAAGATTGCTGGTTTACCAAAAAAAAAAATTCTGAGTTTTCATGTAACAAACTCTTCCAATCACACATAGCTCATATAATATATATCACATACACATATATTTTTTTAATAGTCACCGTGAAGATAATTATTCAATAATTCTCAGGTTTTGTCACCTGAATACTGGTATGAGTAAAAAAAAAAAAAAAAAGGTTTCATGTTGATTAGTTTAACATTGCAGTGAAGAATCTAACCAAAGACAGAATTTAGTTAACTTCAAAGTAGAGACCAGATTTAGTAATGGAGAGTAAAGCCCTTCTTTGTTATGTTATGGCCCACAAGTTAATCCCAAAAGCTCTGGTGGGCTTAGTTGCAGATAGGAAAAGGAATCTAACTAGATTTTGAGGAACATTTTTATGTAGGCAGGCCAAGTCATGCTTATCTAGGATTCTCTAATTGAATGCCATGAAATGATGCACTTACCACAAGCTGCAATAGCAGAATTAAAATGACAAAATGAAGCAAAACAAAAAACAAGATAACTGGGAAGTGGAGATGAGAACTTAATTGAACGAAACTCAGAGCATTACTTACCTGAAATCAAGCCACAGGATTGCCTTCTGGCCAATTGGAACCTGATGTATTATCAATTTTCATCTAGTTGGAATAGCTTGTTTATCATGAGGCTGGTCAGAATATGTTTGAAACCAAATATTCATTTAATGGATGTGCTAATAATCAGCAATTACATTATTTGCAGAGTTGAAGGGTATTAGTCATAGTTGTCTAAAATAATTTTCCCTTGAAAACACCCTAATAATGTTTAAAAATTCACAAGACATTACCTGTTTGCTCACCTTATAATCTGTTTCACACACACCTTATCAACAATCTAATACCAACATTATAGCAACATGCTATAGTGTTGCTATAGTGAAAAGGAAAGTTGGCAATAATTAGATTGATTCCATTCCTGCTGGGCTTAAGCCATTTCATATAGCACCATAGTTATTTTTTGACATCTACTTTAGCAATAAGAGCAAGAAATACAAAGGCAATCTAAGAAGTAATGTTTCTTCCAAGGAGTTGACAATCTGAGGAAGAAAAACACATATATACATACATGCATATATGCATAACCCATGGACACAGATACTAATGCAGTGAAGCTGGGGGGGTGGGGCAGGTGCAGAGTGGAGGGGGTTAGTGGTGGGGGGAGAGAGGACATCTGTAATACTTTCAACAATAAAGATAAATTAAAAAAAGAAGAAGAAAAAAAAAAAACACTTATGGTAGAAAATAATTCAAATGCTAAATTATCATGTCTCCAAATACAAAAGAAGTTCTAATGAGTGTGGTTAATAAAGACAGAGGGTCTGAAGTGAGTTTGAGCAGACAAGGATTTGAGCAGGTAGCGGACAAGAGAGGAGAAAGGGAAGCCTACAAAAGAGAGGGAAAGAGGACTCAAAACATTTGTGCTCTGTAACCTGGAGTAAAATAGTATTTAAGTTTTAGGAAGATTAATACAATTAAGTGCTGGGAACCAAAATAAGAGTGAAAGTTTCTACTCACAAGAAAATTTTGTAATTCATAGAATTATCAATTACAACTGAATACTGGTACACTCCTGATTTGTTACTGGACATATATACGGAGTTGCTAAAAAACAACAACAAACAAAAAAACAACCTATAACCTCCCTATTTCAATTTCTAGAAATAAATTTAATCCAAAAAAAATTTATAAAAGTTTTTCTCCCAATGAGAAATTCTGGCTAGGGAGTGATTTGTATTATATTCTCGAGCTGGATATTAACTTAAAATGACAGGGAAGAATGAGGACTCAAGATGCTAGATATACAATAGCTAAGATTTGGAAACAGTGCAAGTGCCCATCAGCAGATGGATTTAAAAACTGTGGTACATCTACACAATGGAATACTATGCTGCTATAAGAAAGAAGGAACTCTTACCATTTGCAGCAGCATGGATGGTCCTGGAGAGCCTTATGCTAAGCGAAATAAGCCAGTTGGAGAAAGATAAATATCACATGATCTCACTCATTTGTGGAATATAATGAATAACATAAACTGATGAAATAAAATAGAGCCAGTTACATAGAAGCATCAAACAGACCTTCCAACCTAAGAGGGAAGGTGGCGGGGGCCAGGGAGGAGTAAGAGATCAACCAAAGGACTTGTATGCATGCCTATGAGCATAACCAATGAACACAGACAGTAGGGGGGGTGAGGGCATGTGCTTGGGCGTGTGAGTGGCCAGGGAGAGGTCAATAGGGGATAAAGAAGACATATGTACTACTTTAAACAATATAGAATTTAAATTAAACAAAAAAGCAAACAAAGAGTCTGGATAAACTTATGATGCCATATTACATAACTAAAAATTTCACTTCAGCTCCAATATCAGAAATTTTCCCATTTATTGAAAATATATAAAATATATTAATAGTCATACTGATTCTTTGCTTCTAAAAATAGTTCTTGCCCTAGCTGGTTTGGTTCAGTGGATAGTGTCGGCCTCTGGGTTCGATTGCAGTCAAGGGCACATGCCTAGGTTTCAGGCTTGATCCTTAAGAGGGGGCATACAGTAGGCAGCCGATCAATGATTCTCTCTCATCATTGATGTTTCTATCTCTCCCTCTCCCTTCCTCTCTGAAATCAATAAAATATATTTTTTTAAATAAAAAGTTTATTCTAAAAGTTTAGATTTATAGAATTACTGCAAAGATAAAATGGAATTCCTGTTATATCCCTCCCTATTCTCTATTATCTATAATAATAATCTATAATAATAAAAGTGTAATATGCTAATTAGACCACCAAGCTGAACAACCTTCCGGACGTCTTTCTGGATGAAGCCGCGGCGGCAGGGGCTGAGGCAGAGGCAGTTAGGAGATCAGGGAGGCAGGTGAGCAGTAAGGGGCAATCAGGCAGGCAGGCAGAGGCGGTTGGTTAGGGGCAATCAGGCAGGCAAGCAAGCTGTTAGGGGTGATCAGGCAGGCAGAGGGGTTAGGGGTGACCAGGCAGGCAGGCGAGTGGTTAGGGGTGATGAGGCAGGCAGGCAGAGTGGTTAGGGGTGATCAGGCAGGCAGGTGAGCAGTTAGGAGCCAGTGGTCCTGGATTGCCAGAGCATGCAGTGCACAAATTTTGTGCACTGGGCCTCTAGTAGTTTATATTAGTGTGACACATTTGTCATAAGCATTAAACCAATATTAAAACGTTAAATTCCAGCCCTGGCCTGCATACAGAAGGGTCCTGGGTTCAATTTCAGTTAAGGTGTGTACCTCAGTTCCCAGCCCTGGTTGGGCAAGTGCAGGAGGTAACCAATGTGTCTGTCTTTCCCCCTCCCTTCCACTCTCTAAAAACCAATGAAAAAATATCCTCAGGTGAGGATTAACAAAAAAGAATTAAAAATAAACATTAAATTCCATATTTTATTCAATTTCCTGTTTTTCCCTAAAGTGCTTTTTCTGTGCCAGAATCCCATAAAATTTACACATTACATTTAGTTGTCATGTTTCCTTAAGCTTCTCCTGCTGACAGCTTCTTTGATTTTTCCTTGTTTTTCATATTGACAGTTGAGTACTGGGTAGGTTTTGTTTTTTTTATTAAAGAGAGGAAACCTTAATGGTGGAGGGGGGGCACCCTGGGGATCAAACCTGCAACCCAGCCATTTGCTCTAATTGGGAATAGAATCAGACATTCCGGCTCATGGGAACTGAGCTGAAACCAACTGAGCCACACTGGCCAGAGACTGGGTAGGTATTTTGTAGAATGTCCATTAATTGGGATTTGTCTTATGTGTTTCTCATCATTCAACTGGGATTAAATGTTTTTAGGAGGAAGACCAAAATTCCATTTTCATCACATCAAATTAAGGGTACTAACCAAAAAAAAAAAAAAAAAAAAAAAATCAGCATTCATGAATTATGCCTCCCTTTATACCTCTATAGATTAGATTTATAGAACAAATTCCTCTCTTTTGTCTTAAACAAAGGTAGGTATTTGTTCAATGTAGAAACTTTTTTTATTAACTGCCCTGATAAACAGACCCTTTAAACCAGTGGTCGCCAACCTTTCTGACCTCACAGACCACCAGTGGTCCACGGACCATCGGTTGGCGACTGCTGCTTTAAATAGTTTTGGAAATATAATTTGCTAGTTTTTGTTTTTCAAAATTTGCCAGTTTTGCTATTGTAGGTGAAGAAGGCACAACATGAATCTTTTAGGCACTTTTTATTTTCCAAAAAAAATTGTCATTAATATATAAACATCTCATTCTCTCAAAAAAATTCTACAACTATACAGCTGTTTGCTCCATTATTTGCATAGGAAATGACCACAATACAAAAATAAGAGGGAAAAAGAAGCAAAACAGCAACCGATTTTAGCTTTTTATGTAGGTATGTTCCACGTATAAACATTTTGAAGCCGCTTACAAAATATTTACACCACTTGTCATCTATTTACACGTTTTAAGAGCAACTTTTCTAACAAACAAAACTATAATTTATCAAGTTATGAAAATTTTCTAAAAAAACTTACTATATTACCACAAAATAAATAAAGATAAACAATATTTTAAAAACAAAATTAAAATTTCATTTCAATTAAGACCCCTTTTGGCATTTTGCTTATTTATTCTGCCCTTTGGTTAATAGCATCAGCATCACATTACTATTTTATATTGCATATATGCTTCCTTAAGTTTTCAACATGTCATTTGTAATTAAAGGTAGACACTGAGTCAATATGAACAGATTAACTAAACTGCACTGTAATTTAGGTAAAATTACTGTGTCACTGTATATTACATGCAAAATCCACTTAAACTGGCATTTAACCAACAGTACTGCATGAACAAATAACTCAGTATATGAAAACTGCATCATAAATTCAATATTTTCATACATGAAAACTGCATCGTAAATTCAACATTGCCATGTGAAAACTACGTAAGTCCTCCTCCTGTAAAATGATACTGTTTAGCTTATTTCAAGGTTTAACTTTCATATATTGTAACTATCTTTAAGCTCTTGAGTTCACAATTCATATAAAACTCTTTCATATTTAAAATAAATCCCATTTTAATCAGTGCATTAAATCTGCTTTTTAAGTTCATTTGAATGATGATTATCTTTCCCCCTAAAGAAATGAATTTGATAAGGTTTTAAGAGGTATCTTACAACAAAATTCTAACTGTAAATGTACTCATGGTTATTTTCAAATTACTTATGATTTCTCCCCCAAAGAATCTTAGAAAACTTGTAATAAACCTATAAAGCTGATTTGCATATTTACAAAATTTTGAATAGCAAATATAGGCAACTCATAAAAAAAAACACAAAACAAACACTTTTTTGTTCAATGGCTATTTGTGAATTGCCAGGTACACTGTGTACCTCTAAGGAATTATTCTATTATTGAAAACAACTTGATGTCAAGTAAAATCTTGACATACAATCCAGCCTTCTTCCTGTGCCTGCCAACTGACTTGTTTACTAAACACTGTCACATTAAATGATGGTGCTTAGGTAAAAATGCTGCAAACACATTGCACCCCCATCCCCCTACCCACGCTGAGATGCGCTGCCTGTCATGAGATGAAATCTGCTTGAGTAAAGCCATATACATTACAGCAAGCATTCCAGATTCCTAAAAGGACCAAACACTTTGGCATTAATACAATGTACTCCATTTTCTCAAATATACAAAATATACATTTCCAGTTTTTTGCTTTTTCTTTTTATATATATATAGTTAAGTTTGTAATTAAAATTTTGCCAAGTGAACTGCAGACCATCAGTGTGATTGCACAGGCACGCAGGCCCTCGCAGCAGCTCAGTTCTGGTGCCTCTTCATGTGCAAGGCCAGGTGGTCGGAGCGGGAGAAGCTGCGGTTGCACACCCCGCACTGGAACGGCTTGGCCCCGGTATGCTTCCGGTAGTGGCGCGTCAGCTCATCAGAGCGTGCGAACCTCCAGTCACAGCCTTCCCAGGTGCATTTGTATGGCTTCTCACCTGCGACAATGAACAAAGAGAAGAGATGAGGTGCCCTGCTTGTTAAGACAAACATCATAGATCCTGCCTGAAAAGAAATTAAAAAAAAAAAAAATCATGGTCCAAAGAGAAGGAAAGTTCATGAATTTTGTTATGGAATCACTTTCCTCAAAGTCATCTAGTGAACAGTGTCAGTGCCTCGTAGAAAGCTACTTCACCTGATTATATAAAGAAAAAGAATGAAAAACTTGCAATTTTAAATGTACAAGTTGAATCAGTGCTCCTGTATATGTAAATCCATAAAAATAGCTAGATAGCTTGGGTGGCTTTATCATTACTATGGGAACACAATGTCTACAAACCCACATTAAGTGAGTATAGGACTAATGGCTACAAGTTGACCAAGAGAGGAAAAAATTAAAGACGGTACTTAAGAGGGAGGGTACTTCTCAGATCACCAATACAATGAATTTAAGGTCCCACAAATGCAATCCTTTACTTCACAGACTGGTCCTCGATGTTTCTCTATTAGCCAGACTAAAACTGCCAGCATATACGACAGTTCCCTTGAACACATAGCCTCTAAAATGGGGTATTAGGGCACTTGCTCTTAGAAATCCACAGTGGCACATACACCTTGAAGCAGAACAAAGAGAAGTTTCAAGTTCAATAGTGTTAAAGCTTTATGCAGCATTTGATATTTAATCAACTCCTCAACCAGATCAGTCTTGTACTGACCATTTCACTTAGTCATGAAACAAGCATAATAATTCTAATACTTGCTGATTCATGCATTCTTCTTTCTTTGTAAAGCACTGCCCATTCTTATACATGATTTGCCAAGTTCCTACTATATGGTTGGCACTGCCCTGAATGCTTGGAATACCACAGCCAGCAAAACAAAAATGCCTGGCTTCATGGAGCTTACATGTGTCAATATATACTTTTAAAAGTCCCTAATCATTCAATCTACCTATTCTTTCACAGCTCTCTTTACTTTAATTGATAACTGAGCTGCTGCCCCATGGCAATTTGTATTACTCTTAAAGTTATCTAAAGTTTGCTAATCTTTCAAAACTTAGTATTTATAATGCAGTCTTAACTCCCCGTTTTAGAATTAATTAATCCTATTTGAAATTATGTAGTCCCCTAAATAAATCCTAAAATCTAAGAATCTCCCACTGAACATTAACTAGTAGTTCCTATATGGTATGCTTTATTATTATAATTTCCTATGAATGTTAGTTTAAGATGAGAGGTTGGGAGATAAATTTATATATTAAAGTATTGTTGGTTTATAGCTGAGTTGTATATGGATGCATTTTAAAACTCTGAAACTCCTTTTAAAATGTTTTCTTCTAAAAGAGAAGAACCTCCGAGTTGCCTTGAACACTGTCACCATGAAACTCAACCACCTTTCTGCCTGATTTAGCAGTATCATATTCAGGAAGTTGTAAGATTACTCAACTGTGTCCAAATTTTAAAAGACATTACCCACATCAACTGAGATTTCTACTACAGCTTGTGCTTAACATGGTTTTGCTATTCTGATAACCAGTCTGTTTCTCAAACTAAATTCCGTAAGGACAAGAAGAAAGAGCCAGCCTGGCTCTGTGAAATTTGTACCAATTATTTCCCGTGAGATTTCTCTTTCAACTCCTTATGGTATGCATCCCCAAGCCACCTTTCCTGTCTCCTCTCCTCTGGCTCTGAACCAAGACACAACTATTTTTATTTTTTAAATTCTCTTTTTGGTTCCTATCACTCTATTTGTAAAATAGACACCACAATTCCTGGGTTGTTTTTTCTTCTCATAGTAAATTCTAAGATTTTAAGCTAATACACTCAAACCTTTTAAGTAACATAAGAAATAAACTACTTTTCTTTCGCTTATAATCACATTTAATCTGTTTACTTCATAGATCTGTTTTAATACTAGCAGTAAAGGGAGCTATCACTCTTGCAGATGTAAATGAAATACAAAAAAAAATTACCTTTTTCCACACGTGTTTTTGTTCCTCATGAAAAATAAAGTCACAAAAACAAACATGTTGGTTAAATAACTTACTGTAACTTAATGGCAAATTATTGCTGCTGTCTGAGGCAAGGAAAAAAAATTCCTCAAGTGCCCCAATTTTAAAAATCATTCTGATTTTTCAGAGTTTAAGAAACAAGGGACACTAGACTCTTTTTGTTCACTATTTTTATTGGCTATAAAGCAATAAACTGTACCAATATTTTAAAAAGTTTACTTTACTGATTGGTTAGAAAACGGTAGCTATTAAACTTCCTAAAATATTTGGGATTTTGCTCCCAATTTATGCACATCTATAGGTTGTTCAGCCAAGAATACTACCAGTGTCTGGGACATTAGTTATGGGACCAAGTCTTGACTATAAAAGTAAGGACAACTGTTCCCCACTTTGGGCAGTTTCTATGGGATTTGTTCAAGTGTCAACACTGCTCAAGTAAAACACTGTAGAGGAAGCTGGTACCCAATTTCTGGCCAAATAGCCAATTTGTGCCTTTCTTCCTCAGCCAGAAACACTATGCACAGTACTTCTGGGAAACCAAACTGACTTCCTTTAAGTTATTTCAACAGGATAGAACTTTCAAAAGTTTAATTGGATTTTTACAGAATCCTTTTCCAATACCACCAATTTAAAATATTTAGTTAAGCTCTTTCAACATCAACGTTATTTTTAAGTTCTCATGTTGTTAATGTGAAACTTTCCAAAGGCAAAGAGAAAAAAGTGACAAGTTTGTACAGCCTGGAAAACAAGCTTCCACTTTATCTCAAATAAAGTATGCATTCTCTCATTCTATTTTAAAATTACTAGGACTATTTTTGTTAGGAATCCCTAATCTTTTTTTTTTTTTAAAGTCCAAGTTAAACATATACACTATCCATACTGATAAAGTCAATCAATATATTTTATAAAAAAACGTTAAGCAAAAACAATTCCAGGCACAGGCACAAACATCCGTTGGGCACATATTCTAGAGTTAGGCACTTCTCATAGTTTCACTTAGTCCTCACAATAGCTCCAGAGTTAGAAGCAAAAAAATGATGAGCTCCACATTAAGAATCCTAGCCTGCCACTTATCCCTAATGTCCTTCCTTAAACCCTCCATTAGCAAACATTAATACTCTCTATATGAATGATTTAGAGAACACCTAGATAGTGTTCAAATTTAAAGAATGAACATAGATGCCAAAATCCTCAAAATTCTAGCAAATCGGATCCAGCAGTACATCAGAAAGATCATACACCATGACCAAATTTATTTAAAGATTTCAAAAGCCACTTCTGAAGGTCCGTTAAGGAACAGTTTAGTTTAAGGGACTCAGAGTAGGCCTTAACCCAGACTATCTGAAGCACTGAGTCCTGAAAACTGACCTGGGCTGGCATTGACAATCCCAATATTATCTAACAACTAGAGGCCCGGTGCACAAAATTCATGCACAGGGGTCCCCTCAGCCAAGCCTGAACCCTCTCCAATCCAGGACCCCTCAGGAGATGTCCGATTGGGCCTAAACCCGCAGTCGGACATCCCTCTCACAATCCAGGAAAGCTGGCTCCTAACTGCTCACCTGCCCGCCGGCCTGATCGCCCCCAACTGCCCCCTGCCAGCCTGGTCACCCCACGCAGCCTGTGTTCAGTCGCCCGTCCGGTTGTTTAGGTTGTAACGGCCCCTGGCTTTTTATAAATTAGGATGGTTCCCCTTTATCCCAGGCTAAGTGAATTTCAGTGGGTTAGCCACACAATATGTTTGTGAAGTATTTGAAAAATCTTTAGTGATGAACTAAAAAATTCTTATTTTTTTCCCTCTGATGAACAGGTAAAAAATGAACCTAACATAATAGAATGGGAGGTTTCTCTGCTCTGCTGAACATATTCAATAGACTCATACCAAGCCTTTGCCTAGAATACATAGATTCTTCTAACAAAAGAAAAAAATCATAGATGAAAATATTTTTAGTTATTTTGTGACTTTTTAAAAGTTTATTAAAGCAGCCCAGCCGGCGTGGCTCAGTGGTTGACCACTGACCTATGAACCAGGTGGTCATGGTTTGATTCCCAGTCAGAGCATGTGTCTGGGTTGTGGGCTCCACCCCCAGTGTGGGGCATACAGGAGGCAGTAGATCCATGATTATCTCTCATCATTGATGTTTCTATCTCTCTATCTCCCTTCCTCTCTGAAATCAATAGCATCTTGTGTTTTTTAAGTTTATTACAGCAAATCTACACATCTGGTTTTCTTTCTGAAAGCTTAAAGATTACCCAAATCAATGACATCTGATAAAGGCTAAAACCATCAGAATTAAAGCCAATGTTTAGTAAATAAGAGTGTAACCTGTACTAAATGACTTGCAAAATACAACAAATAAGACTTGTTTCCGGCTTCAAGGAACTTAAAATCCATATCCTATTTTGAAACTTAAAACAAAGCAAACTGTTAAAGTGGAATAAATCATTTTAATAATTAGTACTTAAAAGTTGAGTCTCAAAATAAGCTAATATTTCAGAAGGAAAATATTTTCATGCAATTTATAGTAATTATATTTTTTTCCAATAATTAGAAACTTAAGGAATTTTAGAGTCTGAAACAGTCTCTATAGTTTTAAATAAAAGGTAAAGAAATAAAAAGCATTAATCCCCAAATTAAAGAAATTCATAAATATTAGATATCTAAAGAAAGGTAAAGTAGGATGATTTAGGCTCATTAATTCCTAATTTTATATGTCAATGCCAGTAATTTAAAAAATATCTTTATTAATGCTCAATGTAATACATCTATACTTGGAACAGAAGAAGGGTAGGCAGTTCATTTTAAAGGTGAGTATTATTAGTATTTATAAAATACATCTAATATTTAATAGATATAGTACCCCTATACTATATATCTATAGTATCCCTACATCAATAATGTCCCCCACTTTAAACAAACTGGTTACTTTTAGAGATATATTAAGTAAGAAAATCCCTTCTTTCTCCCTGTTGGTCAATTTGTATTTACTTCTTTCTTTAAAATCTGATTCTCCTTTACCTTTTCAGAAAACCTCTGAACAGTCTAGGAAAGATCTCTTCTGGCCCCCAGCAACAGTTAAATTCTCTTTGAATGACTGATTTCACTTGCATCTATACTGCTGCATGAAGGCTTCAAATAGCTATATTTTGCCTCAACTGGCTTTGAAAGTTCCTCAAGGACAAACACTGGCTTCTATTCCGGCTGTAAATGCCACACTTCTCTTAATACTTCTTTAAAACAATCACAGATTTGGCTGAAGTCTGACCAACTCTGTTATTATCATTAATGAAAATAAAGGGAAAGTGTAAGAGACAGGATAGCATCTAGTGTAAGTCTATTGGATTATCCTTTTTTTATGGCCCCACCTGCAATAGGGCTTTTTTCTATACTGCCTCAGACCACCGAGGATAATCTGACTAAATGTGCGGTTTATATGAGAATCGTGCCTTTTTCCTCTTCAGGAGGCCATGTTCACAATCAGTTATTATTCATACAACAGTTGTACAGGAATAAATAAACTCTACACAAACAAGTTTTCTTTTACAGTATTAGATACATTTGAGGAAAACTAAGACATTCTGGGGGCCCTACTGCTGGTCAAAGGGAGTGAGGGGACTCCTCCTGGGAACAAAGAACAGTAATCTGCCAAACCTAAAGGGGGCTGGATACGGGGATAAACTGTCAAAGGTCAGTCTATATCCCAGCAGAATGAATCTCTGGGCTCCTAAGCTACTGCTGCTTCTGAGGGTTCTCAACAAAAACAATGGAAAACATCCTCTATCATTAACAGTGGAATGAAATACCAATTGTTGAGTCTAAAGACAACATTCAGATTCACTTTCTCATAATAAGGGTACAAACTAAAATTTTTTTCAAGTATCAAAATATTTTACCTTTATTTTTTTGACAAAATAGAAAAATTCCATGTTTTCATTTTCCCAGCACTGAATGAGTACTAAATATCCTGTTTTATTTTTTCTATCATCATTTATCCTCCCATACCCTCCTCCACCTCCATCTACCCCCTCCCTCCCCCATCACTACACTGTTGTCCATGTCCATGAATATCTTTTTTTTTTCTTTTTTGTTCAATCTCTCCCCCGCCCCCCAACCCCACCCAGCAGAGCTGTCTGCCTGCTCCCCATTTATGAATCTGTTTTTATTTTGCTTGTTAGTTCCGTTTGTTCATTAGATTCCACATATAAGTGAAATCATATGGTACTTGTCTCTCTCTGGTTTATTCCTTGGTTTGCATTCATAAAGTTATTTAAAAAAAATTTATTCTTTTGCCTAGATGTTTTTTAATGAATGTTAGTGACAGGGTACTTCTAAAACAATAAGCTACCCTTAATCAGAATTGCTGGAGATCCTTGGATATAAATAACACAGGCTGACAGAATAAGAATGCTGCTATAGAGATACTTTTACTAAAGTAGGACATTACTTTGTTTCTAAGCTTTCACCAGAAAAGATGTAGGTCGTCAAGTAAATAGCTACTACATTCTATAGAACTAAGAATATCTGGCAAAGTAAAAACCTTGGGTGATTAGACTACCTTTACAGCTGATTGTTTCTATCTCAACTTCAGCAATTCTATTTAACCTACTTAGAAATGATCTTCTCCCACTAGTTTATAAGAAAAGAGATTCACTGCAAGACTGGTAAAAAATGCAATCAAATTAAACTTCTTAACCTTTGACAAGCTTTATCATTGCAGAACAAAAATTTCTTATGTAAATGTTTTTCAGATGAAAGAACAAGTCCTAGAAGCAAGGTTTAATCTTCCCAGTGAGAGTCATTAAAAAGAAATTGTTTCTAAGCTTTCAAACTCATAAATACCTTTCCAGAGGTCTGAGACCAGCAAGTCTCTTCAAACCACTACTTTTTTTTTACATAAGCTTGAAATTGTCAATATATAAAATAAAGCTACAAATGAAAATAATTTACGAATATTTTAGTAACATCTAACACTATAAGCTACGTAAATATGATACTTTTTCCTTCATAGTTTTGAAGGAAACTCAAAAAATCATTGGGCACTAAATTTCAATCTGCAAAACTTTTAACCTCTACCAGTAACACAAATTGTATCATTCATCTCCATTAAGTCCAGATATACACACATACACACATATATATATACACTTATGCTGATTTTAGTTCTAAATAATTTTCTAAGAAAGTGAAATCCTTTATATTTTTAAAAGCCGTTCACACTCTTTTCCACATTTCCACACCAAAAAACTCATTTTCAGAACATTTTTAATATTTCTTTTAGCAGGAAAATGGCAAAAATAAAAATGTCTATGGTCAACACTGTCAATATTTTAAAATAAAAATTTATACCTAGCATGTTTAATAGGTAATAATGCAGAGCAAAGAATTATACAGAAATTTATACCTAAGGATTTTTTAGTACCCAAACTGAGACTAAAATCAATGCTTAGCAACAAATCTCAAGCAGAGATTATGTATTTTAAAACACACATAGTGATATTTTAATATAAATGTCATTAGGAAATAGTGTCCTACATAATCATCAAGTAAAGCAGAACATGGGAATTTACCCCCTTCCCAACCAGGCTTGGGCTAAAAATCTTTCTAAGACTTCCTCTGGAATCCCGAACACAGCTCACTGTGCAATACAGCACTGACAGTGAGTCCATTTTGTGATCCTATGTTATTTGTAGGTTTCCATTTTCTTTTGTGAGGTTGTTTGCAATTGTCCTTTCCTGTCAACCCTTAGCAAGCCATTTTGGGATCAGTGTACCTTAACAGCTCATGCATAGAGGTGGGTCTAAGGGATACTTGAGCCAAGGGTGCATGCTGCTCGAAGACTTTTTCTGTACAAGTGCTCATTTTCTGCCCTGTTCCAGATAGCCAAGACTGATAAGTGATCTAAAAATGTTACTAGACCCTAATTCCCCAACTGCTTTAGCATAGCCCCTAGGTTTACGTGTATATTCACACATGTGACTAAAAGCACTAGGTTTCAAACATCTATATTCTGTTCACTATCGACTTTTTCAGAATTTTTTCTTTGGAAAATACTTTTTTTACTAATATGTGAGCACAAGTTTCAAAGAAATTTCCACATTCAATGTAAAAAATATTTTTTTAACTTATGGTACTCATAAGCATACAAAAAAAAACCCCAGTATGAGTGGTAAGAACAACTTTTCAATTTCTTCCAAATTTTTCTTTGTACTTATACTCTGAGTTATTTTAAACCTTCATTATGAAATTAAAGATAGTCAGGTATATGAACAAAAACAACCAGTTGCAGTAGATTTTTCAATCTGATTCATGAATTGGTTTAACAGGCACAGTGATTTGCAAGGGCAAAATGGTATGTTAATTTTTAGAAAAAGCAAGGTGCTTGGGAGCAACTTTTAAACAGTGGCGATGAGTATAGCCCCTTGAATACATCATGAGGTATACACAAATTTCAGTAATGTTCACATTTAAATGTTGTTAAAAGTACAAGTATTTTGATTTGGAAATTTACCACTTCTTGACACTTACCTAGAAGCAGCCACGATTATGTCTAACCAGAGGCATGACATGGCGTTACAAGTAACACACACAACCACCCACACACCTCTATATAAGGGGTACCTCTATAGGTCTATAAGTATGTCATCATGTACATAAAGAATAACATGCTTTTAAAAGTGAAATATCATTATTTCCCGAAATTGAGTCAGATATTTTGTCTAACCATACAAAGATAGAACTTTGTATTACTTGTCTATTCTGTCTGAATAAAGAAAACCAAAGGGTATGAACTTAGAAAAAACTTGAATGCTATGAGACTTCTGGCTCAAGAAAATATCATCTACGCTTTCATCCAAAATTGTTTTTGAAAAGTCTTGTTTTGGAAAGACTATTTTCTTATGTTCAATTTGCAAATCAAGTTAAGAAGCATTTACAATCTGAAAATTCGGAATAAGCAATAGAACTCAGATGTAGGTTGTTTTAATTGCTTAAATCATTTTTAAAGCATAAGGTAACTTGACATTTTAAAGCATTTACAATTTCATTCCAAAGAAATGCTAGGGCGCTTCACATTCTGCCTGCAAAATGGCAGTCATTTAAAAAATAACTTTTATATTGTCAAATAGAAGATCAACATTTCCATATAGATTGGGCAGGGAGGACAGAGAGAGAACAAGAAAAGCTATTAAATGAGAGAAGTACTTTAGAAATGCCTGAGTCTTAAAAAGGAGGAGGGAAAAAAAAAAAAAACCCAAACCTTTCTGGCTTCAGATACATTCATTAAAAAACAACAGGCAGGGTAGGGAGGATGCAATGCGAGAGGTAATTTTAAAAGGCATTGTCTAGAAACTAGAAATGAGGAGAAAACAACCTCAATGCTCTATGATTACCCAAGAACGGGTTTAGCCAGATGAACAAGTCTGTTACAAACCCTCCCCAAGGCATCTGAAAGACTATCAAACAAAACTTTATTAAACGGGATTAAATGGTTTCACTCATTACATGTCCATGGCCACACTGTTTACGATCACGTGAAAAAAAAGTTGATGCAAGGGACCCAAACTAGGCTTCAGTCCTCTTTTCAGTTTGTTTTTATTAGTACAACCTTTGTTAAGACAACCCACTATTAAATTTCCTTGCCAGCAGGTCAAGTTCCAGAATTGCAGGTATAAGCATTCAGAGCACTAAACCCTGACTTGCAGGGGTTGCAAGGCCATTTAGATATGCTCTGACTACATCCCTGCAATAGCACTTGATTACATCGCTATATGCAATCGCACCCCTCTTTTATTAGACTTTAACCTCATGAAAAACATGTTCCTCTCCTATCACTCCTTTCAAGGACTTTAAAAAAAAAAAAGAAAAGAAAACCCCACAACACAATAGTTCGAATGTTTCATACTTCTACTTCCTTAATAAAAATTCAGGTAAAAACCCGTTTTCAATGTTTCCTTTCTTAACATATATTGTACACAAAAGTATATTTTAGCATTTCTATATGGAATGTGTTCTTGGCCTTGTCATTTGTATTTTGAAAACTTTAGATTGAGTTTATTCTACATTTAATGGGAGTTTGTTCAACTATAAATGTAATTTCTACTTTGGGCTGATAACAGGATCTTTTCCTTTATACAATCTAATTGTCTATATCTGAAAATGGCAGACCAAAACAATCCATTTCATTGATTCATAAAAGAGATGTCTTTTCTTTAAAAGCAGTTTCTCAGAAAACCCTGGAATCTACCACGTTGCCAACACTATGTAGGTTTTAATAAGTATCAAGCAATACCTAACAGGCATACAAAATGTCTGCAGTCATATTCTTCTCAGTGCTAAGTCTCAGAACTGACCTTCATTTAAAGGCTTTTACTTTTTAATGCAGCAGTTAGAGATAACTACTTCATTTATCAAAACTCAATTTCCATAGTAACATCTAGCCTGGGGAGATTCAAGTCCTTACACTAATCCAACAACCCATTCAAAGGAACTGTTGAATACTTTGGTTTCCATAGCAATACTGGAATAAAACATTTTGCTAGGTCATTGCTTTTATTAGCAAACTTATCCTCTGAACTTTAGGTTAGGCTTTGTTTAATGAGAGAAAATAAAACATAATCACTTTATATGTAAGTTCTTTCCTTTAGTGCTACCCTTTTAACCAAAATCACAAATACTAACCACCTCTATGTTTGAAAATATTTTGGGTAAAAATTTGGAGGTTTGAAAGCATACCACCTGGTTTCATCCTAAAATGGGTTCTGATATAAAGTGTTAAAATTAAGAAGCATTTAAGTGATTGTATACATCTGACAAAATAAAATGTTTATAAAATTTAAAAGCACATTTTGAAAAAGGATGAAATATAAGATAGAATCAAGTCTCTCAAATGCATCACATGTGGGCTGGGGTAGGGTGTAGAAAAACTTCTAAACTACGACTCCATCTCTGTTTGACTTTAATATTCTGTAATTTCAGCCCTTCCTTTCATCAAGCACATAAAACATGCTCAACACTGATATTTTAGGCTAATGGTAAAACTAAAGATAATGTATTAAGCAGTTATGCTTTACATGCTAAATGGGCAAGTTTTTAATGTTTAATATAGCTTTATAGAAGCCAACTGATTTGTTAAAGAAAAAAATTAGTTCCATTTTTCCCTTTATGATAAGAAATAGCAGTGCCATTATAAGCTTTAAAAATCCATTAGTAAACATCATTGTTTACATTTTTGGGTAATTAATTCTCTGTGAGGTGACAGGGTAAGGCCTTAGTGAGGGAACATCAGCCTTCCTGGAACCAGACTTTTTCACTGAACTGAATTCTGAGCCAAGCCAGGGCTGAAAAGGTAGGCCATTAAAAAATAAAAGTTGACAGAAGAAAGAAGAGATCAAACAAGTGTTGGCTTTTAAAAGGATGAATACCACTTACACTATTTACACAACTCACAGAATTAACAAGAAAATTACATACCAGTATGAGTCCTCAGGTGAGCTTTCAAATGAGAAGACTTCGTATAAACTTTTGTGCAGCCTAAAATAAAGCAGGAGATGAACAGCTTGTCATTTTGGAGATCCTTTGAAATCTTTACATTTGATGATTCAGTGTTTAAAATCTGGCTTTAAAAAAGAAATCTCTCATGCTAGATATCTGAAGCTTCAGTTTTAAAAAGCACTCCCCTATTACCTTATTAAAGTGATTTGCTTTATGTATGTATCACTTTAGCAGAAAGAGGATAATAAGCCAAGCTACAAATGGGAAATATGTTTATATCCCAGCAGGTGCTTTATAGTAAGTAGTAACATATACTTCAGTGATTTAAAAATTGTAATGGCTTCAGAGCTGACAATGTTAATCATTATCCAAGATGACTGCCATTTTCTGTACCCCTAACATTTCTTGTTTTTTCATTTAGTATGGCATGCCCTATCATGTACCATAGCCAATAAATTATACCTTGCTTTATTTATAAACTAACTTATGCCAGCAACTTGCAAATATATTCATTACTATCATCAGTTCATATTTTGGGTCATGTATGTCATTCAAGAATGAGTATATATGAACTACCCTTAAATCTGCTGTGTAGACAGTCTTCTTATAGCAGCCTTACTCAATCCCCACTTCATTACCACACCATATTTTCTCCTATCTTACTTAAGTAATCTTTTTTCAGGGTACTTAATTTAGAATTAAAAGCTCCAATTTATGATTGGAGAATGTTATGTTAAATAACTCTGGCATAACTAAAAATTCTAATTTTTATTTAATATTAAATAAAAAAGTCTAAGTAACCGTTTTCCAGAATTGTCTAGCCTTAAAAAAAAAAACAACAAAACAAAAAACCCTCAAATAAGCAGTAGAAAACTAAACGGTACATACCAGGGAAAGGCACGGAGACTGGGATATGAAAAGAACAAATTATGTGATTTTTATTGTCAAGCACTACTGTCCTATGTAATTTTAAAATCTGAGTTTGGAAAAAAACACATACACACAAACATTAAATAGGTGATGCTTCAACCAGGTAAGATCACATACCAGGGTAATCGCAGTAGTGGATGCGTCGTTTCTCCAAATCGGGGTTACTCCTTCTGTTGTATCTGACAGGTTGGATGTTTTGCGAATTAACTGGTAGGGTGGCAGGTAAATTTGGATTGTGAATTGCGAGTTTAGAAGCAATTGTAGCAGCATAGGATGGAGGTGGGGTTAAATTCTGGAGCATCTCTGCTTGTCTATCTGGACTTCCAGGCTCTGAGCTTGGTGGTGATGGGGGAAAGTAAGTGGCCTGTTGTGGAAGAAACTGACTTGGCATTGTGTATGTGCAAGGGGGCATGCCCTGGAACTGTTTCATCGTAGTCTGCGGAACAGCAGAGGTGTGTGTGTTAAGGCCTGCCATGGCGGCTGACATAGAAACATTAAGAGTGTCCATTACTGCTGTCTGGTTTGTAGAACTGGGCATATCTAGATCCGGTGTATTCAGTAGCTGGTACAGGTGGCCCTGCGGGGGGACAGAGAGATGAAGATCTGGTGTAGGAAGTTCTTGTTTGATGAAAATATTGTTCACCTCTGGAGCTGCGGTCTGGTGTGAGCTGAATATACTGGTGAACTCAGGGAGGGCCTGGGTTGGGGCCGGAGGAGGGGCAGTCGTTTCACTCTGGTGGCTGAAAATGGTAACAGGTTCTGTCTTGATTTGTGTTACACACGGTCTCTGGGATTTGTAGAGGCCAGTTCTCAGGTGAGTGACGTCAGGGAAGAAGAGGTTCATGTTGATACTGTAAGGTAACCCTTCACTGTCAGTGAAGAACTGGTCTACGACTGAGGCACTGTCTCGTCTATACTTTTTATGCTCTGGAATTATAGAAACTGAAGGAAGCTGAGGTGTCAGATACTTCTCCATTTCACATCTTGTCTGGAAAAAAAAAAAAGATACAAAAATGCATAATCCACCTAATTCATCATCTCAGGAAGGACAAACAAACATGCTTACTAAAATTCCCCAACAATCCCTGTGAAAAGTACTTGGGCAAACTCATTCTAATGTTGCTTATAAATATATCAGGTTTATTTGTCAATTGTGTAATAACTGGTTCATCAAACCTTATGAAACTCTGTAAAACATGTATTTGGTAAAATCGCTCCCACAATCAACTGTGGACAAAAAGTGAATGAGGCAAATCGAGAAAAAAGGAACCAAACAGAACATACTCCTTTCTGATGCAAGAATATAGTACACCTTATCGCTCATATACAAGCAGGATTCCCTGCCCATCACACAGTTAAGTTTGCAACTATAGTACAGTATTGTATGTAATATTGCCAAACTACCTCAATTATGTTCATATTATACAGATCTTTAAAGTGTGTGTGCTTTTTAACTAAGCAAACCTTAAATATAATATTGCAAAGTTGTGAGGTTGTGTGGGTTGTTTGTTTGTTTGGAGTGATATTGCTTAAATATCTAATATAAAACATATTTCTTTGCTATTTCGATGCCTTTTTTTGGTTTACAATTCAATAGAAACCTAAATACAATGTTTTGGTCAAAACATAGTATCCACTGAAAGAACAAGTTCACATTCAGTATTTGTTCTAAACGTTGATTTTAATCAGCAGATTCTGTAATTGGTTAATATGATAATGAAATGTTCCTATTCATATCCCTATCTGAAACAGATCTTTAATTACCTAGGGGAAAATCACTCCCTTGGTAGAGTGGTGCTAAGGCGCCCGTGGGTGGGGAGAGGCTGCTGTATGGCCAGCACAGTCATCAGCAAAACATTTATCATGTCCTCCTCAGTGGGACAATGCTACATTCCCCCTTACTCTGTAAAAAGCTCAGTCAAGCCTTATACTCTGGGTGTCTCCTATGCAAAAAAAAATTGATAACCTGAAATAACCAAATCGTTTTTCAAATGGTGCTTTTTTAAAGTATATAATCCAACTTGTAACAAGTCTTAACCCTTTTTACAGCTATCTTCTCTCCTAGTATAACACATAAACTTAACTCCTCTTTTAACACCGGAAAGGAAATTTAAAAAATACATCCTAACTAGATGGCTCACAAAAGTATTAGCCGTGACATCTTATTAGCCGGTGAACAGTACAGTCCTTTTTTGCTACTACTTAAGTTCAAAAGCATTTCATATCGGACCTCGTATCATTTCGGTGAGGATGCAGACTCGGTTTCCCGGATAAACACGATTTAAAAATAAAATTAACGCTCTAATCATGTGAGTCATATCTCTGACAAATGCCACTGCCCATTCATAGCTCGGCGACACTCGCAGGACCCCCCCCCCCCCCCCGCCCCCGGAGCAGGAGCCGAGGAGCAAATACACAGTGTGGCAAGGGGCTATTACATGAAGCGCCTCGAAATAAACCCAAGTAAACCCTTTCGTGCACTTCGCTCCCGTGGTGGTTAGTGGTTTCTGATTTTAGCTCTTCCAGCTGTTTGAGTGTGGGTATGTTTCCAATTTTTTTTTTTTTTTTCCTTGGGACAGGCTAAAAGTCCCGGGAAGTTTTTTCTGGGCTATATGACTCCCCTTGCGTGGGCGAAAGAAACAGGCGGTCGCTCTAATTCGGCTGCCGGGCAAGTGTAAAAGCCAACTGCCAGCTTTCAACGCGGCTCCGGGAGGACATTTACGCGCACGCACAGGAAGAAAACAACACCCCAGCTTTCTTTTTAGGTAAAATAATAATAATAATAATAATAATAATAATAATAATAAGCACTCCAATACAACCTGTGCTTTTCCGGCCTCCCAAAGGCAGCTCCCCGATCGCGTCTAGAGCAGGGTGAGCCAACAGATAAGAAAATAGGACCCCCCCCCTCCCGGGGAGGGCCCCTCCCAGCACCCCGATGTGCGTTTCCATTTAACACCAGACGACGTGCGACTGGGGGGAACTTCCAAGGCCACTGCACTGAAAGGAGTGGGGGATGAAGGCGCAAGGCGGAATTCGATTTGGGCGTGAGGTACGAGGTCCGATCCTCCAAATGTAAGGAAAAACCAAAGGTGCCCAGAGGACCCATTTCCCTTTGACCTTTCCCAGACGGACCGGCCAGGACCGATTCTTCTAAGGACCCCCCCCCCCCACCCCCACACACACACACACACACACACACACAGACACACACACACACACACATACCCTCTTCAGATCGACTTTCTCCCTGCGAAATGGGGCGCCCTGGCTAGGAGGGCAGGGCGGGGCTGCCCACCCGGCTCTGGCTCCCGGGGAGCCCCGACGCACGTCCCAGCCTGGAGCGGCCCCTGTCGCCCGCGCGCCGCAGCGGCGGGACACGCCCGAACCCCGGGAGGGCGGGCGGGAGGGAAGCCGCTCTTCCTACCTGGACCAGCTCCTCGGGGGGCAGCCGCGGGCCCGGCGCGGGCGGCGGCGCGGGCTGCGGGGGCTGCGGGTGCGCGGGCTGCGCCTGCGGGTGGTGGTGCGGGTGCTTCAGCTCCTCGCCCGAGAAGAGCGCCGCGTCGCGGGCCGGGTTCGCGGCGCCCAGCACGGGCTTGAGCTGCGCGAACACGGGCTCGTCCTGCGGGGCCGGTGGCTGAGGCACGGGTCCCAGGCGGGCGCTCAGGGATAGCACCCGCGTAGCCATGGGCACTCGAGGGGGAGGGGGGGGTGCGGCTCCGGTCGCTGGGCGCGGGTCGAGCGCGCTTCCCACTGGCTCGGGCCGGCGAGCTCCGCGCGGGGCCGCGGGCGGAGGAGGGGAGGCTCCGGGCGGACCCCTCAGCCTACGGTAGGCACGGCTTTCGAAGGCGCGCACGAAAAGCAAAAACTCTTCCGCTCCGCCACGCGTAAACGCCAACGTCCTCCGGGCGGCCACTTTCTCCCGCCCCGCCCCGCCGCGCTCTCGCCCTCGCCGGAGCCCGCTCCCGCCACCGCCGGTCGACGCGAGCGAGCTACGAACGCGCGTACCTGCCCCGCGACTACTGACACTTGACGCCCGCGTCTATTTTACCCAACTCCCGGTGGGCGTGGCCCTCCGGCCAGACTGGCAGCGCGAAGGCGAATCCTGAGGCCCCGAGGCCGGCCGGGCCAGAACGGCTAGCCTATGAGAAGGAAGAGGCTCTCCCAGAGCCCCGCCTCCGCCGCGCTGACCGCACCCCTCTCGAGCCACGAGCTTCGCGCTCAGGGCGGCCGCGCAGTTTGTCCACAAGTTCGCTGGCCGAGTGGGCTGGCGGAGCGGGGGGCGGAGGGGAGGGGAGACGCCGGTGGAATCTAGGGAGAGAGGGAATTAGGGTGGAGACGCGGAGGGAGATCTCTTAGGGCTGTTCTCTGCCAGGAGTAGGAAGAAAGAGAGTTTTGCACGTCTTAGGTGTTGTGCAAGGACCTGAAACTCAAAAGTTGAAACCCGGGAGGCAGCTGGGAGGGGGCGCTCAGGTTTTGAAAGACTTGTTTAATGGGTGTATATTTTTAAATATACAAAATGTACTTCTCTTTAGCGGAAAACTAGGAACGGGGTGATAAACAAATTAAAAGGCAGATCTTGTCTCTGTGTTTCTTTATCAGGGAATATATCCATTTAGTAAAGCAAATTACAAATGTCCTCGATAAAAGGTTTCATGGCAGGTATTTTTTTTTTAAAGCCCATGCATAAAAGCTTGTTTTTTTCTTACAGTATTTAAGTGGTAAGAGGAAGTTTTCACACACATTTCTATCTCGTATCCGTGTATGAAGGAGAGGATGGACCATATAAATTTTTAAGTTTTTAATACACTGTTGATTCCAGCTTAGCATGGAATCTAATTTAAGCACTAACGACTAGATCAAATGTATTTAAATAGACATTACATCTTTGACTTATTTTTGCTGGAACTGTATGTTCAAAAATTGGAGTTTAGTATTTACAAAGAAGCAACGTAGCACATTTACCCAACACCGTGGCACCTTTTCCTACGAAAAAAGACAACCAAAGAAGCCACAAACATTAGACCTGCAGCAGCTCTGAAAACTGGGGATCCAAATTTGTAGGAAAGTAGTAGCCAAATACGTTACTGTCCATTTACTGTTATAATGGGAAGGTGAATTTTTGCCAACAATCACCTAAGGAAACCACTTCCCTTAATCCTTAATGTTCTTGTACATGATTTTATCTGGCTTATTTGGAAGCCCGAACAATAAACTGCAATAAAAATGCCTGGAATATTACTACATATGCATATATGTTGACAGCACACCAGTAGACAATTTTATATATACAATTTTACATATACTGCTCATCACTTAACAGTAAAACAGCTTAAAAAAAACAAGTTGTAGAAAAATGTTAACTTCAAAGAGTAAGTCTATCAAAGGTATGGCTCTCACCGAAGTGTGTAGATTTTAAAAATGAATATACACATTAAGTATTAGAGGTATTTATTTATTATTAAAAAACAAAATTATGCTGTGAATTTTTTTCCTTTTCATTCCCTTTTATTACAGCTGTGATCACTGCCTTCAGAGAATGCTGGACGACTATTTTCATGTTACCAAAGTATTATTTTATGTGTTTTTGCAAACATTTTTCTAAGAAAACAATCCCATATTACTCACCTTCACCTCATAAAAGCTATCCTAATTTTCTCTAATATTGATTCCAATTATGAAATTACATAATTTAGAAGTTTATAGAATTTGTATGGGATTTAATATAACTTTTAAAAAAAGATCTTTGAAAGATTTTTAGGTATCTAACGCTGATGACATGATCAAGCCTGAGTGTGATATAGATAACTCTTAATAGAACTTCTGTATTCTTTTTAACTTTAATTTAAATCTAACTTAGAATTAATATACTTTGGTATCCATTTATATTTTTAATTTGCATTTAAGCCTCTCTAGATCTTTCCTTTTGTCTTTCTTTTTACCAATATCAGTGGCCTGTTATTTCAACCTAAGTTTTCACTGAAATAAAATCCAGGTATTAAACTAGAAATGTTTCTACGTCTTACACCATTTTAAAACATGATTTTATTTACAAAAGCTTTCCCAATGCAAAAAAACAACAAAAACCCAGCTATTTGATAAATCTTTAATAAGATATTTTTATAGTCCTGTTCCTTTTTTTCCACATTTCCACTTACTTTCATTAAAGAATATAGATTTGAACCTAGCTGTGGTTGAGCTTGCAGCACATTTACAATAGAAAAGCTAACTACAATTTTTTTTTGCTCAAATACAGTAGCATTTATTTAAATTTCATTTCTGACATAAGGATTCATGAAATAGGGCTGCTACTTTTAAGTAATGGTTTTCTCTGAAATGCTCAGCTCTGCAATCTCACAGAAAATAACTAGCTTACACCGTACAATAGTACGGAAATTGGAAAGTAATCCTTTTTTTGTGACATTTGCCATGTGATTCTGAACATATAAAGAACATGTTCAACCAAGCTTACTTGCTGTTGCTGTTAACACAAATGCTACAGCTGCAAACCTTCTTCATCGACTTAGCAAAAAGGGTTAAAACTTGATAAATATTTTTCAAATGTTCCAGGTTCTACACTGGCCTGATGCCAGACAGTGTGAATGGACAGATCCTCAATTACTTTGAACTTTCTAGTTCTTTGCATTCCTTCCTGCTTAGTAGTGCTGTACCATTAAGGGAGATAGGAGAAAACAAAAAAACAAATGTCAGGTTTCAGAAATCAATTAGTGGCCTGGCAGTGGTGTGTTAACTGAACTGTGCCAAAACAGAGAATGCCGAGGAAAAGAAATAAAAAAAAAGTTGAGTAGTTAAGTTAGGTAGGAGGGTAAGCATAGAAGCAGCGTGCATACTTAAGTCCTTAGTCACTGGGCAACACAGATTTAGTCTTAGAATAAACCATAAGTGTCACTATCTTTACGGGAATAAGTACGCCTGAATGTGTGGGGGCTGAACAGGCATTCAACGATGGGGGTGGGGGGAGTTTGAAGGAGGCTGTGGAAAAAAAAAATGGGTAAATAGCTTCTGAATGATGAGACGAGAAAAATATGGAGCTATCACTAGGGCAATGTTCACAGGAGGACAAGGGCAAAGGAAATATCTGTGTTCGGTTGTTTGGCCAAAATGCCAGGGCGAGTTTGAAATTAAAGAATCTAGAGCGTTTTAGATAACATTTTATTCACTTTGATTTGAAAATATTAATGGGCTATCCCAGTTATGTAATATCACAATCAAATTACTGAGTGATTTTGGGCCACAGGGAAAACACAAGAATGGGTAAAGAAGGAATAATAATTTATAAGGGCGTAGATTTTTCAATTTAAAGTGACTTTTTAACCAATGTCACTCCAATACATTTAATTTTTTAAAAAAGGAAAAATAAAGTGAATTTTATGGTATTTATAACTTGTCTACCTATTGTTAGAATCTGTATCAATAAAAACATGAAATTATTGTTCACTAAAATATTTCACATTTTAATCTACTTATTTTGTTATTAATGTCAGCTGCTTTAAGTCACACATCCAAAAAAATCATTGAGAAAAGAACACAATAAATAGAGGCTTCAATGAGATGAAGAAAAACTTAAACCATTTTGAATCAGCAGATTGAGATATGAGAAAAGATGCTCTGTTCATTCCTTTTGTGATGAAAAATAGGTAACTTAAATAGGATTATGTACTTCTTTTTTGTATACATTAAGTTAATATTTTAAGGGAAAATATCTATTTTCTCACTACCTTCCATCCCAGTTCTTACATTAAATTTTATATTTAAGTTTGGATTTAAATGTGTTCATGAACTATCTCATAAAACTCCCAGTCTCGCTTATTCCTACATGTAGTGGAATTTACCTAACTTTCTTTTATCTTTTTTAGGTATATTTTTATCGATTTCAGAGAGGGAGAGGGAGAGAGATAGAAACTTCAATGTTAAGAAAGAATCATTGATCGTCTTCCTCCTGCATGTCCCCTGCTGGGGATCAAGCCCGCAACGTGGGCATGTGCCCTTGACCTGAATCAAACCAGGACCCTTCAGTCTGCAGGCCAATGTTCATCCACTGAGCCAAACTGGCTAAGGCCCTAACATATTTTTAAAACTCTATTAATATACCCCCCAAAAGTAGAGTTTTACCTTTCAGTGAAAGTTGGATTGCTTTTTTCCACCTTGCTGGTATAATAGGCAGACAAAAATGATATGAATATAAATGCCTTGAGCCAAGTTTATAGGTCAGACATACTACAGTATTTGAATTCTGACTCTAAACATCAAGGGAAAGGTTAAGAGAAAAATCCTGAACTTATTATACCAAACAATCTTTTAGAACATTAAGGTGTGCACATCAACAGCATCACAATGAGCTATGTCATCATATGAAGAGGGAATTGCTGTTCGTATGATGGCAAAAGCACTAATGGTACTAGGCTGTGGAGCAAGCGCAGTGAATGCGCAAATGAAAAAGGGATACCCTTCTGGAGGTTGACTTGTAAATGAAATGTGTAATAAATAGTGCTAATACTGATGCTGACTCTTCATGCCTTAATTTCTATCCACTGGTGATGGTTGTGTCAAGTTGTATAACATTTGAGGAGGACAATTTGACAATAAGTATGAAGAAGGCTGAAAATGTAAATAACCTTTAAAGCAATAGATAATTTTCCCTCTAGGAAATATATATATTTGATATATATAAATTGGAAATAACCCAGGTGTCCAATAATAGAAAAGTAGTTAAATAATACATCTATGCAATGGATACTGTTTCACCACCAAAAATCATATTATTAAAGAATATTTAGTCACATGGGAAAATACTCATGGTATGTTTTCTTTTTAAATATATTTTTATTGATTTCAGAGAGGAAGGGAGAGGTTCATTGGAATTGTAGGTTATGATCAAATGATTTTCCATTTGAAACCAGCAAGTATAACCACAATTTATCAATACCTGTGGTGGGTAAATTTGTAAATTTTCTTTTATTAATTTTTAAAATTTGTATTTATTGATTTTTATTTTATTTATTTTAAAATATTTTTATTGCTTCCAGAAAATGGAGAGGGAGAGACAGGGAAACATCATGATGAGAGAGAGTCATTGATTGGCTACATCCTGCACACCCCCTATTAGGGATCGAGCCTGCAACCCAGGCATGTGCCCTGACCTGGAATTGAACCCGTGACCTCCTGGTTCATAGGTTGATGCCACCGAGCCATGCCAGCTGAGCTACTTATTGATTTTGAGAGAGAGAGAGAGATAGATTTGTTGTTCCATTTATTTATGCATCCATTAGTTGATTCTTGTATGTGCCCTGACTGGGGATCAATCTTAGCATATTGGGATGATGCTCTAAACAACTGAGCTATCCTGCCAGGATTTATAAACTTCCTTAATCTAGACACTAGATTTTTAGGATTTACTGCAGAGTAAACAAGTTGAAGAGAGAATACAAAATTTAAATAAAGTTGGAAAAGCCAATCTGGCAAATGTTTTCAATATAAACATAAATATGCCTTAATTCATTTCCCAAGTAATCAGTGAGACTTCTACAATGATTTTTTTTCTTAGTTATTTTGGGCACTTTACTTTGTTGCTTTGTTTTTCTCTACTAAGTGGCCGGTTATTTACAGTGTTTTGACAAAATGCATAGACTTTTAAAATATATATATATATATTTTTTTTATTGATTTCAGAGAGGAAGGGAGAGGGAGGGAGAGAGAGATAGAAACATCAATGATGAGAGAGAATCATTGATAGGCTGCCTCCTGCTCGCCCTCTACTGGGGATGGAGCCTGCAACCCAGGCATGTGCCTTTGACTGGAACCAAACTCGGGACCCTTCAGTCCACAGTCCGACGCTCTATCCACTGAGTCAAACCAGGGCAAAGCATAGACTCTTAAAGCTAGATAAAGTTTATATGCATCTCTAAAGAGCTATTTGCATTCTTTTTGTTGTTGTTGTTGTTTTTTAATTCTAAAGTATTCACAAAGAAGATATACAATGAAATAATTTCTAATGGGACATCCACACTATCTTCCTCCTATGAGCCTTGTTCTTCCGGCACCCAAAATTGTTCAAAATTCCCAAACTTGCTTACTGGGGATTGAAAATGAAGTTGGGAGTTGGGTTGGTCTAGGAACTTGATACTTAAAATGTTTTCTCTACCTCCCATCCTCACCCCATCATGACCAGAACACACACACACACACACACACACACACACACACACACACACGTTACTATTCTAAGTCATCCCTGGTACATTGGTGGCTCCAAACATTTATGTGCTGAGCACTGTTGCCTTAAAAATACAAAAAATGGCCCAGGCCAGTGGTTGGCAAACTCATTAGTCAACAGAGCCAAATATCAACAGTACAACGATTGAAATTTCTTTTGAGAGCCAAATTTTTTAAACTTAAACTTCTTCTAACGCCACTTCTTCAAAATAGACTCACCCAGGCAGTGGTATTTTGTGGAAGAGCCGCACTCAAGGGGCCAAAGAGCCTTATTTGGCTCACGAGCCACAGTTTGCCGACTACTGCCCCAGGCGGTGTGGCTCAGTGGTTGAGCATTGACCTATGAACCAGAAAAAAGGTCATGATTTGATTCCCAGGTTTTGGGCTCGATCCCCAATGTGGGGCGTGCAGGAGGCAGCTGATCCATAATTCTCTCTCATCATTGATGTTTCTATCTCTCTCTCCCTCCCTTTCCCTTCCTCTCTGAAATCAATAAAAATATATTTTAAAAAAGAAATACAAAAATGAGTAAGATATGGTTCTTGCCCTAAGCATTGTCTGAGAGGTAGCCCACTCCTCAAATATGTTTCATTGCTTCCCCCAGTAAGTAGCTTGGAATCCACACTCTTTCACCTGGGACTTTGTCTGACTCCAACCAATCTTTCCAACCTGAAATCTCACTGTGCCTCCTGCTATTTGCCTCAGGAACCTTGGCTCTATCCATAGGGCTTATTTGTTATTTCCCAAATGCCCTGCTGCTCCCTCTAAAATGGCCTTTCTTTGACCACACATATCATATGTCACAAGCCCAACTAAAATCCTACCTCTCTCCCAAGGTCACTCCATATCTCCCAGTAAGAATGACCCTCTCGGTTTCTTCTCCTTCACATTAGCTTTGGATCCCTAGGAAAGCCCTTCTTACCATCTGCTTTAAGCCCATCCTGGCACACAGTAGGCAATTGATGTTTGGTGAACTCAATTTTATTCATTATAGACATAAAGGCAAAATTAAGAATAAAAGTTTGATAGAATGCCATCTAAAAATGTAGAAGAAATAAGAGTTAGAAAAATCCCCATTTTATAATCATCATGGTATTACTTGATTCAGGTAAGAATCAATGGAAGCTAAAATGATTGGATAAAATTTGAATGCGAAACAGAATATTTACATAGTCTCAAAGTATTTCCCTACAGTTGAGGTATTAACCCTTTGCACTCGCTTGCTTTTTTCTCGATTCCTTTATTCTAATGCTAACCGTGTCGAGTCACACTCGACATCCGAGTGCAAAAGGTTAATTATAATGTGAAAATGGTAACTTACCAAGGAAAGAACTTGGCAGACACTATGCAAATGAACAAAATTAACATCATCATAAATGGGACAAACTGACATTGTATCCTCCTTTCTGATGCGATGAACTGAGAAAGAATCAACATTATCATGTAGTCCTACCAAAAATGCATAACCTAAATCCAAACTTGAAGAAAGATCCGACCAATTCAAATTGAGGAAGTTTCTGCAAACAACTAGCCTACACTCTTCAAAAATGTAAATGTCATGAAAGACAAAGAAAGGCTAAGCAATTATTTCTTTTTCAAGAAACAAATAATCCTGGCTTGATCTACATGAGGAATGGGGGGCAGGGGATGGGCAGAAAGATTGCTATTAATGAACATTAATCAGCAAAATATGAGTATGGACTGTAAATAAAATGTTCATACACTTTGAAATTCCACTTTTAGAAATTTATTCCTCAAAAATCACTTAGTGTGCACAAAGATAGACAGATGTGCCAGAATGTTTATGGTAACATTGTTTGTAATGAACATTATTGGGGTAATTAGCAAAATTTGAGTATGGACAATGCTACATTTCTAAATTTAATAATGTAGCTGTGGTTATATAAGAGAATATCCTTGTTCCTAAGATGTATACCCTAAATAATATTTATAAATAAAGGATCAACGATGTTTGCAACTAATTCTAGAATTAATCAAGGCCAAATAAGTGTGTGCTCGTGTGAGCATGTGTGGAGAGAGAGACAGAGACAGAGAAAACAGACATGGCAAAATGCTAACCGATTGGTGAATCTGGGTAAAAAGTATATAGAGAAAATTGTTTATTCGAGCTGGCCCAGGACAAGGAGACCGAAGATTCCCCCAACATGGAAAAGAGATGGCTCCTGATGCCCCTAGGGGTGTGTAATTTTCAGCCCACCCTCGACCCTCCACCTCAACACACACACACACACACACACACACACACACACACACACACAAACACACAAATCAGATGTGAAAGGGAAGCAGATTTGCCCATTTCGGACCCAGCAATTCTTCTAGACCTCTAGCCTGTGGAAATTCACACACAAGGTTTGAATGTTTGCTTCTAGGGGAACTCAGACGCAAGCGCAGAACTACCAGAACGAATGAACTGTGAAAATGGGGCAGAAAACATTTCCAGATAACTAATGTTTTTAAAATTCCAAGAAGATTGAGAGGGTTCCCTGAGGACATAACAGTGGATGAAAATGACCTACACTTGAGGAGTTAATTGTTTTTCCCCTGGATCTCTCCCATGTATATATGAAGTATACTTGTTAATAAACTGTGTGTTTTTAAAAAGTGTATGGAAATTCTGTATTTATTCTTGCTACTTTTTGTGTAAGTTTAAAATTATTTTGAAAAAAAGAATAAAAGCAAAAGTTGGGAACCATTTGATTTACTTCAAAAGACAAGACCCTATCCCTGGCTGGGTAGCTCAGTTGGTTAGAGTGTCATCCCCATTTGCCAAGATTGAGGGTTCAGTCTCCCACAGGTTCAATCCCGGGTCAGGGTACCTACAAGAATCGATCAATGAATGTAAAAATAAGTGGAACAACAAATCGATGTTTCTGTCTCTAAAAATCAATTTTAAAAAAAAGGTGGATATTTGTCTAAGACAGAACTAAATTGAGGAGAACCCATCACAAATCCACAAAAGCAATTCCATCTCAACTAAAAGACATCCCTTTCTTTAGCCTTATGAGCCTATCATTTCTCTGTCATGATGGCCCCTGATGCCCTGGGTATCACTACCATTACTGCACTTACCACATTTATTTTTATTATATTCCGTGTTGCATTCATCTTTGTTTTCCCAGCGCAGTCTCCACCATGCAGAATACTAAATGAAAATGTATGTTTAAATAAAGAACATACCCACACATATCAAGGACCTCTAGACTCCAGAGCTTTGAACTAAATGTCAGAAAGGACATTATTTTAGCAATGTCTTTCAAAGGTATTAGGAAAATGTTTAAGTATAAAATGAAGTTGCTGTTTTGAGATTTGCATCAAAATAACCCACAGGGGGTGAGCACTGAGTGAAGGTATAAACGCAATCGCGTTGCCATGATTTAATAGTGGTTGAAGCTGCATCATTGAGTACATGAGGGTTCGTTCTGACTATTTTTGTATCTTTTTGAAATGACCTATACTTAAAAAAAAATGTTTTGAGGAAAGGACCGTAGAAGCAGAAGTAATAACAAGCACAACTTGAACAATCAATGAAATATCAATTTTATTTTACTGTAGTTTAGATTAGGTTTTGACTTTCAACTCTGAAAAACAAACAAATAACCAAAAAGCAGCTATAAAATCACAGTCCATCTTCAGTAGGCCTGTGTTACAACACAACACCAAGCAGCACTGTGACTGTGTCTGAGAACACAGAGTTCAGGGAGCATGAAACAAAGACCTGTGTCAGGGAACAAGTTGAAGTGTAGAGATGTGTCTTTCAAATTTGAAAAATACTAGATTCTTCTTTGAGCCGACAGATACTTTTGAGAAATCAGATCATTTACACCATTCACAACTTTATTTTTCAGGTTTAGAACCCCTATATTATTAGCAGGTGTGACCTAATGACAAATGGAAAAGACAAATTACACAGAAAAGATGATTGAAGATATGCAAAGGAAAATTGCCCATAGTGGGTATGTATGGGGGAAGGGGGAAGCTAAAAATTTCCCTATAAAAAATAATTTTTTAAACAACAAATATTTACTAGATTCCTACTGTGTGTAAAACACTGGGAGGTATGGCAATAGCAAGGTCCTTCAGTGGAGTAGCTTCCCATCTGGTTGAAGTTACAATATAGGCACACATAAAATACTAACTACCTTAATCATATGCAAACGAACAAGAACAAGGAAGAAAGATCACTGTGGACTTTGATTCTTAAATTGACCCTTAAGAAAACACTACTTTCTTCAAAACAGTAGATAGCAAGGAAAAGGAGGAAATTCCAGTCAAGAACTGGCATGGTGCTTAGTGATTTATCCAAATCACTCACTAATGAATGAATTGGTGAGAGCACTTGGTCCATGGATTGATCAAATCCAATTTTTATGTGCGTATAAAGAATTTATATAACACAGTCCAGTCTAACGCAATTGAGAGCCTCATAAATCAGTGTGACCATAAAGTTAAAAGACAGGTGACCCCTCACCCCCGACACAACAAATGGGTAAGTAACTATCTGGGAGAAATATTTGCAACAAAATTTTAATATACACAAGCATATCATCTCAATCATAAAAGAGATCTTTAAAAAAATCGGTAAGACAAAGAGAAACCAACAGAAAACTAGGCAATGGTGGTAAATAGGCAACTCACAAAAGAAGATAAAGTGGCTGATAAACACACGAAAAGATTCTCAACCTCACTACTATCAGGGAAGTGCAAATCAAAACAGCAATGGAATATCATTTGCTCAACTGATGTACAAAAATGAAAAAGATTCAGCAAAGCTGTGGGGAAACTGGAAATCTCATAACATTAGTAAATATATAACTTTGTGTGGACTTTGAAAAATACATATTTGTACAGAGGGCAATTTATAGCAGCTATGAAAAGGTAAAATTTTCATACACTTGGAAATTCCACTTTTAGGAATTCATTCCTCAAAATCACTTAATTGTGCACAAAGATAGATGTATCAGAATGTTTATTGCAGCGTTGTTTGTAATAATGAAAAAATTAGAACTGTCTAAATATCCGTCAATAAATAATGTAATGATCAAGTAAATAATTAAATAGATTCTAGTATACCCACATCATGGAATACTGTCCAGCAATTGTAACAAAATGAAGTAGATCTATCTGTACTAACATAAAATGATTTTGCAAGGCATGATAAGTGAAAAAAAATGTCACTGGTTAATGCATAAATTTATGTAAATAATTATATGAAATATACATAGTCTAAAACTGTTAATAGTTTACTCTGCAAAGGAAAGAGAGATGAGAGGGTTATAGATGGCAGGCAGGGAGGGAGGTTGCTACTTAATCTCAAGAGTAATTAACCTATCAGCATTGCTATTCTTTTTGTTTTTTTTAATCCTTGTCCAAGGATATATTTTTATTGATTTTAGAGAGAGAAAGGGAGAAACATCGATTGGCTGCCTCCTGTATGTGCCCTAACTGGGAATCAAACCTGCAACCTAGATATATGGCCTAACTGGGAATTGAACCCACAACCTTTTGGTGTAGGGGACAATACTCCAACCAACTGAGCCACCAGGCCAGGGCACAGCATTACTATTCTCAAGCTGGATGTTCAAGCCGGATTCAGAAAAGGAAAAGGCACTCAAGATCTAATTGTGAACATTCATTCCAAAGAATTTCAGAAAAAAGGTCCCTAGCTGGTTTGGTATACACACACACACACACACACACACACACACACACACACACATATACATATACATATATATACACACATATATTCACACATACACACACACACACACACACACACACACACACACACATACACATATATATATATATATATATATATATATATATATATCCCTTACTTTGAAAAAAAATAATTTCAGAAAAAGGTTAGTCTATGTTTTATATAATTTAGTAAAGCCTTTGACTATCCAGATTAGGAAAAGTTGTGGGTTGCTCTGAATTAAATGGGCATGCCTCAACACTTGATTGTCCTGATGTGTAACAGTACAGGGGACAGAAAGCCACTGTCAGGACAAAACAGAGAGAGACAATGGTTTCCTATAGACTAGAGGTGTCAGGCAAGGGGGCATTTTATCTCCCTATTTCTTTAATCTGTGCACAGAACATGACATATGAAAAAACTGGGCTAGATTCAGAGGAAGGAGGCATGAAAATTGGTGGAAGAAATATTAATAACTTAAGATATGCTTCTTATTGGTAGGAAGTAGGAATGATTTTAAATGACTTCTAAGGAAAGTGAAAGAAGAAAGTGTCAAAGCAGGAGTGTATTTGAACATCAAGAAGACGACAATGACTACAGAAGAAATGCACACCTTAAACATAGACACTGAAATTGTTAACTACTTTGCTTACCTTGGTTCAGTCATCAAATCAAATTGAAATACAGCCCCCCCAAAAAAAAAAAAAATCAAGAGGAGGCTGAGACGCAGAAGGGCAGCAATTGAAGAACTAGGAAAAGATTATCAAGAGCAAAGATGTCTCATTAGAGACCAAGGTTAAGATCATCCACACCCTTGAATTCCCAATTACTACAGATGAGAAAGCTGAGCAGTGAAGAAGGCTGACAGGAAAAAAAGAGATTCATTTGAAATATGGACTTGGAGGAGAGCTCTGTTGATAACCTGGACCACCAGAAAGATGAACAAATGGGTCCTAGAGCAAATTAATTCTGAAATATTGCTGAAGGCAAAAACAGTAAGATTGGAGCTGTTCTATCTCGGGTACATCAGGAGAAGGCAGGATTCTTTGGAAAACACAATAATACTGGAAAAAATAGAAGGCAGCAGGAAAAGAGGAAGACCAAATATGAGATGTATTGACTTCAATACAGAAGTCATAGGCATGCGTCGACAGGAGCTGAGCAGGGCTGTTGAAGACAGAACTTTGTGGACATCACTCATTCATAGTGTCACCAGGAGTTGGATCTGACTAAACAGCAGGTAACACACATATTCTTAAGCATTTTGCAATTCTACGCACAAAGTAGCCTACTTTCACAAATGTCTACTACCAGGGAGGGAAGCTGGCATTCATGGAATTTATTGGTCTGAAAAGAACCAAAGAATTCATTTATTCTAATAGAGCCAGGGCAATAAGAGGTAATTAAAAATAATCTCATATTCCTGGAGAGAAGTCATTCATAAAAAGAGAAGCCTTGTGTCTACCAGTTACAAAAAATACTAGAGGCCCGGTTCACGAAATTCATGCACGGGGGTGTGTGTGTTCCTCAGCCCAGCCTGCACCCTCTCCAATCTGGGACCCCTTGAGGGATGTCCGACTGCCCGTTTAGGCCTGATCTCACTGGAATCGGGCCTAAACGAGCAGTCAGACATCCCTCTCACAATCCAGGACTGGTGGCTCCCAACAGCTCGCCTGCCTGCCTGCCTGATTGCCCCTAACTGCTTCTGCTTACCAGCCTGATCACCCCCTAACCACTCCCCTGACAGCCTGATCGACGCCTAACTACTCCCCTGCTGGCCTGATTGCCCCTAATTGCCCTCCCCTGCCGGCCTGGTTGCCCTAACTGCCCTCCCCTGCAAGCCTGGTTGCTCCCAACTGCCTCCCTTGCCAGCCTGGTCTCCCCCAACTGCCCTCCCCTGCTGGTCTGGTCACCCCCAACTGCCCTCCCCTGCAGGCCTGGTCGCCCTTAACTGTCCTCCCCTGCAGGCCTAGTCGCCCCTAACTGCCCTCCCTTGCAAGCCTGGTTCCTCCCAACTGCCCTCCCCTGCTGGCCTGATTGCCTACAACTGCCCTCCCCTGCCGGTCATCCTGTGGCAGTCATTTTGTGTCCACATGGCGTGGCCATCTTTGACCACATGGGGGCGGCCATCTTGTGTGTTGGAGTGATAGTCAATTTGCGTATTACCTCTTTATTAGATAGGATTAGAAACTGCCCTAGCCTGTCTGGCTCAGTGGATACAGCGTTGGCCTGCGGACTGAAGAGTCCTGGGTTCTATTCTGGTCAAGGGCACATACCCAGGTTGCAGGCTCGATTCCCAGTGTGGGGCGTGTAGGAGGCAGCCAGTCAATGATTCTCTCTCATCATTGATGTTTCTATCTCTTCTTTCCTCTCTGAAATCAATAAAAATACATTAAAAACAATATTAGAAACTTACAATGACTGAGTTTAGTTTCTCAATGTACTGTAAGATATAATGCTATTAGCAGTGGCTCCCGGATAGAAATCAGCAGAATCATCAGTATGGTGCTTGCTATATAGCCTATTACTAAGACAGTTTAGGGAGCTGATCTTTCAATGTTCCTGCCCAATTATTTTAGGTTGGTTATATCCCTGGAAAATCTCTTTTCCGTCTTATTACAGATATTTGATTATGTATAATTGCTTTTCCCCCCGTAAAACATTCTATTTTACACTTGTCCTTGTTTATTTGGTAAATTGGTTTAAAGTATTTAATTATATGCCTCTAGTAATATGTCATCATTGGAGTTATACTGTGTTAATTTTTAAGGAATTTACAAAAAATACAGAGGGAATAATGAATGGCAGTGCCACCTCAACCCTGTTACATTTAACAGACAAACACACCAGCTATCCTGACATATAGCAGCACGTATGTTGCACTTTATGGGATTTTTAAGAACAAGTTCAGTATGTTTAAGGAGGCAAGTAACTTCTTAGGAGTTCATGTTTTGCAAAGATACAGCCATTTTTATGATAGCTTGGTAAATCTCTTAAAGAAAAGGGAGAGGTTTATGACAGAAACAGTGATAAAGCTTTAACTACATGTGTGTGGTTAACTCTGTTTCAGCCACTCAAGTTAACTTCTACTTATATTTATGGGCTTGATTGCATAATATACGAAGTTTGCAGGAAGTACCCGAAAGATAAGGTTACATAGACAAGTTATTTAAGTTTGAAAGTAAACCACAGCTCACGCTGAGAAACTAGTTTATAGCCAATTTTGTAACAAGCGAATACGTCATTCATTTTCTTTTAATTTTTTCCCCTTATCTCCTGGTTAACATTAGGCAATTAATCATTGTTTGAATGTGCAGCATAGTAAGTTCACAAAAGAATGCAGCTTTGGGGATTGATTAGCTGAAAAGCCAGTAAATCACATTATAAAAGTGAAGATAAACATTTGATGATATTCAAACCACCCTAAGCAAATGGATGATTTGCACGTATCAGGTTGTCCCGCCAGATAATGGTTTCCTTCACGAGCTTCATTCAGTAATGAGACTCATTTCATCTGACAAATGTTACTTGATCAATAGTCCTTGCATTTGCCACAAGAAATGGCCTCTCATGGTTAATGTGTAACTAATTATTGTTCTTCCTCTAATAGCCCACATTTTACAGTAGAGAAATACATTGTGTACACTAGTCACCCTAAAACACTAACGCATGCCAAACGCTGGCAGCAGACTTTCACAGTATTATTACATTTGGCATTGTACACTGGCTAGGACATGTTTGCATCACGCTCACCCACCACTTCAGTTCCTGCTGAACACAATAAAACATTTGTCAAATATTTAGGTATTTAGAAAAATCAAGGACATTCTTCTTATACAGTAAGAAAAAGAGGGAACAGCCCATAATAGTGACAACAGAGTTGTTGAATGATTATGTATGTGGAAGTGAAACTATTCCATCCTAACGAAGGCACATTACCCTAAAACCTTTGTTGTGGAAAATTAAAACTAATGACATGTTCATGCTGTAAAGCAGAATCATCTGTAAGCTCATTTCCCCGTGTGAGACGTTGTTTATTTTCAAACGTAAATAACTTGTCCATTTCGTAGTTTGCTTTCCCCATTCCTGCAAAAGGGCCCTCCCAGCAGCCACCTCTCTATGCCAGGAGTTGTTATGAACAATCTAGAGGAGTTCCATTATTTTACCTGTGATAATTTAACAGATTAAACAATTTAAGAAGTATTCCTACATCTGAGGGCTCTTTCTTTGAAATAAATGTAAGATAAAATGTGCCACTACGGGAAGTCTGAAATGGCCTATTACCTGTTTTTCCTTGACCTTGTAGAGGTTTTCAGTGACAACGGAGTTAACCAGTTGAGGGAGGTTCCTTGAGGGGGTCCCCTCGCACTCTATTGTGTGGGATGGCACCTAGCAAAGCGTTTAGATTAGGCTGTGGAGGGAACAAAGCTAGGTACACTCTCTCCAGCTCAGGGTAAACAAGATTATTGTTCTCCATCCCTGCTGCTTGGAATGAATGCAATGCCGCAAAGTTAATTGCCACCGTAATTAGGGGGGAAAACACACGAAATGACTCAGACGGTGCTAATTCAGTATGGTTTAAGCCTCCGAGATATGTCCCCTGTATACAGGTGTGATGGGCTCTATTTATATCTTCTAAGTGATACGTTTAAATGTTAACATAACATTGAAAAACAGCCTTACAAGTTGAATGGTAGCCGCCAGTGCCAGGTATAAATGCTTAATGGTCACTAGCATTCTGGCGAGGGGAGGAGAAAGTCCCACTTGGAGATTTAATGCAATGCAAAACAACATGCAATCAATTGAAAGGTTCCCCTTCCTAGAGCAGGCCTTGCTTGGCACACAAGCTTTGTTTGCCCCACACCATTTCATAAAATGCGCAACTTCCAAACCACCTCCACAGAAGGAGATTTCACTCTGCTGTTGAGAAAGTTCCTCGTATCTAACTAAATCACCCGATCTGCAGTTTAGCAATCCCATTTCCTCATGTCTTCAGCAACATCTAACATGCTACATTAACATAGTTTCTTACAACCTCAGCCGAATATCACACAATTAAAATAGGAGGAAATAAAAAGAATTTCCTTCTTTCCATACTGTACTCATAAACTCTAATTGGATTAGTTAGTTGGTTTCAAATTTAAAAACAAGCTTTAGGACCCAACCATTGTTTACGTAGTGGATTCCCAGTGGTGCTTCTAACAGGAAAGTGTGGGGAAAACAGATTTCTGAGCTGCCAGGAGCATTATGGTTAACAGATTAGCAGATACATCTCATTTAGGGCTTTACCTTTTGTCCCATGCTTTAGACTCTAAAGTTTAGAGGGAAACTATGACATCTTAAAGATTGAAATCTTATTCCTCAATAAGATAGTTATTTGGACTCATGTGAACATTAATGAAAACACAAGTAATTATAGCTTTTTGCTGCTTGGCCTAAAGTAATTTTTCTACTATAATTAGATTAGAAGAGGAACTAGAAAGGAGCTTCAATGAAATGCTGTCACAAATTCCCTCCAAAACCCATTGCCTGTAATTAAGGTGCATTTACAGATCTGATATTCCTTAAAAAGGGTATTAACATTACAAAGACCAATTACGCATGGTCAAACAAAGGCAATCCAGATTCTCTGATCAAAGCAGTAATCTCGTTTACAATTGTTATTTTTGAAGTATCTTCAAATAGAACAAACACACATTGACTATGTAAACAGGTATAGCTGTGGGCTAATGTTCTGTTTCCAGGATCCCATCATTTTCCCACAGAGTTCAAACTTAGTGTGGCACACACTGGTTTCCATTCCAAACCCCAACCTGCTGATGCTTAGCAATAATAACTATTTATTTATTTAATTGATTTTAGAGAGAGGGGAAGGGAGAGGGAGAGAGAGAGAGAGAACATATTTATGTGAGAGAGAAACATCCATTGGTTGCCACCGGGTGCCACCCCTAGTCTGGAGATTGAACCCACAACCTGGGTATGTGCCCTGAACAAGAATCGAACCCGAGACCTTTCAGTGTACAGGCCGACACTCCAACCAATTGTGGTACACAGGCCATGGCAAGAATAAAAACTTTTTAAAAGGAAAAAATTCCAAATATCATCTTCAGTATTAAAACTGTTACATTTTTAACATAACCTTATTCATTTACCAAAGTTGCTTGCTTTTGAAAAGATCAACAAGCTTTTTGAATATCTCTTCTTGCCACTTCCTTCTATTCAAAGTGATAAATAGCAAGGAGCTACGACCAAGATTATTCTAACCAGAAAAGCGCTCATTTAGAATTGAAGGTAAGATAAAGAGCTTCACAAACAAGAAAAAGCTAAAGGAGCTCACACCACCAAACCAATATTACATGAAATGTTAAAGGGTCTTCTAGGAGGAGGAGGAGGAGGAGGAGGAGGAGGAGGAGGAGGAGGAGGAGGAGAAAATATAAACAATAAAATGGCAACAAATACATATCTATCAACAACTGAATGTAAAAATCAAAATAAACAAACAAGAAATCTAATGAACAAAATAAACTGGTGAATAAAATCGAATCAGAAGCATAGAAGCACGGAACAGACTAATGAATCTCAAAGGGAAGGGGGAGGGGGGCAGGAAGAGATTAAACAAAGATCTTACCTATGGACACAAACAGTAGGATGGTGAAGGCCTGGGGCAGGTTGGGAACTGGGTGGAGGGAGGCAATGGGGGAAAAGGGGGGACAGCTGTAATACTCTCAACAATAAAGATTTTTTAAAAAAAGAATCAGGTTATAAAAAGAATAAAATAAATAAATTTAAAAAAGATCAACAAGCTTTTTAAATGATCAAAGGAAAAAAAGCAAAGATATTAGTTAAGTGAAAGGGTACTAATTGGGTTTAAGAAAATCTGAATTTGAGAAAAAACTCATGGACCTGGACAACAGGTGATTGTGGTGGGAGGGGTATGGGTGGAGGAGGGTATGGGAGGATAAGTGGTGATGAAAAAAATTTTTTTTAAATAAAAAATAAATAAAATAAAAGTGTAAAAAAAAAAACCAAGAAAAATCTGAATTTGAGTTTGACCTTTCTCTTACTGTAAGGCATTAAGCAAATTCCTTAAACATTCTAGACCATTCTCTGAGTATGTAAGATAAGAATAGCAGCACATCCCTAAACCAGGTGGTGTTGAGGCCAAATTCACCTCAGGACAGAAGAATATACATATTTTAAACCTCACGGTATCTCTGGTTAAATGTCCTTGGTGGTCCCAAGGAGTAAAAAGAAAAAACCTTACTGTAACACCTATAACAACAGCTTATGCCAAATGTGCCATGTGAAACTAGTTCTGTGGTTGGAGAAAGTTAAATGAGGTTTTTTTTCTAAAGGGCTCCTCTGAACCATTTGAGTCTCCAAGAGAAGCAGGGCAGTCTGAAACCTATTTGACTGGAGAGCTGCTGTATCCCGAGGCTGTTGGGGGACTAGCGTTGTGAAAAAGTTGGGAATTGTTGCCCTCTGATGTGCTAGGGATTTGGTTGGGTAGAGAGCATTTAGATGCTCAAGCAAATGCACTTTTTAGTCGATACTATTTGGTACAAATGAACAGTTATTGGCAGCTGTGTTCTAAAATAAATAATTTGCAAAATTTGCAACTTAGAGACAATATCTTTAGCAGCTTCATCACTTATAACCTGAGTGACATTAGGTAAGTGCCAAGTCTCAGCATTCCCATCTGTCAAACAGAGATAATATTTACTGCACAGGTTATGGCCAAAATAAAATAAATGTAGTTAGCACAGTGAGCTTAATAAATGGTAGATTCAAGCTTATACTTTTTTTGGAAATGTCTAGGCTAAAAGAGTGACCTTCTCTAGGTCACATGGCAACTCTGTGACATTGTTAGAAAGGGACCGGAATATTGGAAACTACTGTTGTTTGAATTCACATCTATCAAAATTCTAGAACAGATTATTAGAGAGGATTTGTAGGAAGAAAAGTAATAATTACTATGGACCAATATTTCAAAATGAATAAATTTAGCTAAACTAAAACAAGCCTTCCCCACACCCATTGTGCTAGCAGATTTGTAGCCAAGGGGCATGCCAGGCATGAGAAAAAGATGTCTTTAGTTGTTCTTGTGGATAAGATGGTTCTAGGTTAATTAGCTCATAATCCAGCAAGATTTATTTATAGCTTTTTTGGGGAAAACTGTCTAGAGCCATGGTTGGCAAACTGCGGCTCGCGAGCCACATGCGGCTCTTTGGCCCTTTGAGTGTGGCTCTTCCACAAAATACCAGGGCCTGGGCGAGTCTATTTTGAAGAAGTGGCGTTAGAAGAAGTTTAAGTTTAAAAAATTTGGCTCTCAAAAGAAGTTTCAATCGTTGTACTGTTGATATTTGGCTCTGTTGACTAATGAGTTTGCCGATCACTGGTCTAGAGAGAGTGATAGATTTCAACCTCCAAGGAAATGGTTAGCAGTTATCACAGGATTCTCTCTTGAACAACATTGTAATCAATGACTTGGTGGAAGATATGGAGTCTTAAAAGATCCAAGTTGGGAGAAAATGCTAGTGGCAAAGTCAGGAATCCAGCAGGCTACAATGATGCACAGAAATTTAAAATGATACCTGAGGGAGAAAAAAAAGACTTTTATTTATGTTGTGAAACTTCAGCTTAAGACTAAATTCCAGCTCTTTCACTTATATAAGTTCTTCTTTGAATCTGTTTTGTCATCTCAAAATGCAAATAATGACTAGCTCATGAAGGTGGGAGAATGATGTAATATAAAGGGCCCATCCAAGGAGGTGCTGAATGCAGAGCGTGGCACATATGGTTGGTCAGGTCCATAAGTACTAGAACCAGTAATAATTATGTCACTACCACTAATAAAAACGGTGATGCAGAAAAAGCTGTAGAAGTTTTAACTGGGCCTGGACAGCGTGGCTCAGTGGTTAAGCGTTGAACTATGAACTAGGAGGTCACAGTCTATTCCCGGTCAGGGCATATGCCCAGGTTTCGGGCTTGATCCCCAGTGTGGGGCATGCAGGAGGTAGCCAATCAATGATTCTCATCATTGATGTTTCTATCTTCTTTCCCTCTCCCTTCCTCTCTGAAATCCATAAAAATATATTTAAAAAAAAAGTTTTAACTGACTACAGGTTCAGTGAGGCTGATGAGGCTGATAATTATTTAGGTGAGTTGTAAGTAGTTCTGGAACCCCATTTTTATTTTACTTATTGATTTTAGAAAGAGAGGAAGGGGGGGAGAGAGAGAAAGAAAGAGGGAGACATGGATTTGTTGTTCCACTTATTTATGCCTTCATTGGTTGATTCTTTGTTGTTGTGTTTTTACAAATAAAAAGTAACTCTATTGACTGTTAATTTTACCATGCAGTGTATTGGCTGATTCTTGTATGTGCCCTGACTGGGGAACAAACCTGCAACCTTAGTGTACTGGGTGACACTCTAACCAAATGAGCTACTGGGCCAGGGCTGGAACTCCATTTTTACAGACACATGAGCAAACTAGAACGCATTTATGTAAGGGTGGCCAGATGGTGAAGAAGAGTTGAGAAACAAAATCATTTGAAAAATCAAACGACTGTGACATGTGTTGGGTAAATGCCCTTTTTCCCCCTAAACACACACACACACACACACACACACACACACACACACACACACACACACACACACACCAGTCCGTTGAGGTGTGGTTGACATACAAAACGCTGTGTATATTTAATGTACACGACTTGATGAATTTGGAGGGTAAATTCCTTTAAAATATATCACTTCTTTTAATCCTCTCTATAACTTCTTAGGTAGGTAAAATTATCCTAGTTTTAAAGATGAGGAACTAAGGCTGAGAGAGTTTAAGTGATCACACATCTAATAAGAGGTGGTGCTAGAATATGTAACTAGAATATGACATAGAATGAAAATGGATTGCTTCTATTCATTGTTGCTCCAAGGGACAAATGAATGCAAATGGAATATTTAACTAAAGTCTACAAAATAACTGACATGTATTCTTCAAAAATATCAATGTCATAAAAGACAGAATGATTGAGAAACTACTCTGGATTAAAGAAGAGTTAAAAGGTTCATTCCAACAGATGGGAATGGAGAATCTGGAGATTTTCTTGGCATGAAGGGAATTATGGGGACAATTGGTGAAATCTAAAAAGGAATTTTAGATTAGATAATAGTATTGTGTCAATGTTCATTTCCTGACTTTAATCATTGTACTGTGCTTATGCAAGAGAATGTACTTGTTCTTAGGAAATGCTCATTCAAGTTTGGCTGTAGAAGAAAATCATATCTTCAAAGTACTCTCAAAAGGGTCAGAACAACAAACAAGACAAAAAGAGAGGCAGGGAAAAGGATAAAGCAAATGTGATAAAATGTGAACATTTGGAGAATCTTGGTAAGGGCTAAATGAGAATTATTTGCATTAGTATTGCCACTTCTCTGTAAGCGTGCAATTGTGTCAAAATAAAAAGTTGCAAATAATTAAAAAATATATGGGGCAATTCAAAATAAAATTTAAGAAAGAATATTCTGGAGGCAATTGGTAACATAGGATTGGATATAGAAAAGACTAGAGATTATAAGGGTCACAGAGGAAGATTTGTCCTATGTGAAAATGGATAAGAGTAATTGTTTGACTCATTCCTTTCATTCATTTACTCAGAAAAAAATGTTTTTCATCACAAAGAACTTTAGAAAAATCTGGTTGTATTAACTATTAGATTTTACAACACTTTTTCTCCCCAATGTGATAAAGACTTTCTGGTGAAATAAATTAGTCTTCACTGACTCTTTTGGGTGGAACAAGTTCTGTATGTTTGAACAGAGATCAGAAGGTATCTCAAGAAGAGAAAGGGTAAAAAAGCATTTTACACTATATCATGATATGAGTATCCTATCTCTTAAAAAAAAAAATTCTTACTGTTCGGGAGATGTGAGAGGCTCAATAAATAGTATCCTTCTTCCCAGACAAGTTCTGAACAACTAGATCAGGAAGGCAAAAGTAGTGGGGGGAGATTTAAAATACTGTCCTTCTTATTAGTAAATGCAATATTGAAAGACATGTATAATAATAAAAGCATAATATGCTAGTTAGACATAAGATGTTCTTCCGGATGACCTTCTAGACGAAGCTGGGGCTGCGAGGGAAGCCTGGGTCCCGGGTGCCAGAGGGAAGCGGTGCCGGCAGCCAGAGGAAGGAAGGCCTACTCTTGCACGAATATCGTGCATCGGGCCTCTAGTAGTTTAATATCAAGGCCAAGTGGCCCTTAATCCTGCTCCTCTCCCCATACTGTGCCTTAGACCTACCCTTTCAGTCAAAAGGTGATGATTATGACTTAGAATGAGAGCAGCAGGGAACTGTCCCAGGAATAGAATAGGCTGGTTTTTTTGTAGGAAAAAAAAAAAAAAAAAGGAAAGGAAGAAGAAATACTATAGAAACACAGTTCCTAAACAAAGTGTATATCAATCAGATAGTCAAGAAGTAGAAAGAGGCAGAAGTATTTGGGAAAATCCCTCCTTGTGGAAAATATGGAGGGAGGTTTGTGGGGAGCCAAGCGGAATACATTTATTTCCCTGTAATATTTTCTATGCTTAACGAAAAATAGAGCCCAGCCGGTGTTGCTCAGTGGTTGAGCATCAACCTATAAAACAGAAGGTCACAGTTCGATTCCCAGTCAGGGCACATACCTGGGTTGTGGGCTTGATTCCCAGTAGAAGGCGTGCAGGAGGCAGCTGATCAATGAATGATCCTTATCATTCTATATCACCCTCCCTCTTCCTTTCTGAAATTAATAAAAATGTGTTTAAAAAAAAAGAAAAAGAGAGAAAACCAAACATGGGGTTTGTGATTGAACACTGAGGAGTGACTTTTTGCAAGGGGCTAGAAAGAGAAGAGTATTTATAGACAGGACGTAGTAAGACATGGAGGCTTAAATGTTCAATACTAGAGGGTACAACAAGTGCCATTTGGGAGAAGAGTTTTAATTTGGTGATTTTAGGCACAAACCAGATTGGGATACATGAGAGTGACAGAGGCTCTCCTTTTTGTTGTTGTTTTTCTCCTTCTCCTCCTTCTTCTTCTTCTCCTTCTTCTTCTTCTTCTTCTCCTTCTTCTTCTTCTTCTTCTTCTTCTTCTTCTTCTTCTTCTTCTTCTTCTTCTTCTTCTTCTTCTTCTTCTTCTTCTTCTTCTTCCTTTGTCCTTTCCACAAATGCTGGTATTTGTTGGGATTTTGGCTCTAGCCCCTTCATTTCTCTTCCTGGATTGTCAATTGTCCACCGTGGATTTCAATATAAAGGTAAGGAGTACAAGTCTCATGGGGTTAATCTTGGAAGGGATAAATACCTCTTTTTTTGAGATGGGGGGAGGAATGATGTTAAGATGCAGAGATGAAAAATGACTTCGTTTTTTCTGGGTAACATGGGAGAAAGGCTTATCTAATTAGTTATGAAAATTTTTTCTTTTATAGATTGAATGTTTCTCCCCAAATTTGATTTTTTAAAATTTATTTTAGAAAGAGAGAGAGGAAGGGACAGAGAGACGTATTGGTTTGTTGTTCCATTTATGTGTGCATGCATAGCTTGATTCTTGTATGTATGTATGTATGTTGACTGGGATCGAACTCAAATCTTTGGAATATCTAAACAACGCTCTAACCCAGTGGTCAGCAAACTGCGGCTCACGAGCCACATGCGGCTCTTTGGCCCCATGAGTGTGGCTCTTCCACAAAATACCATGGCCTGGGCGAGTCTATTTTGAAGATGTGGCGTTAGAAGAAGTTTAAGTTTAAAAAATTTGGCTCTCAAAAGAAATTTCAATCGTTGTACTGTTGATATTTGGCTCTGTTGACTAATAGTTTGCCGACCACTGCTCTAACCAACTGAGCTATCCAGCCAAGGCAAAATCCAGGTATTTAAGAAATAGATTTGCTCTAGCTGGTTTGGCTCAGTGGATAGAGTGTTGGCCTGTGGACCAAAGGGTTCAATTCTGCTCAAGGGCTTGTACCTCGGTTACAGGCTCCTACCTGGCCCAGACCCTGGTTGGGATTCATGCAGGAGGCAACCAGTCTATATGTTTCTCTCACATTGATATTTCTCTCTCTCTCTTCCACTTTCTCTGAAAATCAATGGGGAATGTCCTCGGGTGAGGAGTAATAAATAAATAAATAATAGTTTCAACACTATATATGAGGTCAAAGAAAATAATATAAAAATCTGTATAAATCCTATTATTGAAAGACATTACTTATAAGGTAATTAAAATGATTTTTTTTTTTTTTTACATTTCAATTGAAATGGCTTAGGTAAAATAAAAGGTACAATCTTTTAAAGAGGGATGTTAAAACATTGGAAGTCTGTTACATTATAAGCAACATTGGAAACAAATAAAATATAATTTGTCTAGATGGTAGGAGTTAGGGCATTGTGACATGAAAGAATAAAGTAGTCCTCTGCCAGTGAAACTAAAATCACCATGTGCTGGATTAGAGCAGAGATGTGCAAAGTCACCTAAATGGCAGGTTCACTGGTTTCCAGAATAGGACTAGAATGTAACCCTCTAGAAAACAATTACAGGATTTAGTTGATGTTTTCAGAGCATTGCATCCCAAAGCAGCAGAATACACATTATTTTCAAATGCACATGGAACATTTTCTAGGAGACCCCTTATGATAGGAAACAAAACAAGTCTCAATAAATTTAAGAAGATTGAAATCATATCAAGCATCTTCTCCTGCCACAATGGTATGAAACTAGAAACCAAATACAAGAAAAACAAACACATAGAAGTTAAATAACATGTTAATAAATAATGAATGGGTCAACAATGAAATCAAGGAGAGAATCAAAATTTACCTTGAGACAAATGAAAATAGAACACGGGACAACCTCAAATCTATGGGACACAATGAAAGCAGTCCTAAGAGGAAATTCATAGCAATACAGGCCTACCTCAAGAAGCAAGAAAAATTCAAATAAACAATCTACCCTTACACCTAAAGAAACTAGAAAAAGAACAATAAACAAAGCTCAAAGTGAGTAGAAGGAAGGAAATAATAAAGATTAAAGCAGAAATAAAGGACATAGAGACTAAAAAAACAATACAAAGGAATCAATGAAACAAAGAGCTCATTCTTTAAAAAGATAAACAAGATTAATGAAACTTGACCCAGATTCATCTAGAAATAAAGAGAGGACTCAAATAAATAAAATCAGAAATAAAAGAGGAGAAGTAACAACCAACACCACAGACATACAAAGAATTGTAAGAAAATATTATGAACAACTATATGCCAACAAATTGGACAATCTGGACAAACTGGATAAATTCCTAGAAACATACAATTTCCCAAAACTCAATCAGGAAGAATCAGAAAATCTGAACAGCCTGCTTATAACTAATGAAATCTAAGTGGTAATCAAAAAGCTCCCAGCAAAAATAAGTCCTGGACTAGATGACTTCACAAGTGAATTTTATCAACATTCAAAGAACTAACACCTACCGTCCTCAAACTATACCAAAAATTTCAAGAGAAAGAAACACTTCCAAGCTTTTTTTTATAAGGCCAGCATTACCCTAATTCCAAAATCAGATAAAGACACACAAAGAAATCTACACTAATAAAAGAGAAATATGCAAATTGACCAGCACTTCACAACACCCACCAAACAATCAGGAGTGTGTATGGAAATTAGTGGAACAAAGATGGAGGCAGCCACGGAGCCAGCCAGAGCAAGCAGGAGGCTTGGGTTGCCCCTGGCAATGGAGGAAGCCAAGCTTCCCAACCACCCAGGCCAGCTGCCGAAGGAGGGGCCTGTGGGCGGCGGCCACGGAGCTGGCCCAGGTGAGCACATGGAAGGCTTGGGTTGCCCCTGCCCGCCCTGGGCGCCACTGAAAAAGGGGCCTGTGGGCGGCAGCCATGGACCCGGCCTGGGCGCATGGGAGGCTTGGGTCGCTGTCGCCTGGGCCGGCAGCCGAGGGAGGGGCCTGCAAACGTCCCTCAGCCCCTTACCCAGGCTGGCCAGGCACCCCAGTGGGGACCTCCACCCTGAAGGGGGTGTGGCCAGCCTGAAAACCGCCCTCAGCCCCTTAACCAGGCTGGCCATGTCCCCCCAGCAGGGACCCTCATTCCATGGGGGCGTGGATGGCCTGCAAACTGCCTCAGCCCCTCGCCCAGGCTAGCACCGTCCCCAGTGGGGACCCCTACCCCAATTGGGGGTGTGGCTGGCCTACAAACCACCACAGGCCCCTTGCCCAGGCCACCCCACTCCCCAAGGGAACCTGATCTGGGACACCCTTCAGGGCAAACCAGCTGGCCCCACCCATGCACCAGGCCTCTATCTATACTAATAAAAGCATAATATGCTAATTAGGCTGGGAGACCTTCCAGGAGACCTTCTGGACATTCTTCTGGACAAAGCCATGGTGGCGAGGCTGAGGTAGAGGTGGTTAGAAGCCAAGAGGGGGGGGCAGTTGTGGGTGATCACGCCAGCGGGGAGGCAGTTGAGGGTGAGGCCATTGGGGGGGCCAGTTGGGGGAGAGCAGGCCATCAGTGGGGGTCAATTGGGGGCGATCAGGCCAGTGGGGGGGGCAGTTAGGGGTGAGCAGGCCAGCGGGGAGGGCTGTTGGCAGTGAGCAGGCTGGCAGGGGGGCAGATGGGGGCGAGCAGGCTAGCGGGGAGGGCAGGTGAGTGTGAGCAGGCCAGCAGGCAGAGTGGTTAGGGGCAATCAGGCAGGCAGGCAGGTGAGCGGTTAGAAGCCAGTAGTCCCAGATTGCTAGAGGGATCCCAGATTGGAAAGGGTGCAGGCTGGGCTGAGGGACAACCCCTCCCCACTGCCCCCCCACCCCCGTGCATGAATTTTGTGCACCGGGCCACTAGTAAAAGTATAAGCCAATATCCCTTGGGAACATAGAAGCTAAAATCCTCAATAAAATATTAGCAAACCAGATCCAGCAATACATTAAAAGATCAAGTGGGATTTATTCTTGGGATGCAAGGTTGGTACAATATTCTCAAATCAATAAACATGATATACCACATAAACAAAATGAAGAATAAAATCCACATGATCAACCTGGCTGGAGTTGCTCAGTGGTTGAGCATTGATCCATGAACCAAGAGGTCACCAATTCGATTCCTGGTCAGGGCATATGCAGAAAAAGCATTTGATAAAATCCAGCACCCATTTATGATAAAACTCTCAGGAAAGCAGGAATAGAGGGAACATACCTCAACATACAGTAATAAAGGCCATATAAGATAAATCCATAGCCAGCATCATACTCAATGAACAAAACTACAAATGTTTTTCTTAATATCAGGAACAAAATAGGGATGTGTGCTTTCACTACTCTTATTCAACGTAGTACTGGAAGCCACAGTAATTAGACAAAAAGAAGAAATAAAAGGCATTCAAATAGGAAGGAGGATATAAAACTCATTATTTGCATATGACACGATATTGTATATAGAAAACCCTAAAGATGCCACCAAAAAGCTACTAGAACTGGTAAGTTCAGTAAAGTACCAGGATACAAAATTAATATTTAGAAATTGGTTGCATTTTTGAATGTCAATAATGAACTATCAAAAAGGGAAACTAATCCCTAGCTGGTTTGGCTCAGTGGATGGAGTGTCGGCCTGCGGACTGAAGGGTCACAGGTTCGATTCCGGTCAAGGGCACATGCCCAACGATTCTCTCTCATCATTGATGTTTCTATCTTTCTCTCTCTCTCTCTTCCTCTCTGAAATCAATAAAAATATATTTTAAAAAAGGGAAACTAAGGAAACAATCCCATTTATAATTGCACCCCCCAAAATACCTAGGCATATATTTAACTAAGGATGTAAAAGAACTGTACTTAGAAAATTGTAAGACACTGCAGAAAGAAATTGAAGAGGATACAAAAAAATGGAATATTCCGTGCTCATGGATAGGAAGAATTAATATCATTAAAATGTCCATACTACCCAAAGCAATCTATAGATTCAATGCAATGCAATCCCTGTCAAAATTCCAATGGCATATTTTTGAGAATTAGAACAAATAATTTAAAAAAAATTATATAGAACCACAAAAAACCCTGAATAGCCTCAGCAATCTTGAGAAAGAAAAACAAAGTTGGAGATACCATGCTACATGATATCAAACTATGTATACTACATAGTAATCAAAACAGCATGGTACTGGCATAAAAACAGACATATAGACCAATAGAACAGAATAGAGAGCTCAGCAATAAACCCACATCTATGTGGTCAGTTAGTATTTGACAAAGGAAACAAGAGCATACAATGGAGTAAAAACAGTCTCTGCAATAAATGGTGTTGGGAAATTGGGACAGGTACATGCAAAAAAAAAAAAATGCAACTAGACCACTTACTTGCACCATACATAAGAAAAAAACTTGAAATGGAGTAAAGACTTAAATGTGTCAAAACCATAAAAACCCCAGAAGAAAATATAGGCAGTTAAATCACTAATATTTTGAGCCTCCTAGCTAATGGAGAGAGAGAGGCCTCAGTTTCTCCAGCCCTGCCCTTCCATGGAAAGCCCCTCCTCTTGGCCATCTAAATACCGCCCCTCAGAGGGACCCTGCCCCTGCCCACGTGGTCTTCACCACCTCAGCCTGCCTCTGCTCGCGGTGGCCCCCCGGGGCTCCAGAGCTCTAATGCCAGTCCAGGTGGGTGCACCCCCCACCCCCGCCGATAAATTTACCACACAGGGTGTTAACAGGCCTTGCCCATTATGGTGATCTGGCTACCAGTGCCTGCGGCTGAGGAACCCGCGCAGATCAGTCCTGTCCCTTTTGCTGCCGCACTTCTTCACTGCCAAGATGTTGGTGGCTTTGGACATGTTACGTCTGCTGCTGGGTGAGCCTCCTTCCCCCAGCTTTGAGACACCCATGAGGCCGTGGAGGGGTCCGTCTGCCTGTCTTTATCCAAGGGTGGCTAGACTGGAGGCTGTGGTGTGTCTTCACATCTGTGTGTTCATCAGCCTATTTCTGGGAAGTCTGAGTCAACGTGTGTTTGTGTGAAAGGGATTCTACACAAAGTGACTTTTGTGTGTTTACCTCTCTTCCTGGGTCTGGATGCTGGGGTCAGCAGCTGGCTGTGCATTTTTTTCTTTTTTTCAGTCTTTCATGATTTTATCTTCTCCCTTCAACCATTTTTTTTTGTCTTTCATACTGTTTTATTTATTGTATGTCTTTTTATATTGAATGTATTGGGGTGACATCTATAATAATAATCTATAATAATAAAAGTGTAATATACTAATTAGACCAGACAAACGACCTCCCGCATGTCATTTCAGATGTCCTTCTGGACTAAGCCGCACAGCAGGGGCTGAGGCAGAGGTGGTTAGGGGCGACCAGGCAGGCAGGCAGAGGCACTTAGGGGCAATCAGGCAGGTGAGTGATTAGGGATGATCAGGCAGGCAGGCAGAGGCAGTTAGGGGCAATCAGGCAGGCAGGCAAGCAGTTAGGAGTGATCAGGCAGGCATACAGAGTGGTTAGGGGCGATCAGACAGGCAGGTAGAGGGGTTAGGGATGATCAGGCAGGTAGGCAGGTGAGCAGTTAGGAGCCAGTGGTCCTGGATTGCGAGAGAGTGCAGGCCAGGCTAAGGGATACCCCCCACCCTCCCATGCACGAATTTCATGCACCAGGCCTCTAGTTGGTTAATAACATTATATAGGTTTCAGGTGTATAATTCTATAACACACACACACACACACACACACACACACACACACAAATCACTAACATTTCTCTTAGCAACATTTTTTTCCTGACATACCTCCTCCGGCAAGAGAAACAAAGAAAAAAATAAACAAATGGGACTATATTAAAGGAAAAAGGTTTTGCACAGCAAAGAAAACCATTAACAAAACACAGCAACAACCTCTTAAATGGGAGAACATTTTTACCAATGATACATCTGATAAGGGATTACTATCCAAAACTTATAAAGAACTCATACTACTCAACACCAAAAAACAAAACAATCCAATTTAAAAATGGGCAGAGAACCTGAATTGACACTTCTTTAAAGAGGACATACAGAAGGTCAATAGACTATAAGAAAATGCTCAAAATCACTAACTGTCAGAGAAATGCAAATTAAAACCACCATGAGATATCACCTCACACCTGTCAGAATGGCTATCATCAATAAATCTACAAATGACAAGTGTTGGTGAGGATGTGGTGTAAAAGGAACCCTGGTGCAGCTACTGTGGAAAACACTATGGAGTTTCCTCAAAAAACTAAAAATGAATCTGCCTTATGATCCAGCAATTCTACTTCTGGAGATTTACCTGAAGAAACCCAAAACACTAATTTGCAGTGTTATTTACAACAGCCAAGCTGTCGAAGCAACCCAAACGCCCATCAATAAATGAGCGGAAGCTGTGGTACAAATATACAATAGAGTATTAGCCATAAAAAAGAATGGAATATTACCATTTTCCACAGCATGACTGGACATAGATGATATTATGCTCAGTGAAATAAGTCAGTCAGAGAAAAACAGATATCATATTATTTCACTTATATGTGGAATCTAAAGAACAAAATAAATAAACAAACAATTAAAACAGACTAATAGACACAGAGAATGTACTGGTGGTTTCCAGAGGAGAGGGCAGGTTGGGGCACTGGGTGAAAGTGGTAGTTACTACATAGTCACGGGAATGTAGGTACAGAATAGGGAAGATAGTCAGTAATATTGGGATAACTATGTATGGTGCCAGTGCGATTGTCTAACCACTAAGCTGTACACCTGAAACCAATACTAGAAAGATTGAAAGAAAATAATAATAAGAAATCACACAGGTGAAGACAATTGTAGTTAATGGCATGGATGGGGTCAAGACTGCCCATCTGAAACCTATAGAATAAGAGTCTGGATAGCAATGCCCGTTCTAGTATTGTCTATGGCAGTGGTTTACCTCACTTTAGTAAAAAGCAAGACTCATCTATCTTCACTTCAAATGTCTGAATCACCCTGGCCAGGGAGCTCAGTTGGTTGGAGTGTCATCCCGATATGCCAAGGTTGTGGGATTGATCTCTGGTCAGGGCACATACAGGAATCAACAAAGCCCTAGCCGGTGTGGCTTAGTTGGTTGGGCATCATCCCGTGCAAGGAAAGGTTGCCGGTTTGATTCCCAGTTAGGGCACATGCCTGGGTTGTGGGCTGATTCCCGGTAAGGGGCGTGCAAGAGGCAGACGATAGATGTTGCACTCAAATTAATGTTTCTTCCTCTTCCTTCCTCTTTCTATAAATATCAATAAAATATTTTTTAAAAAAGGATCAATCGATGAATGCATAAACAAGTGGAACAACAAATTGATGTTTCTCTCTCTCTCAAATCAATATAAAATTTAAAAAAATGTTTGAGTTAAATTTGTTGAAACATAATATACTGGCATTCTTAGCTTATATCTCAACTAGAGGCTCCTCTCCTAACTGATCATAATAAAACATTCACATTTCTCAGTTTCTTTCCCCCCTTAAATCCTTTTTCTGTTCTGTACTTATTCTCTTGATAATTTCTACTCCCTGGCTTCAGTTACTATATGCCGATACTCCCAAGTTTATATTAGTGCAAACTGTTCCTTTTAACACCTACCTACTTGACATCCAAACTTGGATGTCCCATTGTGAACTGAAAATGTACGAGTTCATTCATCAACTTTCCTCTCCAGTGTTCTCAGTTTCAACAAATGGTACCCCACCTACTTAGTGGCTCCTACTACAAACCTAGGAGTCATCCCAGACCCTTCTCTCATTAACCCCCATGCATTCAATCATCAAGCCCTGTTGATGATTTTTTCCAAAAGTTAAAACTTTTGGTTATGAAAAGTTCTACATATACAAAAGGGCAGAATGTCTTGGGGTGAGAGGTTCACTATCTTGATGATGGTGATGTTCTCACAGGTGCATACATACATCAATGTTTATCAAACTGCACATTTTTTAAATGTCTGGTGTATTGTATGTCAATTGTGCCTCAATAAAGATGTTTAAAAATAAGAAAGAGAAAATAACCCCTAATGAAATCAATGATCCCAGGCACCAATCACCAGTGAATGCCAAAGCAATTAGATACAAGGATACTAGGGAAGTTTATAACAGGACATAACTCCCTATATTCCCTAGTCAACCGTAGCTCTCTATTAAGATTGGGACAACCAGCAATCATGTGCCTCTTGACATGATGTAACCTGAAGTATACAACAACACCTATATGGTATCCTGGCCCCCCAAAATGTTAACTTTAATCAAATCAAGTTTTCAGGTCTAACATCCAGTCTACAAGCAAAATATGAACTAGATCAAGCTAATTGACACCATGAAGAAGGAATCAACTAAGTCCAGAATGTAGAAAATTCTAATTTAAGATTTTAAAAAGATTTCTACTTCTTTGCTTTTATACTTTATTCTCTGTATGTGAATTTCTATCACCACCTTAGTTCAAGCCCTCAGGCCCTCTTCCCTAAATTATGTCAATAGTCTCTTCACTGATCTCCCTTCTAAATCACCTCATGCCTCTCTCCAAATCATTGTCCATAGCAAATAACAGTCTTTTCTTTTTTACACTATAATTTTTAATCTCCAATTTATACAAGGTAGTTATAAGACATGAACTTGGAAAACAGATCAAAATGCAATCCTATATAATAAAGAGTTAATATGCTAATTAGACTGGACAGCAGAACAACCTTCTGGAATGACCAGTGGGCGGGTCTGCAAGGCAGTGGGGGAATTGGGGGGATAATGGGGGGATAAGGACACATATGTAATACGTTAATTCATAAAGAAATTTCAAAAATAAATAAAACACATAGATGCCATTTAGCTGGTTCTGAAAAATTAACCGTATACCATTAACATAGGAAGATCTACTAGAGTCACAGAACTCTTTATTTTCTTTTTAATTTCTTTATTGATTAAGGTATTACATATGTGTCCTTATCCCTCCATTGCCCCCGCCACATGCCCTCACCCGCTTGGTGTCTGTGTCCATTGGTTAGGCTTATGTGCATGCATACAAGTCCTTTGGTTGATCTCTTCCCCTTACCCCCACCCTCCCCTCTGAGGTTTGACGGTCTGATCAATGCTTCTCTGTCTCTGGATCTGTTTTTGTTCATCAGTTTATGTTGTTCATTATATTCCACAAATGAGTGAGATCACGTGATATTTATCTTTCTCTGACTGGCTTATTTCACTTAGCATAATGCTCTCCATCCATGCTGTTGCAAATGGTAAGAACTCCTTCTTTTTTATCACAGCATAGTATTCCATTGTGAGAACTCTTTAACTTTATAATCTTTTATCATTGTAATATTAAAATCTTTAGGAATAGATTTGATATTTGTGAACTTACGTTGAACAAAAATTAAACTATGCTAAGTCCTCTCCCCCCCACCCCCTCACAAGAAAAGCTGATAGAGCAAGATGTTTCCCTTCTTCTTTGCACCCCATGGAAGTGGGAGGTGGGATACGGTGCACAGTTTGAGAAGCCTGTAGTGTCGTGCGCAAAGCATGGCCATTGCAAATCAAACCACCTGAAGGATTCACATCCGTTTCTGCTATTTATCACGTGACTGATCTTGGGCCATTAAGTTACTCTTTGAGTTTTTAAAAATGAAGATAATGCTTAATTGGCAAAGTTACTGTGAAGGTTAATTAAGGAGTAGAAAGCATGTAAGAGCAACTGCAGAGAATTAGCTTGATAATCCTAGCTATTACTCTTACATTTGGGCATTTTTATTTTTGACATTTAGTAAGAAAAAAAGTGTTATGTTAATTTTGTTTTTATTTATTTATTTTTAAATAAGAAAGGCCAGGAGAGGATTCAGTAATAGATAAGAAGTAAGGCGATTCACAATAGCCAAGATGCCCATCGAGGGATAAATGAATAAACAAAATATGGTGTATACATATAATGGAATATTATTCAGCTTCAAAAAGGAAGGAAATTCTGACACATGCTATAACATCGATGGACCTTGCGGACGTTTCATTTTATTATGCTAAGTGAAATAAGCTAGTCACAAAAAGACAAATATTCCATGTATATGAGATAGAAACAGAAAGTTGGGTTGCCAGGGACAGGGAAGGAGAAAATAATTGTTTAATGGGTATAGAGTTTCATATTTGAAAGATTACAAAGTTCTGAAGGTATGTTGCACAGCAATGTGAATACACTATTGAACTGTAAACTTAAAAATGGGAAAGAAGGTAAATTTTATGTTGTATTTTTTTTTTTTTACAGTATTCAAAAAAGAAAGAAGAAAATAAAAGTGAAAAAAGGAAGGTCTGAAAATTTGGAGGAAAGGCAAGGGTTGTAGTGATATTAAGAAATGAGCTTGCCCTAGGTGGTTTGGCTCAGTGGGTACAGCATTGGCCTGCAGACTAAAGGGTCTCAGGTTCGATTCCAGTTGAGGGCACATGCCCGGGGTTACAGGCTCGATCCCCAGTAGGGGGCATGCATGAGGCAGACAATCTGATTCTCTCTCATCATTATGTTTCTCTCTCCCTCTCCCTTCCTCTCTGAAATCAATAAAAAAATATTTTTTAAAAAATGAGCTAGAATAGCTTCTATGTACTAGTAAGATACTAAAAATCTCTTTAATTTTGAAGACATAAGAAAAAGTGACATTGTTATATCTTATCTGCCCAAATTCATCAAATAAACATTTTTTTTTTTTAAAGTTCAAGGCACGGTGCTAAAAAACCAAGGGCCAAAAAAAGCATAAGAATTCTTTTCCTAAAGGGAAAGGAAAATAAACAATTATTATAAAATACAGTATGCAGAATTAAAGAGATAGAGAGTACAGCAAGCATGTCAAACTCAAAGGCTAACATGAGCCAAATAAACAAGGTTTAAGTTTATGTGGCCCGAAAAAAACCAAAAGCTTCAATTTTCATAGAAACATAGGTTTATTTCGATAGACATGCTGACTACAAAGGGCTGCAATAAATCAGTAATCGTTAACATAAAATAATAGAACATTTTAATTAAAATTAATATTTTTGAACATTAACTTACCAGACACTGAATAACTGCATAAATTAATAAGTGTAAATCAAATAAGCCTATTTTCCTTGTTCTCTGAAAGCGAAATATTTCCGCACACCAAACAAGTCAGTCCAAGACTAAATGACGTGGTAATCGGCTGCTAAAATACTCGCTGCTAGTATTAGTGGAGAGAAATGGCACGTAAGGGAAATGAATGCAACACGATTATAGTAATCAGTCATTAGTGAACGTTGTAGTTCGTTATTAATAATTATGTATAACAGTTCTGGCCAGTTTGGCTCAGTGGTTAGAGCATTGGCCTGGGGACTGTAGGATCCCGGGTTCGGTTCCTGTCGGGGGCGCATGCCCAGATTGTGGGCTTCATCCCCAGTGGGGAGCGTGCAGGAGGCAGCTGATCCATGATTCTCTCTCATCATTGATGTTTCTATCTCTCTCTCCCTCTCCCTTCCTCTCTGAAATCAATAAAAGTGTATTTTTTAAAAAAATTATGTATAACAGGATATTGTAAAAATTAAGTTACAAAATTTTTATTAAAACATCTCTTACATACTGTTATATTGGCTGGGCAGCAAAAATATTCGTTGTGGACCAGGAGTTTGACATGCTTGGAGTACAGAGTACATAGTTCAGATTATTATGGTGGAACAGTGAAAACTTTTTGGAATGAATGGTATCTGAATTGAAAATTCACAATGTCTTCTGAAAAGCTAGCTTTCTTTTCTTTTTTTTTTTAAATAAAAAATCTTTATCATTGAAAGTATTACAAATGTCCTCCCCATCCCGCTCCTTCTAGAGCCCCACCCCCTCCTCCAGGCCTTCGCCACACAATTGTCTGTGTCCAGGGGTTACACATATATGCATACAAATTCTTTGGTTGATCTCTTCCCACCAACCTACCCCTGCCTTCCCGCTGAGAGTCCACAGTCTGTTTCATGCTTTTATTCTCTGGATCATGAAAAGCTTTCATATCATAATCTAACCAAGATTTATTAATAGTTATTATGGTAAGAAATAATAAACTTTTTTGAAGAGTATTTCTAGAAATAAAAGGAAAGAGGGAAAAATTAAGGATTTTAAGGATGCCCAACCAACTGAGCCACACCATCCAGGGCAAGTTAATTTAGTTTTAATGAAAGAATCAGGGTATCCTGGATTTAGGATGCATGCTGGACAAAGGCCATTTTCACAAACCTATGTTGCAGAAAGTCATATATAGTGTTAGAAGATGTACCCAAATCAAACCGGGGGAGGTTTGGGTTTTCAGGCCATTATCAGATTTACAAGTATTTATTATCAAAGGCTTTTTCTGTTCTCTCACGTTCACTAATAGCCTATGCTAATGTGACTTTCAAAGAACACATTGAACAGATAGTATTCTCTATTCAAATCTACCAAGATAACCATTGATATGCATATCAGTGGTTCTTCACTAGGTGGGGAAAAATACACATCTGTGTTTAGTTATTACAACTGAGGAGGGGGTGCTACTGTCATCTAGTGGTGGAGGGCAGAGATGCTGCTACATATCCCACAATTCAAAGGACTGCCCCCCACTCCCACCTGAATAAAGAATTATCCAGCCATTATGTCAGTAGTAATTGAGAAAAACCTGATAAATATCTCTCCCTCTTCCTCTAACCCTCTTTTCCTTTAAATTGTATCTCTTGGATGAGAAATGGAGCATGTTTTATGACAAGAGAGAAAAGCACACTGAGATGTGAGAGAGAAACATCAATTAGTTGCCTTCCGTATGTACCTCTACTGGGGATCTAACCGGCAACCTAGGTATGTGCCCTGACTGGAAATCGAACCCACAACCTTTGGTGTACGGACAATGGTTCAAGCAACTGAGCCACCCAGCCAGGACCTTTCCACTGAATTTTTATTTGACCAATGAAATAACAAACTTTTTCTTTCTTTAAAATATTTTTAAAATTGATTTTAGAGAGAGGGAGCAAGACAGAGAAACACCGATTTAAAAAATATATGTATTTTATTGATTTTTTACAGAGTGGAAGGGAGAGGAATAGAGAGTTAGAAACATCGATGAGAGAGAAACATCGGATCAGCTGCCTCCTGCACACCCTACTGGGGATGTGCCCGCAACCAAGGTACATGCCCTTGACCTGAATCGAACCTGGGACCCTTCAGTCCGCAGGCCCAGGCGCTATCCACTGAGCCAAACCGGTTAGGGCAAAACATTGATTTTTTTTGTTCCACTTATTTGTGCATTCATTGGTTGATTCTGTATGTGCCTTGACTGGAGATCGAATCGCAACCTTGGTGTATTGGGACATGCTCTAACCACCTGAGCTACCTGACCTGGACAGGGGAAATAACAAAGTTTCTACCAGATTTAATTGGTTAATATAATATCAAATAAATGGTATCTGACCACCATTACTGAGCACTTGAAGTGTTTTCCAATAGATTTCATAAGTAATTCTTAATTTAAAAAAATGGAAGATGTTTGGTATTTGTGTTATGATATTTAAACTTGAAATTTATAGTTAGAAAATATATTCACCAATATAACAGCTGTATATTTATAAGCCACACAATTTAAAAAACCTTGAAAATGATTAAACGTACAAATTTTAATCAGTCTATAGTATATTTATTTTGTAACAAAATAGATAAAACCAAATATTAAAGTATACTATTGTTTGCCTTTTATACATATTGATTATTATGCTGAAATCTGTTAATTTACCATTTGGTGAAAATAAATTTTATATTAATTATTTTAAAAATGCCAAGCACATGATTAAGATAAACTTCTTGTTCATCAGAAAAAGAACTTCAGGAGTAAATAGCGATATAGCAAATCCATTCAAAACACTAGGTCTTCATCTTTTGTTTCTTAGACCACTCAGGTGCTTCCTTTTTGGTCTGTTAAAAAGAAAGAGAGAAAATTAAGTAAAATGCTTACTAGGAGGATAAGAAAGGCAATTCATAGAACTAAGTACCAATATGCATTGGGGCTTCTTATGTAAGATTACAGTAAATAATCACTTTTCCTAATTCAGAAGGATACTTTAGGGACAAAGGTTTTATGTTTTGTGAGAAATAATCTCCCACCTGGTATGTCTGTAGAAAAAATACACATCTGTGTTTTCTGGCTCAAAGCCTGTATTTAACATATTTCACGGAAGTGAGTATCATATGAATTGTTTCTATGTTCAAAGAGAATTATAAAAAAAAAAAATCAAGGACACAGCTTCTTTTTTTGTCAGTCTCATCTATCTATACATGGACATTCATTCATTCAATAAATATTTATTAAATAATGACTAGATCCAAATCACTGTGCTTTGGCTCTACTGAATTGCTAAGTATTTACCACAGTTCTTCTTGGGTTCACTGCTCAATCACTTCAGCAGTACAGAGTAGTAACAAAAAGGCAAGGAAGGTAGACTTACAGAACAAAGCACTCAGAACTCCTTATACAGGGCCCTACATAGGCAGTCAAAGCAGCCTATTTTATACACGACAATATGTTAAATATGAAGCTTACTGTTTTTCCACTTCCATCTGTTTAAAGTTATAAAGGTCTACATTCCTAAATATATATACATTTATGTATGCAGGCACATAGATAAGTATGATACTTAAAAGTTTATGTTTTTCATAATTTTATATGCCATAGTTGATACATAAAATGTTGGAAGTGATATCAGTGGTCAGCTCCTCTTGACCTATCCACGCCCTTGGCCGGCTTCAATGACCACCACATAAGCCAGCTTCAGTTACCACCAAATACCTCCCCTCCTCCCCGCATTGCCACCTTTATACCATAGCTCTAACCTGAGCTACAAATGCTTTTACATGGTGTTCCCCACAGGCAACTAAAATTCAGTATGTCAAAATGAACCCCCAATCATCCATATTCTCTTTCTTGTTAAAAGGTACTATACTTTGCTCAGTCACTTCAACCAGAAATGTCCTTTTCTTCTTCATCTTAGATTTCTCCTTCTTTTCACTTGCTACATCTATTTTAAACAGTCCCCACCTTTTACTGAATATCTTTTAAACTCCTCATTCTGTTACTATCTTGACCCCAATGGCTTACCTTGGGCTCTTATCATTTCTGGCTTAATTCCTGCCAGAGTTTCCTAACTCTGATTTGGCTTTCTCTTCTATTCTGTTCAACTCATAGTCCACAATCTGTCCAAGCTTATCTTTCTAAAATGCAAAACTGCCTTAAAACACTTTAGAGTTCTTTCTTGGAAAGAAAAGTCCAAAGTCCTTAGTATTAAAGGAGAAAGAAATTTCCATGATAGGGAAAGGCCAGGTGCTGTCTACCAAGAGAATTCAAAGGTGGCTGAGCTGAATGCTAGTTTATTAACTGGTGATGAGAAATGTAATTGTCCGTTGGCCAGAAATGCCTGTTACTTTTGCCAGTCTTATTTAAAAAATTTCTAAGCTAAGTCACAGACCATAAAGAAAAATCAGAGTAAAATTGGGGAGTTGCTTATTTCACTTGTAATCAGATAGAGATTTTCAGGTGACTGAAGAAAGGTGAGTCAGCTGCAAATCTAAGATTCTCACAATCACAGTCACAGAAGAACCAGTGTTTGTGAAATTGTAGGTCTCTTGAATTATATCTCAATACAACTGGAAGAAAACTGTAGCTTCTCAATCCATGGGTAAGGAAATCAATTTAAGACCAGATTTAAGAAAGAAAAATAATCGCACAGACTAGAATACAAAAATATCAGAGTACCTTGCCATTGTAGGGGTTAAGTTGTGCTCTGAGAAATTGTGATTTTCACTAAGGCATGATGTAAAATGGTTTTCTTAACTGTGGCTCCTGGACAAAAAAAAAAAAATAAAAATCTAAAAGCCACTTCTACACACCAAGTTATAATTGTCCAGCTTATAGCAAAGGGTATAGAATTTGTACATCTCCACTTTCTTAGTCAACTGATACTAAAAGTTTTATTACTACTATGTGTATTTGGGAAGAAGCTAAATAAAACTTTTGATATTAAAAAGGAACCTTAAGACTCCAAAAGGGCAGTAAAAGAATTCAATGGCAGACAGTTCTTCTGATTCCTTTTATCTGTGTTGGTCCCTTGCAGACCACCCTCCCTCCATCCCTTTCCCTCCAGTACATTCTTTCTTCAGATGTGTTAATGAAGTCGATTTGCCACAAGTGTACCTCTGTCCTGGGGATTAACTGCTTTTCTACTTCCTAAATGGACTTTTCAGATCTTTGATTAAAATTAATTTTATAGCCTGCTCCCACAGGACTAATGCACGTTCCTATCTCTAGGTTACTGTGGGGGCACCTCACTTTCACTGTCATGTTCTAACGACTTCAATTTAGAATACAGGGCCCCTTAGCATCTGGCCCGTACTTACTTCTCTAATCCTGTCTCTTGACACTCTCCTACATAAACTAAATTATTTGTAGTTGAGATTAGCTTAATAGCACTTCATTGAGCACCTACTATGTGCCAGTTCCTTGTTTTAGGTGATGGGATATAAAAATGAATTAAGACCTTGTGACAAAACCTGCTGGCTGCCTGACCTATATCTACTTTCCCCTTCTTAATAAGAGAACTCTAATTTTATTACGAGAGTAAAGGGCTCACCCAGGTAAAAACTACATGAATCAACCTCCTTTGCTACTAAGTATGGCCATGTGACTAAGTTCTGGCCAATAGGATGTGAGTAGATGTTGGTTAGAACTTATGGAAACGCTTTTAGGAGGGAGATGGTATATTCCCCATTTCTGCTTCCTGCTTACAATGCAGATGTGATGGCGGAGGCTACAGCAAGCATATTGTGAATCTGAGGACAGAAGCCACATACCAAGGATGGCTGAAGAGAAAGGCAGAAGTAACTTAGTTCCCTGACGACTCCAAAGGGCCAAATATTAGGCCTCTAATGCTTATCCGAGAGACTGAACAATTTGCTTAAGCCACTGAACTAGGAGTGAAAAGCAATTCCTGGATATTGACGCTTAACCTTTAAAAAGTTAGTGTTTATTTTGTTTCATCTTTATCTTAGCACTCAGGAAAGTGTCTGGCCCCAGTAGGTACACCAATGCCACACTTCCTTTGATGTTTGTGGCTTGAGGACAATTCAGCACAGTGGTTAAAGAACAAGTTTGGGATGAAACAGGCTTCATCCATTCATTTGCAAACCTGGGAAAGTTGATGACTTCTCAGTTATCTCTTCTGTAATCTATAATAATAAAAGCGTAATATGCTAATTAGACCAGATGTCCTTCTGGACTACCTTCGAGACGAAGCTGGGGCTGTGAGAGAAGCCCGAGTCCCGGGTGCCAGAGGGAAGCTGGTGCCAGCAGCAGAGGGAAGGAAGGCCTACTCTTGCACGAGTTCCGTGCATCGGGCCTCTAGTATGGAGATAATTAAAAATAACTGTGCTGGATATTCTGGGTACCCTCAGATCTATTCTCCATCCTTGTCTACCCGCTCTGTGCCCAGGAAGCTGTCAGTGGTGTCTTCTAGTTTCTGAAGAAGGTTTAGTCAATGGGCTTGTAGGTGGGAGGAGAAAGAAATTGTGATATTTAGTCCCGAGCTCCTTCTTTGCCTGGCCATGGTTTGGTAGTGGCTAAATTCTTCTACAGGAGACCAAAGTTTCCATAAGAAGGCTCCGATCCCTCTCCTTGCGCCTTGAGACCTAGGAGTGACAGAAACGTCAGCTACTAGTCCTGAAATGTTCCTCATCACTTGGTTTCCACATGCTTGTAAACAGTCCCTTCAGAATGTGACATCTATTTGGTACAAGGACCTTGTCTGATACAGTAACCTACATCAGAGGGTGCTGAGGGAATAAAATGAGACAATGTCTGTAAAAAGCACTTAGTCCCTAATAAGTGCTAACTATGAATAGTATTTCCCACTTGATGTTCTCTCTGCCTGAAGAGCTCACTCCTATTTGTTTTTCAGGACTCAGCTCAAAAATCGCCTCCTCTAAGAAGCTTGCCCTGATACATCCAGGCTTCTTCTTCTTTTTTTTAAAAAATATATTTTATTGATTTTTTACAGAGAGGAAGGGAGAGGGATAGAGAGGTAGAAACATCGATGAGAGAGAAACATTTATCAGCTGCCTCCTGCACACCCCCCACTGGGGATGTACCGCAACCAAGGTACATGCCCCTGACTGGAATCAAACCCTGGACCCTTCAGTCTGCAGGCCGACACTCTATCCAATGAGCCAAACCGGTTAGGGCTTCTTCTTCTTTTTTTAAAAAAATAAATTTTATTGATTTTTATACAGAGAGGAAGGGAGAAGGATTGAGATAGAAACATCAATGAGAGTGATTCATCTATCAGCTGCCTCCTGCACACCCCCCAATGGGGATGTTACCGCAACCATGGTACAAGCCCTTGACTGGAATCAAACCCGGGACCTTTCAGTCCGCAGGCTGACCCTCTAACCAATGAGCCAAACCAGTTAGGGCCATCCAGGCTTCTTTTGGTGTTCCTTTTAATAACTTAAAGCCTTCAATACTTAACTTGTTATATCATTCTTACAATTGTTTATTTGAATCAGTCACTCAATAAACTGTGTATTCCTTAAAGTCATAAAATATTGTTCAATAAATGTTAGTTACATGAATAGATTTATTTCTACTGTCATTTTAAAATCTAAATGCTTTATATATTAATGATATACAATAATAAAGTATTTAGTGGTGGGTCCCTATATTATACATAATTTTGACACTGAATACAATTACATTTTTGAATATTCAGTAATTCTTAGCCTTACAAGAATGTGAGAGTGTGGCAGAAATCTTTATATCCTTAATGCCCAGAACAGTGCTTGGCACAAAGGATGTGCTCGATAAACATTTTTGAATAAGTAAATGAATGAATGAATGCTGTTTTGGTCTGCTATCACAGAAGCCTCTCAGTTCTATTTAAGTTTGGACATAAAGTCTCATGAGAGTCTACATTCAAGAGTTTCCCCTACATAATGTGAAAGAAAATGCCTCTACAGTAACACAACAATATGGTTCCAATAACCGGACAACAACCACCCTGCATGGCGGGCAGTATCTATCATTCTCAGTAACACTGGGATTATTCAGTGGTAGTGACAATAACGAGTAAAACAGGGAAGTAGTATAGTCTGTTGTATGAATTAAAGTTCACTGATCAGTTCAATCTTTCTAGGTAAACTTCTGCCTTCATTCATATGACTGTCTGAAATTCAGGTGACCTGTTCATAGACTATGTCACAGTGGTTTCTCATTTACATCAATATCTATGTTTAATCACTACTAAATTCAAATAAATTTCAACACAGATAACAGTGATTCTGGAAAGTTGATTTCTTATTCTCATGAGATGTATATTCCTCATTTCCAGATATTTTTATCAGTAAGGTACTATCTATCCTAAGTTTCAGATACTGGAAGCTTCTAAGCCTTTACCAGCTTTTGATTAGTACTGAGCAAGGAGCGTGAGATCACTGATTGGCAAATTATGGCCCCTGGTCTGTCTGTGTTTGGATTGCCTGCTAAGAATGGATTTGACATTTAAAAAACAAAAAAACAAAGAAACAAACAGGATATGCAACAGAGATTGTATGTAGCTACAAGCCTAAATAGTTACCATCTAGATCTTTAAAGAAAAATTTGCCAACTCCTAATAGATGACTGCTTAATCAATTGGGCATAATAAATCAATTCATGTACACAATTAACTGGTTTTTATTTTGGTAACTCCACTCTTTAACCTATTTAAACACTAGTGTTTCTTTTATATTAGCATATTAAAAAGATTATTTATCCTTCACACCCATAAGCTGGCACTTCATGTAACAAATTTTGTTATTCCTCTTCAGTTATTTTTTTAGAGAGGGAAGGGAAAGGATAGGAGAGATAGAAACATCTATGATGAGAGAGAATCATTGATCAGCTGCCTCCTGCACACCCCCTACTGGGGATCAAGCCCGCAACCTGGGCATGTGCCCTGATTGGGGAATCGAACCTGTGACCTCTTGGTTTCTGTGTCGACGCACAATCGCTGGGCCATACTGACTGGGCTAATTTTGCATTATCACCACATAGTCTTGATTTGACAGTATTATCTCTCAGTTTTCATAAGGACATAGCTGAACTCATACCTCTTTTAAAACTTTTTCTCTTATAAAAAAATAAAGTTTATTGTAGAAAAATAGATAAGCACAAAGAAGGAAATAAAAACTACTCAATTAATACTTTATATTTTGATTCTTCTTCATTTCATTCTCACTGCATAACCTTATCTCGAGGTACTGGAGAAATCTTACTACTACTTATGTACCGGTTAGAGTCAGGATTTCAGGATATCAGAATCAAGTTACAAAGCTAAAGTCAGAAATGTGGGAGGTCAGGGTCAGAAGGAATAATAGTTCATTGCTTAGAACAGAGAAGGGTCAGCAAAGCAGATCCCAGAGGGTGATAGGCTTTAGGTCTCTGGCTATATCTTGTGGTTTTCATCTGACCCTATGTTTCCCATTAACATCTATGTGGTCCGTCTGCTTTCTTCCTGTAGATTGTAATATAAGGGACACATCAGAGTGTCTGTCATAATCCCAGCCAACTTTCTAAGAAAAACTTGCCTGGCAATGATCCTTCTGAATAAACAGCCCTGGGCAGCTTTATTTGGTGCCATGTGACCCCTGCTCACTATAATGGCAGCCATTCAGTAGGCTGGCTAATACCCGTCACAAGTCTTGCCACAAAGGGTATCACCCAATAAGGATGAGCTGTGCCAATTAGATTCTTGCTCCAGGAAAATACAGGGAGGACTAGGTTTTAAGAGAGTAGATGTGGGAAGGTACACAGAAACGTCTCAAGAGAAGGAGCCGTGAGCAAGTTAATGAGGAAGTGGAAAATACGAATAACTAGAAACTGAGAGAGAAGCAAAGAGAAGCTGATATACCACGAGAGGAAAAGATCCACAGACTCAGCTGCAGAAATTCATATCCAGGCTGCCTTGTATCCAGGCTGGTAAACTGAGGCTTCCTGCTTTCTCCATCCTGTCAAATTGGTTTCCATTATTGCCATATAGATTCTTACAACAGTTACCCTTATTTACTCTAGATTGTGACTCTGTCACTTCTTAAAATTTTAATTAAAAAACGTTTTTATTGATTTCAGAGAGGAAGAGAGAGATAGAAACATCAATGTTGAGAGAGAATCATTGATTGGCTGCCTCCTGCATGCCCCCTACAGCAAGCATGTCAAACTCGAGGCCCATGGGCCGCATGCGGCCCACAACGAATATTTTTGCGGCCCAGCCAATATAATGGTATGTAAGAAATGTTTTAATATAAATTTCATAACTTAATTTTTACAATATCCTGTTATACATAACTAGAGGCCCAGTGCACAAATTCGTGCACCAGTGGGGTCCCTCGGCCAGGCCTGCGGGATCGGGCTGAAACCGGCTCTCCGACATCCCCCGAGGGGTCCCGGATTGTGAGAGGGTGCAGGCCAGGCTGAGGGACCCCACCAGTGCACAATCAGGGCTGGGGAGGGAGCGGGAGGTTGGCCAGCCAGGGAGGGACCGAGGGAGGGCTCCAGGGCGTGTCCGGCCCATCTCACTCAGTCCTGATCAGCCTGACCCCAGCAGCAAGCTAACCTACCAGTCAGAGCATTTGCCCCCTGGTGGTCAGTGCATGTCATAGTGAACAGTTGAGTGGCCTTAGCATATCATTAGCATATTATGCTTTGATTGGTTGAACAGCCGACCAGACACTTAGCATATTAGGCTTTTATTACATAGGATTATTAATAACGAACTACGATGTTCGTTAATGACTGATTATTATAATCGTGTTGCATTCATTTCCCTTATGCGCCTTACTCACAGGCGCACCATTTCTCTCCACTAATAATAGCAGCGAATATTTTAGCAGCTGATTGCCACATCATTAGTCTTGCACTGACTTGTTTGGTGTGCACAATAGGAAATATTTTGCTTTCGGAGAACAAGAAAAATAGGTATATTTGCGTTATGCTTATTAATTTGTGTAGCTATGCAGTGTCTGGTAAGTTAATGTTCAAGAAAAAATATCAATTTTTATTAAAATGTTCTATTATTTTATGTTAACAATTACTCATTTATTTCAGCCCTTTGTAGTCAGCATGTCTCTATCGAAATAAACCTATGTTTCTATGAAAATTGAAGCTTTTTTTTTGCGGCCCACATAAACTTAAACCTTGTTTATTGGCTATGTTAGCCTTTGAGTTTGACATGCTCGCCCTACAGGGATCAAGCCTGCAACCCAGGCATATGCCCTGACCAGGAATCGAACCATGACCTCTTGGTTCATAGGTCTATGCTCAACTATTGAGCCACTGCGGCCGGCCACTTCTTTTTTACTTTAAAAGGTTGAACTCTGTAATCACCTCATTGATCTTGAGTAGCATTATCTGAATGTATAATGAAAGAGCTTAGATCAGAAGCTCCCATACTTGACTGATTATTATAATCATCTAGGGAGTTTAAAAATAATAAGATTCTGAGGACTCACTGAATCAGAATATCGCAGTTAAAATCTGGTTTCAAGTCTCTATGTTCAGATGGTAAATATATTTCTTCTGAGAAATTAAAGCATGCATGGGAAACCATATTGAAGTACAGTGAAATATTTAATAGTTACTCCTATATTGATTCTATTGCTTTTCTATCGCTATTCCTACTATTTGTTAAAACATCACTTTCAAATTGTTCTAATTTCTTATTCTTTAACTAATTTCTGTGCATACACATTTCTACCTAATATAAGCATTTCATTTAATGTTAATATGATTGATTTCATACTTTATGAGGAAACAGAGCAAACTATACTGTTTTACAAATAAAAGGGGATGGATGATACTTTTCATAGAGTAAGGGAGAGGGAGAGAGAGAGAGACAGAAACATCAATGATGAGAGAGAATCATTGATCGGCTGCCTCTTGCATGCCCCACAGTGGGGATGGAGCCCACAACCGGGCCATGTGCCCTGACTGAGAATTGAACTCTGACCTCCTGGTTCATAGGTCAATGCTCAACCACTGACCCACACCGGCTGGGCAATTCTTACCTATCTAATAAAAGAGTAATATGCAAATTGACTGTCATTCCAACACACAAGATGGTCGCCCCCATGTGGTCAAAGATGGCTGCCCCCATGTGGACACAAGATGGCTGGCAGGGGAAGGCAGTTGTGGGGGGACCAGGCCTGCAGGGGAGGGCAGTTGGGGGGACAAGGCCTGTAGGGGAGGGCAGCTGGGGGTGACCAGGATGGCAAGGGAGGGCAGTTAGGGGTGACCAGGCTGGCAAGGGAGGGCAGTTAGGGGTGACCGGGCCAGTAGGAGAGGGCAGTTGGGGGCAACCAGGCCTGCAGGGGAGGGCAGTTAGGGGCAACCAGGACTGCAGGGGAGGGCAGTTGAGGGCAATCAGGCCGGCAGGGGAGGGCAGTTGGGGGCGACCAGGCCAGCAGGGGAGGGTAGTTCAGCATCGATTAGGCTGGCAGGGGAGTGGTTAGGGGTGATCAGGCTGGCAGGCAGAAGTGGTTAGGGGCAATCAGGCAGACAGGCAGGTGAGCGGTTGGGAGCCAGCAGTCCTGGATTGTGAGAGGGATGTCCGACTGCCCATTTAGGCCTGATTGGACATCCCTCAAGGGGTCCCAGACTGTAGAGGGTGCAGGCTTGGCTGAGGGACACGAATTTCGTGCACCTTCCCTCTAGTATAAAATAAACATTTATAAATATGTCTTCCTGATTCCCCTATAATTAGTCCCTGGAGACTTAAGGAGGTAAATTCGAGATTAAGGTTAATTTCTGGGCAAGTCCAACATATTAACTAGAAAAATAAAACCCAATTATCAGCTATAAGATAGGATATATAAATATCCTACTGAAGCTTCCCTTTTCTGAATATGTATGTATATGAGGTATACAGATATTTCTAGGCCCTTTCATTAAACTACTAAAATTAGTTTAAAACCAATATGAACAAGAGGCAAAGAGATTTAAGTAAAATGTATTTAGTGAAAAACAGATTAAAATTTTAAGTTGTTTTTTCTTTTTGTACTTACAAAGAGTGTTGGTTTGGGTATAAATATATTATCTTCATGTTCTCTAGGCACATTCAAAATCTTTGATTTTTGATTTTCTGTCACATTTTTTGATTCCGTTTTAGTAAGAAGTAACCTGTCCTCAGAACGCTGACTGCGCATATTAGTGAGAATCTGCTTCATTGCTGCCAATTCCTGTTGATATATGAAAACAGAAGAAAACAGCAAGTATGATTTCAGCACATCTATAATAATAAAAGCGTAATATGTAATTAGACCAGACATCCTTCTGAATGTCCTTCCAGATGACCTTCGGATGAAGCTGGGGCTGCGAGGGAAGCCCGGGTCTCAGGTGTCAGAGGAAAGTCGCCGGCAGCCGGGGGAAGGAAGGCCTACTCTTGCACGAATTTCATGCATCAGGCCTCTCGTAGACTAATAAGGATTGACATTAAAACTTATTTTTATTCTTGGAGTAGAAGAAACAGTTGAAGCAATTATACTATATAAAATAACATATTAATGAACAATAACAGACATGGCACACATGGTCACTGACAGTTTTAGTATGATAAACAATAAATGTCATCCCATAGTCTAATGGTTCCTAAGTTTTTCTGCACATTGGAGTCACCTGAGGAGCTTCAAAAACTACTGAAGCCTGTGTCTCACTCCCAGAGATTGTAAAATAATTGGGTTGGGGAGCGACCTCAGCATTGAACATTTTAAAAGATCTCTAGGTGATTCTAAGGACAGACAAATTTGAAAACCATTGGCATAGTTACATTCCACTGTAATTTTTCTACATGTTTGAGTAAATTATTTAGGCATTTAACTTTTTCTACTCGTAAACTATACAATTTCCTTCTGAAATCTTATATGAAGATGGGAGGGAATAAAAGAGTCCAAAATTTTTTTCTTGCTTACTAATCAGCAGCTGAAAAAATAATTTGAAAACATCTTCAGAATGTAACCATGGCATTCCCTATTGTCTTACAAATGAAAAATGGAGTTAGCTTTATCCAGTTGCTGTTTGGACTAAGAATTATTATCTGAACTTGTTAAGGAACTCAGGTAAAAATTTTCACTCATTCCCTCTTCCAAGTCTATTTTGTCTTTTATTTTTCTCTATAGTCAAACTTTTAGCACCTAACATTACTTAGTGGATATTTATGATTAATCACTACATTGACTCAATCAAACACAAGCATGTGGACAGAGGACAGAATAAACTCTCCTTTATTATATGTAGAACAGTGGGAGGCTGTTTATTTCATCTTCATGCCAAGACACAAACTTACAGTGATAGAAAGATGTTCTGCTCCCTTTTACTAATCTGTTTATAGACATCAGCTCTGTGTCAGAGCAAGTTCCTACAGGCCTTTTTTTCTTTCTGGCTGTCATTAGTTCTATTTAGAACCATCTAGCTTGAGTGGGTATTTAAAAACAGAGTTGTTGAGTTTAAGCCACAGAGCTTAATAAATCTTAGGGCCAAGCGAGGAGCTGGAAGAAATGGCACTGGAATCTTCTTTCTCTTTTTGCAGTACTGGGGTTGGCTAGGCCAATGCAAATGAGAATGGCTACATTTCAGACTTGGCCAATATTTGAGCCTTTTGTTTTTTTTGTTTGTTTTTTATTTTTTTTATTTTTTAGGTTAGACATCTTTATTTTATTTTATTTTTTATGGTCATTTTATTATTATTATTATTATTATTATTATTATTTTAATTTCTTTATTGATTAAGGTGTCACATATTTGTCCTCATCCCCCCATTCCCATCCCACACCCCTCCCCATGGATGCCCCCACCCCCCTGTTGTCCTTAACCATTGGTTAGGCTCGTATGCATGCACACAAGTCCTTTGGTTGATCTCTCCCCTCTACTCCCACCTTCCCCTACCCTCCCTCTGAGGCCCAACAGTCCAATCGATGCCTCCTTGTTTCTGGGTCTGTTCTTGTTCATCAGTCTATGTTGTTCATCATTTCCCCTAGATGAGTGAGATCATGTGTTACTAGAAATATACTTATAAGAACCGAATGTGAGACGAGCACTAATAGTTATGCTGACAGGCAAATGAATCAGTCTGTAGTGAGTTTCTTTCTGGACCAACAGTTCTTTTGAGACCCAATTTTAATGTCCACCAGTTCCTTATGTGTACATGTCGGCACTGACTTTTCAGCTCTCGATGGTGGACAAATGGTGGTAATGCAGGTCCGACTCCCTCTGGTTTGGTCTCGCCCGGACCCAGGGGCACGGCTTCACCCGGACTCAGGAGCGCGTGGCCTCACCCGGACCCAGGGGCGCGTGGCCTCACCCGGACTCAGGGGCGCGTGGCCTCACCTGGACCCGGGACCCAGCCTCATCCGGACCCAGGGGCGCGGTCTCACCTGGACCCGGGACCCAGCCTCACCTGGATCCAGGGGCGCACGGCCTCACCCGGACCCGGGATCCAGCTTCACCCGGACCCAGGGGCACGTGGCCTCTCCCGGACCCAGGGGAGAGGCCTCATCCGGACCCGGGACCCAACCTCACCCGGATCCAGGGGCGCACGGCCTCACCCAGACCCGGTATTCAGCTTCACCCGGACCCAGGGGCGCGTGGCCTCGCCCGGACCCGTGGGCGCACGGCCTCACCCGGACCTGGGACCCAGCCTCACCCGGATTATTTGAGCCTTTTGAAGGCTCTTTTTGCTTTCAAGAGTATGTTATTTCATTTATATGCTCCACTAGAGTGAAGTAAATGACCACTGATTTAATGTTAAACATTCCTGGTATTATGGCAGCTTTCAGTCCCTGTTCTACTTACTACAAGAAGTAGAAGGGAAAGGGAGATGACAGTCTCTCAGCACATCCAAAGAAAATTTCTACGTGAAACCACCTCCCTTTAATGGCCATAACTTTTTTATCTTGGTATGAAGGTTAAAAAAAAGGAAAAAATTATCTCTCTCCCAAACCCACCTACCTCTAGTCTATAGATAAATAAGGTAAAGAAGATCATACTTGCAGGGGGGAGGGGGGAGGCAATGAGCATGAGGAGGAAAAAAAAGGAAGAAGTTGCATGTGTACTAGGCAAAGGGTTTGGCCCCTAAGTGCCCTCGAGGAGACCATCTTTTGTTTCTCTGCTGCTGGTATAGGAGCAGTTATAGGAAACAGATGATCCCTGAAGTAGGAGACAGAAGAGAAAGTGTGTGTGTGTGTATACACACACACACACACTCACACACTAGAGGCCTGTTGCAGGAAGATTCCTGCAATAGGGCTTCCTGCAGCGGTCTGCTTTCCTTCCTTCTCCCCTGCCCTGCCTGCTTCCCTCCCTTCTCTGCTGCCCTGCTTGCTTCTCTGCAGCTTCGCTCCCTTCTGCAGCGCTTGGCTTCCTTCTACGCTGTCTTCAGTCTTCACTCTCTGCCTGGATATGCAAATTAACCGCCATCTTGGTTGGGTTAATTTGCATACTCACTCCTGATTGGCTTGTGGGCGTGGCTTGTGGGCATAGCGGAGGTACAGTCAATTTGCATGTTTCTCTTTTATTAGATAGGATTTGTATACACACACACACACACACACACACACACACACACACACACACACACAGAGTGGCCAGATTATTACGCGTTCAGAGATCATAATAATCTGGCCACTCAGTGTATTAGTACTAGGTGAGAAGTCAAAGACACAGACATTCCTGACTCTATTATTAATTGTGTAAATACAGACAACCTACTCTGGTTCAATGAGCTTCAGTTCCCTAATTGATAAAATGTATGCTTGTGTTACCTTTTTGGATTTTTGCCAATCTGATAAGTTTTTGGGTATGTTTGTTTTGCATTTCGTCTACTGTGAGGTTGAATAGCTTTTCATATATATAAGGATATTTCCTTTTCTACTGGGTGATTGGTCATTTTCTTATACTTTTCAAGAGCTCTTTATATGTTAGAGATATCAGCCCTTTGTAACATGAATGGCACTTTTTAAAAAAAATATATATTTTATTGATTTTTTACAGAGAGGAAGAGAGAGGGATAGAGAGTTAGAAACATCGATGAGAAACATCGATCAGCTGCCTCTTGCACACCCCCTACCGGAGATGTGCCCGCAACCAAGGTACATGCCCTTGACCGGAATCGAACCTGTGACCCTTGAGTCCGAAGGCCGACGCTCTATCCACTGAGCCAAACCGGTTTCGGCGGCACTTTTTTTCAATTAATTTTTATTTGACTTTATTTACACTTTTTTTTTTTTTTTGCTATGTACTTTCTGATTCTGATGTAGCTGAATATGTCAGTTTTCAACTTTATAGCCTTCTCCATGGTTATTCTTCCATTTTCCTCAAGTTACTTTTATGGTTTCTTTTTCTTTTATTTTTCAAACATTTAGATCTTTGATCTGTTTCAAGTTTATCCTGGGCTCTGGTGATAAGTGTGGTGGATTAAACATCTTTTTTTTCCCATGGCTAATCTGTAATAACATTATGTACTGCATAGACAAGTTTTTCCTCATTGATTTGAGATGCTAACTTTACCATATAGTAAACATCCATAAGTATATGGTTTATTTCTGGACTTTTAAACTCTATTCCAATGGTCTTTTTATTCATTCATGCACCAATGTTCTACTATTTTAATATTTTATGATTCAAGTGTTTTCTGGCTATATTCTTAGAGATAGGGGCTCAAAATCATACCATTTATTTAGCTCCTATTTCAAGCTTGACTTTCTTATAGTTATTACCCTTTCTTCTTTGAGTTCTGCCTTTTCCCCCTTAATGGATGAAACAATATATGCCCTTTAAAAAATATTACCTAAGAATATCTAGCTTCTTAATCATAATATTTACAGGAATCAATTTTGACTGACTGTTTTTAAGACCGATGCACAGTTGTTATTCTGAAATTTATTTTTATTGCACATCTTGGCAAGTTCCATTATTTCGTGCATCTCTCTTTTTGTTATTTGATGGCATACAGTCTAGTATGTTTTCAAGAGAGGGTACTGTGGAAGAAAGTATTGTGTTTTCCTTCAGAACTTGGATGGGATTACTTCTCTGTTCCAAAGTCAAATTTCTGAGAACTCTGATGTCAAGCTGATTCCTGTATCTTTCGACATATTTTTTTCTCTCTGAAATCTTCTATATTGTTTAGCTATTCCTTAACTTCCATCTTTTTACCTTTTCTAAGTCTTAGGAGAATTCGCTGACTTTTAAAAAAAATTTTTTATTGATTTTTTACAGAGAGAAAGGGAGAGGGATAGAGTTAGAAACATCGATGAGAGAGAAACATTGATCAGCTGCCTCCTGCACACCTCCCACTGGGGATGTGCCCGCAACTAAGGTACATGCCCTTGACCGGAATTGAACCTGGGACCTTTCAGTCTGCAGGCCGACGCTCTATCCACTGAGCCAAACTGGTTATGGCGAATTCACTGACTTTTGCTCACATACTTATACTGGCATTTTTACTTAATACAGTAACTTCATGATTTTTATTTTATTTTATGATTTTAGCAAAATTTTAAAATATCACAAATTTTTACCACCACTATTTGTTCATTTATTTATTTACTAGAGGCCCGGTGCATAAAAATTCATGCACCCGAGGGGGGTCCCTCAGCCTGGCCTGCCCCCTCTCACAGTCTGGGAGCCCTCAGGGGCAGGAGGAGACCTGGCGATCAGGAGAAGGTGACGCCCCATCACACCTCTGCTTCTACCACTGCCGGCAGCACAAGCCTCGGCCAGCCCTGGTTATCTGAGCCTTGGGCTGGCCCTGGGCAGCTGGGCAGCCTCCATCTGAGGCTTGCCTGTGCCTCGGGCTGGCCCTGGGTGGCTGGGGAGCTGAGGAGACTGGGGGACTGCGGAGGCAGGTGTGCTGTGCGCCTGCTGCCCTGGCGAGGCTGAAGGGACTGGGCGCTGCCATCTTGTGGCTGTGGGCACTGCCATCTTTGAGGGTGTGACAGTTAATTAGCATATTACCTCCTTATTGGCTGTGGGTGCCGCCATCTTTGTGAGGGCATGACAGTCAATTAGCATATTCCCTCTATTAGATAGGATTTCCTTTTTTTTTTTTAAACATGAATTGTGTTTTAATCTTGTTTGGTTATCTTTTGGGGGCCTTTTTCTGACTTGACCCAGGGCTCTGAGCACTTCTCCAGATAGGGCTGAATGAAAAGACTGCAGCAACAGATACAATCAGCATCTCCATGAACTTGAGGCTCCTCTGGGGCAAAGCAGACTCTCTATAATCCCAAGGATTTGTAAAAGGGGAAATCACCACTAGCCTCTCCCCCAACTCTGCATCCCAGCCAAGCCTAAACCTCCTGAAGCCAGAGTGAGCATGAGGCCGTACCACCTTTGATACAGACACTAAACCAATCCTGAGGTTGCTCACAGGGGAGGTTGCCCAATCCAACCCACACCCCTGTGGTGGTCCAACAGGGTTGGGTCCTGAGATATAACACCCCACTCCATCCCTACTAGCTGGAATCCACAGTGCCCAGTGCCATTTTAGTCTCCCACTATTTCTTGTTTTATGAAAAGACTATTTTCTCAAATCTTTCTGAAGAAACTAATTACAATACTTTGTAAGTTCTTTCCTACTCCAGAATTTTCTTTTGTTTCCTTTGGGGAAGAGGTTCAGTTTCTCTGCTTATTCTGATTTTTTTCTTTTGTGCTATTAATTTTCTTGCATTTTCTGATGGTCTTTGGTTGTGTCTTCCAACTTATGAACGAATGAGCAGATTAAATGTTTTCTTTCTGCTGTTATGGGCCATTCATCTGAATGAAAGAGTACAACATCTGTACATGTGGACAAGAAAATCTGTCTAGCAGACTTTACTCTAGGGTCCTCAGGCAGAATATAGATTCTCTTCTCCAAAAGGAAAATGTGGAATGTCTTAATCCGGAGCCTATCCCCAGCAAATCACTCAACAACTTTGAAGCCATTTCTCCAAATACATTTTAAAATTCCTGTGTGTTTTTTTAAATTATAAAGCATCAGATACTGAAAAAGCACCATGCCCAATCCTCTTTTTTCTTTTTATCACTTGTTAGACACCTTTAAATACTATTCTATAACACAGTCTGATTTACAATAATATTCATTAATTCTTTTTTTATACCATAATTGCCCTTTTATTTTAAAAAATACAGGAAATAATTTTTAGAAAATCTTATTTTATAAAAGTACTGCTTATATCAAACATTTTATATCACTATCAATTCCATTGAAGAGCTGCCTTTTTTTTAAGGTACTAATTCTGATTGATGGGACATTTGCCCTTGAAATAGAAAGTTCCCATTACTTATTTAAATGTCAAAATTAAGATTATTGAGAAGTATATTGCTTTATGGCTGGCCAAAATGCTGCTAGCACATTTTAGGTAAATAATAATCTTTTTTAAAACTATGAGGTCATTCTGTTAAAACTTTTAGGATAACTCACAGAAAATAGATAATATTTATTCAAACTACACTCTGAAGGGCTGGGCTATTATGGACACTTATATGTGAAGCAGCTCTTTAAATAAATAAGATGCCTAATCAGGTCTGTCTGATGTAACACACATAACTGAAATTAATAAAACCTGGAAGACCAATAGTGTTATGCTATGTTCTGATCGCTAATTAGACCTGAGAGACTCTGCCAGCTGCAAAGGAGAGTCTGGCTTTAGAAACATCTATATGTATAAAACCCTAATATGCAAATAGACCGAAAGGCAGAACAACCGAACAACAAAACAACCGGTTGCTATAACGTGCGCTGACTACCAGGGTGCGTGCGGAACATGGCAGGCATTGGCAGCAGGCGGCAGATTGTGGAATATGGCGGGCATCGGCCGCGGCGGGATAGTGGAGCAGGTGAGCGGGGGTGCCAGACCAAAGTGGGGCGCTGGTCACTGTCATGGGGCAAACTTCTGGTGGTTACTGAAAATTCTTTGCTCCCATGTGCTCACACCTGCTGCTGGTGCTGGCTCCGCTCGCACCCGCTGCTGGCACCCGGTGCCGGCCCTGATTGCTCAGCACCGTCAGCGGGTGTGAGCAGTGGCTGCCGGCCCAATTGCCCCGAGGGCTTCTCTACCTCCCCCTGCTCCTGAGGGGCGATTGGGGCCAGCAGCCACCTCTCACACCCGGTGCTGGCGCCAGCCCCATTTGCACCCACTGCTGGCGCCAGACCCAATTGCTCTGCGCTGTCAGTGAGTGCGAGAGGGGCCAGTGCCGCCAGCGTGTGGGAGCGGCGGTGGCGGGAGTGGGGCTGCCAACAGACAGGGGACTGGGGGCCATGGCGGGAGGGGCTGGGCAGCGGCACGGAGGATGGACCGTGACTCATCCCTGTGCCCACCACAGCCTCATGGCCCACAGTTCCTTTCAAGGTGCACGAACTCGTGCACTGAGCCCCTAGTGACTTAAATAACAGTGAAATTTCAAAAAAATTTATTACTTCTTTTTCATCATCATGTACAGAGGTGTTTTATTTTTTAAGCTTCTCATGCATATGAATAGTTTAGGCACAAATGGTCTACTAAATGTTTGATTTAAAAAACAAATAATAATATTTATTAATTCTGACATGCTTTTATGCTCATTTTGAAAAAACTAATAGTATATGTGTTATAATTCTAGCATATCAAATACAGAGGAAAATTACAGTAACTTCAATAATTAATGAACCACTCATTAAAATTAATAAATGTAGACTTACTTTTAATCATATAATTGAAACTTAATCTAAAACTAAAACAAAACAAAACAATAAAAAACACACTGTAGTAAAATAATTACTCTTCAAAATTGAAGAAGTCAATGGCAAGAACTTTCTTATGAAACGTCCAGATGATGATAATGATGATGATGATTGTTATTGTACAAATAATCTCCATGAAAGAGATATATTGCTGTCTTGAATCCAAAAGCACATAGCTTGGCCATTTATATAAACTATTTGCATAGAGTGGTGCTTATTAAAACTGCTCAACTGCAGAGCAGCTGCTTAATAGTATTGCATAGTTCATGCCAATAAATTGCTGAAAGTTGTAAACTCTGCAAAGATGTTGGCAAGGGGACACATAGATGGCATTTCTTGATGAAAATAGCTCTGACAAGTATAATGCAAACTATGTGCTCCACTGCAGGTTAAATGTAAGTGCTTTTATATAGCAATACCAAAGTTTCATGACTAACAAGTCAGGTAATTCTGTGTAGCACTTCTACTTGAGGCAGCACAATGTGAAACCTTACCATATTTAATTATTTTTTTAAAATATATTTTTATTGATTTCAGAGAGGAAGGAAGAGGGAGAGAGAGATAGAAACATTAATGATGAGAGTGAATCATTGATGGGCTGCCTCTGGCATGCCCCACACTGGGGATCAAGCCCACAACCTGGGCATGTGCCCTGACCGGGAATCGAATGTGATCTCCTGGTTCATAGGTCGAGGAATGCTCAACCATTGAGCCATATTTAAAACAATTCATACAACATTTAAACTTCACTTAAAAGGTTGATAAACATTTTATTATGAACATTGTTAAAGAATCAAAAAAAAGAGAGCCTAGCACGTTGAACCTTTAGTTCTATTGTTCAACTTTGACAATTATCAACCTTTTTCTAATTTTTTTAAACAGCTTTATTGAGATATTATTAACATACCATATAGCCATCCATTTAAAGTATATCAATCCATGGTTTTTAGTAATGTGCAACCATTACTGTAATCAATTTTTAAAAAAATATATTTTATTGATTTTTCACAGAGAGAAAGGGAGAGGGATAGAGAGCTAGAAACAACGATGAGAGAGATACATCGACCAGCTGCCTCCTGCACACCCCCCACCGGGGATGTGCCCACAACCAACGTACATGCCCTTGACTGGAATCGAACCTGGGACCTTTCAGTCCGCAGACCGACGCTCTAGCCACTGAGCCAAACCGGTTTCAGCTGTAATCAATTTTTAAATATTTTATCTCCTCAAAAAGAAATCCTGATTCCTTTAGCTATCACTCCTCTATTCCACCTTCCTCCCAACTTCCATGCCCTAAGTAACCACTAATCTACTTTCTGTCTCTGTAGACTTCCCTGTTGTAGTCACCTCATATGAATGAAATCATATAATATGTGGTCTTTTGTGACTGGCTTTGTTCACTTTGCATAATATTTTCCCAAAGTTCATCTATGTTGTAACATATATCAGTATTTCATTCTGTCTTTATGGTTGAGTACCATTCTACTGTATCGATACCACACATTTTGTTTTCCATTCATCAACTGATGGATATTTGGGTTATATCTACCTTTTGGCTACTGTGAATAATGCTGCTTTAAACATTCATGCACAAATTTTTGTGTGGATGTTGTCATTTTCTTGGGTGTACACTTCAGAGTGGAATTGCTGGGTTACATGGCAACTCCATATTTAACTGTTTGAGGAATTGCCAGATTGTTTTGTCAACATTGTTTAATCTGTTTCCTTACCAGTATTTTGGAAAATATTTTAAAGCAGATTTCAGACCTCAGATCACTTCACTTATAAACACTTTAGTAGAAGATTTTTAAGAGATAAAGATTTAAAATAATACCAAGATAGCATTATCATATCTAACACAATGCAGTTTAAAAGAAAATGTAAATTTAATTCAATCATCTATTCTATAGAGTGCTCAATAAGAATTTTATATTATCAAAACAAATTTCAGCACAGTGTTTAATGTATGATTTTTGATGAAATTAAAATTATACCTTGAATGCCAATGCACTATGCTCTAAATACTAGACAAAATAGATTTTGCACGGCAAAACTGTTAGAGCATAGGCTGAGTACCTACAACTGCATAATGGTTTCCACAGTCCCTCAGTCTTTCCATCTAAATACCTGCTCCCATTTGTAGGCTAAACCTCATCCTAGGATGTCTCGTTGCCTCAAGGGGAGGATATAAAGTTTTTAGGTGTGGAGAGAGGAAGGGAAAGGATAAGAATTAACATTCACTGAGTATCTACTATGTTCCAGGCTTTGAGGTAAGTATTTTCCATAATAACTTAAAACTCTCCTAAATACCCAGGAGGTAGATATTAACTCAAGTTTGAAGATGAGGAAACTAAGGTTTAGAAGATTTTTAGAAATTTATCCAAGTCCATTAGCTACCAAGAGGTGAAACTAGGATTCAAATGCAGTCTCTGTGGGTTCAGATCTGTTATTTACACAACGCAGATACCGTCTATCAAGGCTTTTGATATACACAATTTCAGATTTAGAAGGGATCTTCAAGTTATTTAACATAGCATCTATAAAAAACAAGGCAATATAACAAGAGTGACAATAATAACAAAACGGAGCAAAATAAAACAAAACAGGTCTCGTTTAACATTAGTTGGCTTTTTTTTTGGGGGGGGGGAGGGCCTAAAGAATTATAAATTTATTAGGTCATCTGGAATACTAGATGGCTGAGCCCCCAAATGGTGCCAGCCTACCATTAGGTTTTAATTCCAACCTTTGGAGACATGGATACCAAGTCTATTATTGCCTCGTTCATATGCATATTTTGAATTTCTTATATCTAAGTCTTCTCTCAACACCCCCAGTTCATTCATCTCTCTTGTGACTGAAAAGGATTCTTTCATCATCTGAATTGTTTTCCTCAGATTACCTGCTAGTGATAACACATTTGGGCCTAGAACAGAAGAAAGAAAGAAGTCTTGGGTAGAGCAAAGTGGAATAAGGCCAATCTACTCCTTAGTCTGAAACATTTCCGATGACATCAACATTTTTGGAGACATACCCTATGACTGAAAGCTTAGCGAGAGCTCAAGTGTTTAAACAAATGAGAAATAATTGTGCTGTCATAGCTTAGGAGACTTAATTAATCACCTGAGACATTCTTCCCTGAACTTGGATATTATCTTAAGGTCATTCTCAACAGTGACCCAGGTAGAGGAAGCTAGTATTAACATGCTGAAGTAGGCCCCTGAGTTGAAATCTACTGCCATTGCGGATTAAAACAGAAGTGTGGGCACCGTGGTTCTGTTCTGATTGGTTTGTGTGGACCCTTTAGATCACCTGCTTACTGAACAGTGCCTTAGACTTCTGACTGCTTTGCTGGTATTCATGTCCTTTTAGCGCCTGGCTTTCCCTTCTGTAACAGAATTCATCTAATTGCTCCGTTTTCTGGCCTTCACTATTTCAGTATAATCTGGTAGGTTTTGAACTCTGTCCTCTGTTTTGAGCACTGGTTTCCAGAGTGTGACTCACTCCAGGGCCTATACTTTCTCCACGTTATTCCCGTCTTCTCTCAGTGACAGCTCCTTGATATGTGATCAGTGCCTTGTTAAGTTTATATCAAAACATGCCAATATGGTACCCAACAGAATAATGACCATAATTATCTCATATCATTGTCAATATTCTCTCCTGGCCACCACAAGTTCCAGAGACTCATTTTATAGCTCTGCAGTTTGTTTTGTGTCTCCTTATGTCCTAGAATTGTTTGGTTTGTTATAAACTGCTACTATACTAAGAGTCATAAAAACACAGGGTTAGAAATGATAGCAAGAGGTCATTTACTTGCTCGTTACTGATAAAAAAAAAAAGAGAAGTGTATTTAACTTTGTAAAAGAAAACATACTAAACTCCTAAAATGTAGTGGGAAAAATACACATTTCATTCTTTTAAAAAAAGAAAAGAAAATGACAGGTCTATACAATAAAGTAATAGATGTGAAAGAAGTTAAAAGGGCATATATACACAGATAAAATATTTTTATGATGAGACATTATATTGCTTCACACAACACAGAGTGTTACTTACAGGATACAACAAAGATATTTGTAAAGAAGATGATGAAAAGATTAAAGAAGAGCCAAGATACTTATGAAACTCAAAATAATGTGACCTAGTTCTACTGAGTCCACACAAACACAGAGGTCCACAGAGTACAATCTAAAAGAAATTCAAGAGTTTTTTATGCGACTCAAAATTGAGGAGTTATGCCTGACTGGCATGGTTCAGTGGCTGAGCGTTGACTTATGAACCAGGAGGTCATGGTTCGATTCCCGGTCAGGGCACATGCCTGGGTTGCAGGCTTGATCCCCAGTGTGGGGCATGTGGGAGGCAGCCAATCAATAATTCTCTCTCATCATTAATGTTTCTATCTCTCTCTCCCTCTCCCTTCCTCTCTAAAATCAATAAAAATGTATTTTTTAAAAATTGAGGAATTAACATTCCACAGAATGGACAACTGAGATTCAGTTGCTGCTTCTGTGAAATGAGTATAAGACCATCACAAGGCTCTTGTGAGGTTTGGAAAAATGAATATAAAAAGAACTATAAAATATATAAATATTAAATATTCTTATTATGAACTGAACAATACCTATGTTGGGGAAAAGCTTAATGCCCTCTTGACTTCTAGAAGGCATAAGCCAAGGGTCACCTCTCTCATTAGGAAGAATAACGTAAAACTTTTCCTTTCTCTGTCTCACTGCTTATTCCCAGACATATTTGATTGAAAGCAATCTATAACTGATCCTTAAGTGTGTATGGTAGCATAACATACTGATCTAAAAGTGTTTTAAACATTTTGATAGAAAGAAGTTATATAATAGGTTTGGTTCTGTCTTATTTAAAGTCTATATAAAGTCAACATTTGCAAAGAGTATTTTCTGCAATAGTTTTCTCCCTTACTTTCCTCAGACCTGAATACATACACCCTTGGATGAAAAAAAAAAAAAAAAGCATTCTAAAACACTATAGGGAAAATATGACTTATACTGTTTGTGTGCTTTGCATTTCACTATAATAACTGTCTTTTTTAAAATACTCATTTATTTTCAATTAGAAATAAATTTTAATTTAAAGAGCACCATTATGATGAGAAATGTATGAATCTGAAAATAATTATGTCCTTATTAAAAAAAAAATTAACTTACCCACTTAGTTGAGTTTTCTTCCCCCCACCCCCCGTCATGCTGACTATAAAATTTAACTACATAGGTGTATGAGAAAAACATGCAAAAAGGTATTCTTAAGAAAATCTCAGAACTGTTAAGTATGAACCAAAAAGAATGACACACATGTGGAAAAATGTAATTTGTTTGAACCATTTATGAAGTACATTGCCTAAGGACACTTGTGATGCTGAAATGTTCTTGAAACTTTCCGAGAAATCACAAAGAACATGTCAGTTAGAATCCTGGAACATAAACATACCATAAAAGAATGATAATTATACTGTGACCTCACTTTTAAGAAACCTGGCTAACTGCAGGGTTTATTTTCTTTTTGTTAAGGGACACACACTGCAGTAAGAGGCAAGTCATCTGGGATAATGGAAGTTAGTCCAACGTTCAGGCAAGTGTTGGGTCTTGCCCATTCTAGGCACTTAGCAAGCAGTGGTTGGTTATTATGCCTGTGTGGACCCTGAGAGATGTTATTGAATGAAAGGGTAGAAGAGTTCCAGGACTTAGAAACATCTTTTTAATTATTTTTTAAAATATACTTTTATTGATTTCAGAGAGAGAGAGAGAGAGAGAGAGAGAGAGAGAGACATAACTGATGAGAATCAGCTGCCTCTTGTACTACCCTTATTGAGGATCGAGCCCACAACCTGGGAATGTGCCCTGACCAGGAATCAAACCATGACTTCCTGATTTCCTGGTTCATAGGTCGACGTTCAACCACTGGGCCACACCAGCTGGGCTAGAAACTTCTTATATTCCACAAATATATATTAATCTTTAGAGGCTTGATACCCATAGAGGTTGCTATGGCTACAACTACCATGTCCAGGGTTTTAGGAACAGCTGTATTCTAGGTAAACTTTTCTGATATGACTTCCTATTTCTGGTTTCAGATAGTTCTCTAAAATTGTTCTTTGGTGTAGAAGAGCTTCTATACTTTTCCAGTTAAAATATCAGTTATCAGAGTGAATTTTAAGTTCTTTAATTCATTTTTTTTATTGATTAAGGTATTACATATGTGTCCATATCCTCCAATGTCCCCCAACTCCACTCCATGAATTTTAATTTTTGAGGGGAAGTGTTAAGGAAATACTAAAGGCTAGTTTCTAAAGCTTTGTTTGACTATTCTACTTGACAGTTTCTTTTATATATATATATATTTTATTGATTTTTTACAGAGAGGAAGAGAGAGGGATATAGAGAGTTAGAAACATCAATGAGAGAGATAATCGATTCAGCTAACCCTCCCGCACACTCCCCACTGGGGATGTGCCTGCAACCCAGGTACATGCCCTTGACCAGAATCGAACTTGGGACCCCCCAGTCTGCAGGCTGATGCTCTATCCACTGAGCCAAACCAGTCAGGGCTACTAGACAGTTTCTAGTGCACTTATTATTGAAGACTGAAAAGGACCACAATTAGTTTAACATGCATTCTTGGACAATTTTCCTCAAAACTTTGATCCTATCATCTCTTGCCATTAGAAAAGCAGCCATTGGATGGGACTCCCTAAATTCTTACCACCAAATCACAAACTTACTTGTATCTTAACTTAATCTTTATTTCTCCTTTTCAAAATGGAAAAGGTGTCCCTCGTATCTAAAGTTAAATCCCATTGTTTTGCTCTGGATTTCTCCCTTTCCCCACACTTTTGCTCAACTGATTATTCTCTCTCTTTTGTACTGTCAATGTCTCTCTCTGTTTGGTTTCTTCCTATCACCATTTCAACCGGATACTCTCCAACTTTGAGAGAAAAAAGCTTTGGTCTAATGCACCCTCCCTGGTCATCCTACATTCTCTTATTCAAATACCTTAAAGGCTATCTATTTTTCCTATGACTTCTTTTCAATTTTTATTCATTTATCAATTCATTGCAATCTGTCTTTTAGCTCCACTGAAACTGCTTCAGCGTCTTGTTAAGTCCAAATCGCACTTTCTTTTTCATCTTTGACCTCTAACTCCGTCCCTTCTGAATGGGTCTTTCTGGGTTTCCCTGACGCTGCTCTCTTCCTGACATGCCTGCCATCCATCCTTTTAACCCAATCATTTAAGTTTTATATTTTTAATATTTTATACTTTCACTCCTAAGAGGTCTTAGTATAAGTGAAGACATTTAAGGATAAAGAAAATTATGACCCACTTGAATAACACAGAAAAAGTTATTCAAAAGTAAAAGAGGAAAAAAAAAAAAGATTATAACACCTGGATAAGATAGTCAGCTTTGAGTTTTCTGGCAACTAAGTAATAAGGAAATACATTAAATTACATGGTTTTCATTTTCTGACAAAAAGGAAAAAGAAAAAGGATATAACTTCATCTACTCAGGCAAAAATTTTCCTGGAACTAGAGCAAGCAGTTTATCATGAGATTTTTGTCTAAATGGGACTAAGAAGAAAGATCATAAGCTTTTGTTTCAGGTAAAAAAAAAAAAGTGTTTCTCCTGGTTTTGACTGTAAGTATGGTGGTTGAGTCACTTAACTCTTCCCAGCTTCAGTTTAATCAGTAAAAGTGGAGACGATATTTATCTCAGTGGCTGTGGTAAAGACTAAATTATGTAACATAAATAGAAGTGCTTAGTAGACTGACTTAGTTTCACAAAACAAAGAGAGATGACACCAGATCTTGTTTTGAACTTTTAAAGGCAGAGAGCATGACATAAACTTGTACCTAAATGGGAGGAATTTTGTCAGGAGAGATATTTTGCCTCCTTCCCCTCTGCTTTATGAAGGTTTCAATGAATTCAGGGACAGAACTTAGAACATTTAACATGGAGAGATGTAAACAGGTAGGAGATCTCAAATCAAATCATGATCACATCTTTTAGTTAGTATTTGCTGTGCAGATCCTTTAAACTAATTTACCTATCCTGGTTGAGCTTTGTTGTCTGAAAAGACAACCTAAAAAATGCTATTTTTCTCTATTTTATTTTTTTATTATTTTTTAATCCTCACCCGAGGATATTTTTCCATTGATTTTTAGAGAGAGTGGAAGAGAGTGGGAAAGACAGAGAGAAATATCGATGTGAGAAAAACACATCGATTGGTTGCCTCCTGCACAAGCCCCCACCGGGTCCTAGGCTGGGGAGGAGCCTACAACTGAGGTACGTGCCCTTGACTGGAATCGAACCCAGGACCCTTCAGTCTGCAGGCTGACAGTCTATCCACTGAGCCAAACTGGCTGGGACCATTCTCTTCCCATTTTAATATCTTTTATTATTAACTAGAGGCCCGGTGCACGGATTCATGCACCAGTGGGGTCCCCCTTGGCCTGGCCTGAACCTTCTCCCAATCCGAGACCCCTCAGGGGATGTCGGACTGCCAGTTTCGGCCCAGTCCCCACAGGCCAGGCCAAGAGACCCCACCAGTGCACAAATCTGTGCACCAGGCCTCTACTATGCATATAAGATCTTTGGTTAATCTCTTCTCACCCTTCCTCCTCCCCCTTTCCTCTCAGATTCATCAGTCTGTCCCATGTTTCCATGCCTGTGCATTGAGCATCTGCCTCCTGGTGGTCAGTGCACATCATAGCTACCGGTCGAATGGTTGCTTAGGCTTTTATATATATAGATACATTTTCTCTAAGGAAAAGTTGAGAACAAAAATCACCTAATATGCTACTCATAATTCCAAATACCCATAACCATTTTTTGAATGAATAAATGCTAAATAATTTGTAGAATAGTAGGCCAATTATAATTTTATCATTTTTAGAAATCTTTAGATCACAAGTGAACCTAACATGAGAGGAGTTACTTTGAAACTAATAATTTTGAGCTAACACTACTAATAAAGAAAATAAAACCCCTCTGTGGCCATGTTCCAAATGTCCTAATATTGTCAACCTAGAATTATCCCACCAGTTTTCTTTTTTAATACATACTTCATAGCTATGTAAATGAGCTGGTGATCATATATGACCACATATAGTCTTGTAAGAACTAAGTGATACTGGTTAAAAAGTTAGAGCTGTCCAGTGCAAAAGAGAACAATAATTTTAAAATGTTCATTTGGTCTCTTTAAGAACCATTAATTTAAACAGAGAAAATTTAGCTGATTAAAACAATGACTCAGATAATTTTCCCAGGATCTTGACTAGGGCAAGCATGTCAAACTCAAAGGCTAACACAGCCCAAATAAACAAGGTTTAAGTTTTTTGTTTTTTTTTCTTAAATATTTATTTCTTTATTGATTTCAGGGAGGAAGGGAGAGAGAGAGAGAGATAGAAACATCAATGATAAAAGAGAATCATTGATTGGCTGCCTCTTGCATGCCCCCTACTGGGGACCACGCCCGCAATCCGGGCATGTGCCCTTGGCCAGAATGGAATCTGGGACCCTTCAGTCTGCAGGCCAACGCTTTATCCACTGAGCCAAAACGGCTAGGGCAACAAGGTTTAAGTTTATGTGGGCTGAAAAAACAAAGCCCACAAGCCACGCTCACCAGCCAATCAGGAGCAAGTATGCAAATTAACCAAATAAAGATGGCTGCAGCCACAGAGAGAGCTGGAGGGAGGTTTGGGTTTCCCCGGCAATGGAGGAAGCCAAGCTTTCCGCACACCGTGGCCGGGCCCAGGCCTCCACTTAAGGCTACAAAGTTTCAATTATAGAAGGTAAATAAATTACAATAAAAATGGCTGCCACCATGGAGCGAGCAGGAGGCTTGGCTCCGTTCCAGGCTACAAAGTTTCAATTGTAGAAGATAAATAAATCCCAGATACCAGGGCTTCTGCTTGGGTCACCGGGGGGCGTGGCCGGCCTGCAAACCACCACAGGCCCCTCGCCCAGGCCGCCCCACACCTCAAGGGAACCCCCACACTGATCCGGGACACCCTTCAGGGCAAACCAGCTGGCCCCCACCCATGCACCAGGCCTCTATTCCTATCTAATAAAAGAGTAATATGCAGATTGACCATCACTCCAACACACAAGATGGCTGCACCCATGTGGTCAAAGATCTTGCACCCATGTGGACACAAGATGGCCACCACAAGATGGCCAGCAGGGGAGGGCAGTTGGGAGGGACCAGGCCTGCAAGTGAGGGAAGTTGTGGGCGATCAGGCCAACAGGGGAGGGCAGTTGGGAGGGACAAGGCCTGCAAGGGAGGGCAGTTGGGGGTGATCAAGCCTGCAGGGGAGGGCAGTTAGGGGTGACCAGGCCGGCAGAGGAGGGCAGTTAGGGGCAATCAGGCCAGCAGGGGAACAGTTAGACATCAATCAGGCTGGCAGGCAGAAGTGGTTAGGAGCAATCAGGAAGGCAGGAGGGGAGCAGTTGGGAACCAGAAGTCCTGGATTGTGAGAGGGATGTCCGACTGCCTGTTTAGGCCCAATCACACAATGTCTGGGGGCAGTTGGACATTCCTCGAGGGGTCCCAGATTGGAGAGGGTACAGGCTGGGCTGAGGGACACCCCCCGCCATGCACGAATTTCATGCACCGGGCCTCTAGTTTGCTTTATAAAGAAAAAAGCTACTTTTCTTTAGATGTTTGGCATTAAGAAAAGTCATAAAGTTGGACTATTGAAATATAATTGCCGAAATGAAGATATTACTAAATGCATGAATATTAACTGACAATTATTAATTAGATATGTATTCATGTGAATTTCACTGATTCCATGCCATAGTAGGCAGTTATATGAGTAGTTTTATCTTGCTATTATTTAATTTTCATGTTAAAACATATTGTTCTATACCTACTCAATTTTCAACCCAGTGACTTGTTAGGGAGCATAGGAGACTTGGTTGGAAAGTTGTAAGGAGCACATTCTGATAAAAGGGAAGTGTGTGGAAGGCCGCCTGCCCTGTTTATCGGAATTCTGACTTAGGGGAGACTTAGGGGAGTGTCGAAGGCGGCGCCCCTAATTATTCCTTGACCTTTCCAAACAAGTCTGTGCATGTGCAGACCCCTGGGTGTTTATTGGAATCCTTATGCTTAATCCCTGGATGCCCTGGCCTAGAGGACAAGGTAAGCACATGTGTCCTCCCAAGATTACTCACCCTACTAATTGCATCTAAAGATAAGAATTCCAATAAAGGCCGAAACCGGTTTAGCTCAGTGGATAGAGTGTCAGCCTTCGGACTGAAAGGTCCCAGGTTCGATTCCGGTCAAGGGCACGTACCTTGGTTGCGGGCACATCCCCAGTAGGGGGCGTGCAGGAGGCAGCTGATCGATATTTCTCTCATCGATGTTTCTAACTCTCTATCCCTCTCCTTTCCTCTCTGTAAAAAATCAATAAAATATATTAAAAAAAAAAAAAAGAATTCCAATAAAGGCCTAACGAGGCAGGCAATAGAGGCTGCCTGGCTCCTTTGGCCAGACCATCCCTTAGCCCTCTCCCTCACAGTGAAACTGTGTTGGAGTAATCTGTTCATCCGTCGTTCAGGGGCTGCTGGTCGGCCCCGGCAGTGAGGAAAACTTTTAGTTTTTGTTTGGATTCATGAATAATGTGATTTCAAGTGTGATGTACAAAATTTATAAATTAAAGCTGCTCATCTATTCTTCAGAGTCTAGTCTAATTCTCTAAAAATCACATGAGAATTGCCATTCTGAAAAACATACTCCTTATGCAAACTTTATGGAAAAAAAAAAGTAGGTATGACTGAATGAAACCTGTAGTTATTATCTCTTAAATATTCAATTTAAACACATTTGTGCAAATCCACATAGTGAATGAATCAGGTTTCCACAATGAAGAAACAATTATTTGAAGGCAGAATTCTAGGACATAAGTGACGATAGATAAGGCCTGGTATGCTGGAGTCAGAAAAAAGTATAAATATCTTCAAAGAAGCTTTTCCTAATCTGCAACTTGTATTCAGATCTACTTATCTACCTAAAAGTCATCTCTAAAATCTAGTCCAGAGACACTTTAAAAATATATATATATATTTTTATTGCTATCAGAGAGGAAGGGAGAGGGGGAGAGAGAGAATCACTGACAGACTGCCTCCTGCATGCCCCCTACTTGGGAATAAGCCCGAAACCCAGGCATGAGTCCTGACCTGGAATTGAACCGTGACCTCCTGGTTCATAGGTTGATGCTCAACCACTGAGCCATACTGGCCAGACTAGGGACACCTTCTTATCTCTTTTACCCATTATGTAAAATATACCTCTAAGAGAGCTCACTTCCAAGGCCATTTCTAATATAGAGACAATCCCCCAATTCCCTGACACAATTTCTAAGATATGCACCTTTGAAGTGCTTCCAGTAATATTCCCAACTTCATTTCTCTCAATAATATCCTTCCAATAATTTTTTCTCAAATATCTGGTATATCTTTCCTAGAATGGAAAAATGTCTTCTGGATACTCACACACCAATGATCTGTTTTGAGCATTTCTCTATTAGGATAACAAAATGGTAAAAACATGGCTAAAACAAGGCAGTGATAGCTCAGTGGAAAAAAATACATTGGATTAAAAAATTCGGTTTCTCAATACTAACTGCTGTGGAGAATGCTGAAAAATTGGAACTCCCATTCACTGCTGGTGGGAATGCAAAAGGTACAGTCACTTTGGAAAATAGTTTGGCATTTCCTTATAAAGGTAAACATACAGTTTCCATATGACCCTGTAATTCTGCTCCTGGGTATTTACCAAGAGAAATAAAAACTTATTTTTACACAAACAAACACAATTGTTTACAACAGCGTTATTTACAGATGCCCTCAAATGTCCATCAACTGGTGAATGATTTAAAAACTTTAGTACATCCATACATTGGAATATTACTCAGTAAGGAAAAGGAACACATGACTAAAGCAGATCAGTGGTTACTAGGATTCTATTTGGGGAAAAGGGTAACTACAAAGGAGCATAAGGGAACTTTCTGGGGCGATGGAATTATTTTACATACCAATTGTGATAATGGCTACCCAACAACTGTGGGAGTTAGTAAAAAAAGATATGTATGCTTAAAAGAGTAAATTTTATTGTATGTATATTATTCTGCAATAAATCTGACTTAAAAAACTGGGGTTATCTCTTAGTTACTAACTTGCTTTGAGCAAGCCACCTGAAACTCATTTCTCCTTTTATAAAATGGGGATTACATTAACTCGAAAAGATTTTTGGTGAGGAACATATGAAAGAACAAACTTTATAAAATTTAAAGTTCACACAAATATTGTGCACTAGGTTCTAGGTATACAAGGATGAATAAGACAGAGGTAAAGTAAAAAAAACAACAACCTTACAATTTAGTGAGAGAAATAAATAATTATTAAATAATGTGGAAATTTAATGACAGATATGAATAAGGCAATAAGGGGTTAAGAAGAAGGGGCATTCCAGGAATAAGACTTAACACATAAAAAAATAAAATACAAATTAAATCATAAAGAAAGAACTATCCCAAGTTAAATATAAAGGGCCAGATCACAGTGAGATGCAAATGTGAGAATTCATTAATGAATATGGAAAACTGGGATTCAATACTCTTAACCCAATATGGGCTTTAAAAAAAATCCTAAAGTGGTAAAAATTATAACAAAATGGAAAACGTACCTCACGATGATTTAGAAGTTGCTCTAAATCTAATGCCATTTGATTTTTCATTTGTAGTAAAGCTGACTTTTCTTTATTTAAATTGCTGAAAAAAACACACATCAAGGTTTAAAAATCAGAGTATCTGTTTACATTTAATTAACAAATAGTAAATAACAAAAGACTAAAAAATAATCTGATGTTTTGAATTAAAATAAAAAATTTTAAATTAAAAATATATGTACTTAAAAATTATTTATTTTATCCTTTTTATTGAATTTACTGGGGTGATACTGGTTTACAAAATTATACAGATTTCAGGTGCTCAATTTCACAACACATCATCTGTACACCACCCCAAGTCAAGTCTCCTTCCAACAACATTTACCCCTGCTTTACGCCCCCCTGCCCCAATCACCACACTGTTATCTGTGACCATGATTTTTTTTTTTTCTCTCTTTTTTCTTTTTGGTCAATCCCTGTATCCATTCCTCAAAGATAAATTTATAGCCTATAAAGATATCAGACCAGCCACTGTAATGTTTGATCTAATCAAATACCTAGTAATTTTGTACGAAGACTTTTTCTTTTATAAATATACTAGAGGCCTGGTGCATGAAATTTGTGCACGGGGGGGGGAGGGGGGTGTCCCTCAGCCCGGCCTGCATCCTCTCCAATCTGGGACCCCTCGAAGGTTGTCCTACTGCCGGTTTACAGGGATAGGGCCTAAACCGGCAGTAAGACATCCCTCTTGGAATCCGGGACTGCTGGCTCCTAACCGCTCGCCTGCCTGCCTGATTGCCCCTAACCACTCTGCCTGCCAGCCTGCTCGCCCCCAACTGCCCCCACTGCCAATCTGCTCACCCTCAAATGCCCCCCCACCAGCCTGATCACCCCAAACTGCCCCCTGTGCGAGTGTGCTTGCCCCCAACTGTCCCCCCTGCTGGCCTGCTCGCCCCCCCTTCCCTCCCCACTGGCCTGTTTTCCCCCAACTGCCCCCGAGCTGGCCTGCTCACTCCAAACTGCCCCCCCCCGCTGTCCTGATCACCTCCAACTGACCCCCACTGACGGCCTGCTTGCCCCAAATTGGCACCCCTGTTGGTCTGCTTACCCCCAAAGGCCCCGCCCCCCACCAGCCTGACCACCCACAACTGCCGTCCCATCCTGACCTGATCACCCACAACTGCCCTCCCCTCTTGGCCCCTTACCACCTCTACCTCAGCCCCGCCACCATGGCTTTGTCCAGAAGAACGTCCGGAAGGTCTCCTGGAAGGTCTCCCAGTCTAATTAGCATATTACCCTTTTATTAGTATAGATAGAGGCCTGGTGCATGGATGGGGGCCAGCTGGTTTGTCCTGAGGGGTGTCCTGGATCAGGGTGGGGGGTTCCCTTGGAGCGTGGGGCAGCTTGGGCAAGGGGCCTGTGGTGGTTTGCAGGGTCCCCGCTGGGGGGGGGGGGCATGGCCAGCCTGGGTGAGGAGCTGATGGCTGTTTGCAGGCTGGTCAAGCCCCCCAGGGGGGACCCTCACCCAATGGGAGTGTGGCCAGCCTGGGTGAGGAAGCTGAGGGCTGTTTTCAGGCTGGCCACGCCCGCCAGAGATCCAGGCTCCAAGCCCCTCCTTTTTTTCTTTTCTTTTCTTTTTTTTTTTTCAGCGCCTCCTTGAGCAGAGGCCAGGGCTGGCTGGAAGCAGGTATCTGGGATTTATTTATCTTCCATAATTGAAACTTTCTAGCCTTAAGCAAGGCCAGGGCTGGCCAGGGCAGGCAGGAAGCTTGGCTTCCTCCATTGCCAGGGGCAACCCAAGCCTCCTGCTCGCTCCAGCTCCATGGCCACCACCAGCTTTGTTGGGTTAATTTGCATACTCACTCCTGATTGGCTGGTGGGTGTAGCGGAGTGATGGTCAATTTGCATGTTTCTCTTTTATTAGTGTAGATTTTATTGATTTTAGAGAGGAAGGGAGAAGGAGATAGAAACATCAATGATGAGAGAGAATCATTGATCGGCTGGCTCCTGCCCACCCCTTACTGAGGACTGAGCCTGCAACCTGGGCATGTACTCTGACTGGAAATCTAACCATGACCTTCTGGTTCAAGGGTAAATGCTCAATCACTGAGCTACACTGGCAGGATATGAAATTAATGTTTTCAAAGACGACTACTTACTCACAAAATGTAAAAAGATGAAGTATGACTTATAGAAAAGGTAAAAAGAAGTATGTATGGACAAATTGTAACACTCTATATGCCCAGCTAGAGTGGATCAGTGGTTGAATATTGACCTCTGAACCAGGAGGTCATGGTTTGATTCCCACTCAGGGCACATGCCCAGGTTACAGGCACGATCCTCAGTAGGGGGTGGGCAGGAGGCAGCCGATCAATGATTTTCATCACTGATGTTTATATCTCTCTCTTCCTCTCTGAAATAAAAAAAAATTACATATTTTAAAATATAAAAAACTCTATAGACACTGGAAATCAAATTAAAACATTTATCCTTAAAACAGAAGTAGTATATATTTTATAATTTACCACATACTAAATTACTAAGTATATAACTGAGTTAGAGAACTGAATCAGATATTTGGTCTGCGGTAAACTTGGGAAAACATTTTTTGTCTCCAAATTCTTAGTTTAAACTTTAATTTCTAAGTCTGCATTGTGCATTTCCATTTGATGTGGCCTATTTTCTGATAGGAAAGGGTGAGGAGCCTAATTGTTAAGGATATACTATTTTTTTAAAATATATTTTATTGATTTTTTACAGAGAGGAAGAGAGAGGGATAGAGAGTTGGAAACATTGATGAGAGAGAAACATCGATCAGCTGCCTCTTTCACACCCCCTACTGGGGATGTGCCCAAAACCAAGGTACATGCCCTTGACCAGACTCGAACCTGGGACCCTTGAGTCTGCAGGCCGATGCTCTATCCACTGAGCCAAACCGGTTTCGGCAGGATATACTATTTTAAAAGATAAATATTTGGGGCTTATCTTACACTGTCTGAAGTTTAATTATTCAACATATAAAAATTTATTAGAATCATTAAATAAAACATTATTTGAAAGCCACGGGAATGAATCTATTCAGCCAGCAGTATGAAAGAATTAAGAAAAGCAATAATGAATTTAAGCTACATACTAGTAATTCCTTAAATGTCAAAACAATTTCATGAAGGTAAAATTAATGAGAATTGTTTTGCTGAACAGGTTAGATGTTTTAAGTTTAAGAAAATGGAAAGCTACAAATTTTTACAACGCCAGGCAGGAAGTTGTTCTTAAAATCCAAGGCATTAGAGTAGATATTCTGGAAAAACTGGTAATTCCAAGGACTTAAGAGGAAAAAACTCACATTCTCCTCCTTCTTAGTAATTGAGAACTTCTCCTCTGAGAAGAAAGACTAGATACAATTGTGTCTCCAACTGTGTGTGCCACTGACTCAACTGTGTGCTATATATAAAGCACAGTCCACTTCCCACTGAACCTCAGATTTTACATCTGTAAACGTGGAAAATAATACTGGTGCATGTCAAAGGGATATGTGAACTATCTAATAAATAATTATATAAAGCATTAAACACATAAAACTCTATATAAATGCTATATAGTATATTACTAGTTTAGATGAAAAAAAAAACAGGCATCAGAGGAAAACAGTAATTAAATGCCAATAAAGGTAAATGTAGCTCAGTGGAAAAACAAACTGACTTTTGGAGTTAGGCGTCAGAAATCCTACTGAGCCAGAGAACTGAAAAGAACTAAATGATATAAAGGAAACTGAGTAGCATGTTCTGGAGAGTCCCCCAAAGCATGGTAAAGATCAGATATTTCTATAACTCTGGAATTCTAATCTATTTTCAGCTAGAATCACTTAAAAAACTATATTTTTTATTGATTTCAGACAGAAAGGGAGAGGGATAGAAATATCAATAATGAGAGAGAGAGAATCACTGATCTGCTGCCTCCTGCACACCCCTCACTGGGGATTGAGCCCACAACTCTGGCATGTGCCCTGATTGGAAATCGAACCATGACCTCCTGGTTTATAGGTCGATACTGGCTGGGCTAGAATCACTTAAAAAAATTTTTTTTTTGTTAATCCTCACCTGAGGATATTTTTCCATTGATTTTTAGAGAGAGTGGAAGGGAGGGGGAGAGACACAGAGAGAAAAACATTGATATGAGAGAGAGCCACATTAATTGGTTGCCTCCCGTATGCACCCTGACAGCGCCAGGGATCAATCCTGTAACCTTTATGTGCCCTTGACCAGAATCAAACCTGGTACCTTTCAGTCCGCAGGCTGACACTCTATCCACTGAGCCAAACTGGCTAGGGCTAGAATCACTTTTTTTTTATGGCCTAGTAATTATTTTCCATGGCCAAGTAAAACATTTTTTTTCCTCTAGAAAATATTTTTCAGAATTAAAATCCAGTAAATAGAAATAGGATTTTTCAAGGAACAGATATATGTTAATGTTCATATACATGTACACACACACACACACACACACACACACACAGTACATGTGTATATACTAGTACACATACATGCAGTTCATACACACATACACACATGCACACACTCTCAAATACCAACAAGTCCATTAAGTAAAATGTAGTGTAACAGGAATGGAATGTTGATGTAATTAAAGGATTTTAACTGGATAATTCATTAGAAATGCTTTATATGTAGACTTTAATTTTTTCCAGGATAAATATTCCTTATTTAAATAGCGAAATAACCATGTAACATGGAACAAAAGGTGGGTGGATAAATTGATTTACAGAGTAACTGTGTTCTATCTGTAGGACACCAGTTTTATCACAAATAGTATGAACTCCACAGACAATACTTGAATATGTATTTTTAAAGTCTTAGCCTTCTCTATACGTAATACGCCCTTGAACCACAAGGGAGACCACCTTCCACATGTGGGTTTCTAAAACTAAATATGATGATTATTACACTGTGTTCTTTCAGTATGTATGTAATTACTCAAATAGAAGTTCAGTCTCTGTAAGACACATTTTATAACAGTGGCAACTAACCTTTACAAATATAAAGCTTCTATGCGTGACTCATAAAGCAACTACAAAACAAATATCCTTGTAAGCACATCTATCATGAATGGTATATTACACCCATAATTGTTCAATTCACTGTTAATTATTACTTAGGAATTCATGTTTATGGCTCTATTTCACCTGCTATATGAAAACATATTCCTGCTATCTTGTTCCCTAACTTCCTGGATCAATATACCCTGGCTTAGCCATACAAAAGAAGTTGACAATGTACTCTTTTCTTCCTTAAACTGCTAGCTATGAATAAACCAAAAACTGACGACAGGAAACAAAATTTATGCTAATTTTTGTTTCCATGCTTTCTTCAGTTTTGAACTACAAATCAAACCACAATGCAGACTGTCTCTTGTAGCTTGGTGGAGGAGAATTAACAATGTTACCTTTAGAACAAATTATTATGTTAGTGATGGGGAATTTAAAGTAGTTAAACGTTAGCTTTTGACATGCTTATAATGATTCATTTTAGTGTGTATTTACTCTAACCTTTCCAGACGTTGAATATATTGTAAAATTAGCTAAATTTGCAAGTTGTGGATGTGGTATAGTGGTATTGTTTCATTTTCTACAAAAATAATAAAATTATTCATTTCTTTTAAGAGTTTTATTGTATAACCTAGAGAAACATTTTTAAAAACAATCAATTAATATAAATATTCTTTATTATTACAAGCAACACCCAACAAAAGAGGAACAGGAATTTTCAAGGAACATCATCTCTTAGTAGTCTTTTTTTTTGGATGGGCCATCTAATGTTTAACCTTTTGCACTCGGATGTCGAGTGTGACTCGACACGGTTAAAATCGGTAGCAGCTCTTTTTATACTCTTTGAATGTATCAATAATTTGAAATAAAAAAATCCAAATAAATAAGTTTGTATGAAAAGAAACTCCAGTTTTTTATTCTACCGCCGCGCTTTGTAAAATCTGGGGTATTTAAAAAATTAAATTCCGAGTAGAATAAAGGAATCAAGAAAAAAGCAAGGGAGTGCAAAGGGTTAAATTTTGAATTAATGAAGGACAAATGGAAGTAACATTTACTGAGTTTCTTTCATGTGCCAGATGCTTTATATTTGTTACTTCATTTAATTTTCACAACTATCCCTTGATGTTCGTATTAATATCTATATTTTACAGACACATTTACCCTGAAAAAAGAAATCAGGTTGATGTATATTAAAAGCCCAGGATAATTCCACTACATTTGAATGTCATCAGCTCAGAGAAGGGTGATCAGATAGCACTAGGACCTATCTTGCTGTATCTGACTTGTTGACTGGGCTTTTTTATGGCATGATATCATTTCACATTCATGTCATCAGGGTACATATACAGCATCTCAAAGGCCATAATTAAACTATCAAAAGCAATTTAATTTTTCACTTCAGAAGATAGTTGCTTTGGTTAAGAGCAAGCTTTCATATCCTGTGAAATATTAGTTCAGAATGTACTAAAATATTATACAATACTAGAGGCCTGATGCACAAAATTCATGCATGGGGGGGTGTTCCTCAGCCCAGCCTGCACCCTCTCCAATCCGGGCCCCCTAGGGGGATGTCTGACTGCCGGTTTAGGCCTGATCCCTAGGATCAGGCCTAAACCGGCAGTCAGACATCCCTGTCACAATCCTGGACTGCTGGCTCCTAATCGCTCACCTATCTGCCTGCCTGGTTGCCCCTAACTGTGCCCCCTGCTGGCCTGATCGCCCCCAACTGCCCCCCCCCCCCACCCGGCCGACCTAGTCGCCCCTAACTGCCCTCCCCCGCTGGCCTGGTTGCCCCCAACTTCCCCCCCTGCCAGCCTGGTCACCCCTCACAGCCCCTCTGCCAGCCTGGTCGTTCATGCAGCCTGTTGTTCAGTCTTTTGGTTGTCCCTCACTAACCCGCCTGCTGGCCTGGTCGTAGGCAGCCATTTTGTGAGGGTGTGAGGGTTAATTTGCATATCACATCTTTATTATATAGGAAGTTTATGAAACACAGATAGCTTTAAAGGAATCAGATGTTTAGCACACATTTTTTTTTGTAGTAGTAAATTCCATAATTGGCATAGATTTTATGATTACTCTTGCTGATATTAAAGGAGTCTTATCAACGTATTTTGAGAAATGTTATTTCTCACTTTATTTTTTTAATTTATTGATTTCAAAGAGAGAGGAAGGGAGAGGGAGGGAGATAGAAATATCAATGATGAGAGAGAATCATTGATTGGTTGCCTCCTGCATGCCTCCTACTGGTGATCAAGCCCGCAATCCAGATGTGCCCTGATTGGGAATTGAACCATGACCTCCTGGTTCATGGGTCAATGCTCAACCACTGAGCCACAAAAGCTGAGCTATTTTTCAATTTTAAGATAATTTCAACATGAAAATTTCTAAATAAGCCAGTCAGAGCAAGACAAATATCACATGATCTTGCTTGTATGTGGAATCTAATGAACAAAATAAAATGATGAATAAAATATAAACAGGTCGGGCAAGGGGAAAAGGGGGAGGACATCTGTAATATTCTCAACAATAAAAGCTTTTAAAGAAATAAAAAAGTGGGTAATGCACATATAAAAACTTGTTAAATATAAGATAAATATCTGAGTCACGGCACCAAAAAAAAAAAAAAAAGATAAATATTAACAATATCATAATATCATACATTTGTGTATGTATAGGCAGAGTGCTATTAAAACCATTACATCATTTAATCTTCAGAATCTTATTAGTTAGGTGCTGTCAGTACCTACCTCATTTTACAAATGAAAAAAATGGGTGTACTGTCCAATACCATAGCTATTAGCTACAAGTGGAAATTAAAATCAATTTAATTTAAATAAAATAAAAAATTTAGTTTCTCAGTAATACTAGCCACATTTCAAATGCTCAACAGCTAGTGGATATCATACTGTATAGCATAGATGTGATATGTTTTTATCATTACACAAAGTTCTATTGAACAACGGTTTAGAGAGTTCAGTTGACTTGTTCCAATTTAAAACTAAGTACTGGACGTGAGATCAAGTAATTTACTTCCCATTTAAAGTCTGTTTTCTTTTAACTTCATTATGAAATATTTTAAAATAAGAGAGAAAATATAACCCAACATAGCCATCACGCTTCAACAATTATCAATTCACGTAAGCCCTACTTTTAACTATTTTTCTACACTATTTTTTTGGCTTCTCATCTTTAAGTCAATGAAAAATTATCCCTTATTCAGAATAGAACATAAGGAGGCAGTATAACATTAACATAATGATTAAGACTATAGAATTAGAAAGCAGACAGATCTGGATTCAAATTTTGGCCCTACAACAAAATTGTTATGTTCTTGGCAGAAAAGTTGCTACATTTCCCTAGAACTAAATTTGCTCATCTTTATAATTTTCTCCTATAGTCATCTATTATTTTTCTCTATAGTTAACATTTTCAGCTATTTTAATTCTTAAACTTTTATCTAAGATAAAAATTCAAGTAAAATTATTTGAATGTAATTGTGAAAGGGGCAATATTTTTTCCACAGGTCTTTTATATATCCTCCTCCTACAAAGGTAAAATGACTCAATACAAAATTTCAACTATAACAGAAACATATAATATAGGAAGAAAAAGTTTTATTAGGGGTTCATTTCTCAATTCCCCTAAGATAACCAGGTACTCTGTAAATGATAAAACAAAATCTACTGCCCCCAGTAGCTATTTATAGAATAATTGTTTAATTCATTTGATTAATTTATTAATGCTGGCTTATATATATTCTAAATATAATTTTAACTAAGTTTAATCTAGAAAGAAATTATTATTTATGTTGATGTTTAAAGCATAAATGTGATTTTAAATTATTTCATCAAATCATCAAAAATTATATCAGGAGTAAAGTTCTGGACCAATTATTTTGGTTGGGGTAGAAACCAGAGAACAACAACAACAAAAACACTCATCCTTTGGAGTTAACCCAGAGTTTTATATTTTTGGTTATATAAAACCAAACTTAGGAAACCTGGATTTAAAAACTATTTTCTCCTTACTGTTTTCTAATTCCTTAATTTAACAATTTCCATTTTATCCTCTGCTTTAATATTTATTAATAGGTTAATAATTTGTATATTAGAATAATTTACTCTAATAAGCATAAAATCTAACAACAGGTCAATTAGCCAACCATTTACAAATTAAAACTTTTTTCTTTATGTATAGCACCTTTTTTTATTCCAATTTAAAAAGACTAAAATGATCATATAGAATCTATTATATATTATAGATGAACATGTAAAGAATTTGGGTAATTATTAAATGGAGCAAGTGTTTTGGGTAAGGTGTTATATAAGAAAACAACTTCAATCTAAGGAAGTGAAACAATTTTGTTTACATTTAGGTAATTCATGGGTTACTTAAAGATTCAGAGGAAAAAAAGCCTAAAAATTCCTTGGCAAAGTCAAAAGGAATCTAAGTAAACGTATACATTTTATGTTTAAAAAGTAATTTTGACTCCATAAATGGCAGCTGGTTGTGTTCCCCTTCTCTCTTTGGTCAATCCACTAGAGATATCTGGGATCAAAGACAGGATAGTTGTCATGCCAGTAGAGTGCTATGTTAAAAGTGTAGCATTGTTATGTCAAGCTAAAACGTCTGACCATAAAGTGGAATATGAACACCTACCGTGATATGACCTAGTTTTTCTAATAGAAATTCAATACTCATTAAATTTAAGACCACTATCATTATTTAATTTTTTTCTCCATAACATACAAACCAAATTCCTCTATAGCAGTATTATGTTCTTATTCAAATAAAAGATTTGTAGATGGTTTACCTGACATCTTTCTCAAGCCGTGTAATACACTCCTTTAGTGAATCAATCTTAGAATCTCTCTGACGTACCGATTCAATTAAATATCTGTAAGGTTGTTGAGCTTGATTTAACAGAGAATTGGCCATGTCAAGCTAAAGAAAAACAGATTTCATTAAAACCTAGAAAATTTTACAAGAAACTAAAAGTATTTAAAATGCTCTAGCACAGATACAGTATACCTACTCGCCCTTACAAGAATTACTCTGAAAAGCTTTCCCTGTATAAATTGGAAAGTTTTAAAAATTATTAATCAATAAAGCTATTCTCAACAACAACAATGACTGTAAAAGGAAAGAAAAATTTAAATAAAATATTATCTCCAATTTTGGGGAAGGGTTAACTATATTTTCTTACCATTTGTCAGTCTGAGAAGCTATGTGATGCAAAATTTCTCTTCTTTTAATGAATATCCATTAGCTAAAAAGGAAAATCTTTTATTTGAGCTTTATTTTTATTCCAAAATAATTAATTTATTCCAAATAATATAATCACAAAATTTAGTAATTTTTCCAAGCCTTCATATTTCCTTCCATCTCTATTTGTAAAATAGATAATTTATGTACCTAAATCACTATGTATAGTTAACATTTTAAAAAACTATGGTTAAAATATTAACAAAATTTACCATTTTAACCATTTCATTAAGCATATTCACACTGTTGTGTAACCATTGTTAGTATCTATTTCCAAAACATTTTCATCAGCCCCAAAAGAAACTATGTTCCCATTAAGATGGAAACCTCTATCCTACTTTGTGTCTTTGTGAATTTGCCTACTCTAGGTACCTCTTATAAGGGAAATCACATAATATTTGATATTTTATATCTCCTTATTTCACTTAATGTAATGTTTTCAAGGTTCACCTTTGTTGTACCATGTATCAGAACTCTATTCCCTTTTATGGTTAAACTAGAGGCCCAGCACATGAAATTTGTGCATGGGTACAGTCCCTAGGCCTGGTGTGAGATCAGGACCATTTTCCCTGGCTGCAGGCAGCCGGCCCCGCCCCCTGCCACCACCCACCCCCGGTTCCCTGTTATCCATCAGGCAATTGGAGGCTGCCGGCCAGGGGGAGGGACCAAGAGGTTGGCTGTTCCTGCCCGCTTGCAGGCCCCGCCCCTCCACCGCCAGTTGCCCTCTGTGTGTGGGGCGACCCACGGGACAGGGACCTTTGCCTGGTGCCGCCCACGTCCGCCACCACCCACCCCCAGCGACCGGGCCTATGGGCTGGGGGCAGCTCCTGCGTTGCGCGTCTGACCCCTGGTGGTCAGTGTGTGTCATAGTGACTGGTTGTTCTGCCGATCGGTCGATTTGCATATTAGCCTTTTATTATTCTATATAGTAAAAGGCTAATATGCAAATCGACCAAATGGTGGAACAACCAGTCACTATGACACACACTGACCACCAGGGGGCAGATGCTCAATGCAGGAGCTGCCCCCTGGTGGTCAGTGCACTCCCACAGGGGGAGCACCGCTCAGCCAGAAGCCCTGAGCTAGGCTCATGGCTGGCGAGCACAGCAGCGGTGGTGGGAGCCTCTCCTGCTTCCACAGCAGCGCTAAGGATGTCCGACTGCCGGCTTAGGCCCGCTCCCTCACGGGGAGCGGGCCTAAGCCGGCAGTCGGACATCCCCTGAGGGCTCCTGGACTGCGAGAGGGCACAGACAGTGCTGAGGAACCCCCACAAGTGTACAAACTTTGTGCACCAGGCCTCTAGTATAGGATAATATTCCATTGCATGTTTATAGCACATTTTCTTTATTCATTTATCTATTGATGGATATTTCAGTTGTTTCCACTTTCTGGATATTGTGACTAAGACTGCTATGAACAGTGGTGTATAAGTATCTGTTTGAGTACCTATCTTCAGTTCCTTTGAATCTAGGTAGGAGTGAAGTGGAATTGCTGGGTCATATGGTAATTCTATATTTAACTGTTTCAGGACCTGCCAATTGTTTTCCACAGTGGACGCATCCTACCAACAATGTACTTGGTTCCAATTTCTTGACTTCCTTGCTGAAATTGCTATTTCATGTGCTTATTGGCTATTTGTATGTCCTCTTTGGAGAAATGTCTTTTGCTCATATTTTAAGGTTTTTTTTTTTTTTTTTGTTTGTTTTTTTTTAGTTGTAGGTTTTCTTTATATATTCTGGATATTGAGCCCTTATTAGATATATTATTTGCAAATATTTCTGTTTCTACAATGTCTTTTTCACTGTTTTTCTTTTGGTGCTTGTACTTTTGGTGTCATTTAAAAGAAACAATTGCCAAATCCAAGGTCATGAAGATTTTCTCCTATGTTTTCTTGTATGGGTTTTATATCCTTAGCTCTGATATTTAGGTCTTCAGTCCATTAGTTTTTACATACAGTATGCAATATGGTTCCAATTTCATTCTTTTACATGAAGATATGCAGTTTTACCAGCATCATTTGTTGACAAGACTGTCTTTTCTCCATTGAATAGTTTTGTCAACCTTGTGGAGAAACCACTGACCATGTGTAAGGGTTTATTTCTGGGCTCTCTTTGCTATTCCATCAGTCTATGTCTATCCTATGACAGTACAACATTGTTTTAATCACTGTAGCTTTGTAGTAAGTTTTATAATCAGACTAGAGGCCTTGTGCACGATATTTGTGCATGGGTGGAGGGGGTCCCTCAGCCCAGCCTTCACCCTTTCGCAATCCGGGACCCCTTGGGGGATGTCCGACTGCCAAGTTAGGCAGTCGGACATCCCTCTCACAATCTAGGTCCACTGGCTCCTAACTGCTCACCTGCATGCCTGCCTAATCGCCCCTAACCACTCTACCTGTCTGCCTGATCACCCCTAACCACTCTACCTGACTGCCTGATGCCCCTGCTTGCCTGATCACCCCTAACCGCTTGCTTGCCTGCCTGATCACCCCTAACTACTCACTTGCCTGATCGACCCTAACCACTTGCTTGTCTGCCTGATCGCCCCTAACCACTTGCCTGCCTGCCTGATCACCTCTAACTGTTCGCCTGCCTGCCTGATCGCCCCTAACTGCCTCTGCCATGGCCCCTGCCGCAACAGCTTCATCCGGAAGGACGTCTGAAAGGTCATTCAGCTGTCTGATCTAATTAGCATATTACACTTTTATTATTATAGATAGTTTAAGTCGCCCAACTTTGTTTTTCCTTTTCAAGATTGTTTTGGTCATTCAGGGTCCCTTGAAACTCCTTATGAATTTTAGAATGGATTTTCTACTTCTGTAAACATTGTCATTGGGATTTTGAACTGAATCTGTAAATCACTTTGGGTAGTATTATCATCTTAACAATATTGTCTTCCATGAACATAGGATGTCTGTCCATTTATCAGGTCTTCTTCACTGTATTAATGTTTTGTAGTTTTCCATGTACAAATCTTTCTCCTGTTTGATTAAATACACTTAAGTATTTTTATTCTTTTTGAGGCTATTGCAAAGGGAATTGTTTTCTTAATTTCCTTGTTGGATTATTCATTTTTATCTATCTATCCATCTATATATCATCTACCTATCTATTTTTTAAAATATATTTTATTGATTTTTTACAGAGAGGAAGGGAGAGTGAGAGAGAGTTAGAAACATCGATGAGAGAGAAGCATCAATCACCTGCCTCCTGCACACCCCCTTCTGGGGATGTGCCCGCAACCAAGGTACATGCCCTTGACCGGAATCGAACCTGGGACCCTTGAGTCCGTAGGCCGATGCTCTATCCACTGAGCCAAACCGATTAGGGCCTACCTATCTATTTAAAAAAAATCTTTATTGTTGAAAGTATTACATATGTCCCTCCTTTCCCGCCACTGACCTCTTCTAATGGGTGCAAAATGGTCTAGTACACTAATGTGCCATAATTTAGTTACACTACTTATAGTAATATTTAGGATGTTATCAAATTTTGACTAGTATAAAAAATGCTACAACAAACTTTTTTATATTATAGATGTTTTTTCTTAAATTAATATTTTCTTTGTTCAATTTTTCTCTCAGAATATAAGATGCACTAGGTTAAGGGGTACAACTATTTAACGATCTTGACATATAGACCAAAGTTCTTTTCTAAAAGATCTTATCAAATTATATACCCAAATCAATGTTAGTTTTTCTCCTAATTTGCATTTGCTCTTTTTTCCTAAGCAAATGTAAAGTATATGTCAGCATAGGGCTAAACATAGCACTGTCAGTATTAGCAGGACCCTACTTTGGTACATAATGAGTCTCAAAAACTGTATTCGAATGTTGGATAAGCAAAAACTGAACAATCACAACAAAACTGGTGGGTATGGAGAAGGAAGTATTTTATTATACAGAAAAAAAGATTCCAAACTACTATGACCATAAAATGTTATCTAATCTAATAATAGACAAATATGCAAATTGACCGCACCTTCGCTACACCTAAGCCACGCCCACCAACCAATCAGGACAAGTATGCAAATTATCCCAACAAAGATGGCGGCTAATTTGCATATCAGACAGCGTGAAAGAAGCCAGGGGCGAACGGAAAAGCAGGCGGGCTGGTGGAGAAGGCGGGGTGGGTGACAAGGGCGGAGCGGAGGCGGGGCCGGAGGCGAAGGGAAAAGCAGGCGGGCTGGAGGAGAAGGCGGGGCGGGCGACAAGGGAGGAACAGAGGCGGGGTAGAGTGCAGCAGGAAATCCTATTGCAGGATTTTTCCTGCAACGGGAATGCTAGTTTGACAATAAAACTCTAGCATTTCATATGTTTAAACATTTTTTTTCTTCTTTCCTTCATAACCCTTAAGAAGTTCAATTGAGGCAAGAGATTTGCTGCCTTTCTGGAATAAGAAATAATTTATATATTTTTCTCAAATGAAGTACATTTATAAGATCAACACTTAAAAAAATTAATACCTAAACATATTTATTTTAGCATTGCAATTTTTGGTTTTCTGCCCACCCCCTTTAATGGGGGGTGGAGGTGGGGAGGGGCAGAAATAATTATTTTAAAATGATCAATCATGAGGTCCAGCAGAAAAGTGAAGCCACGAGGGACAGACCAACTGCTAAGAGGAAATGTGCTTGCAGTATGGGAACTACTTTGTAAAAGTTATTTAAATTATTCATCTGCATTATATTAGCATATTTTCTTTTGGTTACATTAAGTATAGGCCAAGAAGAGATACCTCAAAGAAAAGGAAATGAATAGTGAAAGAAAAGACTTTTTTGGACACAATTCATTATACTGAAAGCAGAGCCATAAAGAAAAAAATACCATTAATATTTTCTATAGTTTGGGTTTTAGTGTCCTTTTACTTGCTTTGGTAATCATTCCTTAAAATCTATTACAATGTCACTGGAATTTTATTACTCTACTAAGTTACTTTATGAACATTCAAATATGCAGCTGGACAAAAATAAAACTAAGTTCCACTTACCTGTATAACCAGTTTCACTAGTCAATTAAATCAAACAATTGCCTTGACGTTGTTTTCACAGAACTGACCCTAACTGAATAAACTGAACTGACAAGTTGCTTTGTATTTCAAAGTGCAGAATAGAAGGAGTGTGTGTGTGTGTGTGTGTGTGTGGAGGGGGCAGAGGGAGGTGGGGGAAGAGAAGACAGGTAGGGAAGGGCTAGGGCATTTACAGACTGTAGTTAGCTGTGGTCTAGAATGAGCTATGTTTAAAGTTTATCAAGTTTAATTTCAACTGCATAAGAATAAAAAAGCAGTTGTTAGCCTTAATTATTTTAGTTCAATTTTTTTCCTTATAGCAATTACATATATTAGCTGTATTTTTAAAAGGTATCTTTAATAAACAACCTATAAACACCTTCCTCTCTGAATAACAGAAACTACTGAAGTGCTGTCAGTTTTAAGGATATGTTTCTTTATAAACTTGTTTGTAGGCTTCTAAATCCCCCAAATTTAACTTAATTCCTCAGGAAATTAAAAATATGTTTATGTTGCTCAATAAAAAGTGATAATTTCTATTTTTGAAATAAATATAATTGAATAATTTAATTCCTCCAAATACGGTTTTAAAGTCTTTCTGTAACTATAATTAGTATTTAAAAAGTTTTGTAATCACTCACTTTGCTTATTGTTAGTAATCTTTCCTTATAGAAAAGTTTTAGTAATTAGTGACTCAGGAGTCATATACGTAATAAGTGACTCATGACACATTTTATAGAATTGTTATTCCTCCTTTGTTTCAACAAACTGTATCTATGATTCAGAGAAAAGCAATGCCTGATTGTAACAAAACTAGAGGCCTGATGCATGAAATTCGTGAAAGGGGCTCGGCCCTTGCCACCCCGGATGCCTTGCGGCCCCGCAGCCCTGCCCATTGGTTGTTCCGGAAGGTCATTCTGCTGTCTGGTCTAATTAGCATATTAGCTCTTTATTATATAAAAATTATGCATTTTGATTCAAATACTAATTTAACTTATCTATATACATAAAAGCCTAAGTGACCATTATGACCAGTCGACCAAACGACCGGTTGCTATGACATGCACTGACCACGAGGGGGCAGATGCTCAATGCAGAAGCTGCCCCCTGGTGGTTAGTGCGCTCCCACAGCCAACCTCCCACAGCCGGCCAACCTTCCACAGTCCCTCCCCCTGGCTGCCTCGATTGGCCGGGATTGGGACTGGGTGAAATGGCCCCGATCGGCCCTGATAGCCAGCTAGGCCGAGGGACCCCATCTGTGCACGAATTTGTGCACTGGGCCTCTATTTCTTATATACTTTCTCTTAAAATCTAAAAAACATAATGGTGACTATATTTTGTTGTGACATTTTTTTCTGCTGTAGTTTATTCTGAAAGAAACTCCTAGAAATAGAACTCTTTCTTGCCAGAGACAAAATACATTCTCTAGAGTGGAATTTAACACTGAGTTGCTTTCTGTGTATAAATATATGCATGTGACATTTTCTAGTAGTGGTGGTAGTTTGTGCTGCAAAATCCACATATCCTTGCCTAATCTTTGTGATTGTGCCATGAAATGTCAAACACCTACTGAGATCCAATATGGGGCAACACTTTGGTGCTACTTCTCTGTTCTCAATCTAAAGCACTAGTTCTCAGACCTAGCTAATCATCAGAACCACTGTGGAAAATGTTAAAAAACAACAGTGATTTCTGGGACGCCATCCCAGTCCTACTGAAACAAAATTTCTCAGCTTTCTTAGGTTCTGATGACCAATCAAACTTGGAAAACACAGCTTTTGTGATCTTGGACTTGCTGCAGGCCACTCCAATTATTTTATTAAGTTTGACAGTACTGCATATAAACCATCTTATACCCTGAGGTGACCATCCTCCACATTGAAACTGGCTTCTTTCCTAGTGTCCTGTATGGTTAATAATGTCATTATCTTTAACAGGGGTAATATTTAACTGATACAATTTAACCACTTAGGATGGCAGTCTTTGCACTGGAGCAGGATCCTGAGAAACTGTGGTGTCAGGTGTTACTTCTTGGTTGCTGGATGGTGGGGAGGTCCAGGGATTTTCAGAAGAGGGACCAGGACAGACAGGACTGTGGTGGGATGATGACACTTAGGGGCTCAGAGCAGCGGCTATTTACCAATATTTTTGCAAATATTTTATTATTTCAATTACCAGAAGCAAGTGCATACTATATTATTATCAGCCCTGCTCTGGGTCTCAGATTCTCACAGTCTGGTCCAAATAATGAGAAATTAATGAAACTAGTATGTTAAGATAACTAAAAGGAATAAGAATGGCAGTGATGGGTAGATAGATCTGTAGAACATAATTTTCTTTTTAAAATGTGGCTCTAAATCACATTTATTAGAGCTTGATAAAAATGCAGATTCTTGGGCTTTCTTTTAGACCTACTTAATTGCAATCTCTGTGGGCTGGATCTAGTAACCTATATCTTGTAGGAACTTACAAGAATCTTAGGTAATTCTCATACTAACATTTGAGAATTACTACTGAGGAGTAAGGAATAGACATGAGAGAGATATCTATTTTTGAGGGTTAGAGAGACATCTGAGGGAGAATGGGGGTCATAAAGCAAAGAGAAGTATCTATAATGCCATGCCATAGATAGATTAGGGGACTATGAAGAGAATACTGGCAATTAGGAAGTCATCAGTGACCACTGAGAAGGGAACAGTGGACAAATGAAGGGGAAGAGAGCAGAAGGAATTAGTAAAAATAGAGGGCTTAACTTCTGAAAAGTTACTTATGTCAATACACACACAGACTTTTAAAATTGAATTTACTGGGGTGACACTAGTATACAATTATACAGTTTTCAAGTGTACAATTCTGTAACACGTCATCTGTATAATGCACCATGTGTTCACCACCCAAAGTCGAGTCTCCTTCCATTACCATTTATCCCGCCTATACCGTTCCCCCTTTCCCTCTGGAAATCACCATACTGTTGTCTGTGTCTGTGAGTTTTTTGTTTTTTTTCTTAATCCTTTCACCTTTTCAACCAGCCCACCAATTCCCTCTCCCCTCTGACAGCTGTCAGTCTCTTCTTGGAACCTATGAGCCTGTTTCTGTTTTGTTAGTTTATTTTGTTCATTAGATTCCACATATATGAGAGATTATCTGGTATTTGTCTTTCTCTGACTGGCTTAGTTCACTTAGCATAAGTCCAGGTCCATCCATGCTGTCACAAAAGGTATGATTTCCTTCTTCTTTTCTTCTTCTCCTTCTTCTTCTTCTTCTTTTTTTTTTTTTACAGCTGAGTAGTATTCCATTGTATAAATGTACCACAGCTTTTTTTATCCACTCATCTACTGATGGGCACATGGTCTGTTCCCAGATTTTGGCTATTATGAATAACTAGTAGCCCGTTTGCACGAAGATTCGTGCAATAGACCTTCATTCACCTGGCTGCTTGCACCAGTTTTGTGCCGGCACCGGGGACCCAGGCCTTGGCTGTGGCCACCGCCTTCTACCTTCTTTCAGGGTCCCGGCTTGGCCCTGGGCGGTGGCCTTGGGCTCGGCTGCACCCAGCGTCCCTGCTACCCAATCTCAGGAGCGAGCCGACCCCCCAGGTCGGCTCGCTCCTGCGATCGGAGCAGGCACCCGGCTGGCGCCCAAGGCCCGGAAAGCCCCGGGCGGCTTTCCGGGCCTTGGGCTCCGCCGCACCCCAGCGTCCCTGCAACGGTTTCCTGGTGGGCGTGGCTTGGGCGTAGCGAAGGTGTGGTCAATTTGCATATTTGTCTATTATAAGGTAAGATGCTGCAATGAACATAAGGATGCATATATTCTTTTGAATCAGTGTTTTGGGTTTCTTTGGATATATTCCCAGAAATGGAATTGCTGGGTCATAAGGCAGTTCCACTTTTAAGTTTTTGAGGGAATGCCATACTGCTTTCCACAGTGGCTGCACCAATCTGCAGTCCCACCAACAGTGCATGAGGGGTCTCTTTTCTCCACATCCTCGCCAATACACACACACACACACACACACACACACACACACACACACACACACACACACACACTTTTTTTTTTTTTGAAGAGGAACCAAAAAAGCGGGGGATGGGAGGGTGAAGATTCTAAAAAAATCCTTGGGTGAAAAGGATTAAGGGAAATACATTTAGATGACATAATAAAGACAGGATATAGATGATGGACTGATGATTTTGGGGTGTGGAAGTGTTCTGCAATATGAAAATGGGAAATATAATAGGTATAGGAAAATAAAAACACCGGGCAACAGGAATGAGCACCTTGTTAATGTTCAACAACAATATGGATCTACAATGCTTCCAACCAGCAAAAGTAGCAGATTTCCATAAGAATTTTTAGCACATTACCAGAAAACTCAAGATTTTTCTCTCCCTCTTTCCTTCCTTCCATTAAATATTTATAGAATAACTACCAGGCTGTAAGATGCTATGCTAAAGGTGGGGATTGTCAAAAAAAGCCTGCTGGATGAATCTGGTAACAAAGCAATCTAAGAATGCTAGTGACAGTGCTCAGACAGATAAGGCTCAGACTGGGCAGGAAGAAGAGGGGCTTGACAGAGGAGAAAAATACGAAGAGTTTATGAGTCTAGGGCTTGTAATAAGCCCTAATAAAGCACAAGTTTAGTAGGAATGAGAGAACTGGGAGAGCTGGAAGGACTGAAAAAGCTGGAAGGACAGGAGATAAAGAGTCAAGAATGTAATTTTCGAGTTCTAAATTTCTCTCCCCCTCAAAGATACCCTTGAGAAATTCATCTTAATGTGATTTGATTGTATAACAATGCTGATGGGGTGGGGAGTGGGATTTGCAGTGTGATTTATAATATCTCCTAAATGAAAAAATTTTAGACACTGATGCATTATTAAGGCACAATCAATTAGGTAAAAAGTTTAAAAAATGATTTTATTTGTTTGACATGTACACAGGATATGATTTATAAATAAGTCATTGTTGTACCTACTTCAGTGGTGGTTGGCATTTGGGGGACACACACACACACAAATATATATATTAAAACAAAATAGAGAAACACAATATATTTTTCTGTAACTTTCCTTTTTTTGAAAAATTATCAATATAGTATGAACCCCTTTTAAAGTTAGCACATATAGATGTACTTTTTTGTAACTATGCATCTTGAAGTCTTTCTTAAATTTAGCAACTTCACATTTGTAACAAATCACCTGGATTCAATTAAGTGCCTTCTATGTAAAAAATTCCAGGCAACTAAACCTTGCCATTTGGTCAGTTGAGATTGTGCATATGCCATTTTCTAGATAAGTTTTTGAAGTAAGTTAGCTGTAACAGATAAATCTGCAAGTGCTTACACTAGAAGACAAGGCCTTTGTGAACAAGGCTGTCTGTACATGTTAAGAGGGCAAGTCCATGCCTATTTTGCTATCAGTGGTTGGATATAGTGGGAGTTTGATAAATGTTTACTAAATGACTGGAAAGAACAAAAGCAAGAATCAAGGTTTAATAAAGCTAAGGAAGACCAATTCATGCTGGCAGTAATGTGACATGCTTTATGATTTAGTCTAGATTTTCTGCTGTTTACTGGTAATAAAACCCACATCAACATTCTTTTTTTTTTTTTTAAACTATCTCCGGCATCCTTGGCCTATACAAAGAAACTCTTTTTTTTAAAAAAATATGTATTTTTTTAATTGATTTCAGAGAGGCAGGGAGAGGGAGAGAGATAGAAACATCAATGATGAGAGAGAATCGATTGCTGCCTCCTGCAGGCCCCCTACTTGGGATCGAGCCCACAACCTGGGCATGTGCCCTTGACTTGAATCGAACCCAGGACCCTTCAGTCTGCAGGCCAACGCTCTATCCAGTGAGCCAAACAAGCTAGGGCCACATCAACATTCTTAACTAACTTGGTGGGTTCTTGAAAATAGGGGCCCCATGCAGTCGCCCCTAACTGCACACACACACAAAAAGCCAATTCATTTTTTTCTCTTTTATACTGGACCAACTAATGAAGCAATGATCTGAAGACACTGGACATAAAGCAATGAAGGACAATGACCTGTAAGACATGGTTCATGTGGCAGAGTGCTGAAGAAAAGAGAGCTTCAAGGAGAGAAAACTCTGAAATTTATAGACAGCCCCCCTTGAGTATTCACCTAGGCATTGAACAGTATATATGTGTAAAGAAACTACCAGAGGCTGAGATAGAACCACTGAACAATCCCTAATGATCACATAGGCCAGGAATAGTACCTATTCCCACCAGACAATGTATAAAACCTACTAATTCATATGACATGAGGTAGATACTTAAAGGGCTTTGGTCTCCGTAGTAGTGGAAAAATTAGCCTTACGATAAACCTTTCTTTGCTTATATAAGCTTAAAAGAAAAGACTTGAAATGACCAAACTTTTTCCAAGAAACTTAGCCATGCTTGAAAACAAAACTCACACAGATGTATAGAAATCCAAAAATTATTTAGTTCTAAGATAAAATTCACAATGTCTGGCACCCAGTAAATAAATTAGTAGGCATGCAAAGAAGCAGGACAATATGATACATAATGAAGTCAATTTAATAGAAAGCAATTACGAAATGACAAAATAATAGAATTAGTAGAAAAGGATATCAAAGCAGTTGTTGAAACTCTATTTCATATGCTCAAGAAAAGCAAGTTTGAAAAGGTTAAGTAGAGACCTGGAAGATATCAAAAAGACCCAAAATGAACTTCTAGAAATGAAAATTACAATATCTGAGATGAAAAACATACTGAATTGAATTAACATTATATTATACACTAGAGGCCCCGTGCATGAAATTCATGCATGGGGGTAGGGGGGTCCTCTCAGCCCAGCCTGCACCCTCTCTAATCCAGGACCCCTTGGGGGACATCCCTCTCACAATCCTGGACTGCTGGCTCCTAATCGCTTGCCTGCCTGCCTGCCTGGTCGCCCCTAACTGCCCCAACCCTGCCGGCCTGATCGCCCCTCACTGTCTCTGCATGCCGGCCTGATCGCCCCAACTGCCCCCCGCTACCAGCCAGGTCGTCCCCAACTGCCCCCGCCCTGCTGGCCTGGTCACTCCTAACTGCCCCTCCCCACCGGCCTGGTCACCCTTTACTGCCCCCCGCCCCTGCCGGACTGGTCACCCCCAACTGCCCCCACTGCTGGTCACCCCCAACTGCCCCCACTGGCCTGGTTGCCCCCAACTGCACCCCCCTTGCCAGCCTGGTCGCCGCATGCAGTCTGCTGTTCAGTCATTTGGTCGCCCCTCACTAACCCCCCTGCCGGCCTGGTCACCCCACGCAGCCTGCTGTTCAGTTGCTTGGTCATCCCTCACTAACCCCCCTGCCGGCCTGGTCGCCCCACGCAGCCTGCTTGTTCAGTTGTTTGGTCGTCCCTCACTAACCCCCTGCCAGCCTGATCATAGGCAGTCATCTTGTGAGGGCATGAGGGTTAATTTGCATATTACCTCTTTATTATATAGGATTGGAAAAGAAAAGGTTAGTGGACTTGAAGACTTAGTAGAAGAATTTATACGAGAGAGAGAGAGAGAGAGAGAGAGAGAGAGAGAGAGAGACACTTAACAAAAAACAAACCCAAACATTTGAAGAAATAATGGATGAAAAATTTCCAAATTTGATGATATCACATATACAATAAGTTTGATAGAAATGAAGCCCAGGAAACATCAAGAAAACCACACCAAGTCACATCATAATCAAATTGCTTAAAGCTAGTGAAAAAAAATCTTAAAAGCAGCTAGAGAAATAAGACATTACTTATAGAGGAAAAAAGAAAGATGACAGCATATTTCTTGTCAGAAACAATGCAAACTAAAAGAGAAGTAACATCTTTCAAATACTAAAGAATTCTTTACACCGGGAAAATATAGTTCACAAACAAAGGTGAGCCCTGGCCAGTGTTGCTCAGTGGTTAAGAGCGTCAGCCCCAGAGGGTCATGGGCTCAATTCCCAGTCAAGGGCACATACTTGGGTTGTAGGTTCAATCCCCACCTGGGTTGGGGCGTTTGTGGGAGGCAACTGATTGATGTGTCTCACATGGATGTTTCTCTCCCTCCCTCCCTTTCACTCTCTCTAAAAAGTCAATGGAAAAAATATTCTCGGGTGAGGATTACCAAAAAACAACAAGAAAGGTTAACTCAGCCCCTAGATGTATATTTAAAAGTATTAAGCAGTCAAACATATCCTGTACTTGAATGTTCACAGCAGTGCTATCACAACAGCCAAAAGGTGGAAATAACCTAACTGTCCATCAGTGAATGAATGAGCTAAAGGTAATATATCTGGAAATCTGCTAAGCGAGTAGATTTCAGGAGCTCTCACGACATATACACAAAAGGTTAAATACTATGTGAGGAGACAGATACGTTGATTAGCTTGACTGCAGCAATCATTTCACTGTGATAAATATATATCAAATCTTCATGTTATCACCTTATATACATTTGTTATTAAAAAATAAATAAAATAACAAAAAATAAAATTCAAGCTATAAAACAAAGGCCCTCAAAGGCGAAGCACAAGAAACATAAGAAAAAGACAGATAACTTGGACTTCATCAAAATTAACTTTTGTGATCAAAGGACATTAACAGGAAAGCAAAAGATAAACCATAGAATGGGAAAAAATATTTGCATGTCATATATCTGATAAGGGTCTATATTCAGAATAAAGGAAGAACTCTTACAACTCAACAACAAAAAGACAGACACCCCAATTAAAAAACGAACAAATGACAAGAATAGACATTTCTCCAAAGATAAACAAATGGCCAATAAGCACACAAAACAATGTTCAACATCATCAGTTACAAAGTTAATGCAAATCAAAATTACAATGAGATACTACTTCAAACCCACTAGAGTGGCTAGAATGAAAAAACAAAAACAAAAAACAGCCCTGGCTGGTGTTAGTTGGAGCATCGTTCTGTACACCAAGAGGTGTCGGGTCTGATTCCCAGTAAGGGCATATACTCTGGTTGTGGGTTTGACACCAGGTTGGAGCATGTTTGGGAAGGCAACTGATTGATGTTTCTCTCTCTCTCCCCTCCTCCCTTATGCTAAGTGTCAGAGAAAGAGAAGTACCATATGATTTCACTCATATGTGGAATTTAATGAACAAAGTGAACTAACAAGAAAAATAGAGACAGACTCATAGATAGAGAGCAGGCAGACAGCTCTGGTGGCAGGAGTTGGGGAGAGAAGGTTATGGGGGTGGGGTGGAGGGATTGAACAAAAAAGAAAAAAAATAGAAAGAACTCAACAGTGTAGTGACTGTGGGGAAGGGTTGGGGAGGTGAAAGTAGAAGAGGGTATGGGGTTGATAAATGGTGATGAGCAAAATAAATTAATTAAAACATTAACAAACAAACAAAAAATAAGCATTGGTGAGGATATAAGAAATTGAAACCCTTTTAACATTGCTGGTGGGAATGTAAAATGGTGAAGTTGCTGTGGAAAACAGTTCTGTGGTTCCTCAAAAAGTTAAATACTGAATTACCATGTTACTTAGCAATTCTATTTCTTAGGTACACACCCGTAAGAATTGAAAATAGGTGTTCAGACAAAAAACTTGTACACAAATGTTCATAGCAGCACTATTCACAATAGCCAAATGATGGAAATAACCTAAACATCCATCAGCTGATGAGTAGATAAACAAAATGTGACATATCTGTACAATGGAATACTATTCAGTTATAAAAAGGAATTAAATACTGATAGATGGTGGAAGATGAATGAACTTTGAAAATGTTATGTTAAGTGAAAAAGGCAAGGGACAAAAGTTCACATATTGCATAATTCCATTTATATGAAAAATCCATAGAGACAGACAGCACATTAGTGGTTGCCAAGGGCTAGAAGTAGGAGAGAATGAGAAGTGAATTTTTAATGGGAACAGGGTTTCCTAATGGGTGATTAAAATGTTCTATAACTTGATAGTGATAATGATTGTACATATAAACATACCAAAGGCCACTGAATTAAATATTAAAAACATTTTTTTTTAAATGGTAAGCCTTCAAACACATACAATTTATTTGGCCTTAGGGATATAACTGAGAAATACATTGTAAGCTTGACTTTTGTTAAGAATATTCAAAAATATAGAAATTAAAAAAACACACACAAAAAAGGTGAAATAACTTTTTGTAACATACTGAAGTGAAAAGAATGTATCACCAGCAGACCTGCTTCATAAGTATTGTTAAAGGAAGTACATCAACCAGAAGCAATATGATGCCATATGGACATTTGTATCTATACAAAGAAATTAAGAACACCAGGATGGTAACTATTTGGTTAAATATCATAGCTTTCTATTTAAAGTAAAAATAATGGCAATGCAGTGTGAGTTTTATTCATGTGTAAGTAAAATATATGACAACAGGAGCACGAATTCTGGGAGAAGTAAACGGAAGGATACTACTGTAAGTAGTATATTATATAGTATATATATGCTATATAGTATACATATAGTATATAATAAAAAGTCGCATATATAGGTAGTCAAACATTTCCTGTACTTAAATGTTCACAAATTATATCTAATCTAATCTAGATCTATATCTCTATACCTATAATTTAAAGTAATCACTGTATAAAGGGTTATAGCCAATAAGTCAACAATGAGATAAAATAGAATGGTAAAAAATATTCAATTAATCCAAAAGGCAGGAAAAAGAAAAAAGAAAAAAAAAAAGGAGAGATAGGATAAGTAAAAATCAAATAGCAAGATAGATTTAAAAATAATCAGATCAGTGAACACAATAAAATGTAAATTTTCTGAAAACCCAAAGTAAAAGTCCCATTTTGTCAGAATAAATAAAAAAGCAAGATTTAACTGTATATGTTATCTATAAGACAATTTAGCATAAACAGGTTAAAAGAAGAAAGGGTGGAAAAACATAGCATGTAACACTAGTCAAAAGATGTGAAGCCTCTACACTAAAAACTAAAAATTAAATAAATAAATAACACTACTAAGAGGAATTTACATCTAAATAAATAGAAAGATATACTGGGTTTATGGGTCAGAATATTCAATATTATTAAGATGTTGATTATCCTCATTTCATCCAAAAATTCAATGTAATTGCAATCAAATCACAGCCAGTTTTTTTTTTTTAGTAGAAACAATTATAGAATTAATGTGGAAATGTAAAAAAGACACAGAATAGCCTAAGAGTTTCGAACTTGAACAGAGATGGATACTCTGTTCAAGATACCAATGCTATCTAATTTCAAGACATTATGAAATATTGACATAAAGACAGAGATAATTGGTATAGAACAGAGTTTAGAAACAGCCTTTCACATACATCTATATATATAAAACCCTAACATGCAAATAGACCAAACAGCAGAACAACTGGTCGCTATGACGTGTGCTGACCACCAAGGGGCGTGCACGGAACATGGCGGGCTTTGGCCACGATGGATGGTGGAGCAGATGAGTGGGTGTGCCAGACCAAGGCAGGGCGCTGGTTGCTATCATCTGGTGGTTACTGAAAATTTTTTGCTCCAGAGTGCCACAGTCCCACCCAGCACTCACACCTGCTGCCGGCGCTGGCCCTGCTCGTACCCGCAGCCGGCACCGATCACTCGGTGCCATCAGCGGGTGTGAGCAGCAGCTGCCGGTCCTGATCACCCCTGAGAGCTTCTCCACCTCCCTCTGCTACTGAGGGACGATCAGGGCAGCAGCCGCCGCTCGCACCTGCTGCTGGCGCCGGCCCCAATTGCTCCGCACTGTCAGCGGGTGCAAGCAAGGACAGTGCTGTCAGTGCATGGGAGCTGCAGAGGCGGGAGTGGGGCTGCCAGCAGACAGGGGATCGGGGCTGCGATAAGAGGTGCCAGGCGGGGGTGCAGAGGATGGGACAAGTCCCGCCCCTATGCCCACCGCAGCCTCACGCTCCACAGTTCCTTTCAAGGTGCATGAATTCATGCACTGGGCCCCTAGTAACTAATATTCAAAAAGGGTCTTTCCAGCAAATGATCCTAGAATAATTTGGTTTCAATATGCAAATAAACGAATTTCAATCAATATCTTGCACAGTATACAAAAATTAACTAAAAATGAATCACAGGCTTAAACCTGAGATTTAGAGGAAAACATAGACAAAAACCTTGCAATCCTGAATTAGAAAACATATTTTAGATACAACACTCAAAACACAAGCCACAGGAAACAAACTGATAAGTGGGAGAAAATATTTGCAAATCATGTATCTGATAAGAGACTTGTATCTAAAATCTTACCTAATAAAAGGGTAATATGCAAATTAACCATCACTCCATCACAAAGATGGTGGCGCCCATAGCCACAAGATGGCGGGGCCCAGTCCTCTCAGCCCCGCTGGAGTCCCCCAGTCCTGGGGGCTGAGGGAAGGGGCAGCCGCCGAGAGCGGGCAGCATGAGTGGCCTGGTGGAATGCTTGCCTCGTTGCCATGGCAAAGAGGCAAGCGTTCTGCACCTGGCCGCAGATGGGCCTCAGGGCTGCGGAGAGCCTCTGGGCAGGGAGCGGCCAGGCCCCGCAGAGAGCTACTGGTGCACAAATTCATGCACAGGGCTACTAATGCATAAATAATGCTCAAAACTCAAAAATAAGAAACAACTGATTAAAATGTGCAAAACACTTGAACATTTCTGTCAATAAGAATGGAGGGCAAATAAAACCTTGAAAAAATGCTCAATATCATGAGCCATTAGGGAAATGAGAATTAAAACCACGAGATAACCGTACACACCCATCAGAATGGCTAAAATGGAAAAGACTGACCAGATCAAGTCTTTGTGATGATGTAGAGCAGGGGTGGGGAACCATTTTTTCTGTCAGGGGCCATTTGGATATTTTTTCATTCTAGCCACTCTAGTGGGTTTGAAGTAGTATCTCATTGTAATTTTGATTTGCATTAACACCATTTTCGGACCATACAAAATTATGACCTTAATAATTAGCCTGCTATTTGGTCAAACGTTTAATTAACTCACCCCTAATGCCTTTGTAGAGCCAGGCCAAATGATTTTGCAGGCCTTATATGGCCCTTGGGCTAGACGTTCCCCACCCATGATGTAGAAGAACTAGAACTTTCATACACTGATGGTGGAAACGTAAAATGCTACAAACATTTGGTATACAGTTTGGAAATTTCTTAAAACATTAAACATACATCCACTATATAACCCAGCTATTCTACTCACAGATTACTTACCCAAGAGGAACAAAAGCATATGTTCATAAAAAGACTTGTACATGGATGATCATATCAGCTTTATCCTATACTAGAGGCCTGATGCACGAAATTCATGAAAGAGTAGGCCTTCCTTCCCCCGGCTGCAGGCAGGCACCTGGGACCTGGGCTTCCCTCTGGCTGCCAGTAGGCACCCAGGACCCAGGCTTCCCTTGCAGCCCTGGCTTCGTCCGGATGGAAGTCCAGTCTAATTAGCATATTAGGCTTTTATTATTATCTATACTAATAAAAGGGTAATATGCTAACTAGAACGGACATCTTCTGGACGTCCTTCCAGACAAAGCCACGGTGGCAGGAGCTGAGGCAGAGGTGGTTAGGGGTGATCAGGCTGGCAGGGGAGGGCAGTGAGGGGGTGATCAGGCCGGCAGGGGAGGGCAGTGAGGGTGTGATCAGGCCGGTAGGGGAGGGCAGTTAGGGGGCGATCAGGCTGATGGGGAGGGCAGTTAGGTGGCGATCAGGCCAGCAGGGGAGGGCAGTTAGGGAGCGATCAGGCTGGCAGGCAGATGTGGTTAGGGGTGATCAGGCCAGCAGGCAGAGGTGGTTAGGGGCGAACAGGCCAGCAGGGGAGCAGTTAGGGGCATCAGGCCGGCAGACAGAGGCGATTTGGGATGATCAGACAGGCAGGTAGGCGAGCGGTTAGGAGCCAGCGGTCCCGTATTGCGAGGGGGATGTCCGTCTGCAATTTAGGCCCGATCCCTGCAGCTCAGGCCGAGGGACCCCACTGGTGCATGAATTTGTGCACTGGGCCTCTAGTTCATAATAAGCAAATATTGGAAATAACCCAAATGTCTATCAACAGGTGAATGGATGAAAAACTATGGTATATCTACACAATGGAATGTTACTCAGCAATGTAAAAGGATAAACTATGGACGAATCTTGAATTATTATACAGAATAAAAGAAGACATAAAAGGTGTGTGTGTGTATGTGTGTAAAAAGCATACAGTGATACCATTTATATAAAAGTTTAAGAAATGTAAACAAATCTTCAATGACAGAATGGAAACCAGTGGTTACTTGGAGATCAGGATGTGGGTGGGGTCAGTTGGGAGGGGGATAGTCCAAAGGTGCACCAGAAAAAACTTTGGGGGAGATGCATGTGTTCATTATCTTCATTTTGGTGATGGTTTCATGGGTATACATGTGTCACATGTTAGCCTATATAATTTAAATATGTGCAGTTTAGTATATACCCATTATGCCTCAATAAAGCTATTATAAAGGGAATATTTGTTTTCATTTTGAGTACTTTTTAACATTTTCATTTTGGCTAGTCAATTATTTATAATCTCAGACATATTCTGAATAGCATATAACTTAATGGTAATTCTAACAAAAGTTAAGTTTTACCTCTATTTTATTCTTTAAAAACTCTACACTGATTTAAATATTAACCTGCTCTAAAGAATACAGATCCTGAGAGCATTCCCTTGATTTTTTTTTTTTTTTACCATGTATCATGAATAGTCTATTGTTATGGAAGCAATCTAATACAGGCATACCTCAGAGATATTTTGAGTTTGGTTCCAGATCACCACAATAAAGCAATTATTGCAATAAAGCAAGTTACACAATTTTTTGGTTTCTAGTGCACATAAAAGTTATGCTTACACTATATTGTACTCTATTAAGTGTGTGACAGCAATATGTCTAAAAAATACAATGCACAAATCTTAATTAAAAATACTTTATTGTGACCAGCCAGGCGGCGTAGCTCAGTGGTTGAGTGTCACCCTATGAACGAGGTCATGGTTCAATTCCCAGTTGGGACACATGTTCAGGTTGTGAGCTCGATCCTCAGTATGGGGCATTCAGGAGGCAGCCAATCAATGATTCTCTCTCATCATTGATGTTTCTATCCCTCATTTCCTTTCCTCTCTGAAATCAACAAGAATATATTTTAAAAAATACTTTATTGCTAAAAAATGCTAACCATGCCTGGCCAGTGTGGCTTAGTGGTTGAGCATTAACCCATGGACCAGGAAGTCAGGGTTGGAGTCACAGTCAGGGCACATGCCCTGCTGCAAGCTCGATCCCCAGTAAAGGGTGTGCAGGAGGCAGCTGATCGATAATTCTCTCTTACTATTGATGTTTCTCTCTCTCTCCCTCTCCCCTTTTCTCTCTCTGAAATCAATAAAAACATATATTTTTAAAAAATGCTAACCATCATCTGAGTCATAATCCTTTTGTTGGTGGAGGGTCGTGCCTCAACTTTGGTGGCTGCTCACTCCTCCAGGTGGTGGCTGCTGTAGATTGGGTAACTATGATGATTTCTTAAAATAAGACACCAATGAAGATTGCCATATCAATGGACTCTTCCTTTCACAAATAATTTCTCTGTAGCATGTGATGATGCTGTTTGATAGCCTTTTACCCACAGCAGAAGTTTTAAAATTGGAGTCAATTCTTTCAAACCCTGCCACTTCTTTATCAACAAAGTTTATATAATATTTTAAATTCCTTTGTCATTTCAACAATCTTCACAGCATCTTCATCAGAAGTAGATTACATCTCAAGAAACCACTTTCCTTTCTTATCCCCAAAAGCAACTCTTCATCTGTTCAAGTTTGATCATTCAGCCACATCTTTAGGTTCTACTTCTAATTCTAGTTCTCTTGCTAATTTCCACCACATCTGCAGTTACTCCCTCCAATGAATTCTTGAAACCCATCAAAGTGATCCATGAGAGGTGGAATCAATTTCCTCCAAATTGCTATTAATGTTGATATTTTGACCTCTTCCCAAGAATCATGAATGTTCTTAATGGCATCTAGAAGGTGACTCCTTTCCAGAAGGTTTTCAATTTACTTTGCCTAGATCAGGGGTCCTCAAACTTTTTAAACAGGGGGCCAGTTCACTGTCCCTCAGACCGTTGGAGGGTCGGACTATAGTTAAAAAAAAACTATGAACAAATTCCTATGCACACTACACGTATCTTATTTTGAAGTAAAAAAACAAAACGGCAAAAACAACTGCATGTGGCCCGTGGGCCGTAGTTTGAGGACGCCTGGCCTAGATCCATCATAGGAATCACTATCTATGGCGGTTACAGCCTTATGAAATGTATTTCTTAAATATTAAGACTTGAAAGTCGAAATTACTCTGTGTTCCATGGGCTGCAGAAGGAATGTTGTGTTCGCAGGCATGAAAACACATTGATCTACTTGTACATCTCCATCAGAGCACTTGGGTGACTAGGTGCATTGTCAATAGCAGTAATAGTTCGAAAGGAATCTTTTTTCTGAGCAGTCAGTCTCAACAATGGGCTTAAAATATTCAGTCAACCATGTTGTAAACAGATGTGCTGCCATCTAGGCTTTGATGTTCTATTTATAGAACACAGACAGAGGAGATTCAGCAGAATTCCTAAGGACCCTAGGATTTCTGGAATGGTAAATGAGCACTGTCTTCAACCTAAAGTCACCAGCTACATTAGCCCCTAACAAGAGAGTCAGCTTGTCTTTTGAAGCCAGGCAATGACTTCTTTCTAGCTATGGAAGGTCCTAGATGGTATCTTGTATTGCTGTTTCATCTACATTGAAAATCTGTTGTTTAGTGTAGCCACCTTCATTAGTGATCTTAGCTAGATCTTTTAGATAACTTGCTGTAACTTCTACATCAGCACTTGCTGCTTCACCCTGCACTTTTATGTCACGGAGATGGCTTCTTTTATTACACCTAATGAACCAACCTTTGCTAGCTTCAAACCTTTCTTCTGCAGCTTCCTCACCCCTCTCAGCCTTCAGAGAACTGAAGAGAATTGGGGCCTTGCTCTGCATTAGGCTTTGGTTTAAGGGAATGTTGTGGCTGCTGTGTCTATCCAGATTACTAAATCTTTATCCATATCAGCAATAAGGCTGCTTCACTTTCTTATCACTTGTGTGTTCACTGAGAGGCACTTTTAATTTCCTTCAAGAACTTTTCCTTTGAATTCACAACCTGGCTAACTTTGACACAAGAGGCCTAGCTTCCAATCTAGCTTTCTGGGCTTATGACATGCCTTTCTGACTAAGCTTAATCACTGTTTTTTGATTTAAAGTGAGAGACATGAGACTCCTCCTTTCACTTGAACATTTAGAGGCAATTATAGGGTTATTAATTGGCCTAATTTCCACACTGGAGTGAACTGGGAGGCTCGGGGATATGGGGGAACTGCCAGTAAGTGGAGCAGTCAGAATACAAAGATTTATCAATTAAGTTCATTGTCTTACATGGGCACAGTTCATGGAGGTTCAAAACAGTTACAATAGTAACATCAAAGATCACCGATCACAGATTACCATAACAGATATAACAACAAAAAAGTTTGAAATATTTCAAGCCCTAACTGGTTTGGCTCAGTGGATAGAGCATCAGCCTGTGGACCGAAGGGTCCCGGGTTTGATTCCAGTCAAGGGCACATGCCCGAGTTGTGGGCTCGATCCCCAGTAGGGGTGTGCAGGAGGCAGCCAATCAATGATTCGCTCTCATCTTTGATGTTTCTAGCTCTCACTCCCTCTCCCTTCCTCTCTGAAATCAGTAAAAATATATATTAAAAAAAAGAAATATTTCAAAATTGCCAAAATGTCACAGAGACATAAAGTGAGCAAATGCTGAAAATATGGTGCCAAGAAACTTGCTCAATGCAGGGTTGTTACAAACCGTTTATTTGTAAAAAAGTGCAAAAGGAGCTATGTCTGTAACATTTTTGTGGGGTAGAAAATAGTAAAATTCATGGACTATTTAAAATTATAATACTTTATTTTAAATCTTAAGGTAAGTTATACACTCTGCATAAACCTTTTAATATAGGTTTACTGATTCTTTCTCCATATGTCTTACAAAAAAAATTTCACAAAAGCACGAAACTGAATAATGACGTATATGTATTCATCACTCAGCTTCAAACATTATCCGCATTTTGAGTTTTTTTGTCATTTTTTTTTGTTTGTTAATCCTCACCCGAGGATATTTTTCCATTGATTTTTAGAGAGGGTAGAAGAGAGGGGGAGAGACAGAGAAAGAGAAACATATTTATGTGAGACACATCTATTGGTTGCCTCCTACATGCACCCCAATGGGGATCAAGCCTGCAATAAAGGTATATGTCCTTGACCGGAATCGAACCATGGACCCTTCAGTCCTTGGGCTGACATTCAATCCACTGGGCCAAACTTGCTAGGGCTATGGGTTTTTATTTTTTAAATCTATTGAACCCTTTCCCCCTCTTCCTTATGGAATATATATACATCTATATCTATATCTATATCTATATCTATATCTATATCTATATCTATGTCTATATATCTTAATATATTTTTATTGATTTCAGAGAGGAAAGAAGAGGGAGAGAGAGAGACAGAAACATCTGTGATGAGAGAAGAAACATTGATTGGCTGCCTCCAGCATGCCCCACACTGGGGATCGAGACTGCAACCTGGGCATGTGCCCGGGAATCAAACCAAGACCTCCTGGTTCATAGGTCAACACTCAACTACTGAGCCATACCATCCAGGCCTTCTGGAATATTTTAAAGCAAATTGCACACACCATACCATTTCAAATCACAAATATTTCAATATTTTTCTCAATATCAATTTTAAAAATTGCTTCATGTAAAGTTAATTATATTTCATTGAAATTTAATTTCATTACTTAATTTAATTTCCTCTATATTTTCCCCTTATAATTTGTATAGAAGTGTGTATCCCATTTAGAAATTCCTATTTAAATGAACTGAAGTGCTGTAAGGTAGTTTTTTTAAATTAAAAAACAATTTAATGTTTCTCCAAGGTGTTAAGTATAATACTTAAAAAAAGTAATATAATGACATAAATACATACAAGTTTATATGAATTTTAATATTTTATTTTTTTAAGAAATGCTTTTGATAGGTTATTCTGAAAATAAAACAAAGACGAGGGATCTGTACCATATTAGTGAGCAGAGATTCATATAGTACTTTAGTCATTTATTTACATAGCCTTCCATGCTTTGACTATGCAATGTGCTGCAGCTGGCTTATAGTTTTTAAGAGCTGACTGGTAAATTTTGAGAAATTTTGTGAGCTGGTTGTTGAATGCCACCATTGTTAAAACTTTATTTAGACTTAAAACAAAATAAATTTTATTTAAAAAAGAAACAGATACTTAAAAACTCATCAATGTTTAATTATTTTACTATTCTTTACTATTATCTCTGCTCTTGCACTTACATATGTCCATTGTATTTTCATGGTGGAAGTATTATGTAATGGTGTGCTACTGAGCATCTCTTCTCTACTCCATCCATGTTCAGTAACATGTTGGCAGCTTGAAGTTAGTCATGGTGAGAATATTTATACCACAGATATAACCAAATGCTACAAATCAGAGCCATCCCTCCCTCACACCTCTCTCTGGAGAGCTGGCTGTTAACATTTGCCAGCACAGCACTGCTTCCACCGGGAGCATTAACTATGTGTCAGGCACTGCACTATTATGTGACCTCCTGGTTCACAGGTCGACCCTCAACCACTGAGCCACGCCAGCTGTGCTTTGTATTAATACTTTTTAATATACGACTTTAAAAGGAACACTAGTGAAGTGGCTTCTATAGCTTTGTTTTATTATTTGAATTTCAAAAGTACAGAAAAATGTAATTAGATGTTGAGTTAAGTAACAAGAGGATTGAAAATAGTATGTAAAACATATATATGACCCTTGAACAACACGGGTTTGATGTGTCGGTTCACTTATATGAGGATTTTTTTCAATAAATATACAGTCAGCCCTCCGTTTCCCTGGGTTTCACATTCCAGATTGGGAATCTGCGGTTCCAAGGGGCAACTATATGCACTGTTCTACGTCATTCCATATAGGGGGCTTGAGCACCCAGGGATTTTGGTATCTGCGTGTGCGTGTGCGTGTGTGTGTGTGTGTGTTGTGTGTTTGTGTGTGTATGCTGGACCAATCCCCAGCAGCTACCTAGGGACAACTATCTATAGAAAAGTTTTAGGGGAGTCAAAAGTTACACGAGGATTTTCAACTGGGGTGGGGGGAGGGTGCGTGTGTCTGTGCCCCTAACCTCTGCGCTGCTCAAGGTTCAACTATATATTCTTTAAATGATACAATATAAGGCTAAGGAAAATAAAAAAATCTGATTTTAAAAATAAATAATTTGGGAACTATCATATACCAAAGAATGTGAGAACTTAAGGTTATACCAATTTAAGTATGTTTTTTTACATAAGTGATTTTTTTAATCAATTAAAGAATCAAAAAAGCAAATCTATTTTAAAAATGAGGCTTTAGTTAAAAACTTTAAATGCCACTAAAATTTGTCAAACTTGTTTTGCCAGTTGATATTCCCAGAAATCAGAGCTCTGTCTGTCTAGCCTGCATTTATACTTAGTCTGGGCATTTAATCTCTCTTTTGATCTTAATTTTGCCATATACTGTAAGTTGTTTTCTAAGGCTTTAACATTAAAAGTTAGTTTCATAAATTGCAAAACCATTTTGTACTATTAGACAACTTTTTTTTTTAAACTTCTCAGAAAATACACAAAGGAATAACAAGGACTTAAAATGAACACTGTGATTCTTTACATATGTGTTTCTTTTAAGTTACTTACCTCTTGTGAAAGCTGTGTTACTTGGTCCTTTTGATGTTCCAGGTCTTTTAAAACCAACGAGTTTTGTTTTTCTAACTGAAGTACCCTTCTTGCCAAGTGGACACTAGGCAAATGAAATAAAAAAAAAATGCTTAGAAAAGGGAATGCTATCTAAAATATTCACAAAGTGTGTGCTTGAAAACTGACTTACCATTTCCTAATAATGCTAAAATATTAACAGAAAAAATATGCAGTCAAATATTTTCAGATGTCAACAGTAAAGACCAATATTCCAATGCAGAATTTTGAAAGTAACATCAAACTCTCCTTAATAACATAACTTTGACATATTGATTAGAACAGAGATGGATTGTACCCTTGTACATGATGCTTACTTGAAAAGACCACAAGATAGCAATTTACAGCTTTTCTCCATTTTTATAAAAATTCTCCATTTACAAACAAATTAGGCAATTAGTTGAAACAATAAGCTTGCACTTTGAAAAAAGTCAGTGTTTACCTCAGACAACATGATGCATTTTATAATACAAAACACAACTAAATAGATTTTCTATTGAAAGTAGAGATGGAAAAGATGTGTAAAAAGTGAAAAATGTCTATTGTACTGAGTGTAACCTTTAAAGTTAGGTTACCTTTAGAATTTAAAATCACATTACATGTGAAATGTTCCAATTCCACTTTTTAAGACATACTTTTTAAAAAAGTTCAGTTATAAATCCTTTCTCCTAACTACTGGGGAGAAAAAGTGGCATAATTCTTTTAAGAATAACTAATTATGTTGAGAAGACATGTTGCTCCAAAGACCCTCTCTGTAGTTCCAAACACTTAAAAATTTCATATTTATCACATATTCATTTTCTGAGTTGACCTACTAATGCAAAACCTCTTGGGATCCAAGAAGACAGGATGTTTTACCATGATAAGAAATAAAACATTTTCTTTCTAAATAAAACTATAGAACAAAAACAATTCCACTGTATTTTTAAAAAATTATCTTTATTGTTGAAAGTATTACAGATACCTCCTCCCCCCCGCCCCATTGATCCTCTCCACTTATCCCTGCTCCCTCCCCAGGCCTTCACCACACTATAGTCTGTGCCCGTGGAGTTATGCATATCTATAATAATAAAAGCATAATATGCTAATTAGACCGGATGTCCTTCCGGATGAACTTCCGGATGAAGCCGGGGCTGCGAGGGAAGCCCGGGTCCTGGGTGCTGGCGGCCGGAGGGAAGCCTAGCTCCTGGGTGCTAGAGGGAAGCTGGTGCCAGCAGCTGGGGGAAGGAAGGCCTACTCTTGCACAAATTTTGTGCATCGGGCCTCTAGTATGCTTATAAATTCTTTGGTTAATCCCTCCCCACCTCCCACCCCTATCCCCACCTTCCCTTTGAGATGTCAGTCTAATATTTTCTAACATCAGATAAAGAAATGCAGACAAAACTCTAAAATAATGGTAAGTATCATCTTACACACCTATTTCTAAGAACTTGTTCTTGTTTTTCCAAATAAAACAGATGAGGTCTGGTAAAAATTCATATAGTACATTAGGTACATATTTAGATATGCTCACATCTAAGTTTCTATCTTTTCAACTGGCATAAGATTTTGCCTTAGTAATTAGCTGAATTTAGAGATGAAAAAGACATAGTCCCTGTTTTTTAAAAAATCATTTTTTATAAAAAATAGCTTTATTGATATAAAGTTTTATTGATATGTAATTTATATACCAAGAAGTCAAACCACTTAAAGTTCAATGGTATTCAGTATATTTAGAATTGTTCAACTATCACTATAACCTAACTTTAGAACATTTTTATTAGCCCCTAAGAAAATTTGTACCCATTAGCATCACTCCCCATCCTCCCTGCCCAGACCTAGGAAACCACTAATCTACTTTCTTCCTTTACAGATTTTTAAGGTATTTACAGTTTTTAGATACCCCACTTTCTATCCCCCAATCTAAAATATACCAAGTTCTGTCCTCACTGGTTTGGCTCAGTGGTTAGAGTGTCGGCCTGCTGACTGAAAGGTCTTGGGTGCAATTCTGGTCAACAGGATGTACCTCAGTTGCAGGCTTGCTCCCCGGCCCCAGGTAGGGGCAAGTGCGGGAGGCAACCAATCAATGTGTCTTTCTCACATCAATGTTTCTCTCTCTTTGTCTCTCTCCTCCCTTCCACTCTCTCTAAAAGTCAATGGAAAATAACCTTGGGTGAGGATTAACAACATTACCACCACCAACAAAAAATATACCGATTTCTCTAAAATTTGATCTACAATAAGATCTCTACAAGCAAAATTAGTCTTAATACTAATTTTATATCACATCAACATTTTAAATCTGTTGATTAGATTAATGTTTGCAAATATCTGTATTTTCTATCATAAGCTTTGTGGGGTTTTTTGGCTAATTTAAAACCTTGACAGTATCTTATTCATATTTTTATTAACTCTCATCCTTCACAAGTGTTAGGAATGTCGTTTCATCTTTGTCTCCCACAAAACTCAGCATTAGGGTCTTTTTGTACATAGTAATTTCTCAATGAAGTTATCTTGAAGGTATAGACCATATATATATATTTTCGTTAATCCTCACCCAAGGATATTTTTCCATTGATTTTTAGAGAGAGTGGAAAGGAGGGAGAGAGACATAAAGAGAGAAACATCGATGTGAGAGAGACACATCAATTGGTTGCCTCCCTGGGCCGGGGATCGAGCCTACAACTGAGGTACATGCCTTTGATCGGAATTGAACCCAGGGCCCTTCAGTCTGTGGCCAATGCTCTATTCACTGAGCAAAACTGGCTAGGGCTAGACCATATTTTTGTAATGTTCGGTACAAAAAAACAAACATAGTCAAATGCTCTTACAGATGAAATGGAAGAAAAGGGGATGCAAGAAAATAATGAGATGAAAAGGTCATTCATTACCAACATTTTGAACTTCTTCAATAACTTGGAGGCATCAAGTTTAAAAATATTAAGCAGCTCATAGGGCTTGGGTGCTTTTTGTTTTGTTTGGAAACTGCATAATGTTCTTATGCAAATATGGTGTGGTACCACTTATCAATGCAAAATATCATGTGACATAAACCACTGAATTCAAGAAATTCTTGGTATGTTGGTACTTAAATTCTTACATCAGGGCTACCTCCTTCCACTAAGAATTTCCCTGATTTTGGTTGGAGATTCTGAATGAGAAAAAATTAACTGTAAATAGCAGAAAGATAGCTGATGATTTTAAAAATGGCTTATATATGTGTTCCACAGTGTTCTGATTACTAGCTTATAGTACTATTTTATTGAGAAAAACTTTCTAGGAGCTGGTGTTGATGGGAATGACTGTTGACTGTGCCTATTGTTATGAATGTTGATGTTATTTATGATGCATAATGGTTATAATGTGAAAGACATTGGTACAATTGGTCTACAAATGATCCATTGATCATGTTTTAAAAATTCACTTCCAAGTCAGTTGTAAGACTAGCAAAACACATCTTATAGAAATATCAGAAGTGATATTCAGGTTTCAGGTTGCTCTAAATGACCCATTTAGCCCATAATGCTTGATGGGGGACAAAAAAGAAAAGAAAAAAAGAAAGAAAAAGAAAACAATAACAAGAATAAAATTAATATTGTGAAAATTTTTCTTTAAAAATTATATATTTACGCACATAGAACACCCAGGAAAAACAAGAAGTATAATTTTTGATCATTGTAATACTTACAATTAAACAAAAATGATAAAAATTAGCAATTTTTTTCTTGATCATGAATATCAATGACTGCAGAAAGGCAGGTTGAATTAGAAGAAACATAGTCATTAATTTAATAAGATTTTCACAAACACTTCCTTTTACAAACATTTATTAAAAGTCTATAATCTATACAAGTACTAAGAATACACAATTTCGATCTGGAGGATCTAACATTCTATTGAGGAAGGGGGGCAAATAAAAAAAATTATTGTAGTGTGCTAAATGGTTTGAAAGGGCACACAGAAATAAATACCAATGCTCATCAATCTGGTGAAGAAACAGAGAAATAGCATCCTGGGTAGAGGGAAAAGCATAAGTAAAGAATTATATGCTGGAGAAAACTGTAAGCAGTATAGTAGTGATGGATAAAACATATGGCACGTAGTGAGGGATATATGATGAATGGCCTTGAATGACAAGCCGAGTTTAAATTTTATCCTTCAGTTGGTTAGGCATGATATGATCATCTCTGCACTTGAGAGAGTCCTTTATCAATATTATGGATGATGGCATAGAGAAGGAAGAAGAATTGAAGCAGCTAGATAAGTTTAAGGTTATAATCTAGACCAGTGGTCTCCAAAAGTAGTTATGTGAGAAATAACCCATTGAAGTGTGGAAAATATTATTTACATTTACTTTACTATTATGTATCTCTAAGTTTTAATTTTCTGTGTAGGTTTCATATTATAATGTACACAATATGTTAAGTATATGTTAATAATTATATTAAATAATTTATAAATATATATTTATTGGTGGGTGCATGCTCAATTTTTTTCTCCAATAGGGATTCACATAAAAAAGTTTGGAGATCACTGGTTTAGGCCAATTTTGTCCAATAGAAATATAATGTAAGCCACACATATAACACAAAAATTTTCTAGTAGCTACATTAAAAGTAGTACAAAGCCCTTATCTCACACGATATAAAAAAATTAACTCAAAAGTAAATCAAAGACCTAAATATAAGAGCTAAAACAGAGAAATAAATCCTCATTAACTTGCATTTGGCAGAGGATTCTCAGATATGGCACTAAAAGCACAAGCAATAAAAGAAAAATTAGATACACTGGATTGCATCAACATTAAAGTTTTGTGCTTCAAAAGACACCATCAAGAAAGTGAAAAGACTACCCATAGAATGGGAGAAAAAATTTCAAAATATATATCTTAATAAAGGATTTGTACCCATAAAATATAAAGAACTCATCAATGAAAAGACAAATTAGAGCATTTACAACAGTGGCTTGCCTATGGAAAGTTCTAAGTAAATGCGTACATACAACTTTCCACTCCTTGTACTGTGATTTCCTCAGAAAGCATTATGACTGAGTTAAAACACATGTGCATTATAATTTTTCAAACATTCCTCTGGAAAGATTGTACAAGTTTAAATTCACATGAACTAGAATAAAATTCTCCAAGTACAGTAATTTTTACTTATTCTGTTCTCTAATGTATTCTAAATGCCTTGAATAATACTTGGTACAATAGTTCAGTAATAAACTATTGAATGAATGAACTTTATATAAGACCTCTGTTTTCTTCATACCCTAACCAACACTGGACATCATCAATCTTTAATCCTATAAATAAACAATAGAATATTATGGAAGTTCTTTATTCATGAGGTTAAACATCTTCATATATGTTTGTCAAATATTTGTAATTCTTATTTAATGAGTTGATGTTTATATCCTTTCCCCACCCACTTCAAATCTTACCTACATGGTTAATGCTACTCTCCATCTAAATTAATTAAAAATATCTAGACCTTCTATAATCTCAACTGAGCCAACCTTATTTTCCACTAATGTCTACTTTACTTAATGCCCCACAAATATGTTTTGTATGTTTCTTCCACTATACTTCTGCTGTTCCTCCAGTCTGAAAGAAAATAGGTTATTCAACTTCTTGAGAGCCCATAATTTCTTAAAGACTCCCTTTAAGTTCCACTTCCTCAATTTCTGACTAGCATCCACTGATCTCTATTTATCTCTGACATAGTGTAGCACTAAATGACATATTTTTAGATGTTTCTTGATATTTTTTTTATGTGTGTTCATCTTTTGTCCCCCAATAGATGCCACTTATGTGAAGAGAAGGCTCTTATCTCCTGTAGTATGTAATGAACAGAGTGGACACTCAATACATCTTTCCTAATTGAATTTGTCTTAAATAAATTTTGTTCAGATGAATATATTTCTAGAAAGTATATACCAAGGTTACAGAGTGTCAATATTAAAGTACAACTAATGCTCAGCATCTAAGCATTGAACTAGTAATAAGTACCCAAAGTTAATAAGGGAAGGAGGCAAATGTCACAGATACCAATTTACCTCTTCCATGTTCCAACCTTCAAAATCTTTAAATGTGACATATTGTTCTGGTGAGGGATTTGGTGGATTCTGTTTAGAAATCTTGGATATTAGAAGTTGGACGCAAGGAGGAGGAGTTTAGTTTAATTGAAATTCAAAGCAAGACAAATGAAGAATTGCTCAACTGGAGTTTACGTCTCCTTAACTACAATTCACATACAATAAAAACAAATCCTTTCCTCTTTATAATGAGTAACTATGGATACAGTCAGGGAAAATGAGTAAAGGTTATTTACTTATCTTTTTGTATAGAACTATTGAACTCCTCAAGAAATCACTGCTTTTACAGGCTATCTACTGAGACAATTAAGTAGGTACAACACACAATTCTTCTTTGCACTTATGTTAATTACCATGTGATTTTTACCTGTAAAGATTAAGATTCACATAAACTGAATCTAGTAAAACAGAGTATGGTTTTGTATTTAAATATGAAACCAAAAGTTCACCAGTTATCTGGTAAAATTATTCTGCTAAGACTTAACTCTTAGCTCTCTCATCACTTCTTAACATATAAGTTATTTTCTTGGATCTGTCAATAACAGTCAGTACATCCAATTATCCTACATAATAATAGAGTAATATGCAAATTGACCGTACCTTTGCTACACCCACCAGCCACGCCCACCAGCCACGCCCACCAGGAAACCATCCTGCCAGAGGCTTTTCCGGCCTTGGGCACCAGTGGGGAGCCTGCGACAGATGGCAGGCAACTGGTGGTCGGATCGGCTCCTGCGATCTGTAGCCGGGATGCTGGGGTGCGGCTGAGCCCAAGGCCGGAAAAGCCTCTGCAGAAGGCTTTTCTGGCCTTGGGCACCAGGAGCTCCATCACCGGGACGCTGGGGTGCGGCCAAGCCCAAGGCCTTGGGCACCAGCGGGGAGCCTGCGACGGATGGCAGGCAACTGGCGGTTGGCTCCTGGGACAACCAGAGCTGCCAAGCAAGCGGTTAGGGGCAATCAGGCAGGCAGAGGGGTTAGGGGTGATCAGGTAGGCAGACCAGTGGTTAGGGGTGATGAGGTAGGCAGGCAAGTGGTTAGGGAAGATCAGGTAGGCAGACCAGTGGTAGGAGTGATCAGGTAGGCAGACAGACCCTCACTGGGCTGGCCCCGCCCCCAAGCAAGCTGTTAGGGGCAATCAGGCAGGCAGGCAGAGTGGATAGGGGTGATCAGGTAGGCAGACCAGTGGTTAGGGGTGATCAGGCAGGTAGGCGAGTGGTTAGGGGCAATCAGGTAGGCAGACAGCCCCTTGCATGGCTGGCCCCACCCCCCAGCAAAGAAAGAGGGAGGCCCAGGCCAGCCAACCCATTGCACCCCAGCCTGTCGCCTGCAGAGGGAGGCCACCGGTGGCAGGGGAGGGGAGGCAGTGCTGCACAGATGGCAAGCAGTGGCAGCAGCGGGGGTGGGGCCAGCTTCCTGCAGACCGGGGAAGGAAAGACCCGATAGGCCCTGATCTCAGGCCAGGTCTAGGGACCCTACCCGAGGGGTCCAGGATTGTGAGAGGGTGGTTGGGCTGAGGGACGCCCCCTAGTGCATGAATCTTCATGCACTGGGCCTCTAGTTACATATAATTTCATAAAAATTAGTCCAGCCAATGTGAACATGGCAGACCTCTATTTATATCTAAGATGCCAAAGCACAAGGGAGGACTGATGGTCTGTCCCGAGTCCTTCTATGGTTCTTACTATTATCAAAACTCCAAATAAACAAGTATATTTATTTATACGCTTGCTAATTAGTTATGTGGTCTGAAAGAACACTTGGCTTTTAAACCTTTTTCAGTTTTAGCAGGTCAGAGTTCTATCCCTATAAGCATGGCATGGATAAAGGATTCATAAAAAAGGTGCATCTGTCTGGCTGGTGTGGTTCAGTGGTTGAGCACCAACCTATGAACCAGGAGGTCACATGCTGATTATCTATGTTATATGAGACTTTCCCTAGTTTCTTCTGTAGGTTTGAACTTTCAAGTTGATCATGAATAGACTAGCATCAACTTTTTAAAGGATTAGCCCTAAAACCAACTCATATGAAATAAGTGCAGCTTTCCCTAAAGATAAAAATGAAAATTCATACATATGAGAACAAAGGTGAAGAAAACAAACTTTTGTTATGCACAAAGTTTGCTAGAGGAAATAAAAGTTTCCCAGAGGAAATAAAAGTGTCCCCGGCTTTATTTTTTCCTGTGTTGGGAAGCTCAGGCAACTGTGAAAATTTCAACTGAAAGCTCTTTATAAAATTAGATAGAAACGTAAATAAAAGGGCTACAGTATGCATTAATCTTGATATTTGAAAGGTTTAAAAACCTAAAGAGAAGTCTCCACATTCAGAGCTGCGAAAACAAATAGAGAAGCACATACTAAGACCATGTTAGTGCCTGGGTGTTACCCAGGTTAAAGAGCATAACCAAAACATGTAACCAGAAAATCTTGTTTGCTATTTTCAAAGTAATCATGACCGAAACAAAAACATTACTTCAGATTTTCAAGTTTAGTCAAGTCAAGAAGTGCCCATTTTATTTTAATCTTCTGTAATTGTATAAGCTCTTTTAACTTTCCACAGCCTTGTTCAGAAGAGTTTAACATAATATTTATTGTTCAATCTCTAGTGAAACTTCAAAATGCGATTAACCTTATTTACTAATTATGATGTGCTTAACAGACATTTTGGGTAGTTATTTTGCAAACGAATTTTGAAAAGCGAAATTTGCCACTTCTTATTGGAGATTGGCATTACAGTATGTCTTAAGTTGGGGGGTGGGGGGAGGTAAGAGATCAACCGAAGCACTTGTATGCCTGCATAACCAATGGACGCAAGAAATGGGGGGTGGGGTGAGGGCATGTGCTGGGGAGTAGGGGAGGCCTGTGGAAGGTAAATGGGAAGAAAAGGAGACATATGTACTACTATTTGTAATACTTTAAACAAGAAAAAAAAAAAAAAAGAAACTGACAGCAAAGAAAGTGAATTTCAAAACTAGTTTCATGTCCAGGGTATGTCTCTACTAATTATTTCAAGAAGTCTCATTAACATTTTAAAACAAAATTGTTATAAATAAAAACTCAAATTGTGCCTACTTAACGCTTTTGAAGACTGGCTCAAAAATCAACTATGCAATTTACTTTAAGAAACATTAATTGGCATAACAAACTAACATTTACTGAACTCTATGCCAGGCACTCTGTGAACTTTGCATCAATTTTCTCATTTTAATTTCATAATATAGCTTGGGTAGCAACAGGCAACTAATGAAAAATTTCAATGGCTATCCAATTTATTAACAGCACATGGCACTCAAATACAGAAGGCCTAAAAATTAAAGTTTTGGATAACCAATAAAATTTATCTTTTTAAAGACTATTCAATGACATAAGAAAATATTCAAGGTAGAATTAAAAGAAAAAAAAATAAAATTATACATTGTATGTAAGAAAAAATATGTATCTGTATACATTTTTGAATAATATCTTTAGACAGTAGAATTACCAGGATTTTCCTAATTTTCTAAAATAAACATGTATTATTTTTATAATAAGTAATCCCCTCCAATTAGGTGTGATACTAAAATACCTAAATTGGTTGTTGAATATATGCGATTGTAAATCCAATTTAGTATGAATAGAATATATTGTGTACTAGTCAGGAAATAAGTTCTTTTGAAATTTTAATATATTTTGGTATAAACTGAGGTATAATAAAAACCTTATTATGCAAATATTTCATTTGCTGTTCTAACTAAGCTGCTTTATAATATACCTCAAGTTTCTATTGCTTTAATGCCAAATGTGAAAAATATAGATTTTCTCAAAAGCTGTATTGTTTTTACCTTAATTTAAACAGAGCACAAAGCTATTGACTTCTTCACAAATATCCATTAAGAAATCAAATACAGACTTTGCAAAATTAAAAATGCACCAGACCCTAAACAGCGATCTTCTGTGCCATTGGTCAATTTTGTGCATACAGTAGGCACTCAGTAAAAGTTGTTGAATGAATGGGCAAAGGAATGCATAAATGTCCTCATTGCATATCTAGACTTACTTTTCCTTCACTCAGTTTAGATGACCTGAGAAGCACTTCCTCAAAATAACCCTCTGGTTCACCATTAGAAGAATGTCTGGCACCAGCTGGTAGGAGATATTAATAGCATGCACATTAGGCACTTGTTCAAGGCACATAGATAGCTCAGTGATAAAATCTTTAGAAATATTTGGACAGTTAAGATTATTGGAATATGAATCAGTTGTGGTTCCTTAAATCTTCACTCTAAATTTTAAGAAGTTAATATCTGTTTTGGAAATTTTTAAGAAAATAAGCAATACTTGCTTTCAATTTTGGAGGAACTCAGTATTTGGGCTAAAGAAAGAAAGCTTACAATAGCAACATTTTCTTTTTTCTGTGACAAGATTCTTTTGAAGGATTCAGATGCTAAAATAGAGATGAAAACAGACTTTTTCATTCAAATTTCAATATTTAGTATTTTAGCGATCATTTACCACTGATAAAGAAATCACTTGTCCACAAAGCTACGTTTTTATTTCTCCCTAGGTAACATAATGCTCAAAAAAGAGAGATATGCTGGAAATTACAAAATATACTAGGTTATCTTTAGTGATCTTTGGAGGGACTTGGGAAAGAAAGGGAATGTGATGGGACTATAACCCACTTTTCAAATAATACATAATTCAGAAATACTTGTATCTTTACCAGACAGAATGAACCAGCCTAGCTACTAATTGATACTTGCTAGTAATCTATACTTGATCTAAATTTTTCAGGTATTTAATTTAACCAGCAAGAGACACAAATTCTAAGCAACTCTTCTCATAAAATGGTCTATATCTTACATCACTTTAGCTAGCCATAGAGACATTTAATTCTCTGAACCACCTTCAAAGTTTCTACAAAAGTACTGATGTTAAGATGGATTGTTTTTCTTACTTAGTGTGTAACGTCTCTAAAGGTTTAAATCAATTCATCCTATACAATAAAAGCCCAGCGACCATAATGGCAGAATGACCAGAACAACCGCTTGACCAGTCACTTTGAGGTGCTCTGACCACCTCTTGGTCTCTCCCCGCCCCGGGCAGGCAGGCTCTGATTGCTGGATGGCGAACGGCGAACCGGGGTGGATGGCGGGGGATGCAGGCGGTGCCAGGCCAAGGCCCCCACCCCACCGGTCGCCCCACACACAGAGGCCAACCCGTGGTGGATGTGGGAACAGCTGGCCTCTCGGTCCCTCCCCCGGCCGTCAGGTTCCCATTGCCCGATGGCGAATGGGGAACCGGGGTAGGTGGTGGCAGGGGGCGGGACTGGCGAGCGGCTGAACAGCTAACCTCTTGGTCCCTCCCCCCAGCCTGCAGGCTCTGATCGCCATATGGCGAATGGGGAACCAGGGTGGGTGGCAGGGGATGCAGGAGGTGCCAGGCCAAGGCCTCTACCCTGCTGGTCGCCCCACACACAGAGGGCAACTTGCGGCGGGGGCGGGGCCATGAGCAGGTGGGACCAGCCGACCTCTTGGTCCCTCCCCCCTGGCCATCAGGCTTCCATCGCTCAATGGCAAACTGGGAACTTGGGTGGGTGGTGGCAGGGCGAGAGGCTGGCTACCGGCAGCCGGGGAAGATGGCCTTGATCGCAGGCTAGGCCTAGGGACCGTACCTGCGCACGATTTCATGCGCCGGGCCTCTAATATTAAAATAAAAGATAAACAAGCAGCTTTGAGTCCTCAAATACTCAGATGAAGAGACAATTCTACTAGGTATCTACAAGGCAGAGACAGTGGGGAATAAACAAGAACAAGATGTAGTTGCTGACCTTGAGGAACTTTGCATCCAGCTGAAGAAATAATAGGGGAAATGAGTGCTACTGAGTTAAGAGAAATGCTCTTTTGTATACAGTATGAGGAAATCAGATGTTTAAAGGCAGAGATATATACTACTCTCATTCTGTGTAAAGAAGCAGAAAAGGCTGGAGAGGTTGGCCACTTGGAAGGGCTTAGAAGTCGGTAGAAACAATTATACTTGATAATGGTAGTGAAAGGAGGAGTGACATGTTTTTGTAAAGCAGGATGAATTCAGGCGAGCTAAAGGAGGTAGGCATTAGGTCAACTAGAAAACTGATTAATATAGTACAGTTTTCTCTCAGTGTACTTTAAGCAGTATCTCACAAGATAACTAATGTATCTTTCAAAAATTTTCTTGGTCTTCACAAAGTCTTTAATACTTTTAATCCACAATATTTGTATTATCTCCATCTGTCTTGATCTCTCTCTTTTGTTCTCTCAAGTATATGTTAAGGAAAGTAGGCAGGTGAATAAAAACAAGAGGGGAAAATGAAGCATAATTAATTAATTTTAACTGAAAATTATTAGTACAAAAGCATTTGTAATTCACTTGAAATTAATGTGGAAATAAAGTTAAAATGGTGTCATTATCACTGAATGTAATTATAGAGAAATTCTAGTATGCTTCTATTCTACTGACCATTAAATTCACTTATAAATACATAAAATGCATCATTACTATTTACTATTTATTATTTATTTTTAATATATTTTTATTGATTTCAGAGAGGAAGGGAGAGGGAGAGAGAGATAGAAATACCAGTGATGAGAGCGAACCATTGATCAGCTGCCTCCTGCATGCCCCCTACTTGCAGGGATAGAGCCCACAACCCTGGCATGTGCCTTAGACCAGAATGAAACCCAGGATCCTTCAGTTGCAGGCCAATGCTCTATTCACTGAGCCAAACCGGCTAGGGCATTACTTACTGTGTATTATTTTGTGAGGAATTTAATATTTATGTATACTAAGAATAAAGTAACTACTTTGTCATGCAACTCAGCACACTATCAAAAAGCATAATGTAATTACATTTAGCTCAAATAGGTAAGTAAAACAAATATATATTGATTTTACCTTTGTTTTAGTCGTCTTTTGGCTGTTGTGGGAACATTAGCACCATAGCCATAGGAAAAAAGAACCCTTTCAGCCTCATCTTCATTTTCAACTGGAAAACATTAAAAGTGTATAATGTGAAATAGTTTTTTTTTCCCTTAAGAAGGATGGCAAAATAAAAGAGGTCATAATAATGAATTAGGGAACCCAAGAACATTTAAAAAGGGCTAATGTGTAATCTCAAACAGGCCATTTGTAAGCAGAAGCATATTTCTTAAAGTATATACTTGCTTAGATTTGTTCCATTTATTTTTAAAAGGTTTAAGGGATTACATCATAGGCCATATTAAGTTTTCTTGTTGTAAAACATAATACAGATGTTTTATTCTAAATGATTCAAAGCCTTTTTGCATGAAAATGTTATGTAATTATAAAAAGTAATAACATCAATCTTATTACTTCCCTTCTTTAAAAATAAATGACTATTTTTAATTAGAAAAGATGTTCATTATTTTATCAGTAGAACAACTTTACCTTAACTTGTAATAATGAAATTAAGCACTTAAATAGGATACTCTGAAGAAAATGTGCAGCACTAAGAATGTATTGATGAACTTTTTTCTTAATTATAAAAAAGTTTCAGCGAAACCATTTCCTTCTAAATTCTGCTATTGTCACACCACTTCCCAAAAGGAATTTTAACTAATAGGTTAATATTTTATAGTTAAAAAGTTTAAATGTAATGACAATTTTACTGTAAGTTGGCATTACACATTTAATATGCACTTATTTGTTGATTTGTCCTTCTGTAGTACAGTAAAATTTTTAGGAATACTCCTAAGTGTTTTCCTTCAATTTTGTCCCTATTTTTCAAGGTGAACCAAGATTAGTTTTCAGAGGTAGAATTATTAGTTGTGAGGGACATGTGGAAGCAAAAGATGACATATGCCATTGGCAATATATCAGTTATCATGGCTTCAGATAAAAATTGAGCTCTATGCCGGGCCAGTGGGACTCAACGGTTGAGCATCAACTCAGAAACCAAGAGGTCACCGATTCGATTCCCGGTCAGGGCAGGTGCCGAGGTTGCTCTCTCATCAATGTTTCTATCTCTATCTCCCTCTCTCTCAAAATCAATAAAAATATATTTTAAAAAAACTGAGTTCTCTAATTCAGCTCTATAGGAATTAGAGCTGGCAGTTAGATACCTATCTTATTCTTGTCTCTCTTAAATATGCAGTTCTAAATCTAAAAGGAAAAGGGTAAATTTAGTTAACATCTTAAAAAACCCATCAGCTAGATACTAATGGACATCTTAAATTGGATTTTAATACTTACTGGAGCCGAGACTGGTTTGGCTCAGTGGATAGAACGTCGGCCTGCGGACTCAAGGGTCCCAGGTTCGATTCCAGTCAAGGGCATGTACCTTGGTTGCGGGCACATCCCCAGTAGAGGGTTGTGCAGGAGGCAGCTGATCGATGTTTCTCTCTCATCGATGTTTCTAACTTTCCCTCTCTCTTCCTCTCTGTAAAAAATCAATAAAATATCTTTAAAAAAAAAATACTTACTGGATTAATAACTTGTGGGATAACTATTCTAGTGATGATTTAATTACAAAAACAATGTACTATACAACATGGTAAATGGTAAAATGTTTTGACTGTAGCCTGGCTGGTGTGGGTCAGTGGTTGAGTGTCGTCCCATGCACCAAGAGGTCACCAGTTCAATTCCTAATCAGGGCACATGCCTGGGTTACTGGCTCAATCCCCAGTGAAGGGTGTGCAAGAGGCAGCTGATCGATGTTTTTATCTGTCTTCCTTTCCCTTCCTCTCTCTCTAAAATAAATAAAAACATATATATATATTTGTATTGTTAATCCTCACCCTGCACAAGCCCTGACCAGGGCCCAGGCCGGGGAGGAGCCTGCAACTAAAGTATATGCCCTTGACCAGAATCGAACCTGGGACCCTTTGGTTTGCAGGCCAATGCTCTATCCACTGTCAAACCAGCTAGGGCTAAAAACATATTTTTGTAAAGAGTTATAAGTGTCTTAGGAGCTCAGTGCCACTATTTTCCCCATGCTAAAGGAATTAGAAAGGTGTGGGGAGACTGACACTCATAGAGAAAGTGCAGGAGGGAATTACATGTGTAAAGTCAGAGCAGTGAAGTTGTAGTAATTGTGAGAAAAGTGGCTGGAGTTAGTCTGGAGTACAAAGGTAGTTTAGTTCTAACTGTGAATAGGATTTGTTTGCTAGGCTAAGGAGTCCGGAATTTATTTTACAGTCAATAAGAAATTAATACAGGTGGGTGATATGACCAATAGATTTTTGTTGTTGATGCTAACATTGTAAAAGAAAATTCCAATAATGGAGAAAAAGGTGGCCTAGATTGGTAGCACAAAGAACTCCTCATAATTTACACTAGTAACCAGTTGAGACATGGTCTATAATAGCAATGGAGGATAGAAGAACTTGGTTTCTAGACAACTGAATATGTGTGAAAGTGAAATGAGTCAGTAGATAGAATAAAGGAGGAATCAAGACTGACAAAAACTAGTTGGAAAATTAGACAGGCTTTAACATAATTAATAGAATAATAACACAAAAAAAGTAGTAAGGTTCAAGGAGGAAAGAGAAAATATAAATAATAGAAGATATTTAATGACTACAGGAACTCCATACAGAACTGTGGAATCCCTAGCCTATAACGTAATTGAAATTGTGGAAAGAGGTAAGATTATTCAGCACTGAAGAAGATGAGGGGAAAAACCCCTGGGAACTATTAGAGTTAGATAGAAGAGGCAATAAAAGCGATGGAGTAGAAACAATCAGAGGCAAGTGAATCAAGAAGCAAGAAAATGTTCTGAGAAATGTGACAAATGCCTAGCAAAGGTTTCAAGTAGGACAAAAATGGATAGAGTGTCCCTGAATTTGAAAATTAGAAATCTGATTTTCATTTTGTTTTTTAATTTACTTAGTTTCTAGACAATATTTGTATTTTTAATAACTTGATGAGATGTTGAAAACTAACCTCAAGTATCCAAAAAAACACACTTATTTGATTATAAAAAGCAATTTAAGTGTAAATAGGATACTGTAATTTGCCAAGGTTACACATTAATAAAGTCTAACCATCTTTATGTCAACTGAAATTAGCTGAATTAGATGGTAATCCCTTGAATATTGTACACATTGTTGTATTAAAAGAATGTTTTGCTTACACCTTGGAAATTTTGGTTAATCAATAAGTATTCATTAAACAAGGATTAAAATATTCTAACTTCCTATGTGAATGAATAGAGAAGAGCCTAGTTTCTTGATCTTCCAAGTACAGGTAAATATATTTTATTCTAAGATGTTTTAAATTGGCTTATACAATATCATAGCAAAAAATAATTTCTATATTTCTTCTAAAGATTTTAAAATATTTACACAGATAGAAAAGTTGAAAAAGGTGTACAGTATACACCCATATACACAATATCTGGATTCTAAATTAAAAATTGTACTATATTTATTTATCACACATCTTTTCATCCCCATATCGACCCAAGAATCTATCTTATTTTTTGGGTGCATTTCAAAGTATGTTGCAGACATCTGCCCTTCAAACATCAACAGTTCCACATGCAAATCATCAATTATACTTTAATATTTATGTACAGTTCTTTTTTTAAGAGCTCACCAATTCTTTTTTATTGTTGTTAATCCTCACCCAAGATTATTATAGTTCTTTTGTAAAAAATAAAATTTACAAATAGCAAAAGGTACAAATATTAAATATACATATGAAATTTACTTATCAGTATACTGTAATTGTTTTGGAATTTAAAAATAGTTTTACTCTTTCTGATCTTTATACTTCTTTCTTTCTTGTCTTATATTACTGTGTAGGAGCTCAATTACAATGTCTAATATAAGTTATGAAAATATAAATCCTTGCCCTGATGTCTTCTTTAAGGAAGGTTTAATATTTAATCATTAGGTATGATATTAGCTATAGGATTATTTGTAGATATTCTTTTTGGATTGAGGAAATTCCTTTTATTCCTAATTTGTTTCCACAGAAGGACATATGCAAAGTTATAGAGCTAAGAAAGTATGGAACTTTCAAGATAATATGCTATGCTATAAAATGGTAAAGCATGAAAAGTAGAAAAATAAATGAGTCTAATCATACAAAAGCCATGCTGAGGAATTAGACTTTAGACTGTCTTAAGGTGATAGAGGCATTAAAGCTGATGCATGGTATGATCAAACCTGTATTTTATAAAGATTACTCGGACAGTCTGGCCAGCGTAGCTCAGTGGTTGGGCATTGACCTATAAACCAGGAGGTCACAGTTCGATTCCTGGTCAGGGCACATGCCTGACACACACACACACACACACACACACACACACACACACACATATATATATATATATATATAGAGAGAGAGAGAGAGGGAGAGAGAGAGAGAGAGAGAGAGAGAGAGAGAGAGAGAGAGAGAGAGAGAGAGAGAGAGATTACTTGGACTCCAGTGAAGAAACTGAAGATAAATTTGAAAACTATTGCAATTATCAGACCTTGGAAATGGAAAGCAGACAATGAATGGAATGAAATAACAGTTTGTCTTAAATTTGCCTATAAATATTACAGTCTTTACAATAAATGTTCCCCAAATAGATTAAAATTTAATGTCAACTTCATTTGAAGTTTAAACCCATTTTTATAAGAAAGCCACTGTTATTTCTCACCTTTGAACAAAAATAATGTACTATAGTACACATTATACTCAATGGTGAAATGTTAATTAAAAATATTTCCTTAGAGTCAGAGAAAACATAGGGAAAATAAATTAGAAATTAGGGTCAAAGATTATAACATAGTAGATTCAAAGAATTTCTATCTGCTGTTTAAGACCCATTCAAATGTTGTCTCCTCTCAGGTATTCCTCACCACCAAGATTGAATTAACTCAGGATCTCTTCTGTACTTTCACCAAGGACTGCCTATCTCTTGCTAATAGCACTTAGCTCACCACTTTAATTATCTGTTAATATGTTTGTCTCTCCCAGTAGACTAAACAAGGAACCCCTAATAAGCAAGCGTTATTGTATGAACTCCATATCCCCAGATCCAGGCATATGTAAGCACTTAATAATCGCTGAATGAGTAAATAAATGAAAAGATAAAATCTACCACAGTTAACTTATTTTTTTTAATCTCAACTACTAGAATTAAGACTAATTTCTAAAATGTAAAATATTCTTTAAAAAAGCCAACAATTATATTTGAAAGAAATAAAACAGTTTTAGAAACAATACCTGGTTCCTTGTGCTGCCAACAACAAAACAAAAACAAAAAAGCTGTGTGTGTGTGTGGGGGGGGGGGGGCGGGGGGAAGCGAGGGGGTTGTAGGAGGCTTACTTTCTGCAGTTTGCATTATTATTTCATCAAGCTCTTTTTCCAGTTTCTCATAAATGTCTAGCCTCGCCTGATGCTCAGAGTTCTGTGTTTGGAGTTCAGTAATGCGTTTTTCAGAAGAGGACTGGAGACTATAAAATTCTTTAGTTAAAACCTATTAGTGAAAGAAAAAAAAATTGCAAAGACAGATTAAGTAACAGTTGACAAAAACGCGATACAAGAATATTTTTAGTTTTCCCCCTCTTTTTAATGATTTGATATGAAGTGAAAGTAGCTCAATTGAGATGACTGAGTAAGTACAATTATTTCTACAGAAAATAATTCAGTTGTTTTTAACTGAAAATTACAAAGCACTTTATTATATAATTGAATAAAAAACAAATTTAAAAACTGAAATAGTTATAGGAGTAAGGCTAGCATTTGCTTGTTAGGATTAAAAATTGCAATAATGCCATACTTACTTGGAGGTCATTTATCTGGAGATCGCAGCCATTTGGAAAAGGCTTAAAAAGCCATGTGCAAAGTGATACACTCATAATGAGCCTTTCAGTTTTCCATCAGCGCTCATTTATCTACCCTTGCTATGCTTTCAGTACGATTTTTGGTTTCCTGAACAATCATAACTTGAAAGCAGCAAATCAAAATGTAAATGTGAAGTGCTACTTGGGACAATATCAGAAAATATCTTTCTACAAAAAAGATAAAAATGATAAAAACAATACAAAAGGCATGGAAATGAAGTTATTTTGTTTAAGAACAAAAATCCAGTATTCTTCAGTAATAATTCATTGAAAGAATCACTATGATGATTATAATGAATTCACCAAAAAAGGAGACATTTCTAGTGACAAAGGGATGTTTTAATGCTTAAATTAAATTCTAATTATCTAGAAAATTTACAGACTAGTACAAACTAAATTATGAAGTGGTATTACACTTGCTTCCCTTCACAGAATCAGATATATTTCCTGAGAAGCAATATAATAGGATTTGGATTTCAATCCTACCTTTGGCACTTATTAGTTGTGATCTTAGACAATTACTTATTCTTTCTAGGTTTACCATAAAATATTGTTGGAGGATTAAAGGAGATAGTAAATTCACAGATCTTAGCAGAGTGCAGAGAACACAGTAAGTGTTGAAAAATACTATTATTATTTTAAGAAGTACAATTATAATAACTTATATTAAATGGCTCACAGAAATAGAGGTGTATGAATTTAATTACCCTGAATTCTCTGTAATTAAAACAATTTTGAAGAAAACGTATTTTCTCTATTGACATAAAGTTCATCCTAACAAATGTATGTGATTGAGTGCTATCTATGGAGTGGAAAAAGAATATGCAGAAGACCCTACAGTTTCTAACAAGTAGAAATTACAACTTAATTTTCCTTAATCTATTCTATCTCATTTCCTTCAATGATTTCCATTAAAACTTCTCCCCAAAATAAATTAAACATTATCCCCTATCCTCCAAATATATTCCTTTGGAGGGTGTAGAAAGAATAACATGGGTATAATATTTTTTAGGATGATTTCTAATGTCCCTGATTGGGTCAGCAAAAGAAAATTCAGGTTTTAGCATTATTTCTTCTTGCTTGCTGGGAATTTGGTTTTTGGAGACTTATGAACTCACTAGTGTCCCAGTACATGGATTTGTGCACATTGAGAGGAAATTAATTATAAGGTGGCCAGTGGGGCGGGACTGGGCAAAATGGGGCGGACATGCCCTAGAGCCAACCTCCCACGGTCCTGCCCCCAGCCAGCAGCACCTGGGGCGGGGCCAGGGCTCGAAGGGCGTCTGCAGAGTGAGCAGGGTCCCTCCAGGAGGTGGGGTCCTCGGGTTGGCCTGCGGGGATTGGGCCGAAACCAGCAGTCTGACATCCCCCAAAGGGTCCCGGAGTGTGAGAGAGCACTCTGCAAAGTTGCTGTCACTCGGCAGCTCCTGCATTGAGCATCTGCCTCCTGGTGGTCTGCGCATCATAACTACCGGCCGGTCAGCCAGTTGCTTAGCCTTTTATATCTATACTAATAATAGCCTAGGTGGCGTCATGCCCTCACACCGTCACAAGATGGTCGCACGCACAGCAGAGGTGGGGCCTGGTGGCTGCTCTGCATGGTGAGGCCTGGGGGTCCCATAGCTCTGCATGGCGCAGAGGAGGCTGGTCCTGGCGGAGGAAGTGGGTCGCGGCAGGGATGGCAGTTGTGGGCAATCAGGTTGGCAGGGGAGGGCAGTTGGGGGCGATCAGGCCAGCAGGGGAGGGCAGTTGGGGCAATCAGGTGGGCAGGGGAGCAGTTAGGCGTCAATCAGGCCAGCAAGGGAGCAGTTAGGGGGCGATCAGGTAGGCAGGCAGGCGAGCGGTTAGGAGCCAGTGGTCCCGGATTGTGAGAGGGATGGAGGGATGTATTCAGACATCTCCCGAGGGGTCCCAGATTGGAGAGGGTGCAGCCCGGGCTGAAGGACACCCCCCCCCATCCCCGCCCCCCGTGCACGAATATCTAGTATATAGATAAAGAAATCACGACACAGTGAAACAATCTGGGGCTTTCACATAGTTCATTCTATTGGGATGTAATTCATTAAGAATCTGGTTGCTGATGGCACCTATTAACTCCACTGATAAATGAGAGGAGTAGTAAAGACAGTGTTGAATGACTGTCCCCACAGCATAGCTGATATTTTTCATCCATATCCCACTTCCCCCAACCAAAACAACAAAAAACACACAAGAAGAAAAGCTGCAGAAATAAATATCTAAAGAGATAAAATAGTTGAAAATAGGGTATTTCATAAAATATTATTTTAAGATGAGATTTTAAAAATAGTACTAAATTGAGAGTTATAATTTAAAATTCTCTCTTCATGACATAGAGGAGAAATCCCCAGAGACTTCTGATCAGAGATATCTTCGAATACCTCTGTACCCCATTGGGGAGAATTCCCTTTCAGTATGGATTTGTCTGAGTGACTGCTCTAAACAAATTCACAACTGTTTCTGAAAAGCCAAAGAACTTTATTATTAGACCTATGAAAGGCTATATTATTAAAGTTTCTTCAGGAAAAAACAATATATACACATTTGAGCTTAAATATTAGTATATAAAATAGGTTAATTGCTTTTAGGACTCCATTAAATACCAAACTCTCAGTTGATAGTTCCTCCCTTTAAATAATGATAATACAAAATTACAAAAAATTATATCTATCTATATATCTATATATAATCTGTAATAAAAATTATAGGCCCAAAATTACTTTTAAAAAGATAAAATGTAAAAAGCCAGTGTTTTGAGAGCCTTTACCAATTGATAACTAAGACAAAATAAATTGTCCGAAAGTTATAAATTCATGACAGTGTTGGGTAAAAGCCACAGAAAAGTACATAATAATTGTAATATGAAGGGTACTCTTTACCCTTCACAAAATATTTTTCTGTAAATTCATTTTAAATAAGAATTGTCTTAGAAACACCTTCCAGTATTTCAGAACAACAACAAAAAAAGATTCAAACAATGGTACTATATTAGCATTCACCAAACCACTCATTCACTCATAAAATATTTGAGCATTCACCATGAGAAAGCAGTTAGGCATTGGTGATGCGATGATAAATGAACAGTCCCTGCCCTCTCAAGGCTTCTAGTTTAACAGAGGAGAAAAATGCACAGAAATTCCCCTAAAACCTCTGTTTTATCAACCAGAGATTTCAGGATCACAATATTTCTTACAAAGGTGTTTCTCCACATGAGACATTTACACAAAGAAACACCATAATTACTATTCAGCTGCACCCACAGACCAAATGGGTATATCTATGGGAGAGCAGTTTTCACACTGCAAGTTGCAACCATTACAAGGTCATGAAATCAATTTGGATTGCAACCAGCTAAAAAAACCCACAAAAACAAACAAACATGGTTTAGAAAACATCAGCACTGTATGTTGTAAAGTGTTGTTTAGTGAAATGTTTGTTTCAGAAGTATCCAGAGAAAAGAAGTGTTTCTCTATTTTCCTATACACCCTGCTCCAAGACACACCCTTAAGCACAGTCATGCAATATGAAAAGAAAAAGAAATTATGAAATTTAAAGCATGGAAAACATAACTTGCAAAAGATGAATTCCAAATCAGTTAGTCTAATACAGTCTTGTCGAAAATATATGGAAGAATCTTCATAGTAGATTATGACTGTGGCATTTTCCTGAAGAAGGTATCTGAAAAATGCTGAACACTGGTTTGCTTTAGCAGTGGACACAATCTACAATTTTTCTTATGTTTTCTTAAATATGTATGTATGTAATATCATTTTATGTTTTCCCTAAGGCTTTATTTTCTAATAAACCCTTTATTTTGTTAATCTTAGTTTTACTTACCAAAGTACTTTTCAGAAATGTAATCTCTGAGATAATGTAATGAATACTTACACTGCTAACTAATTAATCATGATAATGACTAATTAATCATGATAATGACATGAATCTTTCTTTTAAAAAATATATTTTTATTAATTTCAGAGAGGAGGGGAGAGGGAGAGAGAGATAGAAACATCAATGATGAGAATCACTGATTGGCTGCCTCCTGCACACCCTCTACTGGGGATCGAGCCTGCACCTGGGCATATGTCATTGACTGTAAAAGAACCCAGGACCCTTCAGTCCATAGGCCCATGCTTTATCTACTGAGCCATAGGTTGACCTTACTGAATCTTTCATTCAATATTTTTAATGAGTGTTTCCCTCACAGCTAAAATATTCAAAAACATGACTGCATGTAATCATACAATGCATGAATACAGCAAAATATAAAACTTATACTAATTGAAAATCTTTTAATTATCTATTACTAGACATTTAAGTTATTTCCAATTTTTACTGTAATAAATAATACTGTGATATATATCATTAATATAAACCTTTAAAAGCACAGCTTATTATTAAATTCCTTTAACTAAAATTACTGGATCAATTTTTTAAGGACATTAAACAGATTACCATGTTGTTCTAACTGCATGAGATTTCCCACTTAAGGATGCTCTTCCCAGCACTTTAAAAACAACAAACAGGCCTATATAAAGGTTAAAAAAAAGGTTAAATTTGCATTTCTTTAATTATTTCTTATCAATTTGCATTTCTTCTTTTGGAAACATTCCATTCCTTCTTTCCACCTATTTATCTAGAAGAGGAACGTAGGTCCTCTTGATAAGAAGGCTTTTAAAAATAAGGACAAATGCGGAGCAAAAGGAACCCTCGCGTATTGCTGGTGGGAATGGAGACTGGTACAGCCACTGTGGAGAACAGTATGGAGTTTCCTCTAAAAACTAAAAATGGAACTCCCATTTGACCCAGTGACACCACTTCTAAGAATATATCCCAAGAAACTAGAAACACCAATCAGAAAGGATATATGCACCCCTATGATCATAGCAGCACAATTTACAATAGCTAAGATTTGGAAACAGCCTAAATGTCCATCAGCAGATGAGTGGATTAGAAAACTGTGGTGCATCTACAAAATGGAATACTATGCTGCTATAAAAAGGAAGGAACTCCTACCATTTGCAACAGCATGGATGGAACTGAAGAGCATTATGCTAAGCAAAATAAGTCAGTCAGAGAAAGATAAACATCACATGATCTCACTCATTTGTGGAATATAATGAACAACATAAACTGATGAACAAAAACAGATCCAGAGACAGAGAAGCATCAATCAGACCATCAAACCTCAGAGGGAAGGCAGGGGAGGGTGGGGGAAAAGGGGAGAGATGAACCAAAGGACTTGTATGCATGCATATAAGCCTAACCAATGTACACAGGCACTAGGGGGGTGAGGGCATGAGTGGGGGTGGGGGGGTGGGGACGGCAATGGGGGGATAAGGATACATATGTAATACCTTAATCAATAAAGAAAAATAATTAAAATAAGGACAGGCCCTTTCTCCTACATAACACAAATATTATTTATAAAGCTCAATATGATATAGACCTTTACTTATGGAGCTCACCTGCTATGCTATTGAAAGAAAAGTTTGTACATGTACCTCCAGTTTTTTCTGGTATTTTTCACATTCCAACTGACATTGTGTGAGATTCCTTGCAGTTTCCTCTTGTATAAGCTGAACACGCTCACTTTCAAAAGATTTTAATTTACTTTGATGGAGAAATTCCGTTACTTTGCTTTCTGTACTAAGTTGTAGTTCTCTGTACCTGAAAGAAGAAGTATGGCTATGAGACTTTAAAGAAATCTTGATGATTTATATAAACATAAATATTACTTCTATTTTTCCACACCCCCATTTTATTATGCAGTTAATAACATTTATTCAGCAAAGCTCTTGTAAATAATTTAGACAGGCATATGTATGAAAATATGCTAAATCCAGAGAATAAAATATACCAATTAAAACTTCCTCTAATGCCCCTTATTTTCATTCCTTCCATCCAAAAGTAATATTGCCAGTTTATTATTATTATTTTGTAAGATTTTAAAAATAAAAAATGGTAAGAGCAAGTTTCAGTTATATTGCTTAAAATGATTTAATTTCTATATATTTTACAGACCTTCTTAAATCTACAGCATTGCCTCCAAGCTTGCTATTTCATTCTAAGTCTAATCACAGATGGAGAAGAATGGCATAAAATATGTACATTAAACTGCAAATTCTTAAGACACTTATGAGATAAAATTTTAAATCAGTAAAGCATATATATATATATATATATATATATATATATATATATATTTGGATATTATAAGAAAACATAATGTACAAATTACAAAGATAAATATACACTGAGTGGCCAGATTATTATGATCTCTGAATGCATAATAATCTGGCCACTCAGTGTGTGTGTGTGTGTGTGTGTGTGTGTGTGTGTGTATGTGTGTGTATTAGAGGCCTGGTGCATGAATTCGATATATTAGAGGCCCGGTGCATGAATTTGTGCATGGGTGGGTTTTGGCCAGCCTGGCCAGGGGGAGGGGACATGGGTGGTTGGCCGGCCTGCCTGCTGGTCGAACTCCTGGTCGAGGGGACAATTTGCATATTAGCCTTTTATTATATAGGCTATACACTGAGTGGCCAGATTATTATGTGTTCAGAGATCATAATAATCTGGCCACTCAGTATATAAGTACAAGTAGTCTACTACAGCACAGATAAGGAACATTCTTCATTTCATAGATAAAATTAGTAATAAAAATATTTCCACTTTACAATATAAATCATCACATATTGTAAATTTAAAAATGCTTTAGGTGGATTATGTTCTAACAAAAAGCAAAACATAGACACATTACACCTTTTTAGAGCTATTCTGAACCCAGGATAAGGCTAAATATGTTACTAAAATTCCTTTATTCAAATGTTTAGCTAGTCCATATGCTAACTAAATATATATACAATGGTAGACAAAAATTTTCCCCCTTAAAGAATCTGGTTTGATTGGGAAGACAGGCAAATAAACAAGAAAATTCGACAGAATATATTAAGTGCTTCATGAGGGTAATTCCTGATTTCAATGGGAACATATAGGAAGGAGGCCTAAATTGGTTTGTATAGGGGTGTGTGTGTGTGTGTGTGTGTGTGTGTGTGTGTGTGTGTATGTCAGAAGGAGGTATGGGGTGGGAAGTATTCTAGGAAGAAGAAACAAGAGTATGGGTATGGTAGGGAAGCAGAGAGCATACTGTTTAATTCATGGTATCTCGCTAAATCCTTACAAAAACCATATTAGGTTTTGCAGATGAGGAACCTGAGGCTCAGAGATATAAAATATTTAACAGGAAGAAACTGCTAGTATATTTTAGGTTGGGTTTCAAATCCAGCTATATTTGACTTTATAGCAATGACCTTTCCACTATTGCATAATATATTTTTTCTTTAAAAAAAATCTTTATTTTTGAAAATATTACATACTAGGAGCCCAGCGTGCGATTTGAAATCAAGTCGCTGGTCCGGCCCTGCCTCATTCCCCGGGCTTGGCAGCAGCCGTGGCCACTGCCAGTCCGGCCCTGCCTCCCTCTCCGGCCCTTGAAGCAGCTGCGGTCGATGATCAGGCCCTCCCCCAGCACAGGTGCACGGAGGCCCTTGCTGCCCCGCCCCCAATGCTGTGCGCGCACCTCCTTCTGTCCGTTCGACCCATTACGGCATCCCGGTTAATTAGCACATTTCTCTATTATATATATAGATGTCCCCCACATTGACCCCTTCTAGCCCAAAGGCTTCTTACACTATCTTCATATTTTTGGATTCTTTTTGCTCTTCTGATTGGGTGTTTTTTGCTTCCTCATATTCCATATTGTTGATTTGATTCTCAGAATCCTCTACTCAACTGATGAATCCCTGTAAATTATTATTATTTCAGTTAGTGTATGCTTCATTTCTGACTGGTCCTTTTTCATATCTTTAATGTTCTCATTAAGGTTCTTGAAATTCTCACTAAAATCCTTGAAATTCTCACTAGGTCCCTTGAAGCTCTCATTAATTCCCTTGAAGCTCTCATTATGTCCTTTGAAGCTCTCATTAAAATCCTTGAGCATCCTTGTAACCATGGTTTTGAACTTTGTATCCAGTAGTTTGCTTGCTTCCATTTCATTTCGTTCTTTTCCTGGAGATTTCTTCTATTCTTTCATTTGTGATGTTTGTCTCCGCATATTTGGCTGCTTCCCTGTGTTTGTTTCTATGTATGAGGTAGAGCTGTTGATGTCTCCTGGAATCGGTAGAGCGTCCTTTTGTAGTTGGTGTCCTGCAGGGCCCAGTGGCTCAGCCTCTCCAGTCACCTGAGCTGGGCATTCTAAGTGTGCCCGTGTGGGCTGTGTGCACTGTCCTGTTGTAGTTGAGCCTGGCTTGCTGTTGGCGTCTCTTGGAGGGATTAACCCCCAGGCCAATTGGCTGTGAGGACAAACTGTGACTACAGTGGAAGAGCTGTTGTGCAGGAGATACCCCTATGGAGCAGGACTTGCTTTAGTGCTCTCTGGGGCTTTAGTGCTGAGTCTGCCCCTTGAGTGTGACACTCATAGATGTGGTAGGGTTGTAATCTGTCATGGTCTGAAGCTGACCACAGGGTGCACTGGCTCTGAGGCCTCCAGGGAGGTGCAACATCAGTTACTTCCTGTGCTCTGCTTGGGGCCACCCCTACAGAATGATTTGCAGATGGCTACTACTTGTGCTGGGCTTGGAGATACCCAGGAGAGGCCAAGCTGTGAACCAAGGCAGGCTTCTGCTAGTGCTGGGCCTGGAACCTCTTATTGAAAGGTATAGGGCATGCTGCTTGTTTGAGAGATTTCAGAAAGTCTGAAGGCCTCTTATTGAAAGGTATGGGGCATGCTGCTTGTTTGAGAGATTTCAGGCCAGCTGCTGCTTGTTTGAGAGATTTTAGAAAGTCTGAAGCCTGAGCCAGGACAGGCAATACATATGGAAAGACCACTGAAAACTGCTTGACTGGGGATGCAAATTGGAGTCACCAGAGCCAAGTGAACAGTGTGAGCCAGGTTGATGGAAACTTGGATATGGCAACTGCCAGTCGGCTCTGTGGCGGGGGAGGTCTTAGCATAGGAACAATGACTCTGCCAGAACTTTTTTCTGGGAGAAAGCTGCCTCCCAGTTCTTGCCCTGATGCCAGACAATTTAGTTCCAACCTGAATGTCCCTGAATCCTTCAAGATGCTGCCCAAGCATTGGAGCTCAGAGGGAATGAATTCAAGTAAGTCTGTGCACTGGTCCTTTAAGAGGAACACTTGGGACTCCAGCAGCCTCTATGTCACTAAGCCACAATCCCTGCTGGTTTTTACAGCCCGAAGTTATGGGACTTCTCTTTCCGGTACTGGAACCCTGGGTTTGGGGGCCTGGTGTGGAGCTGGGACCTCTTGTTCCTCACATAGACCTCTGCAGCCAAGATATCCCTCCTGATTAAGAAAATGCTGTACGTGGGTATTGGACCCACCTTTTCTGCACTTCCACCCCTCCTACCAGTCTTGATGTGGCTTCTTTAAATCTCTAGTTGTAGGACTTCCATTCAGTCAGATTTTAGGCAGTTCTTAATGATGGTTATTCTGTGGTTTAGCTGTAATTTTGAAGTTTCAAAGAATGTTCTCCAGATCCATCCATGCTGTTGCAAATGGTAAGAATTCCTTCTTTTTTACCACAGCTTAGTATTCCATTGTGTAGATGTACCACATTTTTCTAATCCACTCATCTGCTGATGGGCACTTAGGCTGTTTCCAAATCTTAGCTATGGTAAATTGTACTGCTATGAACATAGGGGTGCATATATCCTTTCTGACTGGTGTTTCTAGTTTCTTGGGATATATTCCTAGAAGTGGGATCACTGGGTCAAATGGGAGTTCCATTTTTAGTTTTTTGAGGAAACTCCATACTGTTCTCCACAGTGGCTGCAGCAGTCTGCATTCCCACCAGCAGTGCATGAAGGTTCCTTTTTCTCCGCATCCTCGCCAGCACTTGTCATTTGTTGACTTGTTAATGACAGCCATTCTGACAGGTGTGAGATGGTACCTCATTGTCGTTTTGATTTGCATCTCTCGGTTGATTAGTGACTTTGAGCATGTTTTCATATGTCTCCCCATTGACCTTTAGTAGGTGAACTGCTAGGCTGTGGATCTTGTAGTATTGATTTGGGTCTAGGCTCTCCTCCTTAGCACTCACATCTTTGTCAGTGGTGTGGTTGGTGGCAGCAGCACTGGCCTGGCTTAGTTGTTTCTCACTGAGTTTCTTCTGCCTGGCCTCCTCCGCTTTCTTCTGAGCTTTCAGGCATCTCTTTAGCTCATTTTTGGCTCACTGCTGTCCACATTCACCTTAGGCCCTTGCACCACAGCCATCTCTCTGGAGGCCCAAACTGAAAGCTCATTGTCCCATGGGAGAGAAGCAGTAAAAATTATTTCACTCAAAAAGTGTATTAATTCCATATTTTAACTGACATGAAAATGTCCCTGTACTCTGAGAATAAGTTGTTTTATAAATGTATAAAACATGTGAAATCAATACCTAATTTGTATGCTAAGCTATAGAAAACACTAGACACATTACTAAAATAAATTCTGGATAAGTAATTTAGAATATGATATTGACCTTTAAAATAATTTGTTTTGAAAAGATTAAACTGCAAAGTTTGCCTTCTTATGGATTCAGGACATTGTGAATAATTCTGAGATCAATGCAAACTCCAAATAAGAAATTAAAGATTTAGCTTTTAGATTCCATCTGTTCTTATTCATTATATGGCACTTGAAAGTCACTTTTAGCACTATTCTTTCCTTATATTAAAAAGTTAAATAACAAAGTAATCATCTAGAAATCTCAGAATACTAAGTTTAATAAACTGAAAAACCTAATGTTAATTCTATAGATCAAATGAAATTTGAAAATACTGTTTAACAAATTGACAAAACAAATGACAATTCTATAAATCAAATGATAATTCTAAATGAATAACCTATTCCCACATTGTTTATACCATGAAAAAATCTCCCTCAAATTATTATGTCTTTGTACTAATTATCATTTTAATTTGTTAAATTGAATTGTTACAATGCTGAAGAAACATTCGAGCTGCAAAAGCAGTTCCAGCAGCGAGGAGTGGACAACAGTAACATAACTTGCGAGTTTAAGGTAACTCCCTCTTACTTGTTTTGCAAATATAACTAGTCACAGTTTACTGTGTTGACTCATCTTCTCATTTTATCCTCTTAATGTGAACATCTTATTTAAATTAAGTCAATATTATTTACATGTTAACAACTTTATGTTTGATATTGTAATTCACCACAGTAAGAGGTCAACTTTCCTATAAAGTTAAATTATAATCAGAATCTCCAATTATTCTCACAAGCATCTCATCCCAGGCCCCAAATTTGGCTAGATCATTCTTTATGCTACATTTGAAACTGGGTTCTTCTAGTTTTCTTAAGACTCACTCAGATGTCACATACTACTGGAAAATCTATATATACAAAAGGCTAATAAGCAAAGTGTCCCCTTAGGAGTTTGACCGGGAGTTTGATTGCTTGCTATGATGTGTGCTGACTACCAGGGGGTGGTGCGGATTGAAGGAAGGCCCTGGCCGGCAGCCAGCAGCCGGGGAAGGAAGGCCCTGGCCAGCAACTGGAAGGCCCTGATCGGCTCTGATTGCAGGCCAGGCCTAGGGACCCTACCTGTGCACAAATTTAGTGCACCAGGCCTCTAGTAGTGATATAAAATCCTAGAATTAAATGCTTGCTCTTAAGGAATATTCACTGCAACAGATTTGGGGGCTGAATGTATAAGAAGAAGACATGTTAAAAGCTGAAAATCAGCTATTAGACAGGGAGCTACAAAGATGTTAATCCTTAAGAAATGCTCGCAGGTAATGGTGAATTCAATTTCAGGTAGCATGGCGTGTTTTATGATGCTGAGAAATAACCACAGGAGAGACATCTACATGGCACTAGAATCACAGGATTGGGAGAACTCATTCGAACAGAAGCAATAGATAAAACACTAAATAACAATAAGTTTTCATAACAATGTTTACCTCATCAATCTTTACATATGTATTATGGCAAAGGCTTTGCTCATTGCACTCTAATGTATTAAACCAAGAAATGTATATAGTTTATTCCCAATATCAACAAGGTTATCATCGAATAAGAAAGTGAAAGACCCACAAGATTATTAGCCTTTTATTTAATCTTAGTTTTTTCATTCCAATGAGAAACAACATCTGATCTTTCAATTTTGTCCACAAAATATTAATGGTTTCCCTGATATTAAAACTGGGTATTAATTCTGAACCCAATTATTTAATCTCATTTGGTAGATAGGTATGCCAAGGCAAAATACTCAAAATGTATTATATTCAGTGGTGAAGTTCCTGTAATCACCAGGACCAGGAAGTGGTCCTTTCAGCAAGAAATTTTAAGAGTTACTCCAGTTTGGAAGCAAGGAAGTGGATGAGGCAAGGCATTTGACTGTGTACAGGAGGACAAGTGTGTGAAGATAAAGAGTACAGAAAGTAAAATCTGGACAAGAAAGACTGGTAAGGGAAGCTAAGCAAAGTAATAGGATTTCCAGTTACTGGTAAGAGTTCAGGGAAGGATTTTTCCAGTAGTTAGGCATTAGGTAGATGAACTGGGCAGAAACTATTGAAGGGTTCTCTGGGTCAATACAGAGAAAACACTGTGGTCTAGAAGAATACATGGGAGGAGGTAGTCATGGCTGAACCACTAAATCCTTTGTGTGAGGAGGGTAATTTAATTCTAAATTCTGAAGAAAATGGGACAGAGACTGCTGATTTCATCATGTAAAAAGAGTGCTTTGAAACAGAG